>NC_079155.1:46461200-47693700 GCF_947563725.1 Argiope bruennichi
GGGATTTAAAATTGTTTTCAGAATAGTATATCCAAGTCTATTTTCTTAATAAGGGAAACTTAGCAACTTATTCTAATGAAACTTAAACTAATACATATAAAGATGTTTTATTATGCGGAAGCCTTATGCTTTTAATTAAATAGAAAATTTCATAAAATTTTGTTCTGTGAAAATAGAAAAGTGCTTTTTTAAAATTTTTATTTTTGTAATAAATTAAACTTATAAAATAAAAGTTATGTCTTTTTTTATTTATGAGAAATAAATAAGACGATAAAGAGGAATGGAAAGTTTTGTGTAAATGACAAATATGCTTTATTAGTTTTTATATATAAGAATTCCACTTTAATCGTAACCCATCAGCTAACTTAATTTTCAAATTATTAGACAGTATGTAGTACTTCTAATTGGAAAATTGTTTTAAATGAAACGGAAATTTGCATTTTATGTTGTTTGATTTAGTTAATATAGTGTTGAAAAAATTACGAAGTTTAAATTTAAAAAATCCCCCAGTCCTACGAATCATATCTACTAAATTATTCTTGATACTCTAAATTTTAAATAAAAAAGTTCCACTATTCTGAGTTGAAAACAGACATACCTATAAAGTTATGAATTTTCTTATTTTAGATCAATACGAAGATGCCACGAAAAATAACACGCATTGGTTGGCGTATCTTCCTTGAAGGGACCATTAAAATGATCTAAAATAATAAATAGTAACCACGACTAGATTAATTTTAGTCTTAGAAGTATCGAACTGTTCAAGTATTTTAGTAAATATGAATCATAGGACTAAATTCAGTTCAGTTATATTAACGTTCCATTTTAAAGCAACACAAGGACCATTTTTAGACGGACCCTGTAATTCTGAACCGCCGTCAGATGACGAGGTCAACAACTGAGCTGTCACCCCCCTCCAAACTTCCGCACCAAACCAGCAGAATTACGTTTGGCTCCAACGGATTTAACATGCACTAAACCTGCTTACACGATGGTTCTTCGGTGGAAGTGGGTCTTCTCGAATCTGTATATAGGACTAAAGAATTGTTTAAAATTTAGTCTTTGCATTTTTTTAATTTTATATATATTTATTGACTCAAACAACATAAACGTATAATTTTTTAGGTTATTTAAAACAATTTTCCAACTGGAAGCATGCACATCTCTAATTCTTTAGAAATAACTAAGATCATTAAATTAGAGTAGACATCTCTTATATAACTTATTCAGAATTCTTTTTATATCTTTGCATATACGTAACATTTTCACTTGTTTAATTAATTTAACATATTCAAATATACAATTTAAGTGTATTCTAAAACTGAGCCAGTGTTCTATTCTTTAAAAGCTTGAATTTCGAAGCACCATATTGTGCAATTTAATTAACTGTTTACAGTGACAGCCTCAAAATTACAGCAAATGCTTGTCATTTGAAGTATGAATGGGATGCTAAACTGTCGTTTAATCTGCAAGCGGAAGAACAAAAGATTACACTTCACATATCCTTCCTGGCATTTGACGATGCAAGAGGAAGAATATAAATGGATCCTTAACAATGTTCTATATTTCAAAGGCGAAAAAATAACAACACAATACCTCCATGTTTTGTTTGGATTTTTATAGTTAATTAATAGCTTAACGTCACAAAACAGGAGGCAGTTCTGATTTTAAAACAAAATGTCAAACATTATCTCTATGGGCTCCTTTTCTTCTAATCCTACATGCTTAAACAAAGAACCGTAACAGACATTTCTTTTTGGGTCGCTAAGATCTCGAGTAGTAGCGATATTTCTATCAACGTGTCGATGAGTGCTTTCAACTTAAAAGATAAGCAGAGTTCATAATTCATCCGCTGAAAGAAATAACACTCATTTTTAGACAAAAGCCGATGTAGTTAGCTATTAATAATGAATGTCAAGTTTTGAAAAGGTTACATTTTTAAGGATGTTAATGCGATGTTGTTGAACTCACCGGATGCATTAAAAAGCCTCGTTTGTGACTTACCATTCAGCCTTTTGAACTCAATTGAATTGCAGCATTGTAATTAAATGATATTACAGACAAATGGCCTTCGTGTTCATCCGTGAAGCGTTAATAATTGAATATTTTTAATAAAATGTATTTTGTCAAAATAAAAGAAGATACTATTATGTATTTGAATGTATTTTGATCATTTTTGTCACTTTAAAAAGGCATTTATTGAAAAAAATTGGTACAATATATATCAGTTTCATTTTCCATCATTTTCTACAATTTTTACCCATTTTCGTCCAATAAGTCTTGCAATTGATTGTCTTCGAATTTTTTTGGTCCTCCAGGCCGTTCTTTGTTATTGACATCGAAATCACCACTCTTAAATCGTTGAAATCAAAAGCGACAATGAATGGGATATGACGGAGCAGCATCATCTTAAGTTTCTAAATGTGTCTTGGCAGCAAATTTGTGATGGGCTTCGGCAGCAAATTTTTTCAAATAAATAAAAAAAAAAAATGAATGTAGAAAATGAACTTTGGAGCGTTCCATGATTGGGGTGTTTCTATACATTGAATAAATCAATAATACTAAATGGAAAACGTTCAAAACGTTAACAATAAAGTAATGGTAAAACCCAAAACCATTGTCATTTAAATAGATACTTCGGCTATTTAACAATAGATGTCGCTGATTAAAATACATGCAATATTAAAAATTTATTTTCACAGTAAATATGCAGCATTCGGATTGGTTAAATGCGCTTGCACAAAAGTGATATTAATTGGAAAATATAATTTAACGAAATCGGTCAAGCTGTTGACGCTGGAGGTTCTGTCAAAGCTTTATTTTGCGATATCTCCTGAAAGGATATATCTCTGGTGGAGGGCAGGAAGCCGTTGATGAATTTTCTAATTGTAATGAACTTCTATCTGAAATAAAAATGAGAGAAATCAGTACAATGATTGGTGTTGGGGTTCTGTCTTGTTTTTTTTTTTTTTTGTTTTTTTTTTTTTTTTTATCATAGAGAATGCACAATGAAGTAATTTGGGATTTCTCATGAAAGTGAGGGGTAATTGAGGATCATTGATGATTTATTAAGATGCCATAAGCTTTCGTTTGAAATAAAAAGTGGCGACAAAAGTACAATAGTTGTGAGATCTAAATTTTCTTGCAGTTCCCCGGTCACATTAGTCATATTTAATAAAATATACGTAATACTCAAAAAATTAAAGAAAAGCTGCTCCATTCTTCAGCGTCTAGCACTGACTGAGTTGCAAAGCTTTGAATATCACTACTTTATACAATAATAAGGCATTTCAATGGCCACTTCGAGGAAGATATACCAGTCGCTTTCTCTAGGTGGCCTTTAATTTGGTTTAATATAAGAAAATTCGAAGCTTCGTAACTATAGTAATTTTGATTGTGAGAAAATTAACTTCTTTTCTTCTTTAAAAAGTTGGAGTGTCAAGAATACTTTACTAAATACGACAAAAAAAGTTAAGTTTTTCTTTCTTGTGCATTTTTATGCAATGCAGCTGCGTCTATACTTTGTTTGTCAGTAATTATATGTGATTAGTAATTTTAAAAAAAAGCTTTATATCAATATCTAAATCTTTGGCGAAGGAAAAAAATCGTCTGAGAATTCGTTTTTGATTTTTTTTTCTATTGAAAAACGTGAATCATAATTACTGCCCAGTTTTTGGGTGCGAAATTAGATGTTACATTTAGAACCCGAAAAGAAGTTTGTTTCGTCTTCGAAAATAGCATTTATAATATATCCCCCCCCCCCTGTTATTCTTCCCTCTTTTCTGACTTAATTTTTAAGAGAAGGACAGAAATATGCTAAAGTTTTTTTTTTTTTTGTTAACCTTTACTTTCTAGCAGAATGTTATTGCAGTAGAATAAACAACAAATGATGAAAGATAACAGCGTCTTTCAAATTGAATAAAAATAAAAACCTTTTCCTTAAATTTAAATTTTATTTGTTTTTAAACAAATTTAATTGCCTCCGATTACAAATTTATTGATTTTCATATGCTTCTAGCATACATAATTATCACTTCATGTAGAAAAATTATATGTATTTACTGATTGTTCATGAAAAAAATCCACCTTCATGTTTTATGAAAGCAACGGCCAATATGTATGAATAGTGGTTTTGGGCAATGGTATTAATTATGTGTATTGCATTCAAAATACTTTAAGGAAGTAGAATTTCATTTTTACCCTTTCATATTCAGTAAAAATTATTTCTTGCTAACTAATTATTGTCGACATTCCAACAGAATGAGTAATAATCTTCAGGCGATTAAACTGGTCAAGCGTGTTGTTTCAAAATAGATAAAATGACTTGAAGTCTGAAAAGTATATTCTTTTGCAGCTCCTTTTTTTAAGTGCATTGCTGGCTATTTATTTTGAAGTTTTTCCGAACTTCTCAATGCATGAAATGGAATTAAAACTTTAAACATTTGGACAATTTCTTATGTCAGTTATCTGAATTATTTTGCGGTAAGTTATGAATTTGTTTTTTGTTTTTTTCAGCCGTTTAAAAAAAAATCGTTATCTTATTGTTTTACCTTAGATGAAATATTAAAATAAAACTGATATTTTATTCTTACTTTTCTTAGGTCTGCAATAGAATTTATATATAGTTGATAACACATTTAATCTGCTCATTGACTTTTTATTAGGAATTAGCCAGCAGCTAAATAAATAGCTCCAGAAATATTGGTTGTATTTAATTTCTTTTAATGTATGTATTTAATTTCTATCTCTTATGCATAACTCGATGTTTATGCTTCCATCACTAAAGTATTTGGAAGAGTCAATTTATTTATTATTTTAACAAACTTATACTTGTTCTGTTTCATGAGTGCATGAACCTTCCTTACAGGATCAAATCTCATAATATCACAATGCCAGTAAAGACTTAACTTCATCGGTAATATCTTTCAAACTGTATGCTGTCACTTGCAGTAATGTTATACCGCTTCTTTTATTCACATGTTAACTATACAGTTGATAAATAGAATCTTCTTCTTTAGCTTTCACCAATGGAAGAAAATCAAACGATTAAATATTTGATTAAAAAATGGAAACGGTTTTATTTTTTTTTTCAATAATATATTGTTACAAATAATTTTTAAAAATATTTTTAAAACATTTTTAGAATTTATAAAAAATTGCGAGACGAATAAATTGCTATCATTAAAAAAAAAATTTGGAATTAAACAGTGTAAAATCTATTTTTGTGCTTTATTATTTTTGAAAAATTATTGAAGAAAAATGTCAAAATCTCGCTTAATTTTTAATTAATTAAAATTTTTAAGAAATTCTCTAAGTTCCACATACCCATGTTACAGAGTATATTTCTGCCAAATTTGAGAGCTCTAAGTCAAACATTTTTGTCACACATACCCATGATCCATTATTATTAATAGACATACACAAAATAAAAGCTCTTTACGCTTCATCTTCACATATCAAATCTGCCTCAGAAGCACGAATTATTTATTTAATAATAGCATTTTTTTTAAAAAAAACTCGTAGTTTATCACAAAAATTTGTTATTTATATTTACTTTTTGAATTAAGTTTATGACGTTTGTTAAGTAACAGTTTAAACAGATCTGTTTTATATACTTTGTTGAATTTACACCTGTTCAAGACTCTTGACCGTTGAGTCATTTCGTAGTGATTTGTAGCTATTTCCTCGGGGATAAAAGTTTTGAATTCCTTTCATTTAGCTTTCGTAATAAATAATAGTATAATGAATGCATAATTTTCAAATAGAGACACTTCATTAATCTATCGTTTTTAACCTCTTATATTCCTGGATTTAGAACATTTACAATTAGAAAAAAAATCCTTTTATTTATTATATAGATATACAAAATGTCTGCCTGGCCAGAAAAGTCCAATCACATAAATCACTGATCAAAAGACGAGAATCATTTTTTCAACAGTAAAAAAAATTGGACTAAACATAAATAATAGGATTATTTTATTGAATTTACATAAATCCTAATCAATAATCATTAACCATACCACAGTTATAATTAACATTCATTATAGTTATAAACATACTATATTAGTTATACATTATAGTTATAAACATACTATATAGTTATACATTATAGTTATAAACATACTATATAGTTATACATTATAGTTATAAACATACTATATAGTTATACATTATAGTTATAAACATACTATATTAGTTATACATTATAGTTATAAACATACTATATTAGTTATACATTATAGTTATAAACATACTATATAGTTATACATTATAGTTATAAACATACTATATAGTTATAAACATACTATATAGTTATACATTATAGTTATAAACATACTATATAGTTATAAACATACTATATTAGTTATACATTATAGTTATAAACATACTATATTAGTTATACATTATAGTTATAAACATACTATATTAGTTATACATTATAGTTATAAACATACTATATAGTTATAAACATACTATATTAGTTATACATTATAGTTATAAACATACTATATTAGTTATACATTATAGTTATAAACATACTATATAGTTATAAACATACTATATTAGTTATACATTATAGTTATAAACATACTATATTAGTTATACATTATAGTTATAAACATACTATATAGTTATACATTATAGTTATAAACATACTATATAGTTATACATTATAGTTATAAACATACCACAGTTATAGTTAACATTTATGATGGTTTGCAAATCCAGTAAGCACAAAAATGTCCAAGATTCTTGTTGCCAAATATCAAACATGAAATGAAACTAATTTAAAGTATTGTCCTTCTCACAGTGCAACGTCTTATCAGAAATCAGGCAGTTGATGAGACCCTAAGGCAGTTGATCCTATACTTTGCAACTGCAGATTCTCGAAGGAAGAATGAAAAACAACAGTTATGATTTTAAAAGCTTTCCAGGTATGCTCAATATAATTCAGGCCTTCAAATCTCTATCTGAGTCCATTAGTAAATATCTTGATATTCACTTTTTATTGGTCAGGTGAATTTTGTGAACAATGTGGCTCTTGTTCTGTAAAACACTCATGGACTGAAAATTTAAGTATAGGTTGTTAAGTTTAGTTTCTCTACATTTTGATTTTTAAGTTTCTCTTACTAATACATGAATTGTTGTGAAAAATCTTTGTAATATTTGTAGAAAAGTATCGGAAAACTTGTGCACATAAATTTTAAAATAACATGCGCTTTTTGTGAAGTTATTATTAAATTAAAATTGAATTTTTACAAACCACGAATGGCATTTTAATTAATTAAATTAAAATTTTCATATTTGTTATGAAAATATAAATTGAATAAGTCTCGAAATCTGAAAGGATGAAAAAATAATACATCTGATATTTATCTGATTTTGCCGTTAAAAACATTTATGAATTTCAATTTCAAAACAAAACAGGAAATATCCTATTATCAATTTTAGCAAACGATTTTTTTGCAAACGAATGTCATATTAATTTAAGAAGAAATATGAATTTATTGAAAAATAATAATAATGTGTGCTCGGAAACTTTCGAGATCCAACATTATTCTATAAACTAAGAATTTTAAATTATCGTTTGGCAAATAGTTCCAAGGTAAAGGCTTATTATTACAATAATTCCAGATATTGAAAAGTACGAAACCGAATCGTTTTAAATCGAATGGAAAGTATAAACATTTCAATATCGTCCAATTAAATATTCAAAATAACTATTATGTGTTCTATGTTCATGCTTAACCTCTTAGTAACTGGTCGGTAATGCAATTATTATTTTTTTTTTATTCCAAACTTTGATTTCGTTTCTTGTTTGGAGCATTAAACAAATTTGTCCATTGTTTGTTATAATTTGATTATGGTGTATTCAATAACGAGAAAAAAATAACTAATAAAAATTTCGAACATTTCACCGGTAGTATTGATTTAAAATTATGATCTTTTTTGTCCCATGGATTTCAAATTTTTATTGATAACAATTATTGTATAAATATTTATTGTTAAGAGAATACTTTCGGATATAGTTTTTTTATGATTTTTATAACCTTATTAAATTTAGTAATAATTCTATTTCTATATTTGAGAAATAAATTGATTTCATTTTTAGGTACCATGAAGGTATTTCTTAAAATTCTAATCAGTAAATGCTGTACTTGAAATTTAGAGCAAATGTTAAACTGATTTAATGAAACTTTTTTGATGCTAAAAATAAAAGGACATGTCATCAATTTTGCAAAATGCAGATGCTCTTTTTGATAATAATTAAATATAATGTCTCTAATCGTATCTAAATAGCTAATTTTTTAAAAATATTAGCAATAGGCATGTACTTCAAGTTTAAAAAATGAGTACTTATTTATTTTTATGGCCCCAAATTTACTTAGTGATTTTCAATTGCGCCAAGATCGTCAAGCTCTATTATATATAAAATAAAAAGATTTCGCTTAGATGATTACATACTTGGATTTACTTGATTTTTCAAACTACGCTAAGATCGCCAAGCTCCTCATGATGATTATTCCTCCAAAATATGTCCAAATTCAGCCAAGATGATTAACGACTATTTACATTTTTTTTTTTTTTTTTTTTTTTTTTTTTTTTGCGCTTTAACACGGAGCCCTTAAAACAAGTTCCGAAAAATATTTTATTTGATGCAAAGAATTACATTTAATTTGTTTTGGTCAATAAATGTATTACTGATAAAAAGTGTGAATCAAAATTTTTATTTAGTCTCTTGATCTTATTAGACATATTCAGTAAAATAGTTTGATATTTTGTAATTTAAATAAAAAAAAAATAAAAAAAAAACCAATTCACTTCGTCAATTGACTCAGTTAATAAGTTTCGAATATCACTATTTCAGAATATCTTGCAACACGAGGAAGATTGGTCAATCAGAGGAAATTTGATTGGTTAGAATAAAGGAATTCGAATTTGCAGAACTCAGTCAACTTCATACTTTGAATCAGAACTCAAAGTTTTAGTTGCTGAAGAGTGGAATATTTTTTTTAATTTAGTGTGTCAAGAATATTTTACTAAATATGACTTATTAAGCTTGTGGATAATATAAAAATATAGACTTGTAGACTTCATCATATAGAGCAATTTTTCAGTTGGAAATATATGCTTATTTCTAACGGCTTAGAAATTAACTTTTGGCCGTGATTAGAGTGAACACCTTATACATAATACTAATAAAATTTTATGGGTACTTAAAAGTGAATTATGGAGCTTTTATTGCAAGCTGGAAAATTTTTTTATTAATGTAACAGAATTTAAAAAAAGAGGGGGGGGGGCTCCCCATTTCTTTTTCAATTTTATATTGGCACTAAAGATTGCACGATTGACTGTTGAAGAATATAAATAATTTGTAAAGAAAGTATGTGCCGAAATTATGCAATATTGGGAGACTGCATTCTAAACTAAGTAGAATTCGAGAAGGGGATTATTCAGAACCTAGTTTTTAAAAAGTAAATGTGTGATATAAAATTTTATATTAACTCTATTACTTAAAAGTTAAAAACGAGATATTGGAAACAATTTATTCAAATTCAAGCTGGCTTTTTTTCAATTCTTGGACAAAAAAAATTATAAATAAAACGAATTATCTCTCTTTTAATGAATATTTGATTATTTTGCCCCCATCCCTCCCCACTCCTATTGACATTCTGTTGCTTCTGGGTAAGAGAGAGACTCTCACTCTCTCTCTCTCTTTTTTTCAGTTATACTAACTTCAGACTTGATAGCGTCTTTGTATTATCAGTCATTTTCAGTTCAGCAGGCGATTTTTCAAAACGCTATGAGTCGTATGTTCAAGTTTGCAATGAAGGATATAGGGTGCCATGTTTCCATTCAATATTATATAAAAGAAGCTAGTTTGAACTATATTTGTATCTTTTAGATCTTTGATTAGATAATTTACAGATAATATTTTTAAAGCAAAATAATTTAATTTACATTGTAAAAATTGCATTCCTTCTCAAAGAAAAAGTCGAGAAAGAATATATGAGGCATTTAAAGTTAAAGAAATTGTTATTCTGGGCCTAATAAATTAACAGCTTAATGATTGACAGAATAACAATCAAAACTTGTAAAGATTCTACTTATGATAAGATCAGTTTTCAGCCATGTAATTTTTAAAAAATCATTTTATAAAACATTACATAATTTAGATAATTTTATCCTTGTCATTTTAGCCAATATTTTTTTTTAATATTTAATAATTTGAATTTTACTCTTTTTTTTAAAAGCAAAAGATTTTTCCCCAATAAATTTTACGCCCAGTCGTTAATTTATTTAATCTTTAATTTGTGGCAAATTTCGCTTTATATTAATGCTAAGCATATTAAAGCACTAGCATATTTAAATTATTTCATTTATATAATAATATACCACTGCTTTAATATATTTACCATACCATTATATCACATTTTTCTGCTTTACCTAATATTTTATATAATCTTCAGGGTTTTTTTTCTTTCAACAAGAACAACAACAACAAAAAAAAACACACACACACACACACATTTTTTAATTTGCACTATGTGAGGAATAGCAATATGATATGTTAAATTCGTTTCTTTCTTTTTAAAAATAATCTTTTGATTTTCTTTTTAACATGCACTATATACTTGTTTTTATTTTAAAAATAAGAAGGTTGTTTTGAAGTGCTTTACCTAATGTTTTATAGCCAAAAAATTTTTTCTTTTTAAAAAAAATCTTAATATATAATGAATTTCAAATGCTTATGGGAATATCTGATTTAGGGAATATTTGTTTCTACTTTAATAAATTCGAATAGTTTCTGTTCAACTAAATACACCAATATTTTAAAACGGACTAATCTTAAATCCATTTAAAAGTATTTTCCATTATTTTAAAGTCAGACTGATTTCAAGTTTCCGATGATGAAATGAGTGGTTGATGTTTTCACTAATGGCTTAACGAAAGCAGTATGCATTTTTATTGTTACACTAGTAAAGATGTACAATGCATTTATTTGTATTTTAATAATTATAATAATTCCTGTGTAAATAATATATTAACACTTTAAAATGGACTGCTCTTAAGTCGGTAATCAAACTATTTCCTCGTTTCCGTTGATCAGATGCATGGCTGACATTTCTATTCCAATATTAATGAAAAACCACAAGTGCTATTATTGTTACTTCAGAAGCAAGAATATACAGAAAAAAAAATCTGAAATGCAACAAATTTCCAACTTTACCCTTACCCGGAAGAAAGAAACGATAACGAATAAATATCCTTACGTCCAAATCAAAGCAGCAGCCATGCAGGTCCGCAAGAGGTTAGTTATATCCTTTCCCCGAAAATGAAATAAGGAGGTATAAATAGAACGGGCCAATTTATCGATGGATGAACCAAAGATAGAGGTTGTAAAGCGGAGGTATCTTCCAGTTATTCCAACTTCCGGAAGGGGGCAGATGGAGAATCTCTTTTCTCGGCCGATGGAAAGCACCAGTCTTGATCGATATCGTATCCTTCCACCACCACTTTCTGCCCAAGTGACTCTCAGGATCCTTTTTTGCTTTCTTTATATCAGCATTTTGATGGGGAGAAGAGCCGGAAATGCAAATCCAGGCTCGATGCACCCCTCTTCCAGACTGCCACTCGAGGGAATTGAAATATTATGCAAATTGCCAGTTGGTGGATGACAGTTCTGGTATGTGGAATTGAGTGCGGTAGTCGTTTGTTAAGATTGCTCGGCGAAATGCTAGTTTTGAGCAGTACTGTAGTCTGTTCCGTGCGGTTGCAGGTTGTTACGAGACTTCACTTTCTCTTCCAAGCTCATGTGACTTACCATCAAACCTGACTATCGAAATAAATAAATAAATAAGCATTAGATTCAAAAATAAAACATACTTTTAGATAGTAATTTTGTTTGAATTACTTAGAATAAATATAATACATATTACGTATTTTTCATATTACATATAATAATTATATGTATAAATATTTTGAATAAAGGTAAAGGTAATAAGCGGATCATTATGTATAATTAACGGATCTATAACATATACTATCCACAATTAGAAGTGGAAAGCAATGAGATTAAGTATAATTGCCGAATTCATCATATGTATGTAATGATATCTCTTAATCTAAATTAAGCCCTAATTGATTCCCTAATTTTTATCTTAATTTAGCCAGTATCAACTTCATACTAAAATGCTCTCTTTTTTCCTGATCCAATTCCACCTTTTTTTATTTAACCCCTTGTCTGCCGCGAGCGTATATATACGTCTCCCTAAGTCAATGTGTTAACTGCCCCTGGCGTATATATACGTCTCGCAATCTATATACATATACATATACGTGGCACTGGGGACCGAATCTCGCAAGTTATCCTCGGCAGGTAACGGGTTAATTAATGTTACACGCACTGTATAAAAATGCTTACTTCGGCAAGTTCTCAAGCCCCGAGGGAAGGGAAAAAAATCCTGAATTCTTGCAGCATTCTTTTAAAGATACTCAAAATTCCCTTACCTAAATTGACATGTGTTAAAGAAATCCCTAACAGAATCTCATAGTATAAAATCATTGAGGAAAGCATTTCGGTCTCTTTTGCTCTTCTACTCCTACGTCGCGATGTAAACTAAACGTATTTCTTCCACTTATTCTTGTACGTAAATTATGCCCACCCCACCCCGAGATGGAGTAAATAGAAGTTAAAAATTTATGTGTCTTCTCTTCTCGGCTACGAAACTGCTAAAAACTATGTTTACACACACACACACAAATATATATATATATATATATATATATATATATATATATATATATATATATATATATATATATATATATATATATATATATATATATATATATATATATATATATATATATATATATATATATATATATATATATATATATATATATATATATATATATATATATATATATATATATATATATATATATATATATATATATATATATAATATTGTTACAAACCTGTATAGTTGTTTTTCAGCACGGTTAGCTGAATCATTGGAAAGACCGTTTTACGATCAACCTTGTGGGTGCTGATCGAGTGCCGCGTCAGTGATCTTAGAGCTTGGCGATCATTTGGCGACGAATTTAGTGACTCTGGCGACAAAATAGATGTTAATGAAAGTTTCGTGAATTTTAGCATTTGAGCCAGTAAGAATCGAGATACGTTTGATTGGTCCAGAACCTTCTCGGCCACCTCCGGGAACTATAAAAGGCCGGCAGTCTCAGGCTGCAGTAAGTCAATTGTAGTCAGTCATCAATGAAGTTGGAGTCATGTATCGAGTCGTTGAGAGGATAACGAAGCAAGGACCGAAAAGTTGGATTTGACCGACAAAGTGCCAGCATTGTTTGGAGCTGGTAATGAATCCTGGTGTCTATTGTGGAAGCAGCATCGAGTCCTGAGAGGAGTAGCCAGTCGTGTAGTAGTGCGTCGGCAGCTGGATACAGCTAAAGCGAGGAGACAGTGGAGAATTGCAGTTGTTTGTAGAGACCGTAGATTGAAGCTACTAAGACTCCCTCACTTGCTGAATTCTGTTTGGCCGCTTTGTGTCCTGTGGTTGTTATTGCTACCGATTACGACTTGCGGATTACTGTTTGTTGTAGTGTGCTGCTATGTGTTCGTCTCGGCTGTATATATTTGTCGTCTCTGTGTATTCGTCTCTTCGTGTGTAATTTGTCGTCTTCGTGTTCAATAAATGTCGTTGTTTTCTACTAAAGGACTGACTGCTGTTGTTTATTTCTGCATCGACCATCAAATCTAGAAAAAGAACCTCGAACGGAAGTAGTAAATCCGTGACAATATACTATATATATATCATTCGTTTTAATGAAAAAGTTTTATAAATCCGATTTAACGATCATTTTAACTAATAACCTTTCAATCAGAATAGAACTTCGTAATAAGTTAAAGAAATATAAGTTCCACTATTAATTTAATCAGTAATAAAAACTATTGTAATGAAGTGAGTAGGTGCCTAAATCAAAAAATATAACTAATTTCAGTAAAATTTCCTAGGCTATTTCGATCATTAGTAAATAATTCATATTGATTAATTATTTTAATGATTAATAAAATTATGATTTGAAAATAGTATGTATATCATTAATAACAATTAATAAAATTATTAAATAAACTTAAATGCATAATACTAAAAAGATTAATTTTTTTTTTTTTTTTTAGAAATTATCTTCTAAGTAATTCACCTAACTTTTATTTATTACTTTTATTATTGAGAGGGGAAAAAAATTAAGTCCTCTTTTTCAAGACAATTTAAATCGGATTATTTATTTATAAATTGTTTCTATTAAAAAGTTACATAATTTTTTTTTAACCTAGCTGAAAAAATTGCTTTCTAAGCTTTTACTTACTACTTTTTCGTCCTAATTTGATAGGAGAAAGAAGATGAGGGGGAAAAAATGAAGTACTCCTCTTTCATCATATTTATTTTACCTTGTTTTGTAAGTTGGAATTAAAAAATATATCAATGCATACTTTCAGAAATTAGAAGTGGAAAGCAATGAAAGAAATAATAATTAATCGTATCTCAGTTTTTGAAGTATCATTTGTTTTCCCGATTTATTTTTCTAAGATGATTCTTAGAAAAAGTTATCACTGCGAAAGACTTCTTGTGTTCCACTTTGTTCCAGCTTGAATAAATAGATTATATTATTTTAACTTTTAAGTGATTATTACTTGACTATTGAATGGATTTAGAATTTGTCGAATTTTGCTTGTTTCTTGCATTTTTTTAAATCGTAATTACAATGGATTTAATTTTAGTTTTTTTTTATGTTTTTCTTCTTTCGTTAGTCGCATTTTATTTGAAAGGTACACGATTACTTTTTTTTTCTTCAAAAACTGGATGATGCGATGTCTGAGAGAAAGTTCTTTTTTGCTAGCTTTCTAGATTTTTTTAGAAAAAATTTGTTGTGTTTTTGTTTGTGTCTACTTTAAAATGTATTTTTTATCTATATTTTTTCTATCACTGAGATATATTATTTACTAATTTTAAAAAATATATAATGGTTTATCTGAAGGATACAGCGCGACCACATGTTTTTGAAAAAAAACATGCGACAAACGGAATGTTAAGAGAAAAAACAAAGAATTTTAATAATTACTTAAAGGAACATTTCTCTATAAACCAGGTTGTTTCGATGCATTTAAAAAGAAGGATCATGGAATAAAATGACTGTAGAAATGCAAGCCTTCAAAGGATCATCTTCAATTTAGGCCTAAGAGATTAATTGAAATTAAACATAACCAATATTCATGTCAAACCGACTAGTTATTAATAATGCATTGGCTTGATAACTATTCTTGTTACATATACGAACCAGTTCTCTTAAAAATGCAGCAAATATTTTAGCAACCAGTAATAAAATACAGTACACTCCCGAGTATCCGGCCTAATGTAGTGAAAAGGCAGGCCAGATAACAAAAAAAGCCGGATAAGATGGAGTTCTGTAAACTCATTTTCTTTGCCCACCAATATCAGAAGACTAAGTTTTTATACCAAAACTCACTGTTATAATATGTATTTTTTCAGTTCTTATTGAGCACTGAGCCCCCCATTTATCTCAAGCCACGTAGAATGTGAACGCAACCGCGGCCCTGTGAATCATACAAGCAGTTGCCGGTAATTTGTTTAATTAAAGTAGTATGCTCTGTACTGGTAGTTTAAATATGTTTATATACTGTACGGCTGCTTCGCTTATTAGAGGAAAAGTAAGTTAAAGGATATAAACTGTTCACATTTTAACTTAAATTCTGTAATGCCCAACTTAAATGGACGGAACATAAATAAAACATTTATGTAAATCGTAGGCCTAATTCTTAAGAAAAGTGACTTAAAATGATTTTATTTTTCACTGATAAATGACTACACAGATGTGAAAAGGTAATAATAACGCTGCTCTTTTCCTGTCACAATTTATATTTTGCACACGACACATAGATGGATCGTAGCAAATGCCGCTTCCAATGCCTTGGCAACGTTTTGCCAATGCAACGCCTTGCTTTCCTCATTTAATTACGATAAAAGAAAACTAGGCAGTATAGTACGGTAGTTGGATAAACACGAACCGGATACTCGGGAGTGTACTGTAAAACTAAACCTACCAGCATTTGACCGATACGTTGGAACTGCCATTGAAAATCAGTCATTTCATCCTTCGCTGTAGGTTTAACGTTAAATAAATTATAAAGAAGAACTGAATCAATTAAAGATTATGTATAATTCTCTAATTTCAATGGGAAATATTGCAATTAAATGCCATAAAATGTGTCAGTAAAAAGAATCAATGTATTCTGAATTGGTTGCTCATACCATCAAACCACGTCGTATGCATAGAATATGTTTACCTTGGGCACAGAATTCTTCTCTCTGTTTAAGCTATTTACTTCTATACATTATAAATTCTTGAAGAAGGATTCCTGAAAAATGCTTTTGATTTCTAACGACTGCAGTTCCCCATTCAACTGGCGTTCTCTATGACCATCAACAAGGTGCAAGATCCAAGTGACTGAACATATAAAATCCATGTTTTTCACATAGCCAGTTGTATGCTGGATTGCTTACAAGTCGGACAGCCAAGAAATTTATTTATTTTTGCTGAAGACTGAAAAACAAAGCAAAAAAATATTGTCTGCCCTAAAGCACTTGAATAATAAAGTGAAAAAAATAGAACAAATATTATTTATACTTCTCCTTTATATATCATTCAATTTCATTCAATGTATTCCTTGCCGACAAGAAAATAAATATCATTCTTTCTATCATTCCTAATTAAACAAGATAGCTGTTTCAGATTTAGTACTAGCTAGTAATTACATAAATATCGTAACAATTTGCTTTCCAGATAAATAAAAAAAAAACGCTATCATCTCCTTTTGCGAAATTGAGACCAAAATAAAATTCCCAAACGTGTATATTCCAAGAAGCATTTCCGAGTCCACTCAACTACGCCGCGAACTTCAAAGGATGTCGACTTTTGTATTTTGCAATTTCCCCCCACAATTTTTAGCCATAATCGGCGATCCAGAAATAAGTTTTATCCACAATCCACATCTTCTTTTGTAATGATTCGAGCGAACCCGTGCCATCACGTGATGGAATGGGATCATCCACCCTCCCAGTAGCATCCCTCCTTTTGTTGTTTCAAACTCTGTAAAGGCATCCGCAGAAACACCAACAGAACGGATGCTATTTTTGGAAACAACTGAAAGGAGGGTGAGGATTCAATTGGTGTTTCAACTCCGCCGAGAAACTCTTCTTTTTCTTTTGCCTTCGCCGCACGAGTTGCACGTTTTCCAAACATTACAGCTCGTCATCGACTCAAAGGTAAACGATCCCTCCCCTCACTGGGTGTATGGCCATTGCATGCTTCAAAGAAAGTTAAGTTGCTCAAACAGGAGAAAGTTTCTTCTTTTGCTCAAAAGTGTGGTATTGTGATTTAAAAAAAAAGAAGAAGACCGTTATCCTGTGGTTAAGTCTTGTTATTAAACAGGAATTGGATTGAAATACGGAAAATAGATGAATTTTCAAGCCAAGTTCCATATAATAGAAAATTGCCTTGTCTCAACAAAAAAATACGTTTATGCACTCTTGTGACCAGTGATGCTTTCGACATTCTTATGCTACAGAGCTAATAATTGAAATATACACAACAAACACCCCCTGAAAACCATTCAGGAATAACTTTATTGATCTGAAAAGATTTCACTGTGGACATGAATACACGCAACTACTATCCATCGTCTTACATTTTCGTACGTATTCTTTTATTTTCTTATTAATCAATAGTCATTTTTAAGTTCAGTCAATTTGGATTGTATAAAGTATTATGGTAAAAATGTTTTCAAAATTTGAAGTCATCAAGAAAGTGACTTAGCGTATGTTTAATCTGATCAATTTGTTTAAATTTTCATAATATGTGATATTAAATAATCTTTGATAGTAAAAATAAATCTGGCAATTTAATAATTAAGAAATCTTTGATCTTCGTACATTATAAATAAAACATTGCAGATGGCATAATTACCGGTAATTTTTTAAAATTTATGATTGAGTTAGTTTCGAATTTAATGAAAAAGTAAAAAATCGGTTGTAAATAAGTGATGTCAATGTAATTTATTGCTTAAATAATGAAATGGATAAAATTGTAGCCCGTTTTTGATTTTAACAACACTGAAATTTTGCTAAAGTAGATTTTACAGGGTAGAGAAAAAAAATTGCAATTTTGCTCTTTAAATGGATAGAGTTGAAATCGATATTACTTTTCTACAAGAAGGCATCATAGAAGAAGGCTAGAGAATTCTAAAAGATTCCTAATGGAAAAAAGACGCATTAATTTGTTCTTGAAAATTTGAAACTAAAAAAAACATTAAATATCAAACTACTTTCTGATAAATTTTTTTTAAAAAAATGAACTGAAATACTGGAGATTGCATGTGAATGAAAAAAAGAACACAGATAAATTCGTTGAGTTATTTTTTCATGTTAACATGAGTTAATTTCTTTTTAAATATCACTTTCAGGTTTTATAATTTCCTAACTGTCAGTGAAAGTACAATATCATCTGGTTATAGAACAAGTCTTTTAAAAACTTATCTACAATAACTTTTTTTAACTTTAAAAATGACTTTTTTTAAGAAAATTCAATGAAATAATAATTTAAATTTAGTAATTCATGAATATGACAAGTCTGGAATAAAGAAAATATTAATCTGAACTTTTATACTGTTTTTAATACAATTTTTTTTTATTAAGATTTGTTCGAAAATACATGGTCTTTTCTTATATTTATCATCTGTTTAAAAAGCTCTAATCCATTCTATTTAAATTTTGATTTTCTTTTGGAAAAAATTCTTTCCGATTCCTTATTATATTTGGATTTAATTTTTCTTGAGTTATATATATTGTGAAATGTAGGTTCGTTGTTATCATTTATTGTGTGCAAAAGAATATTTAATTATTTTTTCATCGAAAAGTTTTAAATTTAATTTCTGTTGCGAAAAAAACTTATAAAGTGAAATCCAAATTGGATGTCATTATTTATATTTTGTATAAAAAGTTCAATGTATTCTTTCTGAATTTTAAATGCGCTCGAAAATAATTTCACTTACATTTTAGCAATCATTTGAAAAAAATCTGAATTTTAAGTCCTGAGATTGAAATTTTTATAAACAGTTGATGCAAAATTCAAATTTATTGTGTTTTTTTATTTATCGTCTGCATAAAAAAAAATTCTTTAATATTCTATCAGCATATGAAAATGTCTTATTCTGAGTGACCTGAATTATTAAAATGTTCATTACCTTATTTCAAATATCGAAAGGTAACTGTACTGAAAATAATTTATTGTATCGTTAATTTTCATTGCGAGACACAACCATGAAGAACTATATTTAGAAGTTCTAATAAACTGTTCCCTCATCTATGGTCATCAAAAGTTGATCATGATTAAGCCTTATCCTCGGTTATGGCAATTCTGTCCTGGTCTAATAGGTCTTCAGCAGTGTAATAAAGTGGGAACAGCTAACGAAAGTGATTGATCGATTCCATTCTCGTGTAATGATTGGCTATGTCCATCAGTACAGAAATAGAGTAATTCTTTTGATAGATGTCCAGATGAGATTGAAAGACATGTCAACAGTCATAAATGTGCTCATGGGAGAAGTGCTTTCTATGAGGAAGAAAAACCTTTTGGGGATATAGAACAATAGATTTATATCTTTATTACATGAGATATTACTTTTATAAAGTAAAGCAAGTTTATATACACGTTAAAGGTTCATTATTTCTTTATGTGTAATAAATTATTCTTTTACTAAATAATTTTTTATTTTTGTATTTACGAACAATAATAAATATTAATATAGAAATAAATTAGAAATTAAAAGTTAATAATAAATAAACGTTTTATTTATTTCTGTTTTATTTATTTAGTTATCTCCATTATATTAGTAATTATATAATTTTAAATTATTTATCTGTTGTATTTCTAAATTATATCCTAATTTAATTTTATACAATCAGTTAATAATAGTCTTGTTTTTAAGCATTAAAAAGTTGTCGATTCATCTCATTATTATTGTTGAAAAGTGTATGAAAGTTCAAAATGACTTTAAAAAAATAAATTATTTGGGGAAAAAAACAGAACTTTTTGTTTGCTGTTTTTTTTTAATCATGTATTTAAAGTCTATAATAATTTTTGCGAAAAAGAATTTTTTGTTCTCAATGTTATAAAATATCCAGTATTGAAGAAAAATTGTCATTATTTAAAATTACAAAGATTGATTCTCAGTTAAGAAACCTACTAGTATATGATATCCTACAACATCTCCCTGATATTGTTTGATATTTTGAATGCTTGGCAATATCACGAAGATATCCTGCAGTTTTGGACATATTTTACTAATAGGGAATAATTAACAATGAATTGAAATTGATTTTCTTTGTGTTAAGGGTAGGCCGTTTGGTTTTAATTCAGCTTTCAGTAACTTGTATTCTATTATTCTATCGCCTTCAAAATATTTCAAAGTTTTACTAATAAACGAGTATAAATACTATTTCATTTGACTTTATTATGAAACTAACAAGAATTATAGTGTGCCATTAGATACCGAAAAAAACACCTTTTAGATTTACATTCACAACTTAAAAAAATGAAATACATTTTAGGAAATTTCGATTCATCGCTGCGATCATTTATACTTTCAAAAAAAAAAAAAAGATTTTAAGTGATGTAAAGAAGTATATTTTATATTTTATGATTCTGTAAATGAAATGCTGAAAAAATTGCAAAGCTTAAATTTATATACAGTTCTCCGATTCTATTATTTATATTCAATAAAATATTTTTGGCATGTTAACATTTGAAACAAAAAAAAAAAGTTTTTACATTTCGGTGACAAAAACCGACCAAATCTTGAAACTTAGATTATAATATTTTAAAGGCAATCAATGTCTACCTCGTACGACTATGGCCATTGATAAGTTATCTTTCTCAAGGTAGCTATTTAAATGTCCTAAATAGAATATTTAAAGTTTCATATCTCGATAAGATTTAGAAGCAAGAAAGTGCGCTTCTTTTTCTTTTTTTAATGGTAAAAAGTGGCTCTTTGAAAAAGCAAGAAATTGGCGCTTCTTTTTTTTTTAATGGTAAAAAGTGTCTTTTGGAAAGCGAGACTATTTTAACTACTTTGAAACAATCCCGTAACTTTTGAAATATCCCAGTTCTTTTAAAGGATCCTGATCGAATACTGTTGTCAAAATAACGTATTTAGGTAGGGTAATAGCATCAACATCTTTTTTAAAGTTAAAAAAAAAAAAAAAGGAAGAAATAAAGAGTATCACTTTCGCTATCGGATAATTGCAACCCTATTTATCGAGGCGAATTTATCGAGGCGTTAAAAAAATACACTCAGCGTGTACTTCGCGCCACGGCGATTTTCTAGGTCACTGGAACTTACCCTCAAGTTCAACGTTTTCGACCCTAATCCGCCAGAGCTGCAATGCCGAAAGAAGGAACACAAGAGGAATAAACATTAGAGCGTTGCTAAGACCAGAAATCGATATTGGAACTAATATTTCTGCTCGGAAATATTTATGATTTGTTGATATTTTGTGACCCATATTATAGTTATGCTTTAGACTGGTCGACAAAACGGTCTGCGTGTTTGTGCGTACTTCAAAGGATTCGGCAGCTGATCAACACGCACTGCATTCGTAGCTCTTTACAGGTTTTCAAAGGAAAAGTTATTGGAAATGTAATAAAAATATTCGCTTTGTTATTCCGTGAGAACTGTTCTTTCAGGAATCATTTTCTTTGTAGAACAGAATTTCACTCAATATCGTTTGGCTTTGCCATTAATTTCAATCAGTATCGTTTGGCCTCGCTTCATTTTCAATCAGTATCGTTTGGCTTCGCTTCAGTTTCAATCAATATCGTTTGGCTTAAATTAGTTTCAATGAAGAATTAAAAAGAATTGTTCTCCAAAAAATATTTACGGCTGTTTTGTAAATCATAATAAAAACTGTAAAGCTTCATTTTTATCTAGTGTAAATGTGACGTTTTTGGGATAAAATTATATTCAAATGATAGACGCCAAATGCTCCATGAAAGTTTTATTTTGGATTCCTAAACCTATTCGATATTTCCAGCTATGTTCTATCATATTATACTTTATGGCATAATATGATAGAATGTACATGTTATATGATATGACATATTTTATATGATATAATATAATGTACATACAGTTTTAAATGTCAAACGCAGATACTTTTATCATGTGAGTTGTTTTCAATATCAAAATGAAATGCATAAGAAGAAGTCTATATTAAATTATTCCAGTCTGTTTTTAGATAGGTATCTTGATTTGAATTATTGTCAAATGGAGAGGCCCAACATTTAAGCCGGCAAGATATTCTCTGTATTTTCACTTGAAGACCAAAAAAACCGTGTCTGAAAATTGGCTCTTTCAAAGCCAAGCGATAAGGTCTAACAAGACCATTTTGTCTTGTTAATTAATGTCATAAATAATTAACCATCAGAAGTTATCGTAATAAATATTAGGGTAGTTTTCTTCCCAAGTTCCGATGAGCCATAAAAAAAGCAGAAAACAAAATGAATTCACTATCAAAAGTTATATACAAACAGGGTTAATTTTTGATACAAAAGCCATGTAGTTTAACACATTTATTGCATCAGTGGAGCAAGATTTTGATCCCCCCCCTTCAATGAACGTTGCCGCCAGTAATGTGAAATGAGCCTGAATGATCTTTTGTAGCATCTCATTAGTCTGTAAGTTTTTTGCTTTTAAATAAAGAATATGGTGCAGAAATGTCTAAATCTGCACCGGCTAATGTCTAAATGTCCGGCTAAATCTTACTTTTGGCTTATCGGTCGGCCAGTCGTTTTCATTATCCTCTGTTTATTTCAAGCTATTTGATCAACTCTTTGAACAAAATCTTCTGTTGCAGTAGCGTCCTAATTCCCTGATGAGAACGCGGCTTAGAGCCGAGTAATTTTAATTTTTTCTTGAATTAAAAAACTGGATTGGAGGCCGAAACCTCCAGATTAATGAAATGTTTGAAAAGAACGTCAAGACCCATTTTACATCACTGGTGGCAATGTTTAAAAAAGTCAAGTTCAACCACTATGATAAATCCTGAATCTTCGCAATAATCATAATAAAAACTAACCTTGTTGTGCATAACGTTTTGTAATAAATTCATTTTGCTCTCTACTTATGTTTTTTTATATGATCCGTCGTATTTTGAAAAAAATAAATAGATAAACTTCCCACATATCTGATGCAATAGAACATAAGATCACAAACATAAAGCTTTTTCGCTCTTTGCAGGAAAATAAATCAAAGAAAGGAATTTACATTATAGGGAATACAATTTCACAATGGAAAAATAATAAAGCTGCATGGATTGGTTCGAAAGCAAATCCCTTATATGATTATTGTAACACATTCCACTGTAATTTCGGCGGTGTGAAGTACTACGCTCCATCGCATTTGTCACGATGCATATGACTTTTAATGTTATTCATGATACTATGATGCTGTGTTACTCTGGGTTTGTATTCCCTTAAATATGTGTTGCATATATACTTTATTTGTTCAATCTTTTTTTTATTGGCAAAGAAACTTCTCTAACAGTTACCCTTTACGGTGATGACACCATGTATGATTGCAAAAGTTGTTTGTATGCTATCAACATTTGGAAATTTGGCATTGGACTTTCTCAATACAGACTTTCCGTGTAAACAAAAACAAGTCTTAGAATGTACTTTTGTAGCTGTAATAAAATCATGCGTCAGACGATTTTTTTAAATTCTGCTGTCAAATTTAAAATCTTCTATCACTAATTTTGTTTACAATAGATAATATTTTATTCGAAGCAAATAAAAGCAAAAACAGGCCGGGATAGTTGGTAGAGCGTCGGATTCGCGTCCCTTAGGTTGCGAGTTCGAACCCCGCCGGTCGAAGATTCCCCGCGTGCTTGGTGGCTGACGCGCGCTAATTCTGTCGTGGTCACAAAATCCTCCATGTCGAGAGTAATACCACTGGGGGTACTGGATCAGAGGTGATTATTCTCTGATTCAGGTCTAAACTACGATCTGTGTTTGAGTGAATGAAATGCGTGAATGAAGTCCGCCCCGTAAAAAGGGTTGTGACGTGTGTGTAGCTAAGTCGTTCGCTTGGCCCTAAATGGCGCTACTATAGAAACAAGAGGCGCTCCCCCCCCCCCAGGCTTAAATCCGCTGTCTTTGAACAGCGGGCTTGCCTATGGCAAGTGCCATAAGAAACAACAAAAGCAAAAACACTTTCAAAACTATGACCAACGAAGTTCTTTTAAAAAAAGCCAGTCTCCCCAAAACTTTCTCGCATATTCTCTAATGAACTTGTCATGCCAAAGAACGCCTTACATGGCATTGGCTTACAATAGTTACGATATACTAACTTTTGGATTAAATGTAGCGTTTTTACTGAATCTACCGTGTCATTTTTGGTGAGTTATTTCACGATTAATCCCTGGCATGCGTTGATAGTATTTAAAAATTGATTTTGTATTTTAAACACGTTTTTCTCCACAGACCGAAACAGAATTTTGACAAATAACTGCACTTGTAGTCACAAAATCCCATTCCAAATTTGATATATATAAGTCATTGCGTTTTTGAATTATCAAGTTTAGATGTTTCTGAAAGTACAGACCGACAGACAGTCAACCCATTATTGGATTGGACAGATTTCTACACTGTAGAGTGTGTGTACGAATCTGTGAACGAATTTTATTTATCTAACTCTTTTCGTTTTGCAATTATCGTGTTAACTTATATTCGAACAGCCTGACAGACGGACTTCCTCTGAACAGATTTTACTGAAGATTTTATAGGAATCTGCAAATTTGGTATAAAGATTGTAAAGACATAAAGACTAAATTTCAGTCATCTAGGTCTGACACTTTTAGATTCGTCAAACCCTCGAGTTCAAATTTTTTGATCATTAACTATACTTTCTGTATACTACGTAAACGAGAAAGTGAAAATATATATTTCAATGCAATTTCGTACGAAAGTAACGATAGTGATCCATTATTAAAATGTACACAACACTTTTTGCTTAACGTTTTCAAATAACTGAACATATTTGACTGGTAATAATTTATGTGTTAATAGGAACGGCGTTTTTAAATATGATAGTCTAGGTTTTATCATCATTTATTAACTTCCTGTCTCTAGTCTAGTTTACATCCAAATTGGTTTTTTTTTTTTTTTTTAGTCGTACTTCCATTTAGGTGTGGCAGAAATTCCTCTGACAGGGTGTTTGCCGTTTTACGTTCAGTGATATATTTTTCACGAATACATGATCATCTTTGACTATAGTGTGAATTATGAAAGAAGGTTGCAATTTTTACTGAACTTATCGAACGTTTTCTATTTTCGGATTAATTGGCTTTGATGATCTCAAAATAGCTGTCTGGTTCATCCATTATGCATCATGGGTTGAAGCAAACGATTTTCCGTCATTTTCAGTGAAAAGATATTTACATTTTTGTATTTTCAAAAGAAACAAGCGGAAAATTTGCAATTAAAGTGACAGATTAATTATTAAAACCGTCGTATTATAAACAAGAATTATTTTAATTAAAATCGGCGACTACTCTCGGGATGATGTTTTGGTAAAATGATATAAAATGCTTTTACTTCAGAATTTTGGCATAAAATAAATTTAATAAAAAAACGTCTATGAAACAAAAATGTATGTATTAAAAGTAATAAATATTTCATAAATTCGAATCTTTTTTGGAGGGCGAAAAATGGTATGAAACACAAATCTTCTGGTTTAAAAATTTATCAAATAAGTTTCTCAAAATTTTGAGAATAGCTGAAGAAATCTATTACTAATAAAATATAATAGTTCCTAATTCCTGATAAATCACATGAAATTTTCAATTTTTTTTCCACATTATGAACAACTGCAAAAATCTTTTAAATGAACGGATTGTTTTTGCAGTAGTCGAGAAAATGCAAAACACATTCAGAAATGATTTTATTAAATTTGAACAAAGAATGTTTGTTAGATTTTAATTTATGATGCTTTTCGTAAGGGGATTTTACCAAAATTTAGACTTTTAGAAAATAGTAAAAAAGCATTAAAATACTTGTTATGCAAATATAAAAATAAATGTAAACTTTCCGAAAAATGAACGCAGAAAAAAAAATTCAAACGATTTTATAAAGAAAAACTGTTTAGAAATTGCAGATATAGAATTAAATAAATATTCTTTATTTTCGCCAGAAATCGACTTTTTAATATAATCACTTGTAGCGTTAGTTATAGTTTCTTTTAAACAATTTATTGATGTAAGTACTGTTTATAGAAATTCATTTCTCTACAGTTTTAATGTTTATAAAAATTAGTTTTCACTTGTTAAGTAATACCAAAAAAAGAGCTGTCATCGTCAAAAAAAATCTAAATAAAATTTTAGAAATTCATTATATATGTTTATAGAAATTCATTATGAATGAATTTTTACGATTCTGACTTTTCTACGTCCAAAAACACCTATTTTTGGGATTATTGTGTTTCTATCTGATTATTCATTCGTATATATGTGAATTTTATTAATCAAAACTTCAGCAAGTTAGGTGAAAGAAATTTGACATGTAGTTTGTATATATAAATTGCAAATGCCTTTCTAATTTTATTCATGTATATTTATCTGGAAACTTACTTTTATAATCGTATTTTTTTTCACAGCACAATGAAATTATACAAAAATAAACCAAATTTGTTTTTAAAAATTATATACTGCCATTTGCAATGAATTTAAACGTTAGAATTCTTTATTATTAAATTTATTCATATGCAAGCTACTTCTTACATTTAAAAAAATGTGAAATATAATTTTTTCTTATGTCTTCTTATTCTTCTTATATTCTTATATTCTTCTTATTTTAACAATTGTTCCTACTCTGCGCTACAGATATTTATTGAATTCCATTCTAATCGTGAAACAATATCTAATTTTCAAACTCTTAGAGTTGAGGATATACTTTCAGTTGGACGGAAGATCTCTATGACATTAAGAATCATATTTTACGTCTTTTAAGTCGATGAAGGAACCGCTTAAAAAAGCAGATTCCGATATCGTCTATTTTATTAAAAAGAATTTATTTATTTAAATATTTATTTCTAGCAAATAAGTATATTTTGCTGCACACGAAATCGATCAGGTTACAAAGCTTTTAATTTCTATGTATGTTAGACATTTTAAAAGTCTAAAGTATTCACGTCACCTCCAGGAAGCAGTGTTTGTTGATTGGCGCATCTTTCTTCTGGCGGCCAATGAATTGATTTAAAGTAATCTAAAATAAAGATGTTCAGAGTTTCATAACTTAATTAATTATTGTCACAAAACGAAGGGACTTTTTTGTTTGTTTGTTTAAAATGCTAGTGTGTCGAATATATCCATTGTGATTAATAGGATTAATTGTGAACTAATAACACTTATCATATTAACCACAATTAATAATTAATTAACTGTAGTTAATATAACTAAGAGATTGCTTTAAAATTTAAATTTCTTACTTTTTTCAAACGATTGCAAAAAATTTGAAAATTTTAACTTTTTCAAATTTTTTGCAATCGTTTGAAAAAAGTAAGAAATTAAATTCAATTTAATTACTTAATTTTTTAGAAGAAAGAAATTAAATTTTTAAATTTAATTACTTAATTTTTTAGATTATTATTAGGAATTTAATGAAATGAACACATTAAAGTAGAGTTCTTAATATAATTTATAGCATTTTTTCCATTTGGTAATTTTTCTCTTTGTTTAACGGTTTGGAAATTAGCTGTTGAACCACAATTAGAATAAACAATCTTGTACCAAACATGTTCAATTGTTCACAGACGTACCTTGGCTTTCATTAAAAATAAATTTTAAAAATTTTGGAAATGAGTAAAGAACTAAGAGGGTTTCCCCTAAAATTTTCTCCTATATTTATTAAGAAATGTGCTTGTGTAATATTAACGGCATGCCATTAGCGAACAATAGTTACTGAAGATCTTATTGGCTTACAGTATTTAGTGACTTTTTTGGCAATCAATATGCAATCCTCATAAAACTTAATGAATAGTTTAAGCGCTTTTTTCCAACATGCATGCGAAAAGACAGATTGATAGACTATCAACCTTTTGAGAGATCTGGTTCCAAATTTGTCACTAAACTTCATCTATACTTCAGATGGTAAATTTGTGTATTAAATTTTATTCATTTAATTTTCTTTGTTTTTTAGCCATCGTGTTATAGGACAGACAGATTTCCTCTGCATGGATTTCGTTCAAAATATGATGCAAATCTACGACTTTGATGTCGAGAACGTATAATAAATTCCATCCGTCTGACTCAAAGTGTTCTTGAACTACCCTGCTCATAAACATACATAATTACAAAAATGTGTTTTCGTGCTTAGTGAGAAGGTCTGAAATGTGGAGATTTGACAAAATCTCCAGTCCGAAATTTTTGCCGATTTTTCAAAGATTGTCTTTGTACACTTCATATGCGAGAAAGTCAAAATAGTAAGATCATCCATTAAATCGCCTTTTTGATTGATAGTTCTGAAGTTATACTCATAAAATATCAAAACTTATGAAATAAAAATAAAATGGTGCAAACCGTCAACGGGAAATAGAATTTATGATACCTTAGAAGTATTTTTGCTTATTATAATCAAGTCCATTTAGGTGCGTAACACATTGGCACCATCTTTCAGGCCACAAATTAAAAGTGTCACTTTTATGTTAGTGAGTATACGAAAGAGTCGAGAAGTGTAGATTACCAATTTTTTACAGATATGAACTCTTTTTCAGTGTCAACTTTGACAAATATATTCCTCCAAAGAAATTGTCTCCCAGGTCTAAAAATAAGGCAGAATCAATATTCTTAAGTGAAAGTCATTCGTCTGCTTTATCGCGACAAATTTCTTTCAGCTCGTTCTGACAGCCGAACCATCTATCAAGAAGACGTATGCTTTTGTTTGCACTTCGTTGGTCAGAGTTATGGTTGTTATATATTTCACTCGATATTCCGAGACCAAACATTGAAATAGATTTGAGTGAAAAGGGGTTCCGACTTTGTATTCAGTTGAACAAATTTAATTCTTGAAAAATGATCGGTTTTTTTTTCTTCCCCCAAATTGAAATATGTTTTGTGAAAGGGTAAGATGATTGAAAACATGACAATAAATATCTGCTTTCATCAGTTTGGTCTTATCATTAGTATGCTACTAAAGGTGGACAAGTTAAAGAAAATACATGAAAAAGGAATTAATCCATTCTTTTTGCTTTTCGCTTATGATGTATGCATGGAGAAAATTGTAATCGTCAAAAAGATTTGGCCGCAAAATTTTGAATGAATTTCGCGTTTCAAATCTTCCTGCTTTAGAAAAGTACTTTTCTGAATTATGTCTGTCTGTCACTGTGTATGTAATTGCAAATACACCTCAAAAACACTTAGAGTTGAACAGATGAAATGTGGTATATATTGTTTGCATTAAATTTGTTTTCTCTCAAATTTTGAACGAGATCCATTAAGAGGAAGTTTGTCTGTCTGTCCGAGTATAAGTAAACATGAACGATAAAATACAAAAAGCTAGATTTATATTCAATTTTGGAATATTGGAAATTATACAACAGTAAAGTGCCTTATTAAATTTTGGAACTAAAACCGTCTGAGAATTGATCATCTACCGGTTTGTATATTCGTATGCTTGCAAAACTCAATAACTTAAATATGCATCGATTGTGGTAAATAAAATTTGATAGATGATCAAGTTGTTGTTTCTCATAGCACTTGCCATGAACAAGCCCGCTGTTACGAAGACTGCGATTTTCAGCCGGTGGGTGAACGTCTCTTGTTTTTATATTAGCGCCAACTAGGGCCAAGAGTACGATTTTGCTACTCACGCATCACTCATTCGCTTGCACAACCCCTTTTTACAAGAGGGCACATTCACACATAGAACAACCATGGCCAAACCGGGACTCGAACCCAGGACACGGAAAAGACGCGCTACCCCTATGCCTGGACGCCGGCGATGGTTTAGTAATCAAAATTGTAATTCTATATCAAATTTTGATTTTTATTGATTGGAAGAAAGGCATCAAAAATAAGCATTCTCTTTTCTTCGCTATGTTTCGAAGCACAGAACGATTACGAGCAAGAATCTGAAAACAAAAATCTCAACAACCGTGTCGTTCCCTGGCTTGTCCAATGTTCACAATTTATATATGGGGGGAGGGGCTGATGGGGTTAGTACCATTATTTGAGAGTATACGAGAAAGTTTCTGTGAGTTCACTCCTACTGGTTTGTTTTAAATTGCCAACCTGTAAAAATTCATTTAAATCAGTGTAACGCCATTATGCAATATTATTACATTTCTATATACCTAGATGATCATTTGTATTCGTTACAGAGATGATATCTTAAATCAACAAAAATTCCTTTCCGTTCCATTACATTTCTAGTGATCGATTTCGATGCGCAGACGTTTCGGCATGAAGGTTTTATTAGGACAAGCAAGAGGATAAGTTGATTCATTGAAAAGTCAGCAAACCTTTCAAAAGATGTGGCCTGAATTAACGTGGACATAAATAGACAAATAAAATAAACTACAAAAGGGGCAATTTGTCATGCTAGAATAAATGAAAAAATGATGGCATATATATATATATATAATGATATCTCTTACTCTAATTTAAATTCTAATTAATTTCCTATCTTAATAGAACCCGTATTAACTTCATTCTAAAAAGTTCTATGGTTTCCTGATCCAATTCTATTTTTTTTATTTAATTAATGCTACACACGTTGTAGAAGTCTGTAAATTCAACAGGTTTTCAAGTTCCGAGTGAAAGGATAAAAATTCTAAATGTTTGCAACAATCTTTTAAAGATATCTTTTAATTTCCCTATCCTAAATCGATACGTGTCAAAGATATCCTTATCAAAATCTCATTGTAAAAACAACGGAAGGGAAAATTTCGGTCTCTTTTGTTCTTGTGTTGCGATGTAGTTTGACGTATTTTTTACTACTTATTCTTGTACGTAAATTATGCCTCCTGGGATGGAATAAATTGTTCAAAATTTTCAAAAGTTTCTTTTATTTTGCTACGCAACTGCTATATATATATATATATATATATATATATATATATATATATATATATATATATATATATATATATATACTGTTTTTATATATTTATATGCTTTTAAAGTATTTTGAAATGTGCTAATCATTCGGATATAGTGATCGCTTTGACTCGCATCCAAAATGATCAATACAAGCGCCGTCTACTGTTATAAAATAATGCTTTTATTTCTTGTTTTGATTTGTTATTTAAATGTGCAGTCGCAGAATATGATTACAACTAAAATGAGGACGGAAATTGAAAAATATTAAGAAGTCACGCTTTAAATTATTTAATTTAAACACTCAAATGCCGTATTGACATCATTAGGGAAATCAGTTTATGTTATAAACAAATTAAACGTGCTTGAATAACACTTTAAAGCAATTTGTAGTTGAAAAATTAGTTTCACGGTGATACTTTCAATCAGTATGTGTTTATCTTCATGTGCCGAGTGCTCTAATTTCGGTTTTAATCGCATATTGAACTGGAAGGACGTTTCCTTTTGTATCCTAGAAGCGAGTCATTTCCTTTTTCCGTTTCCTCTCCTACCTAATGACGTAAATATAATCAAAACTGAATTAGAGAACTCCTTTTCATTTGGAACAAAAGCAACTCTTGAATTACATTTTTTTTATTGTTTTGAACATAATTAAATGAAAAATTTTATTTGTTAGCATAGAAAAGGCTATTTGCACGGAGTTGAAGCAATAAAGTTGTGGGGGTTGATGAAAATGGACAAGTTAAAAATGTTTTTTGGGGTTTATTTTTTTAAAGGAAATTACAACTTTTTTCCGTTATTCCAAGGGAAATTTCAAGGTGTAGTGTTCTTTCTTAAAAATAGCTGAAAACCGCTGTAAACGGTTACTGCTCTATTTTAAGTTATAGCTCAGTGGTTAACCCATTAACTACCAGATTTTTTTTTTAATTTTTGGTCGGATAAGTTATGTATATGCACAAAAAAATTCAAATTAAAATTCAAACAAAGCATAATTAGATTCAAATTACGTTTTGTTTCGAAAATATTTGATATTTTTGAAAAAAATGCATCGTTATAAAATGGTAAAATAATAATAATAATAATAATTTCCATAAGAAAAAGGTTTAGTAAGTAACAGATCGTTACTATAATCTCTTAATTTACATATTTATGTAAGGTATTTCATTATAATATAAAAACAAGCCAAAAATATAAGGTTTCAAATGTAAAAATTCTGTTCTATTCAACTTACAGAAGAATTTCAAATATATTCGTTTGTTGTAAAGAAACGAAGCACAGAATATGCACAATATTGATTAATATATAGAGAAAATGAAACTAAATTGTAAGACGTAACAAATATATTTTTGGCGTCGAGTAGTATACGCAAAATTCTAAAATCCCCAAATGGGAATCGTAGCATCTAATGATAAAGTGTCAATAGGTGTAAGGAAGTGAAATAAAGAAGATATCAAATCAGAACAACGAATCAAAAATTGGATTGTTCAGTCTAAGAAGAATGCCTACTTTATAAATGATTCATCTTAAAAAATGCAGGGCATATAGTACAATTTCATATTTTGAAAAACTATTACGTCAGATATTTACAACATAAAGTATCTGAGAATATTAATACTTGGCGGCCACTAACTCATCACTGGATTGCATGTATCATTAACTAACAGAAAAATTCATCAATGAACTGTATGCTTCATTAATTTACAGATAAATTCATCAATGGATTGTGTGCATCAATACCTAACAAACAAACTCATGATTGGACTATATGCATTGCTAACTAATAGACAAACTCATCGCTGAACAATGTACACCGCTAACAAATAATAAAACTTCACTAAGTGCTACTTAAAACATTTACCAAAATAGAGCTCTGCTGTCTCGCAAACAACAAATAGAAAATACTCATCACTGGAATATATACTTTACTAACTAATAGCCAAACTCATCATTGAACAGTCTACACCGCTAACTAATAGAAAAACTCTTTATTGAGCGTTAATTAAAGCTTTTACCATAAAAGAAATATGCTATCTTTAAAAGGAAACTAAGATGCTACAGCAGAGCGCCGAGCTAAATTAGTCCAATAATTAGTCCTGTGGATGTTGGATATCAGGACCTTACAGGAACTACTTGTTTACCTTACAGAGCGGTCATTTTTGTTTTGATCTCGTATGTTTTATCTTCTTTTTGATGTAGTTATTAGATTGAAGAAATGTAACGTACTACTAATCTTTATAGGACTTGTAATGCTCTACAATAATATGTGATGAATTTAGTTTTTATAATTATCGAGTGAATCACTAGAGATTTCATAAATCTAAATTGAAGAAGATACAGCACTAATGTCTACAGTATCTACATAATGTTACTCCTTCAAAAACTAGGAATATTTTTTATTTAAATTAGTTGAGGGGCGATATACTTTATAACTTCATTATGAAATAGATGAAAATAATAGACAAGTTTCCGGGACGGTTATTTAATTATTTTCTAAATTCCACATTTCACCAGACAAAACAAACACGAACACGAAAATACACTACACTCAGAATACAATCTAATAATGATCCTCCAAAATTATCATGGAAAATATACCTTGGTGTTAATAAGGTAACGCCATCTGTTGTATCAAAAGAGAAGGTAGTAGAGTTATGTAACCTCTACAAATCCGAGTGATGCTCTATCATGTGTTTTTGCCGATGATGATTTTTTGTAATTTTAATTTTTGACAGAATTTTGGTATTCTACTTTTTTTAATTTGAATATTTTCAAATGGAAATGAATAAGTTCTATTCATAAAAATAATGAATCACGTTTTTTTATTAATTTATTTTGATTAGTTGGGAAAAATCGAAAAATAGGTGATTTAACGTTACAGACCATATTAATATTTAGTTATTTATTTTTGCAAAATTCAAAGCGATAGCAAAAATTCTTTTAAAAATTTCGGAGGACAGACGGCATTAAAAAGCACATGATTTTCAATTTTGCAGCAATACTATACCCATAACAATTTTAAATTGAAATAGCATTAACCACATTACTCTGAATAGTTTTCATTTTATTTTTACAACTCGAATTTCATAATTTTAGTTACATATATTTATGTAGCATTTATAATTATACAAATGTGAAATTTGCACAGATAAGCGAAATTTTTATTTTTTCCTACGTGCTGATGATAAAATGGGCCGATTAAAGAACATGTCAACTGATATTTGAGTAGATTTTCATTTAATCAATATTTGTACATTATAGAATTTAGATTATCTTGAGCTCTAAAGCATGAAACTTCAAATATCTGCTTAAAAAGAAATCCTGTAAAAAGATATTTATGAGAAAGGAGGGAATTTAATAGCTTGCCATCCTACCTCGTCAATTCAAATGTTATGCAGTAACTATGACATGATAGTTTTAAAAATAAGTCCAACAACAACAATAGAAAAATGTTCTCATTAATATAATCTGCACTAATCTGATCGCAAAAAAAAACTTTTTTTTTTTTTTAAACAAATACAGGTAGGGTAAAACATTTGTTGCGTGTTTCATTTTTTCATTTTTTTCATCGCATTACGATTTTGATTTAGCTTTTCTAATTTTAAATCCTATTGAAATATCTTAACTGGTTATTTTTGTAAAAAAAAAAAAAAAAAAAAAAAAGCCCTGTTTTTGTTAAACTTAATGAACTTTTTTCGTTTTTACAAAATATTTTTGGAAAGAATAATTCTTTAATGAAATTTTTCTTTAATATTCAAAGAATTTCAGGTTTTCAACTGAAAAGAAAATTTTCGTAATTTAATTGCGATGCAGCATATAAAAAAATGCAAGCATATAAAACGTTTTGTTCATTAAAATCCTGTTTATTTTCATAAATATAGCACATACTTCATTATACTTTTTTTTATTAATTTTTGTTGCTATCAGAATTTTGTGGGATTTTAAAAGCTCTATTAACCTAGATAAAGCAATCCATTAAAAAAATTTAACAAAACTTTATGTTTGAATAGCTTTTTTTGACATAAAAGACTTGCATCAAAAATTTTACCACCATTTGTATTTGATAAAAATTCCAACAAACCTCAAACCTGCTCACATCTAAATTCGCAACAGATAACAAAAATTCTCAAAACAAAACAACTTTAACTACCCTGCAGCATCAAGAAAAAAAAAAAAAAAAAAAAAAAAACTCTTACCCAAAAAATTCAAAACCGTTCCGCTGAAATTGCTTCTGGAACTAAAAATAGACCGCAGGCTATCCTTCTTTCTCTTTGTGCTCCCCTAACCTTATCCCATTTTTAATTTTGCATTGGACAAGAAAGAAACCAACCAACAGATGAAAACGAAAACCATTTCTTGGAACAGAACCCGGGGATTAATTTATAGCGCGTGGGATGGATGTAGGTCTGGACAAGGGGGTTTCCTCCCGGGTAGTGTGCCCGGGGGATCAGCTGTTGCGTATTTTGACGTCACCGGCGGATCGATACAGAGCCAGCCCTTCCTTGTCTACGACCAATCTCTATCTTCTTGAGAAAACGAAGACGAAGATCAGATTACCCTCCTCAAGTACGGAATATAAATGTCAACGAGGAGGAGGGCATAGGCATCTGGGGACGGGTGTTTATAAGGTTGTGCGTGGCTTGTTGATGGGATTCTGGAGTTCCAGAAAATTGGTGTCCATCAGCTGCTGGGGTGATTTTCTTTTCACCACCTGTACTTGGGCTGCGATCGCGTTATTATTAAGTGCTATTTTTAGGCAACAATTATGGTCCTGCATCGTATTTTCTTACGTTTCCTGCGGTAAATGATGACAACTTGTGAGGATTTTTTTTAGTACTAGTAGTTATGCTGTGAACCAGAAAACCGTTTTTTTTTTAATGCATTGAGAAAAAAACTGTTTCTCCATGCACAAGCATTGACTTTTTAAACTTAAGTTCATCGTTATTATTATAAACTTCATTAATTATTCTTATTAGCGTTATTGGGTTTTACTCTTGAAATTTGCGTTAAAATTTATTTAGTGCCATTTTTAGGCAACAATTATATAGTCCTACATTGTATTTTCTTATGTTTCCTGTGGTAAATGTTGACAGTTTGTGAGGATTTTTTTAAAAAATACTAACAGTTTTGCTGTGAACCAGAAAAAGTTTTTTTTCCCTTTTCTTTTCTTTTTTTTTTTTTTCAATCAATTTCTTCAATTTTTTTTAAGACATTGAAAAAATAATCTGTTGTTTCGCCATGCACAAGCATTTACTTTTTAAAATTAAATTCTTCGTTATTATGATAAACTTCATTAACAATTCTTTTTTGCATCATTAAATTTTATTATTGATGTTTGTGTCAAAAAATTTTTCATACGTAAAAATTGTTAAAAGATTTGAAATAGAATAATTAAGTGAATATATGACAGTATTTAAGAAGTGTCTTTTTTAAAAAAATATTATTGGTAGCATTGTGAACCGAAAAATGTCTTTTTTAATGCACTAAAAAATTCGTTATTCAACCTGCATATCCAATAATTTTTATAGCTTAATTTATATTATTATAAAATTAATTTTTTTTATTACAACGATTAGTTTCTATCACTGAAGCTTCCATCACAATTTTGTGATGTGTAAAAATCATTCAAGAATTTGAATTAAAGTACTGACAACGAAAACCATTTGATGTTAATTCATTGCAATTCTGCCGCTGGCACCTTCCTTGGAGATAGAATTATTCTTAAGGTAATTTTAGGCAAAATTTTATACTAGTCTTAATATTCTTATGTTTATATATTTTTTTCCAATTTTGCTTATAGATGGAAACTTCTCTTGGAGAAACCTACCCAATAATATCATGGATAATTCCGTAAATGCAAGGATCTTATCCTATCTTAAAAATGAGAAAAATGGTATTTTTATTGCGCATTTTAAGTATAAATAATAAAAAAAAAATTTATTTTGTGCAATTTATGTACATGCAGGCAATTATTATATTAGAAAAGCCTTAAAACAACGTTGAACTCTGTAAATGTGAGTCTGTAAATATTAAATATGGCAGTATGAGCCGAATTCCAGTTGAATGTTTTTTCATTAGAGTTTTTATCAGCAAAATAAGTTCGAAGTTAGATTTCTTTAATGGAATCCATTGCATCTTTTAAAACAAGGGGGAATAACTTCTTTATCCTTGTTCAAATTAGCACAAGATAATTCTTCTATTAATCATCAGTCCCGAATAATTTCAAAATCGTGATTTTAGTATCAAACTTAACGATTTTTTGAAAGCAATCTCCATTTTCAAAAAATTCCATTCCTCTTCTAAACCTAAAATGACATACAATAAAAGTTTTGCGTCTGTTAAACGAAATACTTCATGATTTAATGGTTACGACTAAATCGTTACAGTGAGGAAACGAGGTATAAATGAAAATTGTACAAACAATGTTTGTTGTCGTTTCTAATGGCACTTGTCATAGACAGGACCGCTCATAGACAGGATTTTAACCCGAGCGAGCGTCACTTGTTTTAGTAGCGCCGACTAGGGCCAAGAGTACATCTTAGTTACTCACGCATCACATTTGCTTGCCCAACCCCTTTTTACAGAGGGGCATATTCACACTCCTCACAGCTAGAACAACCATAACCGAACCAGTACTCGAACCCGGCACACTCAGATCACCGGGAAGATACGCTTCCCCTATGCCAGGATATCGGCATAGAACGTGTTACTGGGATTAGTATTAAAAATAATGAAACCTTCTGTACTGAATGTGTTAAAACATTAAAAATAAATTTATAATTAAAATTTGCCAATTTCTGCTCTTTCGACGTTTAAAAATTATTTTGAAGTTTGGTGTAGTGACGGATCTAAGTATTTTGCGGTATTAAACAAAGCACTTAGACAAAGCATTAGCAAAGACATGAGACTCATTTTCTAATATGATGACAAATTTAGTATCACACTTCCACACATTTTTAACATGTTAATGATTATTTTAGATTAATCATTTTTATTTTATTAACTTCACCAAAATGCTTTTGTTTTATTTATCTTTTAGGATTTCCAAACTACCCGGCATCATATCTGTACGTAATGTTATTGAAACAAAAGTTTGATGTTTGTAAGTATCTGAATAAATGTAATGGAAGCCAATTAGACTTGATTAGGTGTTAATATTATTCTAATTTTTTATCCTTCGCAGAATTCGTATTTTTTTCCAAATTTATTTATTCGGCAACTAGGAAAAAAAGGGTTTTAAATTACTTCTTGGCTGCTTTTACTCAGCCTAGCGATCCTAGGAAGCTGTTTAATTTGTCTAGTTGTAAATCCGTTACTGGTTTGGTGCAACTGATAGTTATCGATTTGGCTTTTTGTTGTAAATGAAATTATTAAACTTTTAAAGCTTACTTATAATTTCTTTGCAGATTTGAAATTGAACTTTGTGGAAAATAAAAGAAATAACGTTTTTTGATAACTAAAATTTTCCTATTTTTTTTTATAAACCGCGAATATTTATTTTATCATGTTAAAATACCTTTTATGCCTATATTACCATGATTTGTTTCGTTGAAAAGCATAAAAATGGTTTGTGTTTTATTCAGAAAACTGAACCGTTTGGAATTTTTTTTTTCTTTTTTCGTAACCCAAAACAACATTAAACTGAAAAGGACTTTTATGTATTTGAAAGAAATTTATTCGTTTTCTCTTTTGATATAGTGACACCTCAAATTTAAATAACCCAGAAGCCCTCGTTATTTTTACAGATAAAGTCAAAAGTCGTACAATGAAGGCTGCAGTACAACTAAAAAGTCATTTTTATTTATGACAAATTTCTGTTAAAGTAAAGTTTATGGATTTTATGAATTACTAAGGCAGACCCGATTTTCAACTGTTTGTTCCTGTTTGAAAAAAAAAAATCTCGAGGATTCTTAAAATAAATGGTGTATATTATAAACTTTAAAATGGTTAACGATATTTATTTTATAATCAATTGAAGTGGTCTCCCAAAACGTTCTCGCATGCTCTCTATACTGGTATATTATTAACCGCATGCCATTAACGGACAATAGTCATCAAAAGAGCCCATTAGAATGCGATATTTGGCGATTCATTGCTGGGATGCGGTTAATACAGTGCTATCAAACATCGAATGTATTTTTGGCGTCTTATTTTGAGATGAATTCAAACAAAAATTTGTTACAGAGCTACAATTGTAGTTACAATATCGCATATTAAATTTCATATATGGTGTTCAAATCCTGCCAACACTTGCCGGATTTGGCTCCAAATTCGTTACAGATCCATACTTTAGACATTAAATTTGTGTACCAAATTTTATCCTTTAACTTATAGTAAGACAGCATGACAGACAAAATTTTTCTGAATGGATTTCAGTCAAAATTCGATAGAAATCTACAAATTTGATATAAAGACCTCTTATCAATTTTGAGTCATTTAAATCAAAGTATTTTTGAGTTACTTTGTTCACTGACAGAATTAATTCCAAGAATGTGTTTTTGGCGATTACAGTTAGAATTTTTGGCGACTTTGGTGATTCTCTTTGTTTATTGCGTACATGAGGAAAAAAAGTAACTTATGAAAAAAAATTTCTTCCTAACTTTTATTCTGCATAGAATTTTTTACTCTGTTAGTATTATGGATGCTAAGTTTGAAAAACAGCTGAAAAAAATAATATTTAAAAATACATATTAGGAAGTTAAATTTACATTCCTTCATTTCTTCCTGCTGGATTTTTCATTGATTTAAAAGTTTTGTTTCTCGATTGCTTTGATATTTTTTTAGATCAGATTCACAATTTATATTTACTGCCCCTCTTTGTTCCTTATTAAACATTCGAGTTCTAAAGTGTCTTTGATAGAAGAAATTTGGAAAATATGATCATTTTAAGAGAAGAATTGTTAGGGGTTTTAAATTTTAACCCTGAATGTTATTTTTTTTATTGACATAAGTTTATTTACTTCAAACCGTCGGAATGTTGTCATTAATGTTTATGTTCACCGGAGAAATGATTAATTGTTCATACATATTTCCACCGACGAAACAATTAAAAATATTCAACCAATCGACAATAACTGAATATCATCCACAGCCTGAATTGATGGTAATATGTGAACGAAACAGACTCGAAAAGCTGAATAATAAAATGTGACAATATTTTTAATAGCCTTGCATTCCGCATAATAGCATCATCATAAATAAAACTGCGTAAAACATGAGTATAACTTATTATTAGGGTTTTTCTAGCTATTATCTATAAGGGCACTTCTCTAAGTTGTCTTTCCGCCCTATCTTACGGTTTTTTAAATATGATGACTTAAAAAAAGTATTTTTCTATTTCTCAGCAACTGTTTCATGTGGATTCTAGCCCCATTTCGTCGAATATATCTAGCCAAGAAGTATAAAGGCTATGAGCATGATAAAAGGAAATGCTATAATTTCTGATAGTTAAAGCGACTTTGAGGTATTGAGGCAGCATTTAAAGTAGAAATTATCCTCCTTAAAGTCTTATATGTGGGAAAAGAATGTTTTTCTCTTGGATTCAGGAGGGGGATTTGAATTTGAAACGGTGACTATTACTAATAAGCCAACTTTTGTGTTCAACTTGGAAGAAACCTACAAATCATTCAGCAACCAATCATATCTCAGCAAACTATTAGTTGTTAAAGCGCTCATTGCTGTCAATTTTTTTAATGTTGCTGGTTAAAAGCACAGCTAGAGTGTAGAATCCGTAAAACTCTTCAAAACTTTTTCACATACTCTCTAATAAAGGTACTATCCCTGAAAACGCCTTGCATGGCATTGGCGTACAATAGTTATGAAATATTAACTTTTGGCGTAAATTTACCGTTTTTACTGAATTTGTCGTATTATCCATGGCGAGTTATTTGGCGATCAATTCCTGGCATGCAGTTAATGGTATTCGAAAATCCAATCTGTGTTTTAGGCGCGTTTTTCCTAACCTATTAAAATAAAAATTTGACACAGAACTACAATTTTAGTCACAAAATCCCATATCAAATTTAACATACTTCAGTCATTACGTCTTTGAGTTATCTCGTTTACAAGTTTCTGAAGGTACAGACCGACAGACAATCAATCCCTTTTTGGATTTGGCTCTAAATTTGAAACTTGTCTAGACTATTGATATTAATTATGTGCATAGAAATTTTATCTGGATAGTTTTCTTCGTTTTGTATTCATCGGGTCAATTTACATCCGAACAGCCGGTCTGACAGACTTTCTCTGAGCGGGGTTGGCTAAAAATTTTATAGAAATCTACAAATTTGGTATAAAGTTGATGTATTAAATTTCATTCTTATAGATCAAAGCGTTTTTGAATTATCTTTGTCACAGACAGACGGATATTTTCCAAAAATGTGTTTTTCGAACTCAGGAAGATCTAAAACGTGCAGATTTTTTTTTTTTAACTTTTACTATACTTTCTGTATACTACGTATACGAGAAAGTAAAAAGGGCCTGCTACCAAAAATTTAGGCTTCTCGGCAAAGACACCAGCGGGTACCTTACTTACGCCATTGTGTGCTTTCACCCTTTCCATCGTTTACAGGTGTACATTACCCCGCAGAGCAAAATGTGCCCCACTTTAAGTGCCATTCATTCACTTTAACGAACCCCTCGACTTTTAGAGCGCCGTAATTCATCGCCAATCACGCCAACGAGTCAACGAACAAGGTATCGGTTTCAGTCGAGCATCAGTGTCTTCTGGAACGGAAGGAGAAGTGATTGATTCGCGGAGGCGGAAGATTCAGTCATCGATCCCTTCCCTTCTCCTCATCTTCCATTATTTACGTGAAGGGTCGTTCCCTCCTCCTCATCGAGCACGAGCACGCACTGCTGATGGAGCTAGAACAGACATGGATGAATCAGAAAAAGGGGTTTTTTGAAGTGATGGCATACACCAGCTGGGGGATTGGACAGATCGATAAACGTCTGGTCTTGTTCATCGATGTTCGACTCTCTTTGGCAACTCTGTGTGGTACTGTTTGTGTTTTAGGGAAATTTTTTCATATCTCGTCTCGCAAATGTTTTTACAATTTTTGTACTTCACATACTGGATATTATCGCCAAATCAACACCAATTCTGTTGATATCAGTACTCCTTAATCAAAATCGGGTTAAATTTCACCAAAGTAAAGTTAATCAAAATAAGTCTTATTATAAAGCTATTTTTTTTCATATAAAGACGGAGATAATTCATTTTTTTTATTAATCAAATTTTTTATAACAATACCAGCGAATTTTTTTTTAAATCTGTATTAAAGTTGACATTGGAAGCAATTTTCTTGATATGAAGTTGCATAAAAACTGTTTAACGGAAGGTGAACTTTTATATTCAAGAATTTAAATATTAAAACACAGCTCCAATTTCAAGCATTCGAATTGTGGTATAGGAAATTCCGTGCATTTTCACGTAACAATAACAATAATATCCTCTTATTTGATAGTTATAAAACTAATGGTCTCCACTATAGAGCGTTTGGTATGAGTTTTTTTCCCTCATCAAACATTCTCTATAAAGCAATTATCAGATAATATTTCAGTCTATAAACATTGTTACTTAAATAAAAGTTCATCACGTTACTTTGATACGGTGTGAAATATAATATTTATATTGAAACCATGTTTACCCTTAAAACCGCAAAATTTTGTGGACTGCGTATGATGTTTAACATTGCATATTGTCAATGGCGTATTAAATGCATTTTGCCGCCCTAGGCAATGAACAGTATGAGACCCTCTTTAAATAAGTCAATTAAGTACAGTAAATTACCATATTTTTAATTAAATCAACATGTGAATTATTTATAAATTTGTGAAGTTGTTTAAATTGTTATTTATTTATTTATGACATATCTGCAAGGCATCCACGTCTGTCACAATATTATTTAGGTAATATTTTCAATATTTGTTAACACTGTAATAATTAAATGAATGGAATAGAAAAAATAAGAATCTGACCATTAACGTTTGGCAAAGTGTTAATATTATCCCAATATTCTATTTTAAATAGAATTTACATAATTTATAAAATTTATTTAAATTTTATTAAATTTCATAATTTTAAAAGATATTTACTAATATCTTTTAAATAAATCTGCTGTTCCAAATGGCGAAACTAATGGGTTTTGAATTCAAAATTCCCATTGATATCTATTGTTTCTCATGCCAGTTTTCTCATGCCAATAGCCAGTTTAGGAATCAACTCCTGTATCATTGACACTGAAAATCTTTTGGAATTAGATCGCCATTGACATTTTTTCGAATATTGTAAATTAAAGTGATCAGATGTCACAAACTAATAGGGACTATTTTGATTTTATATTATTAGATTGAATAAATGTCCCAAATTGGTTTTGATTTTGATTAAACTATCCTTCATGGTTCCATTTTCGTATTTGAAAATTTTTAAATCATATTAATCATCATATCAAAATTAAAATTATTTATAATTTTGATTATGAATATTTATTAATCCTAATTTTTATATTGTATCAAAATAGTTACCTTGTTGTAGTTATTAATTTTTCACAAAAAATTACACTACAACAAGGTAATACCCTTTACTTCCAATATTATTGCATTTTATGCGATAATTGATGCCAGTGATAGAGTAAACAAATGAAATATATTTTCAGATTATTTCCTGGTTTGCCCTTGCTTTCCTATATATAGAATTTCCCCAGATAATGACTAGAAAAGCTCGTCATTTTATCTAAATTTATGTCCAAAACTGCTTTTTTTCGCTGTCGTTATTTATGCTTTTTTTATATTTTTTATTCCCGATTCAGAGGCTAGTTTCTCATGATATAGTATGCTCCTGCTCCTGAATGAATTAGTTTACTTTAGCTTATAAATCACTGTCTATTTCTTGGCTCATTTGCTGGGACATTTGACGACATTTTGATTTAAATCTCGTTTCCCATGCAGCTCAATGAGTTATATTCTATTTTAATCATTTGCTCTGCTTAGATATGGTTGATTTAAAGACAGCTATATTTCGATGCACAATTTCTTTTTTGTCAATAAATTAGAAATTATTTCTTTTTGACTTAATAGTATCAGGTGATAACTCATGTTACAGTCTTAATTTTATTTCATCTGAGAAGATCTCATCTTTTGTAGATAATCATGATGACGAAGTAAATCTGTTAAAGACCATTCGATCCTTAAACTCTTCTTTGGTCTTTTATGCAGTTTATGCAGTTAATAAATTGGCAACGATAGATCTATAATCTATCGTTGCCAATTGTAAGAAATCACTCTCTATTATTTAAAATTTCTATTGGTTAAAGATGTCAATCTTTTTATAAAGGCCAATCGATATTTTTTATTTTAAACGCAATATTTTATTGTATATCGTGCTCTCCATTTAGTTTGAAATATCGAACGAAGTCGAAAGCAAGTCAAGTACTAAGCAACATTTTGCAATACAATATTTTGTCTGCTAAGAAATGGTTTGTTAGCATAAACTATTGAGTCAGAATTGTTATAAATTAAGTAGCCATACATTTCTTAGTTTGTTATTTTTATCAATGTGAGTCTCACAGCTCCACATTACATCAACCTTTTATGTCAGCCAAGATATCATTGGGGTAATATAGATTTTTTTTAAAAATCTCCAATTTTCTTTAAAAAAATTAAATGATTTAAAAATTAAACTTTAAAGGATTTAAATGGATCTTTTATGGTATTTAGATGTTTTAAAAACATTTTTATTTCTAGAAATTTTTTTAAAGCTTGCACTTTTTAAAAAAATAACAGAATCTGCAAAGAAAAAGCATTTTATATTATTTATTGATAATGATTTTTTATATTAGAATGGTAATAATTAATATTTCAACTTACTTTCTATCTAAAATAAAATTGCTTATATAATTATAGATTTTTGACTACTTTCTCATTTAAACTCACTTCAAAACGTTCTTTTCATTTTCAATTCACGTTTTTTAAATTTTTTTTTAAGTTTAAATTTTTATTTATTCGAATATATTTAAAAAGAAAAAAAACTAGTTAGAAATGCTTCTTGTTCAAAATTATTAATTTATTTAGAATTAATTAATCAATTACATTCAGACTAATTAATTAATCGTATTCATTCTTTATGCAGTTGTCTCCAGATCATTTTGCCCCATTAAATCCTTTCCATCACAAATTAAAAACAGAATTGTGTATAATTAATTATTATTCAAGTGATACCAAAGTATAAACCAGAAAAAGTTAAATGCTGACCTTTTTATATGTTCCTTTAAAATAAAACAGTGAATATAAGTAAAGGATTCGAAACGTGAAATTACAACACAGACGTTTTAAATGATTTGAAGAGAGGAACCTCTTAATTATTTAAACGACGAATATTTTCTTAAAGCTTTGCTGATTTTAGAATCAAATCAAATGCAGGTTTAATTCCTCTATAAATAATGTTGTGGATTTCTCTTTAAGGGTATGCATTTAGCCAAGTAAGAACCTCAAAGAAAGTAACTTCGAATAGTCTTAAACATTCTAATTAGTTCACCCAAAAACGTGATAACAATGAAGTAGAACAAATTTAGCAACTAATCATGAAACTATATGAATTTTATGAATATAAAAATTAGCCTTTTCTTTTATTTGTAAAATGTTTCCATGCAAACATTTCTCCAAATTCATATCCAGTTTCAAAGCGGGCTATAAAACAAAAAAGTAAATTATTAAAAGGCCCCACTTTAGTTTAATTCCCGAAATGTTCCATTCATCATAAACATAAAGACACAATGCATGCCGTTGCCAAGTGTAGAAAACTATCAAATATTTATGTTTATTTAGAAGTTGAAGAAACGTCAATAAAACGATAACTTTAGAAGTAAAGTGTAGACTGGAAATATTATTTAGCGCCATCTATGGGAATCTATTTTAATAAATTTGATTTTCGAAAATGATTAAAACAAAGGTTGTTAAAAAATTGTTAAGAAAATGTTATAAAAAATTAACTTGAATATTTAAAATGGCGGAAAAAAATGACACAATAAAATTTATATATTAAGCACTAACGAAAAGTAAAAGACGTTGTTTATTAGCAAAATCAGCTCTAAAAGAACTTAGAACGTTTGATATGGAAAATAGCATTTAAATCTTAAAAATGCAGGTGTCTAACACTAATGAAAAGTAAAAAGCATTACTTATTAACAAAATTGGTTCATTATATTTTTATTTAAATAAATCAAGCAAGGGAATATTTATATTAGAATTTTTAATTTTTATGAAATTGCATATCTTATTACATTAGTAAAAATATATTATTTTCAACGGCAAAACATAACAATAAACATATATTTTATTCGATTGGAGAATTAAAATCTAACCACAAATGTAATGTGATAACTCTTTTTTTTTCTATTGAAAAATGAAATTAATTTTGATCAAGCAATGATTTTTTTAAATAAATATTCGTCAAAATTCGCAGTATCTGAAAAAAAAAAAAGAACGAATAATAAAATGTCAATGAGCCAAACGATTTTTTTGTCATAAAAAAGTAAACACATTTTTTTTTCAAGCTATCCAACGATTTTTTTTAATATAAAATACTTATAAAAAACATGAGATGTTTATAAGTCAACGAACAATGCAATGATTGTGTTTAGTCTGAACTGATATCTTTTCAGTGCTTTCATATGAAAAAAAAAAAAAAAAAAAAATCTAATAAACAGGTACTGGCTGAAAAATAGTAATAAATTCCTCAGAAGAAGAACTAAAAATAGCCTAGAAAACCTTACTTGCTTCATCTTCACACCTAGAAAGAAAAAAATTCGAGACACTTGTAAAAAGAAAGAAAAATATCTTGTTTACTTTCAAAGCAGAATTTTTTTCAAAATCTGAAAGTTTCCCCCGATGTCGTCGGAAATCCAAAATAAACAGTTCAACGAAAGATGCTACTTATTTTCAAGGACACGTTTATTTAAATGATGAAAAATGAGATTTTTAAGGATTCGAAAGTATATAACAAGTCTTTTTGTGCACCCTTCCCCCATTTTTCATATGAAGTGCTAGAAAGTTGAAGTAAATATCGACTTTAAACAGCAAATGCATAACAATAATATTTCACCAACATTTTAAGAAGCTGCTGATTAAACGATATTTATATAAATTTAATAAACTAATATTTGTCTTTAATATTTATATTAATATTTAATAAAAAAATTTTTAATTAATTTTAAAATTTAATTAAATTTTAAATTTTAATTTTTTAAGCTTGTCATTTATTTTTAACAATCATTTTTTTAAATGTTTATTTTACATATTAAAAAGGTATTAAATGTAAAAATAAAAACAAAAAAGTTATGAAAGGCTTATTTAAGGAATTTTATTCGGCGGAGGGGGGAGGGGGTCTTGCAGTAGAGAATACAAAATCATTAGTGCAATAATTTTAATTAGTGCAATAATTTTAGCATAGTTTTGTGCTATTTACACCAGAAACTCAAAATATTGATACATGTTAAATGCATTTAAAGTGCATAATATACATATTAAATATTATTTAATCATTAATTTGCTTTTCTAATAACTAATTAATATTTAAGAAAAAATCTTTTTTTTTTATGTTCCATGCTTATTCGATTTAAATGTCAATTACAAGTAAAATTCCAATTATTTTTTTGTGTTATGAGTATTATTTCAAATTTGTATTTAACACCGACTATATACATATATTTATTTGTTTTAAATTTTTGAACAGCAGTAAGCAGTTATTTATAAATATACAAGCGAAATCTGTGCCACAAAACCGCAACTTCCCCAATATTAAATATATAATCAATATTTTTTATACATTTATAAATGAAGGCAAGAAAAGTATACTATAAAATAATATACACAATATATTTATTACAACCACAAAGTGACAATATAAAAAAGGTTTCCATCTTATCGACTAAAAGAACTCATTTTCTGGTTAAATGAACAGAAGCATTTGTATCTATATTTTTTATTTCTTTTTTCTGATGAATGTTTTTACTTTTTTTTATGTAATTTTTTGAAAGTTGATATAATTTATTTTGTTTGTTTAATAAACTTAAGATATTGTAACATCCGGATATTTTTGAAGAACTCATTTCAAAAAGAACTTTATTGACTTCAAAAAGAATATATTTCAAAAGAATTTTTTTTGAAATTGATTTTTATACTACTTTTATTGATATTGATTTTTGACGTGCACTAAATATTAACATAAAGGACGTTGATACCTCACATTCCTTTTATATAGATGACGGAAAAGAAACTCATTAGAAAGTCAATAAAATTCTTTCAGGTGCAGTAACCTAAACCGGATATCCTGCACACATCAATATTTTCTTATTTATGATATGATCTACAAATAGATAGGGAAAAAAATTAATTGGCTTTTCTTAGAAAGTTTCGTTTTCCGCAATTTAAGGTAAATTTGACATGCTTTTAAATTGTAAGGAAATCAGTTAAGGCATGATAAGTTATCTATTAAAAAATATAATAAGATGAAACGAATGCTGTGTGTGATCATTTTTTTTATTTTATCATTTCCTGTGATTTATGTTTTTTTCCCATAAGAGCCATAAGAGTATTTAATGTATTTCTTAATGCAGTTCTTACGCATTTTTTTAAAGGGTGTCCCAAAATTAACGCAAGATTCGAACTTGCCACCATTCGTGCAGTAAAGTGTTGGCAAGCCTATTAAAAAAATCATTTGACAGCTGATAATTTAGAGTTAGTAAAAATGGAAGAATTACACGATAGAACGACGTGTTTTCATTGTTGAACGACATTTCAAAAACAATGAAAGTCTGGCGACCACAGTTCGAAAATTTGAGGATTGGCCCCCTTGATGATGTAGATTTCTTTTAATGGGATTATCTAAAGTCAAAGGTCTATGCAAACCAATGAACTAGTATGCGTGCATTGAATGAGGAAATTCAACGCTGCATCAACGAAATTCTTCCATATTTATGCAAAATGGTCATGGAAAATTTCGAAAAAAGAGTGCTTATATGCCAGCAAAGCTAGGGAGGCCATTTGCCCTATGTGTTATTCGATACATAACCCTATCCTGTGTACTTTACAATTCAACACTTTACTGCACGAATGGTGGTGAATTCATATCTTGTGTTAATTTTGGGACACCCTTTCTAAATTGAAAAAATCTGGATATTTTATTTCATTTCTAACATTAACAGTCAATTGTTTTTCATTTTGTTAATATTACCATTTCAGCACAATTTTAATCTCTATCTCTAATAATAATAAATATGAACGTGTATGCGTCTCTCCCTCTCTTTATTTGGTGTGTGTGTGTTGACTCTCTTTAGACCAAGTCGTTTGACCAACAGCTACCACATTTCGAACATAAGTATTTTGAAAAGTGAGAATGGGAACTTTGCGGAGAGTTTTTGAAAATTCGAATCGCATCTTAATTAATTACAAATAAAGCTGTATTTTGGGATTTGCTCGCGATAACATCTGAAAATTTTCTTGCATAAAAATAATATTTACCTTACCTCAAAATTTAAAACTTTTTTTTTCCTTTAATAATATTAATTTAATAGTTGTGAAAAACTTTCCGGAATCTTGGCAATTTTCAAAAATTTTTGTGTGTAATTTCATTAATAGATTGTATTGTTGACCAGCATTTCAACTATTTTCATGTTTTCATCTAATATTTAATGTCGTGATTTTTTCCCATTGTTAAAAGTTGGAGAAGACGGATTCTATTTAATATCTGTGTGGTTTACAATACGGATTTAAAAAAAAGTGAAGTTATCAATACCGCGAGAGTCAGATGAACGAGCATTTACATTTTTATTAGCATTATGATCTCATAAGATGTGATAGAATGAAATTAAATCCATTTACTGAGCCGGGGTGGCCTGGTGATGTGATCTCGATTCCGGAACAAAAGGGCCTAAGGTTCAAGATGCGATTCCACGGAAGAGCCGATGTATAAGGGGTCTGGTGCATGTTAAATCCGTCGGGGTCAAACGCTCTCTCGCTGTTGTGGTGTGGAAATTTGGAGAGGGGATGCCAGTGCAGTTGTCATTCTCGTCATGTGACGGCGGTTCAAAATTACGATGTCCGTCCCAAAATAGCCCTAGAATTGCTTTAAAACGGGGCGTTAATTAATATGACTAAACTAAAATAAATTGAATTCATTTACACAATGATTAAAATTATTAGTATAACGTATAGCAGATTCTTAACCTATGTACCTGACAATACGATGCAATCATGAATATAACCATATATTGAATATAACTAATATCCGATGCGATCAGTTGGTTGAAATAAGAGTAGCCCTATTACTCTCAGGTACCTTACTTTGCAGAAAGGAATCGCCCTCGGAAAAAGACAGGAAACGTCACGTGCCAATATTACGGGCTCAGTTCTCTGATTAACTCGCTCTGACAGCCCCTGAGAGTGATCCAAGGAATAAATCAGAGCGAGCATACTTATCTGGGGGGAGATATTGTTGCATGGAGGGATGGATCTCCGATATTACCGTCAGCGAAAACTCAATTTTATCTGTGGAGGAAGTCGAAGTGCTTACGAGTGGCGGAGGCACTCTGAGTAAAGAGGGGAAGGTTTCTGTCAAGGTAGTTGCGCCACAATAAAAAGAATTGTCGGTGTGCGATTCTTCTAAGTGGGGCAAGGCTGGGACGGGAAAGCGAGGGTTAAGCCAAATGGAGCGGGACGTTCCGCCATGGGACAAAGGGTTCTCTGTGTTAAGAAGACAGGGGTAAAGGGTGGATGAGTAGTAATTATCGAGTGAGGTGAGCTCGCTTTTTAAATCAATTTGGGTCATTAGTGTTTGGAGTTAACAGCGCTCAGGTGCTCTTGCATTTTACATGGAAGTGCAGAACTGAGGTGTTTTGTCTCGAAATAGATGGAAAGCTGAAAGAACCTGCGCTGGAATTTATTATGATTTCGCTTTAAATAAAATGTAGTATTTTACATAGAATTAGATGTAATATGTATATTGTAAGTTTAGTTTTTTGTTTTTTGGGTAAATAGTATTGAAGTCAGAGTAATGTAGAAAAAAATGAAAGGAAACTTGAAGCGATCCTGTCAGAGCAATGTAGAGAAAAAAATTCAAGGGCACTCGAAACTCTGTACAAAACTTCGTTGCGTGTTAATATTTTCAGCTTGATTTGTCTATCTTTATTTTTAAAATTTACTCTTCATTATGCAACATGTACTCTTCATTATGTTATGTAACAGTGATAATATGCACATAAAAAATATTGTTAGAATCGTTGCAGTGAGCGTGTATGCATAACATAGTAAGTAATGCCATGAAAAGTTTTGTTGTAAAATATTCTTGAATTATTAAAAAAATTATCAAAAATAGTAGAATTAAAAAAAAAACTGCAAAAGCAAAACACAAGCAAATGAATTTTGAATTTTAAAACGCAGTAAGTTTGACTTTTGTGCGATTACATTCTCAAAATTAAGGAAGAATAACTTTACAATAGCAATTAGTTTTGAATTAAAAATACAATTAAAATTTTGAAAACCTCTTCTTAGTAAACACCTGCAATCTAAGAACTCACTGCGTGCCAAAGCTGATTGCTTTATTAGCAGAAATTATCACAAAAAAGAAAATGCTGAAATGTGTCGTAGTTTTAAATTTATCGAAGTTCTTATTAAGATATTAAAAAGATGCGCATTTCCAGCTTCTAAAATATATTTAAACAAAATTTCATAAATCATTCATATCTCATTTATTTCTAAATTCTACGTTAAATGGCCTGGTGCGATCTGCAGAGTGTAGGAGACATTCAGATAGAAACATACATACATGCATACTTCTTTATTATTAGTACAGATGCTTACCATCAAAATTTGAAGCTCTCTTAAGTTCGGTTATTTTTTTCTCGTAACTGTAAACTGAATTACTTACTTATTTACTGAATAATTAGAATATATCCCAATTTTTCACACCAATTTATTCATTTAATAACTTAAAAATCTAAATAATTTATTCACATAGCTTCTCGAAAATATTTCGACAATATATTTAGGTCTTGTATAACACTTTTATAAGTGACAGATCTGCGAGCCACAATCAGTCATCTACACTTCATCAGAAAGAAGAGTTCATCCACATAAACTGATAATTGTGACAATTTCGGCCAAACAATTTACATTGCAGTTTTATTAGAGTTTTATAGCCGGTTTCAAGAATATGTAGCTAGCAGGCAAGAAATAAGAATATTTGTTCATTTGGGCGCAAGAATTATTGACATTTCATGATTTGCTTTAATTTGAAGGAATTTTTCTTACATTAATTAATTAATTTATGATATATTATGTTTCAAAAAGCAATAAACGTTGCAATGACTATCATATCTTCTGATTAAGAAGGGGGGGGGGGGTACACTGGTGTAGTAAAGGTAAATAGCGCTCCAGTTCTTTTAATTCTTGACCCTCCTTATGCTTGTTAAGAATTTCTTTGTTCTTTCACTATACAATTTTCACTTCACTGTACTACAAGAGGGAGGAGTATCTACACCATAGGTTCCCTAAGTGGTCCAGGTGGACCCCCAGGGGTCCATAGGAGACCACACGTTGGTCCACTTAGACGTGAAAAGAAAACAGGGGTTCACAAGTTCTAAGTGTTTGTAATAATAAATGTTTAGAATTTTGTATAACCACAAGTATTATTTTAATAAATAGGACACAAGAAAATGTGCTACTTTTTTTTTTCTTAACACCTTCAATTTACGGTGATATTTTTTAGAAGTTTTGGGAATACAGTAGAAATGTAACAGCAGGGGGTCTACCGAAAATAGTAAAACCTTGAAAGTGGTCCCCGAGAAAAAAAAGTTTGGGAACCTCTGATCTACACCAACTCCTAGAAAATGACAAAAAAAAAAAAAAATTCACTGACCAAAAAGATATATAGTTCTTAAACTATGTTATAATTAATGAAAAAAATGAATGACATTTCATTGTTTGTTTTAATTTGAAAGAATTTTTTATATTAATTAACTAATTTATGATATATAATTTCTTAGAAAAGGAAATATGCATCGCTATGACCATCATATCTTCTGATTAGGAAGGGGTACAGTGGTGTAGAAAAGATAAATAGAACTCCAGTTCTTTTAACACTTTCTTGAGCCTCCTTGTGCTTGTTTTTAAGAATTTCCTTGTTCTTCCATTGTACAATTTTCATTTCACTATACCGCTAAAGGCAGCAGCAGCTTTTAGAACAGCTTTTACAGTAACTTTTAGAAAACGACAAAAAAAATTTTTTTTTTTAGCATAACAAGAAGATACATAATTCTTAAATTATGTTATATTACCTTGCAAATAATAAAGAATACAACGTTCTTAAGGAAAAAATTGGGGAATTCATACATATGGCAATAACAATATTCAAACTTGTATCGAAAGCAATTTCTCACTTCCCTTTCACTGAGAAAAGTTTTCTGTTTATTTCCACTCAAGCCAACACTTCTAAATGTCTTCTTTGGAAACGCTGCGTTGGTCGATTTTTGCACTTTTAGAAGAAAGAAACAGAACTAAAATTTTCAGAAAAATGAATTTAAAAAAAAAGAAACGGTAGAGAAATCATAAGAGAAAAAGAGCCGACACACAAAGACGCAACATGATTCCGTCAGTTGTAGAGCAGGGGGGTTGCAAATCGTGTGGAGTAAGAGGAAAAATTTCTGGTTTTTTTACGTTCTTTTTTTTCTAAATTTAGAAACTGTTCGCGGAGAAGAAAATCATTATTTTTACTCAAAACGGAAGCGTTCCGCCATTAAAATGGACGTTTTTCTGGCAAAAGGCCCCCTCTTATTTTTGCTCGCTTCACTTTTGAATAAAAGGATTTCTATTAAAATCGTTCTTTTTGTTGTTGAAAATAAAACAGGTTTTGGATCCTTGTTTAAGAGATTTCAAGTGGAATATATGGGGATTGTTCCATTTTCCCATTCAGCGAGTCAGTGAGTACTTTTTGGAGCAGATTGTTAAAGATTTTTTCTTTTATATATATATATATATATTGCACAGTAGACTTTTGTAACGCTATCATCTTTTGTTAAAATTAGGCTGGATATAAAAATTGGTTTCATCTATATTAAGTTATGCAAAGGAGTTATTTAGAAAATGATGTTTATCTCGGCAGTCTTATATTCGTCATATTATTCCATGTCAAAGACTTTAGCATAAATTATACTTTAATCAAATCACGCTTAATTATTTTTTAAATCAAAATAATTTTAAATGAAAATGGATTGGAACTATGGATCAAGTATTGGAAATTATTAGAAACTCAATTACAATATAAGTTCATTATAACAATTCATCATCGCAATGAAAATTGGCGTTATAATGCACTTTTCATTACAAGCGTAGCTTTAGAGATATGCAATAAGAAACGATAAAATTAAATGTATACACTTATCTTTTTTTAAAATTTATTTATTTAGAACTAATAACCGTTAGGGATTTGTTGGTTCGCTAGGAATATTGGTTATATTTCAATTAAATCGTTTAGATATAATTTCATGTTCTTGATACCACCAAATTATCAGATATGAAAGCCATATATTTAAATTGCCTTACATATGTTCTGTTTATTGTTTACATGAATCTTTCTAATGAAGACCAGTCTCGTAACATCACAGAGCTTTTAAAATCGTAAATTTTCCTCTCACCTGTTTTCTAAATTTCGTGATATTGTAACTTCACTTTCCTTATTCGACTTGCAAACTGCACAGATAATTAAATATAATAATTTTTCTTAGCTTTGAACAATAATGAAAACCACGGAATTAAATATTTGACGAAACAATGGAAAAAATGCGGGAAAATCTCAAGATTCTACTTAATTTTGAATTAATGAGAAAGCTAATTAAAAATTTTAAAAAATCTCTCCTAGGAGCACATTTCTACCCTTCAAGTCATATATGTATCAGATTTGATAATTGTTGGTTAAAACGGTCTGATCTAGGGAACGCCACCACAAGAAGATACCAATACATTCACTTTTATTATTATTAGAGATTGTTTTTATTGAAATACATGCCCTGTATATATATATATATATATATATATATATATATATATATATATATTGTTATGTAAATCGCAAAATGTGTATGGAACAGAAGTTCAATGCGCTGGGTAATGGACAACGGCGAGTTATTTTACGAATATTCAGGAAAACAAGAAACACAGGTAACAAAAATGCAGATAAGATCTCCGCAAAGAACACTACTTGTGGGAACAAACAAGCAATTAGCGAAATAGGAAACAGTTAGAGCGCTCAACGAAAACAACTAGTGAGCTAACTCCGTGTGCTATGAGTTTCCCAAAGTGAGATTCGGTTCCACATTTGAACGCTTTGTCTTATCTTTGATGTGTTTTTTTTTTTCATTCACACATGTATAGATTACCAAATTATCGACAGAAGGGCATAATTATAAGTTTTAAAGAATGCAGCAAACTGTAAAAATATTAAATAATTTTCTTCACAAATTCAGCACCAGATGGCGCTTTTCATATCAAACAAAAGAATCAAAATTTAATTTAAATCAATCTTTTAATTGATAATTAAGTTTTAAAATTATTAAAATGCTGTTTTCTCTGTAGGAATACTCCACATTTCAAAATTTCAAATTTCTTGGCCCATCAAGAAATGAGTGAAAAATTGTTAGGATTATTCTTTCTTAATAAACATGAACGAAGTTAAGTTAAATATCGTGTATATATTTATGCCCTTTTAACATATTTAACTTTAAAAAAATGATATAAGCTCACTAATGCGTTGTTTCCGAAGCTTCCTCAAAGACTGGCGCACTGGGCATTTACACTTAATCTTGTTCCCAGATCACGTATACCACTCTAGTTACAAAAATTTAAATATCGAAAATGGTTTATTGTTGCATTATTGGTTTAATGTTCTCGAAATTAGATCACATTCTGAAAAATACAAGATTAACGTGATAAAATAATCTCTGAAATAATAATATATGAAATTTGTAAATAATGTAATATATAAAACAATGTAATAAAAATTATTTTTATAAATATTGTTATTATTTTGGCGATCACAAAATTTTTATCGTACTTTTTTATTACAAAATTTTTATTTTAAGAGCAAATAAAAAAAATTTTTTTTTGGTGTTACATTGTTTTTATCTGTAGAAGATCTGTAAAGCTTAACATTCATTTTCACCGTTGAACCTCGTTTGTGAATTTATGGGCATGTAATGAGGCCATGGATAAATGAAGTCAATGCGGAGGATAAATTTGAGAAATTGAGAGCCGAATTATATTTCAGATTCATTAGGAATCCAGTGTTTAAAACTGCAAGATCCAACGGCGGATTATCAACTAGACGTATTAGGCGGCAGCACAGACAGTGAACCGCAGAGTGGTCAATTAAGATGTAATAAACTTTATTGATACATAAATAACTTTGTGAAACTTTGATTACAACTGTGTGTTTACATTGTGTTATTTATATGATTATTTATTAAAGTATAAATAATAATTTCCAAAAAATATTTTCATATTAATTGACCTTTTATAATAATCTAATTAAGTTTTTATAATAATTAAAGCTAATACCAGCAAGGACTTCATTAATTTATTTTCAAAATAGGTAAGTACATTAAAAAGTCGATTTTTTTGCGAAATTATGATTTTTTTTATTTAATATTCTTAATGTTTGAACAGGTTTCTTTATAAAACCATTAGAATTTTGTATCCAAGTCTATTTTTCTGGGAAATTACTCTGATTTTTACTGTGGGATATGTTACATACGTTACACTTACATGCGTTTTAATTCTGTTTCACATCGTTAGATGCTGTTTTCTCAAATATATAATTTTCTTACTAAAAAAATCATAAATTAAAACCTAATGCATATATTTTTTGTTCAAATTTGGTGTAATAATTTTTCAATACGCTCTGTAGTTTCTGAACTAAAGAATAAGTAATCTATTCATTTAGAAATATTTTAAGGTTGTTTTAATACTTTACATGGTGGCAAAAATTGAAATTTTCTTGTTATTTATCAGTTGAAGCCAATATTTAAAGAATGAATAGAAATACAGCTCATTTTTTAGATCAGGGACTGGATAATATATTCCTTAAGCTATCGCCAAAATTTTAAGCAAATCATTTAATAAACCTCTAATCTAGAAGATTTTTGCTTTATACTCCTTTTTAGCTAAAAAAAAAAAAAAAGTATCTTTTTCCAATTTTTAAAAATTTTTGGCACGTAATTGATGTATTTGGTTTTATAGATATTTTTTCAATCTTTTTTATATTTAAAAATATAACAGTTTTCAAACGTTTTTTTTTTTTCAAAAAATTCTCCTCTAACGTAATCGCATATCTTAAATCAATAATTTTAAAATAAATTAATAAAAATATTTATATTTTCATGAAGTTGCCAAAATAAAATTACTAACTAAAGCAAATCATTAACAAGTTGATTAAGTTGATAATTCTTTTAAATGCAAAACTGAAGTGACTAATTGTGAAAGAGGGACCTCATAATGTGTAATTCAAAATGCCTCAGGCCGCAAAATGCCTGATTTTGCCTTTGGCGAGGCCAGACCCAATATTTCTCGAGTAAATTCGAAACTCATTATCGAATAAATCAATACTGATAAAGAAAAAGTAAACCTATTCGATCGTTGAATAAAAGACAGAAATGCTGTGAAGTGATAAAAAAAACCAAGAAAGGGTGATTGTTTATACGATTTACACAGGATCAACAGCATTACCAGTGCAGTAAGCTTTTCTTTATCTATTTATGAATTTGAAAATCCATCCGCGAGTGCTTTTCATCAGAGTCGAGGCACAACAAAGGCGAATCAACCATTGTAACGAAAACCTTCGCGTCTCGTTACACCTCTGAAAGAGGGAGAGGATGGACGTGTGATGAAACCCACATGGAAATCGAGGGCTCCTGTGATGTGGGTTTCGGAAGGTAGCCAATGTCGAGTCACGCGAACGACCTTAAAATCCGCGGACCGTGTTTCCAGCGATGCGCGGATATCCGCCACCGCATCTCTCGGATAGACCACATTTGGCAAAAAATCGCTTTCATTGGCGAGGTTTGTCTTGTATCGTGATTGAATAATTATTTTTATGAATTCAAACTTTCATAAGAGTAATTTTTGATATTATGTTCTATCTTCAGTTTTGACAATTTTTAAAACAGAAAAATCAACGGATTGTTGTTGTTTTTTAAACCACAAGATTTTGAAGTCAGAACGATCGAGATGGAATACAAATATATATGTTGAGTCTAAATACAATGATTAATTCTTTTTAATATCATATTGTTTATAAAATGGCAAGACCATTTATTCATTGCGATAGACATGATTAAAAAATTTGAACTGTCCAATTAGCAACTGTAGTGAATGGACCAACATTCCATGTGATACTGCTTTCGAATTTGGCTCATAGTTATTTCTTTTGTTATAAGTATCACTAATAAATGAATATTCAAAGCTTTGATTAGATTTTAATCAAAAATTAATCAAGATTTTAAAAAATTCGATAAATTTGGAACACATTATCGCACCAAAACCAACCTTATGCCACCAGAATCCAAAAAAAAAAAAAAAAAAAAGTTATTTTTTTTAGTGTTATCAATTTTATTCTTTACTTCTTTTGTAATAAGTGTTCACTTAGAAATGATTTTTGAAAGTTTTAATTCTATTTTAATTAAAGATTAATAAAAAATTTTAAAAATTTCTCAATAAATTCGGAACCTCTTATTCCACAAAAACCAATTTTAAGCCAACAGAATCCATTTTTTTTTTTTTTTTAGTGTTGTTAATTTCATTTAAGCAGAATCTCTCTTTACTTTTAATGGATTTTAAAGAGTATTTTAAATTATATTTCAGAACAAACTTTTCATTATTTTAGTTACTGCATTTATACGCCCATATAAACTACTTTTATATGATTAAGTGCAATTTAAAAAAATAAATACAGATAAATTAAACCGAAAATTTTATCGTGTAAAAACAAGGTTAGAAAAATGTCCCACTAAAAATTTTTTCTGAAATAAACCATCTGTAAATTTCAGCTGGACTTGAACCGAAAATAGTTTCATATTAATGCTAAATAGACAAAAATTATAGACATAGCGATACTTGCTTTTGACTTTTATTTCCGCTTTTATGAATTGTTCTCTATAATATTTGTGACTAAGACCAAAGCTCTTAGCTTTTCGGAATTTTTCTAGTTTGAGTATTTTTGAAGAACTGATTTGAAATAATCATTCGTTCTCAAATATTTCATATTTAATCCAGGCTAGACAGTAAAAAAAACTTGCTAAATTTAATAGACATAACTATTTATTTTTATATCTAATTGGCATAAAAACATGAACATTAATTATTCTGAATGAGAAGATATTTACGAATTCTAGACCAACGTATAATGTTACAATTTAATGTCAACAGCGTGGCAGGCGATTTTTTTAATACTCCGCCTGGAACTTTTACGTTGTTGCAATTGCTTAGAAAATTGCAGTGTTAGAAATACAGCCATTTTTCTGAAGCAAACTAAATAAAACGAATTTTATGTTATGGGTAATGTGTAAAATTCAACAATTATAAAAAGCATATGCAAAGTATGAGTTAGTTCTTCAGAGTTCATTTTTATTACTTTTGCTTCATACAGTTCAGTATATCAAAGTGCCATGTGAAGCGACAAAAACTTTTTCGTAAAACGTGAAAAGAAGCTTTTATTGAAAAACTGTATTTAAGAAATTTAAATCCGTTGTTAATCTCTACTACTAATAAAGATTAGTGTGTTTGTGCGTTCGAACTGCTGCTCTACAAACCAGACTGTTTGTTCTGGAGTTGCCAACTTGGACAAATATAATTTAAAGGATAAAAAAATGTTCTCCTCCGGACGAGTTTTTAAAAATTTAATTAATCAAAAATTAAGTGCAATCTTTGCATTTTCCCTTGATAACATCATACAATATTATAACCCAAAAATGATTTTCAATGAAACTACACAACAGATAAACTATTTTTTTGGGCACGAACATTCAGTCTTCCAATTTTCCAAATTCGTATCTTAACTATTCGGAGCTTCTTTTGTTAAACTTGTGAGACCTGACTGCCGAGTTCAAATATATCTGAAATTTGTTACAGTGATTGAAAGATTTTTATGATTTTAGAATAAATAACAGCAGCGGTATTATTTCATAAATTTGAATCGTGGTGACCAGATGGCAAATTCTCGGCTTTGGAACTGGAAGTTTTATGTTCGAAATTCGATTCCACCGTCAACCCGCTGTATGTGAATTGATGATGGTGTGCGAGTTAAAGCTGGCGTCGAAGTACAAAGGTACGAATGCGAATACCATATGGTGCAATGTGGAACAAAATATTGGAGAGTAGGTGAAATCTCAGGCATTGTCTTTGTCATCTGATCATGTTTCAAAATTATAATACCCACCCCAAAACGGCTGCCTTGACTTCAAATCGGGATGCCAACCTAATTGCTTGATTTTTTTAGATGTAATTAATATTTTTATTTCCTCTGAAAATGAAAATGTCAATGTATATGTTTGAAATTACTTTTTCCAAATTTTGAAACTTTAATTTCTCTGAAGTATGTAACCTTTTTTTTTTCCACTTGGAAAAATTTAAAAAAAAAATTCCGTTTTTGAAAATTGTTCTAAGCTAAATCTAAATCTGTTCATGAATGAATATTGATATTAAATATATTTCTTGAATAAACCTTTTTAAATATGTACTTAATTGTAATTTACATTGTTAGTCATTCATCTTTATTAGCAGGAAGAATTTATCACCATTATGGAATAATATTAATTAAAAAATTAATTTAATGGACTTTTTATCTTTATTTTTAAGTGTTTATGGTTCTAGACATCAAAGGATTTTTCTTAACTTTTCAATACTTTTATATATAAAGAAGATACTTAAAGTTTTTAAAGGATTTTCTTTAAAGAAAAAAAAAGCATTCAATCCTTAAATACAATACGCAGAAGTAATTCTTAATTGTGTATTATAAAGAAAAGTCCATTGCTTAGAATGAAATAAAAAATATACAAATAAAAGAAAATATGAATAATTTCTGATATATCTTCCATTTTACTTCTATTTTAGGAATGTTTATTCCTGTTTTCCACTCATAAAAACAAAGCTTTAAAAGCTCAGTCAAAACAGTCTGGCGTTGTTTTACGAATAACTCTCTTTTCTAAAATAAAATCTCGCATGGATGACAGACAGCTCTTTTTGGCGACAGTCCTTTTCGTAACGCGCGCTGCAACCCCTGAAAGCTCGTTTTCAGTCTTTTTTACTTTATCGGCTGGGAAGAACCAAAACTTTTGTGAATTTTCCTCTGATTCAACACGCGACCCCTTTATGCGCGCTCAGCAGCCCTGCCTTCATATGTCGTGATTCGCGTGTATATCACCTGTTGATCTTTGTGTGTACCTTCCACTCGACGTTACAGTTATATTGAAGCAATGACGCGGAAGTTAACGATACTTCTCAGTCCTTATCATTATGCTTCGTGAATTCCTATTTTCTGGAATGTCTTTCTACTGTGCATTTGCTGGCATAGTTTTGGATGTGGAACACGTCTTTAAAGTGCTTCAGAGCTACATTTGATGATATCTAATTTGCATTTCGATTAGGCTTTTTGAACAAACATGTTATGCCAAATGTGTGCGGGAAATATTGAAAACTCTAAATCGATTAAATATTCGGCAGTCGAATCAACAGTTACGTAAATATCTTGTTGAAAGTGGATCAACTTTCCTCGGCTTATATCATCAGTGTCATATAAGCCGAGTTGAATTGTGTTTTGTGATTCTATTTTGGAACTATTATTGCTTTGGACATCCTATCGATTTTAATAATAACAACATCTTGGGAAAAAGTAGTATTGTTGTTTTTGATTATGCATGCCTGTGTGGACAGTAAATACAGACTGGGATTGTTAATATACCTTTCCGTGGAATTTTATGGCAGTACTTAAATGTATAAAGTCACTGTGTCATTGCAATTTTAACGATGAAGATAAATTGGAAATGTGGACAAAAACCAACATGAAATAACAAGAAAAAACTTGCACATCTTCTTTTAAACTGTTCTTATCCAAAATATGTCCAAGCCAGGGAATGCCGATTAGGATTATTTTTCTATAGCCCTCGGAAGATTTTTAAAAGGACTTGTGTTATTCTGAAGTTGTAGAAAATGCTATATATATGTTTTAACAAATTGGCCAGCTAAATATTAAATTATTGACCAGCAATAATATGTAACAACTAAAATATACCGAAATTCATTAATATGAAATTGTCGCATTCTTATTTGGAGTAGCTTATGAAAAAAAAAAAAAAACTACTAGAGTATGGAAAATTAATATCATTGCATATGCAGATTTTATTGATTATTTCAAAAAAATTCTCAAAAGAATCTAAGAAATGTGATTGACGTTAATTAGAAATCAGCTTATTGGAATAATTTTTCTACATATATCAAACCCAGTTTGTACGAGCACTTTATTCAGAAACTTGAAGAAACTTTCTGATGGTAATTTTACCTCTTTGGATATGAAAACGTACTGCATTTCATCAACGTAAAATTTTAATATTTTATTTCTTGTCATTGAAATTTGGCAATGCGATGGTAGGAATTTGATTCATTATCTCAAGAAGAAGAACAGAAATACGATATAAAAATGTTTTATGGAATAATGAAGTAAAGCAGTGTTTACTGAAATCATCAGACAACTAATAATTGTTAAATATGACAATATATTGCATTCCATCGAAATAATCTTCTGTGTTACCTTTGTTTAAAAAGTGCTCTTATTTGAAATTTAACCGAGAGATCGATACACTTTTAATTATCCCAGGAAGTAAAAAACAAAAAACAAAATTAAGAGAAAGAAATTCTCTATGATTTATATTATTTGCAATTATGTGGTTTTCCGTGACGGCTTATCCCACCAATACGCTCCATCCAACTTTGCAAATCCTTCACGTTTCCTCGGATCTTTGGGTGCCCCCTTTCCTTCAGGGGCGGAGATGTCGATTGTTGGGTTGTACTTGCGAGGGGCGGCATTTTGTGGTGAGCCCCGTGAGCTGTGATTGGGTCCATCCAGATGGTCAAGTGAAAACATATTGTGAAGGAAACAGAAGACGAAAAAAGAAGAAAACTAGAAGCAGAAGATCAGCCACGGTACAAAAAATGTATTTTTTTAATTTTCTGAAGAAATGTCCAGTCCGTGGCACATAATTCTGACATTTTTTATCAATTGTCTGTTTAGATTACGAAATTGTTTTTATAATATAAGAGAAATTTTGATTTTTAGTTTGATTAAGTAAGATTATTGTTCCATTTTGGAACAACTATATTATGGTTATTTTGGGACTTAATCTTGATTTATGGTCAGATAACGACATTTGATCCAATAATCTTGTTTCAAATTTCCATATCATGTTAAGACAGGAATGTTTTACCATGATGGATTTAATTTTCACTAAATCCACATACATGATCAATATTTTTTTTAAAAAAATTAGATCTTGAATTTGGCACTGGAGACTCTTCAGGTCACCCAAGGAAGGGAAGGAAACCTTACAAATCATGATACAGCTATTGTATTTAATTAAAATAACGCTTTACAAATTAAAATAACGCTTTCACAGATTTTGCGATAATTGGAATAAAATTTAAACATGTTGTCATTTTTCAAGTAAAATCTGTGAAGAAGATATTTTATTTTTTTAACACCATAGCATTTTTTGAAACTGACTTAAAAAGTTCAGAATGAAGACAATTTTTTCAAATACTTGAAACGGGGCCCTTAAAGCTTACTCATATTCATTAGACGGGATATATCGTATTTTATATTATAGGTCATTGATCTTAATTAAAGAAACTGGGCAACTCTTTATAACTATATTCTTATTGAAGTTTCATTTATATTTTTATAATTTGTTTGTTATTTTTTAAATTTATTTTGCATGTAAGATTTTATTTGCATGTAATTGTATTCGTACAGACAATCGCTACCTACGGGATCATAGATATCATTCGTAATTTAAAATAGTATAGATTTTAAAACACATTTTACATTGCCAGCCAAAGATAGCATGTGAGAACATCATAAGCATTTTAATCTTAATAATTAAACTTAGCATCTTCTTTATCATTATAATTTAAATTTAAATTATTTATTTTAAATTTTTTATTATTTTATTAAAGATTTTATTCGTATGTTTGTGTTTTGTTTTTAATGACATTTTTCTCCTGATGTTTCTGAAGTGGTCCACATCATTTCTAAATATGTTTCTCTCTTCTTTTTTCAGAGCCCTGGCATGCATCGAGATCCAATAGGCCGCCTAGGATGCGCCTTTAGCAGTCAACTACATTTGACTGGTGCTGGCTCATCAACGCTAGCCTCGCTAAATCATAGGTAAGACTTTTTAAGATAAATGTTTTTAGGCTCGTATTCTGTCTACTTATAAATTGGTTGATGAGTTATGCGAGATTCAAAAATTGTTCAAAACGTTCTGCAATTCAGAGCGTTGGATCTAAAACTACCAAACTTGGCTTGTAGTTATTTCTTAGGTAGTAGGTAGTTTTTCATTAGGAAAAGAAATTATTTCGAAATCTTGATTAGATCTTAATTAATTAAAGTGAATTGTAATTAAAAAATTTTTTCGCAATAGCCTCGAGACATGTATGATCGTATAAAAAAGCTTAACCACCGCATTAAAATGAAAAAAAAAAACCGTTTTAAATGATATCAGTTTATTTCCGTAGAATTTTTTTTCCTTTAATTTAAAAATTTTTTTCAAAATTATCTTTAAAGAAAATTTAAGTATTTATATGCTTTGTTAACATAATAATTTAATTAGTGTATGATTTTTTTCTCTTAGTTTTTATTTAGTTTCTATATTCCAATATTTGTCATAAATTAAATTCTTTACAAACAATCTTTTCCTTTGTATAGCAGTGTGCAATGAAATAGATAACTTACAGATAATTAATGCGAATACTTTAATGGCTTTCTTGCAATAAAAGTAAATAGTAATTTTTTTAAAAAATTTATTACTACTAAAAATTTAACATATTTCTAAGCATTACATGTTTTTTTAAAAAAATATCGTAATGTCTTCAGACTTGCTTTCTTTCTGTAAATTACGTAATGCAATTTTTTCTGTAAATATAATGCAATGACTGGTGCAATCTAGCCAGACAAAACCAACGAATCAAATCGAAAAAAACAGTATCACGCTGTATTGTTTCGAATTAGAGGTTCAAATTTTCTGTTCTTGTATGTGCATTTTAATAATTATAATTTTTTATTGCATGCTTTTTTGCGGTTTTATAAATATTTATTATTTTTTGTGTGCAATTGGAAATTTCGAATGGCATAGATTTTTATACAGGTTTTAACACATATTTAAAAGCATTTTTTTTACTTAAATAAGGAAGATAGCAAGATCAAGGAGACTTAAAATGCAGTTAATCATTGTAATTTTTAATTCCTTTTGTTTTTAATATGTGTGTATGTTAGCTGAATGTGGCGGTCCGCTAGTTCGTCGAAATTCAAGGTTGCTAAAATTTTCAATGAAATATTTTATGATCCGGGTTTTAATAGGTTTTCAGCAAAAAAAAAAATTTAGACTTCCAATTTTAATAGTTATACTACTCATATTATTTTACAAGTATTTCAACTTTCTGCTCATTATGCTGTTCATTTACCTGGTGGTTCATTTCCTGTTATCTCCCTTAAGAAATTTTAACAAAAAAAAATCTAACTATTTAACTAACCGAACCAAATTTAAGTAATTGCAATAAATTAATTACCATAATTAGACTTTTCCATGAGATTGTAAATAATTTTGAGTAAACTCTTTCTGGAATATTAAACATATTATTTGATACTGATTTAATTATGTCAATGCTTATGTATAAGAACATAATAATGCAGAATTGAAATTAACTAGACGGTTGAAATCTTGTACTGTTTTAAGCACTTGCATGAAATTTGTTATAAAGTACTATCAAAAATAAAGCTATTCTTCTATAAAAACACTCATCGGTATGTAAACATAATGTAAAAACAAGAATTTAAAAATCTTAACGAATGAACTTTTGTGTGTAGTTTTTAAATTGAAATTGCAAATCTGTGCCATATTTGGGCCAAATGAATCAGAAGGAAGATATTTTTCTTTATTATACTATGAAACTAAACATGAAACATGCCAAATTATGGAAATACACTAGAAAGTGGAGGGAAAAGCAATTTTTCATCAGGTTCAGGTTCAACATTTATCATAATAATATTACTACCACCGTTTTCCCAACACTCATTTAGAAGATCTAATGAATTACAAAAATGCCAATTTATTTCATTCCCAATATTTTCATTTTGAAATAAAAAAGACTAATTGAGGCTTCCTGTATAATGTAAATGTTTAAAGTTTTCTTCCAGTATAAAAAAAATACCCCATGGCTTCCTTTTACTTTCCTGAAGATTCTATTATAATGCTTAGTTTCATTTTTGAACACCATTTTGTAAATCAATTAATCTGCTTAAAAATAATTTAAGAAATGTCCTAAAACTTCAGATGAGATTAAATAACGCAAATATTTAAAAGATTGTTAAAAATTAATAACCAACCAAGAATTTGCGATAAATTAAGAAAGTCTTCGTTAATTGATATGAATTTTTAAAGATACTCTTTATCAAGATATGTCTGTATTCCTTAAAATTAATGAACCAAAAACATGGAAAATGCTCGGTAAATTTTTTTTCATTACCTTTCTCTATATCCAAATATTAGAAAAATTGAGTCAAATCAAAAATTATGTCTCAAAACCTTAGCATTTATTGGTTTAATATTAGCTAATATTTGAAAACTGATTTATTTTTAGTGTTTTTTTTTTATTTAAAAACACAATAAGATATTCATAATACAATAAGTTTTCTGTTGATATGTTTTTTTAACTAAGATAATTTAGCCTCGTCTATTTTAAGCTATTTAATACTTTGCTTATTTTTACATATATTTCTTGAATGTGTTCGAAAAAAGACTAAATGTTTTTTTTAAAAAACCCTCAAAAAGAACCGATGTTAAATTTTAATTTTCTTTTTTCTCCTCTGATGCATCATCTATTATTTGATGTAGTTATGTTATATATCATCATATATGTTTGCTTTATTTTATGGACATTTTTTTTTTAAAAAAAAACTGGTTTTTTTCTTCTTTTTTTTTTGGGGGGGGCGCTTATTTTATCTTCGTGTAAACATGACTATCAAGATATATAATAACTAAAAGTAGAAAAATGCAGTGGGATCCATACGACTTCATTTTGATGTAAAAATATTTTATGGAATAAATCAGACTAATATTAATACTTTATTATTGTTATTATTTCTAATTAATGTAAAAATGTGTATCTGTGTGCATGAATATATTATGTATAATAAAAAATATATTTCTCTCATTTTTCTTTATTATGATTGGTCATTTGTAATTATTTGTAATGAAACTTTCTCCCATCAGTTAAGTAATTTATCCAACAATTATATTTTGAAGTATACGACTTCGGTTTTTGAACTCCAATATTTCTCTCATAATCAAAATTTGTTTTTAGAATCAAAGGAAGAAGCCAAGTTCAATATTTCCTTTTCCGATGAACTTGTGGCTGGAAAGCTACCTTTTAGGCAAAAATAAATTTATTAACTGCAGGCATTTCGCAATGATATTTTCTTCCCAACATTTCTTATTTATGATTGTGTTTGCTCGTTTTTATTATTTTTTTTTTCTGTTTCCTTTGCAGGCGATATTCAATATCTTTATTCTAAAATTTAGAATTTGCAATGATATGTTTTTAATTCGTCTGTTTTCTTGCAGACGATTTTTTATTCAAGCTTTTTCATTTTTTTTTTTTTTTTCAAAATTGTCTGGCAGCGGTGTTTATCTCTTTTTCTCCCTTATTCCTTCCATTTTTTATCTGCCTATATTTTGATTTAATTTAATGTTTTTCATAAATTTTTTCTCTAGCAGTTATAATTATTCTTTTCTCCTTATTTTCTAACTCATCAAATGGAACGAATTTTTCCTTAACTTTTTCTTTTCTACAGATATAAATCATAAACGTTTCTTCATGGTTAGTGATAATATTTAACACGAAAGCAGTGCAGCGTAAAATAATCACTGAGTCTCGCATATCGCACGAGGAAATCTTTCAATTAATTCTGTGCCAGTCAGTCAACCAATGTACAGGATTTTGCATGACAGATCGCCGTGCGTGTTTGATGACTCAACGTATACCTGATATTGCGGGTGCCCTGATAAAATAAGTTTTTAGGCATATTTTCAAAACGATGGACAAACAAAATGAATGATGAAAGAATAGATGTAAGATAATCTATACTTATAATAAAGCTCAATGTGTGTGTGTGTGTTGGCGCTCTACAGGCCATACCGTTTGACATACAGCTACCAAATTTGGTACATGTATACCTTGGAGGTTGGGAATGCGCACCTGGCGTTTCTTTTTTCGAATTTTTAATTAGAATTTTAATTATTAATTAAAAACTAACTTTCCCGCCAAAAAAATCTTCCATTTTCCCCACCGCCAACTTTTCCGCCAAAAAAATCTTCCATTATCCTCAGCGCCAAACGAGAAAGGCTTCAGTTTTTTTTTCTCCCAACAGTAATGAGGCTAGGGTTAAAATTTCTCGGCGGATTATTTCAATCGGTTCTGTTTATTTTCTTAATGTTTGATGCATTTAAAATTAAACATTGTTAATGAATCAATCTTTCAGATTCATTCTGAAGTACTTTTGAATTAAAATAAAACAGAATAAAGGAAATTAAAAATTTCTAATCCGCATAGCGTAACCCCAACTGGCGTAGAAAAAAATCACGTATTTGCGTTACGTAACCGGCGAAGAAAATTCACGCATGCGCATTCTGTTCTGATTGTTGCCATGACAACGTTATCAATGGATGATTTAAATTATTTTTGGGTTAGTTGCATGCTTTTGTAAGTAAATTGTATTTATGTTAGTTATATATTTTTTGTATATGCTTATAGTTTTAAGTACATCGTTTTTTAAGTAGTTTTTTTAAAACCTGTTTTCAACCGTTTATTTTAAACGATTCGTTTTATTTTCTTAGTGTTTGATGCATTTAAATTTAAACATTGTTAATGAATCGATCTGCTCATAATGAATCTAAGAAAATTTTGTTGACCAACTCTTGAGATATTACATAAATTTAAAAAGACATTCTTTAGTGCCCATAAAGTTTAAACACTGAGTGACTCTATTTTGAGTAATCAGATTATAAAAAAATGCTTTGTTTCAGTAAAAAATATTATTATATTAATTGAAGATAAATTCTTTCCACTTTAATTTAAAGCATAAATTCTACCATTTTCAACCGTTTATTTTAAACGATTCGTTTTATTTTCTTAGTGTTTGATGCATTTAAATTTAAACATTGTTAATGAATCGATCTGCTCATAATGAATCTAAGAAAATTTTGTTGACCAACTCTTGAGATATTACATAAATTTAAAAAGACATTCTTTAGTGCCCATAAAGTTTAAACGCTGAGTGACTCTATTTTCAGTAATCAGATTATAAAAAAATGCTTTGTTTCAGTAAAAAATATTATTATATTAATTGAAGATAAATTCTTTCCACTTTAATTTAAAGCATAAATTCTACGGGTGCTAACAGAAAATGAGAGAGATACATATTACCTTATGACTGAAGACCTTTATAATATTATGAATGAATTATATGATAATCAAAATTTGAAGTTTTAAAATATTTTGATGAAGAAGCTATTAAAGTAGAAATTGCATAAAATATTTAATTATTAAAATTTTAACGAACATTAAGATTGGCGAACCGGCTGGTCGCCAAAGGCGGCTAGTTAAACAATAAAATGAATTACTTGTTTTTGTATTTACTGTATTAGCCTGTTTTATTTGATAGCCTCCAAAGCTCATGCATTTTTAGAATTTTAAAAAAATACCACTGTATCTATGACTAAAAATTTATATTTTAAAATTAAAATTTTTTATAATGTCTATAATAGTTTCTTAACAAGGTTTTATTAAAAGTTTTTAAAAATATAGAAAAAGCTTTTTTTTAAAAAAAAAATCAATAACTAAAAAGGTACAAAAATTTTCTCACAAAAGTCTATGTACACTTTAAATATAATATCTATTTTATACATATTTATAAATATTGTGATATTTCGGTCAATTAGTACTCAATAGAGTATCCTTCGGCAACCATAATTCCATTTAAAATCTGGGTATAGAGTGCACTATTTATTATTGTTGTTTCTGCATCAGTATTTCTTCATTTTTCCATCAAGAATGTTTTTTTAATTCAGTGTTCTTATTAATTTCTGTATTAATGTTTTAATTTCCAGTTCTCTCCTGACATTCTTATTTTGTTTAAACCCGGTGACTGGTTAATTTTCAAATTCGGGGGGCAATTATAGATGCACCAAAAGTGAATGTTGGAAGCAATGTGTTTAGAATAGTTATCCTGATAAAATAAAAGAAGTTATTTCATTTCATTTTCTTAAGAGAGTCAAATGACTGCATTGATGATTTAAAATTGTTGTTTAAAATGCTTAAATAAATACATCATGAATACCAAATTACCTGATCTTGCTGCTGACATGTATTCTCATTTATATATACTAGCATGCTTTATTGTTCCAATTAAATTCATTTTATTAAGTTTCTAATTTTTCCTTCTACTTTATATTAAACGCCTGTCAGAAACAAAAGTTTCAAATTTGCTTTTATCTGTAAATAAAACATGGTTGAAATAAATTTCAGGTATATATTTAAAAAAATTGTCTTTGGCAACTTTGCAAGTCTTATTTAATTTTGAAATTAATATGTACTCAATTAAATTGAATGCCCATAGCAAAAAATATTCTCCGATTTAGTGGGTAGATTCTAAAAATATTGCATGGAAACGTAATTTTAAGCGAAACCGTAGGTATAAAACGCCGTGAAAGATATATCGTGGCCAAAAGGCCGTTCTATATTTATTCATCCGTATGTTGAGAATATACTTGTTTGATTTCTTCATTTCTTATCAACTGACACGAATAGCTTATTTTCATATTGAGATTTTTTTTTTTTTTTGTCGTATTGCTTCTGTGTGCCTTAATGAAGATTTTTCACGTTAAAATTTTGCAAACTGTAGGCAGTTACATATATATTCAATCTCTTATCGCTGCTCATTATTTGGGAATTCCTGGCCTAATGGGTTAGGGCATCAAATGACTGAGGAGCATGATATTAAAGATTCTGTCCTCTGATAGCCCAATGTGTGTCCTCGCAACGAATTATTTTGATTTTGTCTTTAAGAAAACACAAATATCTACAATTATCTCTGAAAATTTTCTATGGAGGCAACTCACTCTCAATATGTTTGAGCCAAAACATTTACACTGAATGATACTAGATGTTGTAAGGTGGCTTTGACCAATAAAAGGTGACAACTGCCACATCTTCATGAGTCCTTGACTCATAGAATGCTAGAATAAGTAAGATAAATACTATTACCTCCGCATAATAAAAATGATAAATTGATTGATTGATATGAATAATTGATTTCGTCTCCAGGATACACCTACGAGCGGCTGAAAACAGCTCCTACACCCGGTTGGGATCGGACAAGTCGACCAGCTTGCCTAGTATCCTGACCTTGCAGCAACAGCAGAGGCTGTCGCAGCACCAACGTCCTCCTAGAGAAATTGAGGAGCCTCCCCCGCTACCACTATTGGACCACCACCGGCTGCCCCCTCCTCTGGACTCCGGGGACAGCAGTGACACTGAAGACGGCAACTCCCGCCTGGAGGAGGACAGCACGATTTTTCCCAAAAGATGGATCTCACCGCCTGCATCCTTTGGGGAGAACAGTCACCCTGCTGCCAGATACGACCCTTACGGAAGGAGGCTGCCTCTACTGCCCGACGGTTAGTGGCACTACCTTAACTGTACAGTTTCTCAAATTATAAGATGATGTTTATATTTAACTATGTTTTGAAATGGAATCGCTAAAAATTTATGTATAATTTTTCATCCTTTTTAAAATATATTTTATTGCCTAAATAAATTAACAACTCACGCACATTTCTTTCAAAGTTTTGAAATGGAATAAGTTACTTGATTTAAAATGGTGTAATCGTTTCCTTCGCAGTCTGTTTTCAGGACTTAATGGACTTGAGCTAAACAATGAGAATATATATAAAAAATTTGTTACAGCAAATTTCTGATTATCATGTATATTGAACTTAAAAAGAAATTTATTTTAGTGAAAAAGTTAGATATGTCTCACATCTTTAAATTTTTATCTAAATGCTAAGCCTCCAATCGAACTATGAAAATCAAGGTGGTTTGAAATATATTTTTGCGAATTATTTATTTATGATTGACAAATCAGTAGTTTTCTTCTGTCGTTTTATTTGGCTTTTTACTTGAACATAGTTGGAAAAGTTTGTTTAAAACAACTTTCGAAAAACTAATTTTTTTTTGTTTATTGTTATTTGAAAATTAAGCATTAAATTGGATTATACTCTAAATAGACAATTAAAGCGATTAGAAACATGATAGACGAAAAGCATGAAGAACTAATGATGAAAACATGAAATAGTTTTCACCAATGTTTGTTTTCAAAGCAAAAATTATGTATCTATACGATAAAAATAAAGTTATTCTTCTATATAAGTGCGCTTGCAAAGATTTCGTATGTACTTAAAATAAATTTTGTGACAATATAGCCAATCATTTATAAAAATAATAATGATATTAATGGCTAAAATATTGCCCTAAACATCGCTTATTATCATCAAATGGCTTTAATGATAGCCCCCTTTTGGTGACCGTCTTTTTAGTATCATACATTAGATTTAATCGCCTTTTCACTTTTCAAATTTTGCTCTCTTATCGAATGCTGGAATGCCTAATATTTCGTTAGGCAAGTAGAATAAACAAACACATTAAGAGAATTAGTAAGTTGCATTTCGTTTTTCTTTTCTGTTTCCAAAATCGTACGAGGAAAGATACTAGAAAGATCTCTATTTATATTTTAAAGAAAAATAAATTTATTTCATAAATGATGTATAGAGTGTTTAAAATTGCGAATTATACGAGGAAGCTATATATGCATTCAGAAAATTAATGTGACATATTGTGGATCTTTAATTTTCTATTGTGATATGTTGTAGATCTTTAATTTTCGACTCTACCATCGATGTCGACTTTACGAGCTGTCATGCGTCCGGACTTCTCCCTGCTGATTCATTGCAACATCTAATAATTAAATCCTATTGTAAAATTCACTACAGAGCAGATCAGTCTCATTATTATTTTTCCTTTTTGACTAAAATACGTCAGCTGTTTCAACCATATGATGAATTTCGCTGAAGTCTCAGTATAAATAAATAACATAAAGCTTCTTCTAAGAGAACATATATCTCTGACCAAACTTCATCTTCAAAATGGCTAGAGAAAAAAAAATTTGAAAGTGGCATAAATTTGTGAACATGATTTTGATTGTTGTGTCATACTTGCTTGTAAACTGACAATTTGTGATTAAATATTGTTAATAATTAAAATTCTTTAGTTCGAAAAAAGCAGAATCTTGAAAGTGACATAAAACCATAAGCATGAGAATACAGATTGTTAGTGCCTTACATGCTTTTAAACTGATGACAAATACACTCTCTGAAAACTATAACTATTTACCAAAAATATCTTTAAATTAACACATTTTAATATTTTGAAACAATTTTGGAGGCAGTTTAGAATTTAAGGAATTTTTTTTGGTAACTTTTTTGTAGCAAAATCTTAAAGAACATGTGTGAAGTAATTTTACGTGAATATCAATTTTGTGATGAAAATTTATACATAAATATTCGAATTCTTTTTGTACTTTCTGAAGTTATATTTTATTTATAGTTTAAAGATTGAATGATTTTGAGATTTAAAAAATGCCATTTTTTTTGTCTAAAATGAATTTAAGTTAAAATAAACTTGTGTTTTAATTTTACAGCGTGCTTTCTTCCTATAAGATTCGGTCTTAGGTGTCTTAGACTGTCTGATTTCTTCTGTATGAGAAAGAAACGGATGTCAAGACTGCTTTTGGGACCCTTAGACTGACATGGACTGACCTTTAAAAATTAATTCTTAAAGGGGCATTTTTTACTCTACTTTTATATGTGTGAATGATGTGTTCAATCACAGAATGACACCCTATTTTAAATGTATAAAAACAATCAAGACATTTTTTGTGTTGAGAAATATTGCAATATTATTTTATCTTCACATGTCACAATAATGTTGAAAAATATTAAACGTATGTGGGAAACGGGCTATAATATGAAAGAAAATGTGAAATGCTAGAGTTACATAAAAGATAATTGTCTTCGATGGTACAGATTTTGAATCTAAAATTTAAATTGTGTTAGTTTTATTTTAAATATAATATACAATTATGGGAATGAATATATATACAATGGACAATATTTTTACACATTCTGAGAACCAATTTTACGGATTTTGCTTTGCTTTTTTAAAATATTCCTAAAATCTAATTAAAAAAAATTATAAAATCAATCGCATTTCTCTTGTAAATGAAGGGACATTTTTCATGAATATGTCCCCCCACAGTCTAAAAGTTTAGATATAAAATCTAGATATTATATAGAATTTGTGATTTAAAAGTAAAACCATCTTTTAAAAATGGCTAAAAACTGTATATTTCAGTAAATATTTCATGAAATCCTTAAAATGTCATTTGATTCTCCTATGAGAATAAATATATATATAGAGATATATATATAAAAAAAATAGAATCCTCCTGAAAAAATGCAGTTATGAGGAACAGCCATAAATCAGTTTTAAATTTGAAACTGATAGGATTAAATTTAGTCTTCAGATAGTAATATCGAGCTGTGGAACTTCTAAAGAAACAGGATGAAACTTCACCGGTGAGAAATTGGGAGAGAATAGAGAGTAAAAGAGGAAGATGGCAACTTTTAGTAATTCAAAAGGATAATCCCAATTACAAAAGTGATATTGAAATTAAAACTAAAGAACTGCTTGCGAAGCAATTTGAAACAGCTAAAGTTACAGCCAACAGATCAAGCAATTTGAGTTCTCAGTATGTTTGATTTTCTATCAAAATGGAGAAGTACATTTGAATGTGCATACTTTTCATCCATCGAAGAAATAATCGTTATGAGTGCATGAACTCTATATATTAAAATTTAAAATGAAAGCCTCATTGAAAGTATTAATTCAAGCAGATATTTGAGATTAAAAATATTTATTTCAGTTGCAATTTGATTTGTTTATTAATGCTTTATTATAAATTAAAAAGCTTTAACTTTTTCCTCATTTCTTCATTAGTGTCATTAAAGCAATGTGTTTTATCAATATCAATTATTCTTTACAAAAAATATTCTAATTTGCAATTTACTAAAAAGAGAAGAATAAATCTGATTCAAAACCGAAGGCCATAATAAATTTAAAATTTTTCACTCTTCATATAAATTACTTTAGAAATTTAAAAAATAATAAATTTTACGTGTTTTTATTAAACTCAGATTGTATAAACAAAAGTCATATGATTTACAAAATAATTTCTCTTGTTCTTTAGAGGTCCTAAAGTATTACGGTTCCAGGCTGAACGCCTTTGAGCGGAACGAACTGCAAAGTGGCGAATATCCCGAAATTTGGTACCTAGGGTTGGAAGCGACCAAAATCGAAGGGGAGGAAGGTGCTCCTCATAACCATGGTTACGATGACGACAATGGATCTTATATAAAAGTAAGCATATGCTGAAAATATTCCCAGTAAAGAAAGCATTGAATACAATAATTTTATTTTAAGTCCTTTATCAACGAGTTATTTATTAAAAGAAATTGTTTCATTTTATTTTAAATTCTAAAAATTTCATTTACTTTGCTCAAAAACAAGATTTTTAAAATATGTGCAAAAAAATTTATTCTATTGTTTAGACAATTTCCGTACGGAATTTTACATATCCTAGAATATATTAGCACATTTTGTGCCACATTTGTTATTTACGCTTTGAGGAAAAGACCAGATATGTAGACGTATTTACGTGTACGTATCTGGTTCAAAATATGTTAAATAAAAATATTTTTTTTCTTTACATTAAAATTGTATTTTAATATAAACAAAGCAGATACAAACCAACCTATATTGTCGTTGCGAAAACTCAAAGGCATAAACAATGATAAACGATAAATTATTTTCACTCGAAGCTAGCAATAAAACTCAATCGATTTAAATAATCTTATTTTATTGATTAAACTTATTTTAATCGATTTAATAAAGGCAAAGCTCAAAGTTATAATTAATGACAAACGATAAATTATTTTTAATCGAAGCAAGCAATAAAATCCAAACGATTTTAATAACCTTATTTAATCGATTAATAATAACCTTATTTTAATCGATTAATAATACCCTTATTTTAATCTATTTTAACCCTTATAAACTAAGCATTTCATTAGGATGTGCTAGAAAAGATTACTAATTTATTTCAATGATTATAAAAACTGAAAAAATCTTTGTTCCCTTTGTCTTTTTTTAAAGGAAAAAAAAAATAACTAAGTGCACAAAATTTGCTGAAAGGCTTAATAATAATGTCAAGAATGCCATCTTCTTTGAAGCATTAATCGATTTTTGGAAGATGAATCTCGTAATTTCGGAAGAAAGCATATTTTCTAAGATAATCTCATTATAGGTAGCTTTTTTTTAATTGGTGGGTTATTTTTCTTTGAAGAAATGGCGGAGGAAATTATAAGTGATTTATGAAGCAAGTGTCAGTCTTATATATTTTTATTCGTTTCATTCGATTAGATTTTTTTTTTCTTTTTTTACATTCTCAATCAAATATTTAAAAATGGTTCATATATTAAACTTTTTAGATATTTCAACATTATGATACTGAGATTTTGAAATTAAAAAATTAAAATTTATTTACTTATTAAAAATTTGCTTTTAAATTTTGCAAACATTTTTTTAAGCAACATTCTTATTTCTATTCTGAAAACTAAATTTCTCGAAACTCACTTAAGCTGATCATTTTTCAAATGAGGAAAAAGAATCCAGAATTCGGCTTTATTATAATCTATATTATATATATAAAATAATATTACTTTAAAAATCCAGTCATGACCGAAAACATTAGAGAAAAAACTGCTGACGTTGCAGCAAGAAACGGAATGCATTATTGAATTTTGCTTTTTACTTTGCATTCTATAAGAATTTCCAGTAATTTTGGAAGCATGCAAGCGTTCTTATTCTGTGAAAACACATAAGTCAGCAGAGGCATATTTTTTTAAAAATCTAAACAAAAAAAGAAGCTTGAAGAAAAAGTTATATCACATAAATGTGCATTGAAAAACATGTAATATTTTTGTAATGATTTAATATAAACGCAAACAACCGTTATACGAAACTTAAATTCCCTTATTTAATTAACTTATTACTGTTAAAAAAAATATTTCGAATTTTGAAAATTATCGTCTGAATATAAACGTTAAGATTCATATTTCTGACGAAAAATAGTTTGGTTTCTTTTTTTAAAAACTTATTTTTGATGTGGATAAAAATTATGGTTTGCTTGATTATATTTGTTTCTCTCCTGGGAACGTGGGGAATTATCGACAACGTAATTTGCTGTGTAAATATTGGAATTATTTTCTGTCAGAAATAACAATTGTTATTGTTATGAAATGATAAAATGACATTTTAGACGGAAATGTAATCATTATGTTAAAAAAAATCATGTTTTTACTTTTCCTCCCCCGCTCTTTAGAATTCATTACACCGCATTACAAATAGCTCATTACTTTTATGGTTCTGAAAACCATAAATTCGTTTTATGATGTTCTATATAGATGCTAATTAGTTGAAGATTAATTCTTTAATTTGTAATAACTTACCTATTAATTAATTAAATGAAGAGATTTAAAATCATTAATTAGAACTGATTCACCGACTAGTTAATTAAATGAAGCAGACTAGAATGATTAATTAAAGATGATCCATCTGCTACTTAATTAAATAAAGAGTTTGAAATTATTAATTAGTGATGATTCACCGATAAGATGTAGCTTCTTGTTTTATTTAATTCACAAATAAAATTTTAAATGTCACTAGAAATATAAATTCAAAAAATTTAATCAGATCTTTAGAAATTTAAATTTTGTTTAAAGTTTTTAGAAATATAGAAACAAAGCTAATATCGATTTTAATTGAATAGAATCTTCTAGGAAAATGCAAAAACAAGAAATTATAAGATATAATTTATGAGCAATTTTTCATATCGTCATTGACACACTTAAAACTACTAATTCAGACTCTCACTGTTCATAGAAAAATGTGTTAGTATAATACGAATTTATTGACTTGATTATTCTTGTTCCAAATTGTTGTTTCCTTGAATTTGTTCTAGAATAACTAATAATTCAAAACATCAAATTTGTCTTGGTCCAAATTGTTGCTTCCTTGAATAAGTTTTACAATAACTGATCATTCAAAACATCAAATTTTCTAGATACAAATTGTTGTTTCTTTGAATTTGTTCTAGAATAACTGATAACTCAAATCATCAATTGTTTCAATAAAAAACAGTAGCCATTTATATGTTTGATGAAAGTTGCGATCTAGAATTTTCAACATAAAATTCATAATACAGTACACTCCCGATTATCCGCGGAATTGGGTGGCGCGGCCTCCGCGGATAACAAAAATCGCAGATAATCCGAAAAAAGCTAAAAACTGGTATAGCAAAAGAGAAAACAGTCATTCCAACTTTGAAAAATCGTTTTATGAACAATGAAACGTAAAATAAACAGCAGGAAATGTTTAACTAATGCTTAATATTTTAGTATATCACTCAAAACTAACCTAAAATGCATTTTGTTAATGAAAACAGAAAAGTGCATTGTACTTACGAGAGACGTCAAGGATGCACAGAAAAATGAATACATATGTACTGTTTTAATACTGTAATGTATTATGTAATTACAAAAGCATAACCGTAAAACTACACCTTTTTGAAGAAATCTGTCATTTGTGTTTGCTTCTTGCTTTGGAAGCATTTTTTCTTTGCTTGGAAGCAAAAAAAAAAAAAAAAAAAACTTAGTGCGGCAGGCGCGGATAACCCGCCCGCGGATAATCGGGAGTCTACTGTACTTTTCAGTTATAAATAATTTATGTTTTTTTAATTTTAGTTTTTTAAAAAAGTATTTTTTATACAAATTTATTTGAGTTGCTGTTATTAAATATTTTATATGTCTTGAAGAACATACTACGTTATTCATTATGTTTTTCTTAATGATATTTTTTTCAAATTTTCCTTGATTTTTAAACGGATTCAAATTTTCCTCAGGAAAGGTAATTTTGTAAAACAGTAATGATAATATATTATTTAATTGATAGTATTTAGCATTTTTAATAGCATGAAAAAAGTTATAAACTGAAAAGTAAATAATTGTGATTATATATGTAATTCAATGACAATATACATTTAACAGTAATATATTGTTAAGGAAATTGTTCGGTAGGTGTAAGTTGAAAAAAATGTCGATACGACGAATTTTTTATTCTTCAAGAAAACCCGATGTACGAGCAAGAAAAAAAAGCCGAAATATATACACAAAAGAACAGAACTTATATGAATTCACAATATAAGCAAATGGAACATGAATCTTTTTGGCGCCAGTTTCATGGCAAAACAGTTGCTAAGTTTGACGCCAAGGTCAGAGATAATTGATTTGACATCCATTAAAAATATCTGTAAATGTCTCTTCTTAACTATGAGGCTAACAGCGCAGGAAAACAATGTTACAGATTTGTAGCAATATTATTATAGTAGCCTTGATTAATTCTAATAAATTTTGTACTATTTTTAGGTACTTCATGACCATTTAGCGTATAGATATGAAATTTTAGAAGTAATAGGAAAAGGATCGTTTGGACAAGTTATCCGAGCTCTAGACCATAAAACAGATCAGCAAGTTGCTCTTAAAATCATAAGAAATAAAAAGAGGTAAGTATTATATTTAAAATTTAATTATTTTAGTTTGTAAAGAAATTTTTGTTAGCGTTAGAAGTACCTTTAAAAATGTGAAGGACAAATTTAAAGCAAATAACTTTAAATATCTCGAGAAAGAAATTGTAGAAAAAAAATTCATAATATTGGTAAAATTCAGCTCAAAAAAATTTTGTATTCATTTTATCGTTTTATTTATTTCTTCTCGATTTATAATTGCAAATAGAAAAAAATATCAATAAAAAAATTTTTGATTACTAATTATACGTTTTTCAAGAAACTAACGTAAAAGGACATAGAAATGAAAAGACATATAACCAATATAAAAACAACTTTGATTGTTAGAAATTTGCTTATTTAAATTCGTTTGAAAGTAGAAATTTAATTGATATCAAAATGGTACTAGCATATTATTACTTAGTATTGAAAACTGTAATTAAATTTTAAAACCAAGCATTTATTATAAAAGTGAGGAAAATCGTACTTTTATTGCATAATTTTAATACTAATTATATATTTCTTATTTTATATGATTTATGAGCATGCAGATAGGGGTTTACTTTTTAAAAAATTTTTTAATTATCGTCTGACTTCTCAATTTCAGTGAGAATTATGAAATGAATAAAATTAATAAAAAACATTTTTTTTACTTATGTTTTGACAAGGAAATTTTTCCAGGAAGTCCATTGCAACTTAGTTGTGACTTTATGATGGTGTTTTTTTTTGTTTTTTTTTTTTTTCGATTGGTTCAAAGTTATCAAAAAAAGTAGGGTTTTTTTTTTTACTTCATTATTTTTGTCGATTGATCACTTAAAAGCGGTTTATATATAAATACCGGAAGAATACGTATTTCTGAAGGCCTTTTTTCCGCCAGATTGTGAAGAATTCCACTTTTTAGTTCCAAATTATTTTATTAATAATAATTTAACACTCATTTAAGCAATTTCTAAATAATAAATATTATATTCTACCATAACAAAACGCTTAATTGCGGATCACATTCAAAAGAATTAAATATAGTATGTATCACACATTAAAAAAATTGGAAAATTTCAATTAAAGTTTTTTTTAAATTATTAAGAATGTTCTCCCAGAAATATTTCGCATACTCTTTAATAAATGTACTCATTATACCGAATCCCATTGGCAAATAATAATTACGAAAAGGTCAATTAAAATGTATTTTTTGGCGATTAATTGTTGTAATGCGGTTAATATGTTAACAGAAATGAATTTTGGACATTTTTATCTGATTGATACCAATCTAAATTTGACACAGAATTACAATTGCAGTAAAAAAATCATGCACCTTAAGTCGTTATTTTTTTTTAATATATCGTGTATGCATGCTTGCGAAAATACAGGCCGCTAGACAAACAATTTATTGACGGAATTAGTTCCAAATTCGATACATATCTACAATTTAAATGTGAAACATGTGTATCGAATTTTATCCATCTATCGCATCTTAATACGCAAGTACAAAAAAACTGAATTGTATTTTGAACACTTTTTATCCGACTGATAGAAAACGAAATTTGATAAACTACAATTACAGGCCGATAAGTGAAAAAATCGTAGAGCCTCCTCCACATATTAAAAGTGAAGTTATGAAAAAGGAAATAAGTAAAAAAAATAATAACGATAAATAAACAAAACAAGAAAAGGAACAAAAGTTTAAAAAGAAAAATAGGAATATTCATAAATTAGTGTGTGATATAGATTTCAATTCTAGTTTTGGAGGAATAAATCTGATTGACGCTCATGCACATAAGCTAGCAGTCTCTGGATTTCGTTTATCAGTTCTTTTTTACCTACAACTTCAGAGAAAGACATTTACATTTTTATACTGCTTCTGATGTGTTCCAGCAGTGGGCGAGAGGATATGTAATGTTTTATGTCACCATTGATATTTTGACCACATAGTCAATTAGGAGTGTTAAAGTTGAAACGGCGCAGATATTTGAAAAAAAAAGAGACCATAATTTGTAACCGTTGGAGATTTTTTTAATTTAGTTTTGAAAGCTATTTCTAGAATTTTCAATGGAATATTTATATTACAGAGAATAGTGGCACTTTTTTGCAGCATTATATGCAGCTTTATCACTTGCTACTCCGATGTGTGCAAAACTTTTTTTTAAAATTTATATGTCCCCATTTCCAAAAATTTTTTATAATAAACGACGTTTAAATGAAAATTAAAAATGTTTTCTTTTATTATTAATAACTTAATAATAAAATGCGATCAATGGGAAAATTAAGCACTTTGTGCGCATAGGAAGTGCTTATTATGAGGCATTTTATAAGATGGAGAATTCAGTTTCAAAATATTTTCAACTTAACCAACATTTTAATGATTTATTTTGGGTTAATATTTTATTTCAGTAACATTGTTATTATGCATATTCATTTAATATGACTATGACCAGGAGGCATCCGCGTTTGTATTCACTTTAATTTAAACAGACGACTGGCATTTATAAATACTGTAATAACAGACGATAATAATGAAATAAATAGGATCTTAACCAATCATACTTTGCAAAGTGTAAATATTATCATAATATTTCATAATTCATAAGATTCTTGCTTTTAACAAATTTATTTTTTGGAAATTAGACTGTTAGCATTTTTTTACGTACGGTCCTCTTTCAGCCGAGTGCTCTAAGCAACTACGTAGCCGGAAATCGCCGTTCCACATGATTCAAATTGGAAAAAAAAATTAACAATTTCGGTATAAATTAATTTATGCCTTTTTCATAAGAAATGAATTTAAGAATAATTTATAAAATGGTTATTATAATGTAAAATAAATATTGTAAATGTACATGTGTTTAAAAGAAAAATGAATAAAGAATGAAATGAATAAAGAAAAATGAATAAATACTCTTCTGTTAGTATTAGCATACTAATAAATGAACATTACGAAAAAAACTCAGAAATAGCAACAAAAAAAAAAGAACTGAAGACAATAAAAAATATGGTAATTATCAAATTTATTTTGTTAATGAATATAAATTATTAATTAGAAAGATTAAGATAACGAATTCATTAACTATAAATCAGAATAAAAAAATAAGGAGATTTAATCATCTCTTTTGTGATTAAAAGGCATTAATAATTAATTCAGCTTATTAATTTATTTAGGAATTTATTAACGTTATGTTTTCGATGAATAGCATGCTTTACTTGTTGTAGATGATTCATTTCATAAAGAAATTAATTAAGGGATTTATTTTAATTATTTTTAATTAAAATATAATTTGTTAATGAAATGTTAGAAAATTATTTTGGGAAAACTGTGAACAGAATTTAAAAAAATGAAATATTAATAAAATTTAATGGCGAATTGAATTTTTTCTCCTCGTTTCAGGTTCCACCAGCAGGCTCTAGTGGAAGTGAAGATCCTCGAACATCTGTGTCGGAAAGACAGAGACGGTAGTCATCATATGATCAAAATGCTTAACCACTTTTACTTCAGGAATCATCTGTGCATAACCTTTGAGTTGATGGGGTGAGTGATTTCGGTCGTTTTATGAAAAATGTATGCTTTTTTCTTTTCTTCCCGCATTTTTTTTTTTCCAACCCAATTTGTCAATTTCTTCCTTCTTTCACTTTTTCCTTTTTTTGCATTCAAAATGAAGAATATACAAGTGTTTGTTTTTTTTTTGTTTTTTTTAATTAAGCTTTAGCACCTCGATGCTAAACGATGCTTCGACGTCTGTTAGTGCAAATTATACGAAATTGGAGCCTTTAATATTTGAAATATTCGTGAAATAATTATTTGGTTTTAAAAAGTTACAAATATTCGAATTTTTAAAAATTAATTGCAAAAAAGAAAGAATTTTGTAAAAGCACATGGTTTTTGCGATAAATATTGTCTTTTAACCAGAAAATTTTATGGAAAGAGATCAGTTTATGGAAGAGGTTCATCATCTACTCATCTATGAAAATCTGTAACAACAAATGTCGAACAAACCGATTAATGTTGGGCGGTACTCAATTTTGCGTCAATGTTGTGTCTTCAATGCATCAACATTGGTGAATATTTGAGATTGTTGTTGGACTGTACTCAATTTTGCGTCAATGTTGTATCTTCAATGCATCAACATTGGTGAATATTTGAGAATGTTGTTGGACGGTACTCAATTTTGCGTCAATGTTGTGTCTTCAATGCATCAACATTGGTGAATATTTGAGAATGTTGTTGGACGGTACTCAATTTTGCGTCAATGTTGTGTCTTCTATGCATCAACATTGGTGAATATTTGAGAATGTTGTTGGACGGTACTCAATTTTGCGTCAATGTTGTATCTTCAATGCATCAACATTGGTGAATATTTGAGAATGTTGTTGGACGGTACTCAATTTTGCATCAATGTTGTGTCTTCAATGCATCAACATTGGTGAATATTTGAGAATGTTGTTGGACGGTACTCAATTTTGCATCAATGTTTTTTCTTCAATGCATCAGCATTGGTGAATATTTGAGAATGTTGTTGGACGGTACTCAATTTTGCATCAATGTTGTGTTTTCAATGCATCAACATTGGTGAATATTTGAGATTGTTGTTGGACTGTACTCAATTTTGCGTCAATGTTGTATCTTCAATGCATCAACATTGGTGAATATTTGAGAATGTTGTTGGACGGTACTCAATTTTGCGTCAATGTTGTGTCTTCATTGCATCAACATTGATGAATATTTGAGAATGTTGTTGGACGGTACTCAATTTTGAGTTAATGCTGTGCCTTCAATGCATCAGCATTGTTGAATATTTGAGAATGATGTTGGACGGTACTCAATTTTGCATCAATGTTGTGTCTTCAATGCATCAACATTGGTGAATATTTGAGAATGTTGTTGGACGGTACTCAATTTTGCTTCAATGTTGTGTCTTCAATGGATCGATATTGGTGAATATTTGAGAATATAAAACTTAGCTTATCATAAAATAAGAACGGAACAAGTCTGAATCTCTGTAGAAGTCACTTTTTCAAAAACAGTATTCAATGAATCTTTTGCAAATCTTCTCGTTTTCTTTTATTTCTGTGGATCTTTTTCATCGTAGGAGTAAGAATACTTGATTTCCATTTTAGCAAATTTTTTGACGAGGTTTTACATTATTTTTTATTTAATATATTGGTGAGTTCATTATCTGATTCATTATCTGAAGTATTTTATGTAAAAATTCTTTTGTCATCTGTGATACTAAAGAACCCAGCTCAATGAACATCTCTTCATTTCTTAAAGAGGTGTTGATACAATCATCTGACTTGGTAAAGTTTAATTTAAACGACATAATACTGTTATTGAGAAAAAAAATCAGCTTCGATATTTTAAGAAATTTTTAAGTTTCATTAATTTTCATGAATAAAAAAAATTAAATTATACCTTTATTTTTATTATATCGAAGTAGAAATGGGGGGGGGATACCACCTTACTTCTGGGTTATCTACAATTTATTTCAAAAATAATAATTTAAAATATTCAAATGCAATTATTTTAAAACAATTTAAAAAGCTAATTATTGCGTATTGATGATTTTCTTTAATAATTCACTTATGTATTGGTCATGCTTTTGACTTTAAACATTTATTGGACGATACAGTAAGCTATGGTTTAAAATATCAAATTCTTGACACTTTTCGGAGTTCGTTAAAGGATTTCTTTCAGTATATTCATATCCATTGAAATCACTAATGTTTAGCACATCGTCTTGCTAAAAAAAACCCAAGTTTTTTCAGAATTTTAAAAAGAAGAGGTGTGAAATTTTCGAATGAGTCAATTATTGTGTTTATCTCATTTTAGGCAAGATTTCAAACCTGTTAAAAATTTCACTTTTGTCTGCAACATTCTGCTCTTTTTTTTTATAAATATATTTTTTTCATGACTCACTCGCAGAGATTTATCGCTGTTCAACAGATTTCGACCCAAACCTGACAGCGTACTGCTCATTTAAACTAATCCAGACCGCTCTAATTCAAACAAGAGAATGTGAACCCATCCATTGTGAAAATGGCTCCGGACGTTTCTTCACAAGTGAAGTGAAAAATTCCTTACAGGTTGATACAATAATGTTGAAAAATGAAAGATGTATCTATTCTCTACTTTAAAACTGAGAAAATTTAACAATGTAGTTATCACATTAAAAGAATCATTTTGAGTACGTTTGAGTACATCAATTCAGAGCCAGAGAATTTTGATAATATAAAGCGAATGATAACATTATATGCAATTACATTATATTGCTTCCACAGTATTAAATTTTTATTATGAAACCTTGCGTAAAACTTCTCATATGCTTAACAGTAAGCAAATTGTGAGCACAAATTTAAAGGAAATCTATTGAGTAACTTAAATTTCTGTGGCCAACAAACTATTTATGAATTTCATCGTTATATGTGTATAGATTTTTAAACAGAATAATCATATTTCTACAATTTTCATAAAATTTTCAGTATCAGAAATGCTGACATAACTGTATATACAATATTTTCAACATGATCATTAATTAGAAATGACTATGATTCGGATTCCATTGTTTTCGCTTCTTGTTGATATTTACATTCACCGTGATAAATCGCCAACAAATGTAACCTAATGGAGAAATTTTGGCATCTTACGCAAAATTAAGCTTGGCGTAATTAGAAAATCGCCAAACAAACCAGGGACCGTAAATATTAACGAGTATTTCGTTTTCTGCTGAATTTATGAATTTAGCACTACTATAATGTTAATAATTGATGTAATGGTAGTTGCATACTGATCACTGAATTGCGATTTTAACAGTTTCTTTTATTTACAGGTTGAATTTGTACGAGCTCATTAAAAAGAACAACTACCGAGGTATCGGCAACACGATGATTCGGAGGTATGCTTTCGCGCTAGTGCAATGCCTGAGGCTTCTGCACAAAGAACACATCATACACTGCGACCTTAAACCAGTATGTACTTGTTTCCCTCTTTATTTCTTTTCTACTGAAGCCTATTTTTTTAAATTTAAAAAGGGCTTAAAAATCTGTTTGTGCTATATAACACGATTCATTATAAACTAATAAATAAAGACAAACATCTTTGCAAAGTTAGTTTGATAAAAAGTTAAAAGAAAGATGAAATAAATCATTAACATGTTAATTTAATTTAAAATGCATTGAAATGTGAAAATAAATCGAACAAGAGGGGATCTCATACACGTTATGATGCCTCTTTTGCTTAGAGCCACTAAGTACTTTCACTTGCCACTGCTCCTGACAAAGAAATCCATTAGCTTGAAGCTCAGGTAATAACGCGGAGGTTTTCTACCACCTGTTTCGTTTTGTCCTAAAATTCATCAGCACTGTGTAAATGAAATATCTGTATAAAAAATCGTTTTAGAAACTTTTCATGGCTAAAAATTTATGTATAAAAATTATATTTAAAATTTTTATCTGTATCTGTTTTTTAAATGTTCTTTCTTTTATTGCTAATTATTCTCTGGTTTAGAAAATTTCTCCTGCAATGATTATCGCTGTTTTTTCATTAATTTTATAAATATTGAATTATATATTGTATAATTCAATATTGAATTATATATTGTATATTTTATTTTCTATTTAGTTTATTAGCCTATTTTTTTAACATAAACAGCGAATCTAGATTGTTGTTGACGTTAAATCCATTTTATTGAATAAATAATGGCCTTCTTTGATTATACATCTCTTTATAAGTGAGATAAAAACCAAGCCTTCATTTAAATTTCTATCCATCGATTTGCTTCCAAGAACTGTTTAGGTAAATATTGTTTTCGGAAGCACCAGTAGACTTTAAAAAAGAAATTTAACGAATTTCATATCGTCCAATCAATTCATCGTTCGTGGAATCAAACAAAGAAGTTATTGTAAACAGGTTCGATGAAGCTGTTTACCATGAACTAATAGATTGGAGTGCAGCATTATTATCAATAACGTTGGACCTTTTTCTTTGACAGGAAAATATTCTGTTGAAGCAAAGAGGTGCAAATTCGATCAAAGTAATTGATTTCGGTAGTTCCTGTTATACTCACCAGAGGGTGTATACATATATTCAGTCTAGATTCTACCGGTCGCCAGAGGTAAGATTTCATTCCTTCTTTTTTATTTTATTTTTTTTCTGTCACGTTTATCGTTTGAAAATATTTGAACTTTCATGTGATTTTTTTATAAATTTGTAACCGAATTGTTCTGGTTGAGTGCATAGTTGACTTAAATAAATATTTTCGAGCTGATTAAAAGAGATTTAAACATTCTTTCTTGTATTGATGAAAAGATTATTTTTTAAATATGATTAATTATGGCGAACTGTATTCAATATGTTTTCACATATCATCGACTTGATTTAAAAACCATGTAAGTTGCACGTGATTTCGATGAACTGATTTACGATGGTTATAACATGGCATTTATCCTATGTTTTCTTTGCAGTTTCAAAAAACTTTTTATCTACAAGACCATAAATCTCAAGTTTAAAATCTCATTATACTAAACTAATTTTTTATGTATAAGAAATGAAATTTAAAATATTAATTCATTATAATAGCTGTTCATTATATATTTTGATTCCAGCTGATTAACTTACCGTTTTATTAATTTAATTGTGAATTTCATGGCTTGGATAATAATTTTTTTCTTAAATAGAATTATGTTCTTATACTTGAGAATTATGTTCTTATGCAGTTGAGAAAATCTTCTCACTTTTATGTAATAAAATTTTTTTAGCATAACTGCTGAGTAACGCTTGCTTTTGCGAATAAAAGTGAATAAATAATGGGTTATGTATTAAGCCCTTAACCACCGTCATATATACATCAAATTACTGCATTCTTAAATTTTGTTTCAATTAAAAAATGTTTGTAATCTATAAAAAATTTCAAATCTTTTATGAAATAACAGAGACACTAAATTGTTAATGCGTAAAATAAGAATTTTTTAACAAGTATTTCTTCTTTAATTTAGAATTAAACTTCTTACATTTTTATAATACATTTTTTTATATTTACATGATATATTTATATAGTATTTATCATTTTTGTTTTAAAGAAATTTTTCGCACTTTGCAACAAAAAAATGGCAACACGTTGTGGAAGAAAGTTAAATTTGTTCTTTCTTTCTCATAGTTGTAGTCTCATAGGATATTTCTCGTAGTTTATATCTCTCTATATATAACACGCTAACGCACATGGCATAGAAATCGCTCTTATTACTTATCGTCGAATGGCAGCTGTCAAATGTAAACATACTACCATAGAAAGCTTCAGACTTCTTTATTAAACGTTTTTACTGCTGCAATTCAATTCATTATGTAGCTATTTAATGGAACTACAAAATATTATTAAAAAGGCTCGAAGAGGGCCACCGAAACTCCGTACAGTCGGAAGAAAGAAGATGACAGAATTAGGCGGCAAACTGAAAGTTTAATCGAGCACGATAATAGGCTTCATCATCGCTGAGTGGGTAATCTTTATGATTTGCCTATGAAAATTGGTGTTTATGCTTTTCTATACTATTGATTTACAAATACGACTTTTGCATTACCACCATAATCTTTTTTTAAAAATTACTTTTTTAATTATATCAATTTCATTTCGCACACCTTTTTTTTCTTTATTTCAATGATTCATTTAAAAATTTCATTTGATGCACAGTATGAAGCAATGTTTTAAATGTTATGAAGAAATGTAAGTTAATCCATCAAAACTTTCAATCATGTGCTTTTTTCAATGTTAAAATTAAAATTAAGGGAAGCTTTGTATTAGAATTAAACTCTGAAATAGGATAAACACTTTTTTTTTTAATTTGCAGCCACTCTAATTTGTGAAGATTGCTTTAATTATATTCATGTTTTAGGGTCTTATCAAATAAAAAGGTGAATTTTTTTTAATAAAATGTATTCTATATTAATATTTTTCTGGCGAATCGATATTTCGGACGCACAAGCTAGTTACCAAAGGCAGCTAGTTTTTTTTTTTTTTTTTTTTTAAAGGGCTGATTTTAACAGTCTGTTTTTTTAAAAAAAACAAGAATTTACAGAAAAAATAATAAACCAAATCACTATTTGTTATTAGATTTTACTTACAATTAATTTATAGTAAAAAAATGCATACAGTTGCTTAGTTTATTATTATTGTAATCTCATGATTGCGCCATTCTAATATTATTATTGCTTGATGAAAAAAGTGAACCAAATCCGTCGTTTTGCAGGTGATACTAGGTCTCCCCTATGGACCTGCCATCGACATGTGGAGCCTGGGCTGCATCCTGTCCGAACTTCAGACTGGCATGCCCCTCTTCCCGGGTGAAAATGAAGCCGATCAGCTGGCCTGCATCATGGAAGTGTTGGGTCCACCGCCCCCCGTCGTCCTGGAGCTGGCCTCCAGGAGGAGACTCTTTTTCGGTGAGATTCCATTCCATTCTTGTTCTCTTTTTTTCACCTTTTATTATTTTGCTTCATTATTATTCTCTGTAATTTTCCGAATAGTATTTACTTATAAGTACTTCTTACATTTCTTCATTGCTATTTCTTATAGTACTACTCATTTTTCTTCCTGTGATTATTGCTTTTTTACTTTCTCGTATAGGAAGTATAGAGAAAGCATTTTAATCGTCAAAAAATTCGAATTCGAGGATTTTGACGAATCTCCACGCTTTAGAGCTCCCTGAGTTCGAAAAACACTGTTTATTCGAAAACGTTTTGAGTTAGACAGATAAAATTTGGTATATGGTCTTTAGACCAAAATTATGGGCCGGGATAGCTTGGTTGGTAGAACGTTGGACTCGTGTCCCTTTGGTTGCGAGTTCGAACCCCACCGGCCGAAGATTCCCTGCGTGTTTGGTGGCTGACGCGCGTCACAAAGTCATCCATGTTGAGATTAATACCACTGGGGGTACTCGTTCAGAGGTGATCGTTCTCTGATTCAGGTCTGATCTGTGAATGAGTGAGTGAAGTCCGTCCCATAAAAAGGGTTGTGACGTGTGTGTAGTTAAGTCATTCTCTTGGCCCTAGATGGCGCTACTATAAAAACAAGAGACGCTCCCCCACCGGCTTAAAATTGCTGCCTTCGTAACAGCGGTCTTGTCCATGGCAAATGCCATAAGAAACAACAACATACCAACTTTACGCATTTTTATCAAATTTTGAGTAAAACACGTTCAATGGAACTCTGTCTCTTCGACTGTTCAATTAATGTTAACACTATAATTGGACAGTGGAAGGGAGCTAGATGGATAAAATTCGGTATACAGATTTAATATCTATATTGTAGAGGACTATAAAATTTTGAGCCAAATCTAACAACAAGTTGGCGTCTGTCTGTCAGTATTTTCAGAGACATATAAAAGCGTTGACACAAAACGCATTGAACTGAAATATATCAAATTATGCATCAATGTATGATTTTGTCGTTACACATGTAGTTCTGTGTTGAAATTTTGTTTTGATCGGTTCGTAAATAGGTGTTTAAAACACAAATTCGATTTTCAAATATTATAAACTGCATGCCAAGAATCACACAACAGATTCAGCAAAAATGCTACATTCACGCCAAATGTTAATATTTTGTAATCACTCTCTAATATAGTATTTATTAAAACCTATTATTTACTTTCTCTTTTTCATACTTTTCTCCCTCATATCAACTGCACTCGTCTGTCTGAAATGAAAGGCTAATCATCTGTTCATCAAATATTTTATACCATCCTTTCCGAAATATTTTTCATCTGACTTTTCGCTAAATATATATGAGCTACTGTAAAGTATAAAACGCTGGCATTCTACAGAATGCCTAGATATTGTATATAATGCCGGTCGTTTTCAAACAAAGTATGAAATATGAGAATTATTACATACTCTTCCTAGACATTGCATTTCCTAGACATTCTATAGAATAACAAATGCTATTTAGGCAAAGTATGAAAAAAGGTGCTGATAAGACTATTATATAAAGATCGTGCATTCCTCAAAAATACAAATGCTAATCAGAAAAAAATAATGAGAGTGTCATTTAAAATATTTATTCAAAATACGTAAAGAAAAGTGAAAGTTGTACAAAACTATATTTATGCCTTTCTTATTAAAAGAAACAAAATTTCATATAAATAAATTAAAATTAACCTACTTGTTGCAACATGGTAGGCCTTGAATGAATAACATTTCATTACGTTTTTCACGCAAAGACATATTTTAGCATTTTGTTTTACATATACATTTCACGAATCCTTGGTCGCTTCCACTGGACTGAGTAATTGCAATTGACCGATGAGAAATTTCATGGTCAAAAATATCTTCAATTCTAAACAAGCCTTGTCACGTGATATTCGAAACGAATCGGAGATGTATTTCCTATTTTGCCGGTTTCTTATTTGACATTATATGCAATGCCTAGGCATTCTATAGAATGTCGGATTTCATACTTTTGCCGGCAAGTTTTAGGCATTATATACAATGCCTAGCATTTTATAGAATGCCGGATTTCATACTTTGTCTGTTACATATATATATTCGTTTGGGCCTTTTTTTTTTTTTTTTGAAAAATTGCTTATTTTCTGTAATTTTTTTTAGTCTAACGCTATTACACTATATTAATAGCGATCTGTGACAAATAACATATGTTGCATTTCCATTTTATTCTTTTTATTTTTCTGTGAATTAATTTGGCGACGTTTCTCAATTCGTTCTCACCAAGCATGTATTTCTTTTCTACAGATTCGAAAGGCAATCCTCGCTGCATCACAAACAGCAAAGGAAAGAAGCGTCGGCCGGGCACGAGACCCATTTCCATCGCTCTCAACACCGACGACCAAGACTTCATAGACTTCATCGCAAGGTGTTTGGAGTGAGTTGATTTCCTTTCATAACTCGACAGTGCATCGCGTAGCCATCTGGCACACGTTTTTATTTCCATTTATAAGCTTCATGTAACTATTCCAAAAAGCAACAATAAGTGTTTGAAAATCCTTTTCTAAATGTTTTTGATAAACTTTTGTAGAAAAGGCATATATATGGCAATAGCTATATTAGAATTAGATTTAAACTGGTGCGAATAGTTCTTCCATTAAAAATACTACCAATATATTTTTTACATTGTAAAAAAAATATTGATAAAAAGAGACAATTATTTTTATTGAAAAATTATTATAAATGAATTTGTGTCTTTAGGATATTGTTTAATTCATAATATAGCCGTTTAGTATATTTTAATTTTTTTAAGCTTCACGAAAAAATAATAAAAACTGTCTTAAAAAATTTCCTAAATTATATATAGTTAATCAAAACGTATACATTTGTTTTTTGAAAAAAAAAGGAAAATTTCTGTTATCTTATCTACTATAACGGGATTTTTATCTAATTATGAGGGGTGATCCAAAAAAAAAAAGTTTACAAGGCAAAGGAAAAATGCTTTATCAACAATAGACACAGGATACAAATGGTAATTAAGAGACATATGTGTCGGTCACTTCTCTACATAATCACCAAACCTGTTGAGGCATTTATCACTCCGCTGGACCAATTTGTTTAACCCGTATTGGTAATAATCAGGTCCCTGGCTATTGAGCCAGTTCTCGGCACCTTTTTGGACATCACCTTCTAATATGAACCTTGGTTCGGATAAGTGTTTCTTCAATGCCGGGAAAAGGAAATAATCACTGGGAGTCAAATCGGAATTGTATGGGGGATGGCTCCAGACATCTCACCTAAACGTTTCCAGCAATCTCTCTGCCCTCTTCAAAAGAATGACACCATTTCGCCATCTGTTGTTTACTCATTGCTTCTCCCCCATACTCTTCAGCGATTTGTCTGTGAATGTCCGATGGGGACACATTCTTGGCCCATAGAAATCATATCACGGCTCGCACCTCTGCGCGAGACCACTTCTCTAGACGTCTTGCCGTTACTGTCGCTGTTTCAGGTCTCAGTATCTGCTAGAACGATCGGTCTAGCACAACTAGCGCCATCTGTCTCCACTCTGGGTAACAATATTCCCATCCACAATTTCTACTTTCCAAATGCTGCTGCTTGTAAACTTATTTTTGGATCACCCCTCGTATAAATAATTCCTATATGATTTCTGTTAAATTTCCCTAAAAAAAAAAAACCCTATGTAATGCGATATATTATACAAAAATAGGCCATTCAGTTTGAAAAATTAAGAAAATCGTAATATATAACAAAAGGGTTGTCTACCTCAAAATTCGGTATTACATATGCGAAATGTTCAGGATAATCAAATTTTGGGCTTTCATTTGATACACAAGGAACACGTGATCGAGCATATTTAAATCTAAATCAGATGCTGTTTAAATTCCACAATATTATTCTTAGATTACTTCTGCATTTTTAAATTCGCTTAAAAATCAGTGTAATCGTCTCTCTCTCTCTCTTTTCGTTAGCTGATTGATTTACTTGTCACAATCCAGATAAACTCTTTAGTTGTGTATTTAGAATGTTAAAAAGCTTTGCAGCTTTTATTTACTGTTTTGTTATTTTTTCGTATATGACGTATACAAAGAGAAAGTATCGATGTTAATGTTATTTTCTCGTAAGTCGAGTAATCGTCGAAAGATTGAACTCGAGATTTTGACAAATCTCCAGGTTTTAGACCTCCCTCAGTCCAAAAAACACATTTTTGGAATTATGTCTGTCTGTCTGTGAACACTATAACTCAAAAACGCTTTAACTTATAAGGATAAAATTTGTTATGTGGTTTTTACACAAAATTTATAGACATCTTTCAAATTCGAACGTAATCCGTTCAAAGGAAATCTGTCTGTCCGGCTAAGAATGTGAGTTAGCTCGGTAGCTACCAAATTAAGAGAGCTCGATGGATGAAATTTAGTACAAAGTTTTAACATCTAAAATGTAGATGCGTACGTAGTACACGTATTAAATTAGTCGTGGAGTTACCCGCTTTTTGGTCTGTACTTTCAAACATATTAACTCGATTAACTCAAAACGCGGCAGCTTAATTTTAAGAAATTTGCTATATGATTTTGTGACTAATATTATAATACTGTGTCAAATTTAGGCTTTATTATTTTTTGATGATAAAGTTGTAAAAAATTAAAACCGGCTTACATATATTAGATATTGATTTATAGATAGATTATGTAAGCATATTTAGCAGTTGCGAGACTAAATAGAAGATACTTTTGAAATTTTGAAATTTCGATTTATTTTATTCCGGAAGGCATATAATATACAAGGAAGAAGCAATAAAAGATGCGACAGTCTACACTGCGATACAAGAGCAAAAGAGGCAGAAACTTTTCCCTTCAGTAATTTTATTATGAGACTTTGATAGGATTTCTTTGGCACGTGTCAATTTAGGATAGGGAATCTTAGATATTTTTAAAAGAATCTTGTAATAAGTAAGGATTTTTATCCCTTTACTAGGAGCTTGAGAAAAAGCTAAAATAATCAGTTTCCTAGAGCGCGTATACAATTAATTTAATAAAAAAGAGGAAATTGGCGCAGAATATAAGAGACCATTTTAGATTGATGTTGATATGAGTTAAAATGATAAAATTCTGAAAATTAATTTATATTTAAATTAAATTTTAAATATCATTACACATACACATGCACACTCTCTCTCTCTCTCTCTCACACACACACACACACACATATATATTACGCTTTTCTTGTCTTCATTTATAAATGCATTAAAATTATTGATGGGCCATATATATATATATATATGGCCCATTTAATGATAGTTCATTTAAAAAAAACACAATCACATATAAACCAAACACAAAATCTTGGATTGTATCACCATTTCTGTATTTTCAACACTGGAAGGAACACACTAAAGATTTGTATCATTTTACCACTTGTGGTAGGCGGAATTCAAAATTAGTAGGCGGAGCGTTATGCTGACTTATTGGCGCCAACAATACATATATATAGGTAGATAGATAGATAGATGCGTTTTAAAATTAAAGATTATTTATAGCTTAAATTTTAAAAAGTATCGATTATTTAAAATTTTACAAGATTATTTAACTGGGTACAATAGTATACCGAGTAATTTTCATTGAACTGTCAGCTTGAATTGCCCTATTTAGTTGCTGTCATTGTAAAACTTTATTTTCTTGGCAGCTGGAACAGTTCCTTACGAATGAGCCCGGATGAAGCTCTCCAACACCCATGGCTACTAGCGTGTGCTTCGCAAAGAATATCATCGCAGTCATCTTTCAGGGACATAGAATCTGGTGAGTTGAATTTCTCCATCATTCTGCATGATACTCAAATGCTTTCTTTTTCTTTCTTCTCTTAATAAACTTTTATTTGTATAGTACCATGTTTCTTCGCAAATATTTGTATAAAGATAAAATGTTTGAAATATATTAACTATAGAAAAATTAATTTTTAATTCTATAATGCGTTATGAAATGGTTAGAATCGCTGACGAGAATTGCAGGGATGAAATAAAATGAAAAGAATATACTTGAAGATATTTAAAGAAAATTCTTTTAAAAAAATGCATGCTGTATTAAGGATAATGATGCAATTGGATGAAACATCTGAAAGTTAATTGTTCATATAAAACGCATTATCAATTAAAATTTTCTGTCGAAATTCAGTTTTTAAGGTTAATTTTTATATATAAAAACAGGAAAGAAAATTGCAGTTTGCATATTTTTATTGTTAATACATTTCCATTGATTCGATCTTTGCTCTGTTTGTTTGTTCGGTACAAACTTTGCAATCGATTAAAAACTTTCATTGCCAATAAATGGCAGTGTGTTAAGTCGTTAGCTAATTGAGAAGTTAGTTTAAAATCGATTACAAAATATCGCAAACACCAGACTAAAAAGCAAAAAATAATTATTTAAATAAAAAAAATCAGTATATTTAATTTTTAAAACGACCAGAAATTATAAAATAATTTCTTCTAGCTCCATACAGATTTATAACCTCACACAAATTATCCTAAAAACTGGTGTGTTTAAATTTTTAATTATGAATTTTTTTAAAATTCACAATAAAAGATTTTCAGAGCAATCTACAATATATGATGTTAGGAATCTGTATAAGGTGTTTCTAAATCTGTATGGTATAGGAAAAATTATTTTATATTTTTAGTATATTAAAAATATTATATAAATAATTATTTACTGAAAGAATTAGCGTTTAACGTCTTTACAATACCGAGTAAGCATAATTGTGCTTTTTTGTTGCCAAAATGGACCAATATAATCGAAATATAGTGTAAGAGTAGAATAATATCATAAAAAAATTAACTTCGGAAAAAAAAATTCTAAACCAATTGTTAATGATTTAATCGAAGTGGAATCTTTTATGATTTAAAATTCAGATTTTTGGAATAGATAGAATAAGAGATAAAATAAAAATAGGTCATTAGATAAAAACTGAAAAATAAATGGTAAGATTTAAAAACTAAGCTTCTGGGATGGAAGAAATGGAATTTGACGAATTTACAAGGCTTTTCCAGGAAAAGCGCCTCGATACATAATTTATATAAGGAAAATATTTCAAACCAAATGAGTATATTCGAACTTATTGATTAAAATTATACATCATTTAGCAGCAGTTGTTTCATTTCAGTTTAATGTTATATACGAATATTAATTAAAAATTATATTCTTTTTATATGTGAGAAACATTTTTAGAACTAAGTTTTTAAAATCTCTAATATTTAATTATACGTAGATAATTTTATGATTGTTTATCAGCTTATGAAAATTACATAAATTCGTAGTGCTACAACATGAAAAGTTTTGAACTTTTTCAGCTAGCTTTACATAATTTGGATTAAATATAATATTATATTTATTATTTTTAAATATTTGTTTTTAAAAATTTTACTTTTGTTTTTGTAGTGACAAAAATACACCATCTTGCCTTCAATATAATCTCTCTGAACTCAATCGCTTTTTCAAATAAAATAATAATAATAATAATACAAGTAGTGAAATAAAATGTATCCGTAGGAACAATAACATCTTATCCATCTTTAAAATTATATTCATTCAATGCAAAGTTCAATGTGGGAGCTCTGAGAGCTGCGTTTCTCTAGAGCCACATAACTTTGTGTTGCAGAATCCGCCAGTGGCCATTCCGTGGAGGACAAGACTCCGGAAACCAGACGAGGGCCTGCGGACGACTGTAAGCCCATACATTTTATAACTGAACTGATGCACTTTTTGTCCCTTCTTGCACCAACTCATTCTTTATTTAAACCTCAAAGTTTTGTTCTGTATGAATGAAAGGTGTGACTGTCATTAGTTCTTATTTACATCGATGTATCACCAACAACTTTTGGTGTAATAAAGTCAATAGCAGTTTGTCTGCTCAAAATTAGTATTTCTCAAAAATTTAAATATATCTGTCCAACCCTTCGACTCTTCTTTCTAATTTTTTCGCTATTTGGCACGATTTGTATTTTACCTAGTAAACTGAAGGTAATCAAGTATTCATTTTGAAACCCTTCCCATCGTCCCATTTTTCGAATGGAATGATGGGGAGAATTCATTGAAATGACGCAAAACCAAAATTTATGGTTTTGATGTCAAGATCAATTCAAAATTCATTTTTCGTGTTTATTGTGTTTTATATGTTCATCATGTTCATATACAAGTGAGCAGTCTCTTCAGTTGATGAATATGGTAAGATGTAAGAGAATTTAATTCTTTAATAAAAATCATATACTAAAATTCATTCATATAGCGTGTTGCGATTATGATTTCATTGCTTTCACATATGAGCGAATATATAGATTGGTAGGCAATCAATCCTTTGATAGACTTGGTCCCAAATTCTATATAAATTTAGAATCTATTAGTAACTTCAAAAACCGAATCAAAAATTGTTAGTTTTCCGGTTGAACACAAGCACTTGACCATTTAGCTTTACATTCGCCTTTTTATTTCACTTCTAACAAATCAAATTCAGATTTCGTAAAGGAATGGTTCTCTTTACTGTATGCCCACCGGACGCATTTCTCTGAGTAAATGGATAATAATAATAATAATATATTACAAACTCGTAACAACATATACCAATCTTACCAACGCCTTAGAAATAGTTATTAGGACATGATTAGATATTCTAATTATATTATTAATTAGATATTCGATATTGTGGGAAATTCAAAAAAGAAGTAAGCAAAGTGTGAAATATCTGTTTTATTTTAATATTTAAATATGTTTTATTGATATTAGTGGGATTCATGAAATTTAGGTGCATGCATGGGTGAAGTAGATAAAGCAACAGTTTCATTTTTTAAATTAAAAATAGCGTACTAATTTTATGCAAAGAATTGTTCGAAAGTGTTTTATATTTTGGAGGGAAAAATTCATATAGTTTGCTTAGTATTTTTTTTATATATATATATTGAAAAATATCATTTCCATTACTTTACTAAAAGAAATTCGTCATTTCATGTCACTTTGAAAATATTTCAAATAATCTGCAAAAGAAATAAACCATTTCAATTTCAAAATGGCTCAGAGAAAACAACCACAGAGACTAAATAGCGTACGTAATATAGTCAATTCTTACCCTGTAGAGAAGGAGTGCCTCCGGATAAGCTGAATTTTCAGTGTCCACCCTTCGGATTCAATGCTTTTAAAAATTCGAAATCATTAGACGCTTAAAGCAAAATATGAAAATAATAATTTATTGAAAATCGTTTGAATCCTTGAATCGTCTGGTGAATTCAATTTGTTTATTCTAAAAAACTATTCGAATTCGCCGTTGAAAATGTTGATACGTATTTATTTTAATACTGATTAAAATCTATGTGCTTAAAAGATCGTTTTCAATACTTTAAATTTCATTTTTGAAAAGAAGAGGTTAAAGAAATGAAAAAAACTATAAATACCGACGAATGTATAAATTAAACAATATTATCAAGCTAGATATGTAAACAGCATAAATGGTGAATCACGAATGTGTTCTTTTACCCTGATAACATCTGTTTTTGTACAAAATATGTTCATTACTGAGAATTCGTCAAACATGGAATCAATTCGTCCTCATGTGATACATGTCAAAATTGAGGGCCATTTTAATATTAAAATTTATTGTGTATCTTGCAAAGAAAGAAAACAGGGGCATGAGCTGTTACGTTTGTCATATGACTTTGACCTCAAGCGAATCACATCACATGATTTAAAGATTTATCACTATCTGACTATTAATTTCTTTGTTTTAAATTTTTAAATTGTAACTTTTTCATTAAAATAAAAATTCGGTTTTGGGACGTTTTTTGCGAATAATTAGAAGAATACTTATGATTGTAAAATTGTACAATTGTCTAAAACATGGTCAAAAAGTAATCAGACAAAATGGGCGGTATATATCTAATAAAATTTACTTCTTATGAAATAATGTTTATCTATACATATAAAACTAAAACTCTTATTTTTTACATTCTATACAAATTTGAACTATTGAGTAGATTTCCTGCAGATTTTGTCCTCAAATACTCTGAGCGTAAGGAAGATTTTAGCTAAGAATATGTGACAATTGATTAATGTTTCATTAGTTTTTGAAGTAACAATTCTCTTTCTATATTTAATTAAATTTCGTATTATTCTTTATTAATAACTTATGGAGAGAATTAACTTTTGACCATTTTTAAAAATCGTTTGAACTAATTGATAACCTTACGTTTAATTTAAAAAAGAACTATAAGACGATAATTGCATTTTGTTGCATTACAATATTTTATTTAAAAGCATATTTTACATATAAAATCTTAAACACAAAAGAATTTGGAACCAAACAACTCCAGCTACATTTGCTGGTTTGGAAGTAATTTTAAAGTGTGTGAATATCAAAAATTTGTTCAAAATATTTTAGATTGAAGAAAATATATAAATCATTTTTTTTTTTTTTTTTGGAAACAGTAATTTATTTACTGTAACTTTTAACGCTTTATCAGGACTTTTTTTCACATTGTTCCAATTGAAGAAATACTTCAAAATTCTGCTTTATCATATTCACTTGAAATAAGATTTAGATTGTAGCCAAACTAGATTTCATTAATTGAACGTAGATAAAAATGCTTTTGCTCGGATTTAATGTTATCGTGATTTTGATTTAAAAGTCCGAGATTACTTATTCTTTTAATAAGAATTGAAAAATCTTCTCTTTCTCTTTGCATCATTGTAGCATTTTATAGTTTTTTTGCGATCGTTACGTTTAAGATTTTTTACACCCTTTGTAACTAATCTATTCTTGAACAGTCTTTACTTTTCTGTATGAAATGCAGATCTTTAAAGCTGAAGGGAAAAAACTCATGGTAATTTCAATTTCCTACTGTCAATCTTAAGAGATTTAATATTCCAGATTTCTAAGCGATTTCCATTTTCGATAATAAAAAAATTCTAAGTGAAAAGGGCTTAACTTGTCAATTGCAGGTCGTCTACAAGCTTTGAAAATTCATTTAACGAGCCTTTTTCTATTTGAAAGCATTTTGTTTACAAAGCTGGCTTAGGAAAACATTTTGTCATTTTCTTCTCTCCCTGTCTGTAACAGTATATTCTTTTTTTTTATAAGTATGATGTAATCTCCGTTCATACTCTTTTGAATACTTCGCTTTTTTCTTCTTGGTTTTCTTTCATTTAAAATCGTAGAGTCAGAAAATGGAAAAGAAGTTTCGTCTCTTGATGGAAAATTTATCTCTCAATTTTTATCTTTTCTGATAGAAAAAGGGAATCTTTCTATATTAAGTTTTGCCTTTTTCAAGATGTTGATAGAGATACGAAGAAACGCATTTATTTTTCAACGGAAATTCAAGTAACTTTTGTTAGCGACAAAAAAAATTGTAAATGGAAAATATTATGAATAATTTTTCTGAATACTGTTATGTGTTTACTAAATATTTAATAATATGGAACTTGGCTGCTTCGAATTCAGTAGTTAATTTTTAACAAGGTAGTATCTATAGACTGGGATATTATGTGCAAATATCTACTTGCATTATTGAAAATTGTATTGTTTTTACGTTTCTACAAAGCAGAACGTTTGATCTAAAGCTACCAAAATTGACTCGTAGTTCTTCTCTTCTTCACGCAGTTTCAAAGTTTTCATTAGCTTTTCAATCAAAAAAATAATTAAAATTCCCAGTTTTTAGTAACATTAGAGTTTATCATGGCACAGAACCCATTTTTACATAACTTTTAAAAAAATACTTTTTTTTTCAGCGATATCAGTTTTGTGTCTGTACAATTTTTTTCTCTAATTTTAATAAATTTATCATTTTACTCTTAAGTATATTTTACAACAATAATTTTCATTGCTTTATTAAACTAAGCACAGACACGTTGCATCGATATGAAATACAATTTTTCTATGCTTGTTATAATTTCCATAATTAATAATAAATTTTTTAAAAATAGTAAAAAGTTAAGTAAATCTACCTTAATATATCAGTTATTAAGTTGCGGTGTTTCGGATTAGAGATTCGAATCTCCTAATTTTTTTCTCTGGTCTCATGTAGTTTCTATTAATGTAATCTTAAAGAAATAATTTTGTAAAATTAATTTGAAATCACAGTTGTTAAAATAAAATCTTTTTATTCGGAATAATTTTTGGCTGTTAAATACCTTCTACCTCACATTCAATATGTCAAGTTTATTTTATGTGGTAATGTATTTCAATTTTTTTTAAAAAAATTTCTTTAATTCCTTTTAAAAAAGATTAGTGTATTAGGCATGAATTATACTATTTATATGGAGTTTTTACTAGAAAAATTCTATTGCATTTAAAGTGCTATATATTGTTCTTCTATTTCAATAGATAGAAAAATCTTCTATTTCGTTTAAATGTCTCTTTGAAAAATTATTAAAAATTTGAATTAAGTATAATTATTATCATTTTTTATTTAAATTTAGTGTTTATTTATTTACTATGTATTATTTATTAAAGCTTAAATATCAAAAATGATTCGTTACTGACATTTTTAATTAACCAAGTTCTGCTGTATAAAATTTTATGAAAGATTAATTATTTAGGGAAAATTCTATCTTTTTATCAAGTCTCAAAAATCCTACAAATACTTTATCATTTGTAGGATGGAGTCATTTTTAATTGAGCAAATGGTAACATTCTCTTTTATTATCCATGTATTAAGACGTCACAGTTTCTAAAAGTGCGAACAGACGAATGTGTATTTTAGTCGTTAGTATTAATGTGTAAGAATTATCTTTTTGTACTAAATCGATAAGGTTCTACAAATTTGTAATTGATTCCCCCCATCGTATCTTGTACCGATTTCGAAATGAAAATACTATCATGTGGGATTTGTAATAGTTCTAAATTTAATTAAAAAATGGTATAAAAACGAGGTATATTTCACAAAATTTTTTTATAAATATTTGTAATAAATTATTTCTTTTTAAATATAATCATTTGGTGTTTCATCTCTCTTCAGCTCGATTCCCGTCTTTCCCAACGCTTTCATTTAAACAAACGGGTAAGTGCTTGGGTTGATTTCCGTTTCTGACGATTTTTTTTTCAGCTGCTCTTCCAGCCCAACACTAATTTAAAGCAAACAAAAGGAAAAAAAAAAAAAAAAAAAAAAAGGAAAATTGTTTGACTTTTAAAAATAAAACCGCATGCGCTTTGTGAGCAAATCGAATGTATGCTGAGTAAAACAGAATAATTCAATATCTGCTTGCACTAATCGTTTGCAACAATTATTCAATAAAAGTGTTTCGTTTTGACATAGTTTTTGCTTATAAATTCTATGTAAGTGAAGATGAAATTTTGCAATCGATTTTTCATTCGCATTCTTCATTGAACTACTACATATTACGCTGTTGGTTGTTTCCAATAAAAATTCAATATTTTATTGCTTTTAGAATTAACTGCAACTGTTAATCGATTAATTTTAATTACATATGAGAAGTGCCATCTGAGGAGAGAGAAATGATTACAATATTGCAAAAGAATTATAACATGAATTGGGGAATGTATTTAAATCTAATAAATAGGAAATAATAAAAAAATAGAAAAAAAAATTTAATATATTTTTATTAGAAAATTTACTATACATTTTTATCAAATCAAAAAGAATTGCGAAAGCATAAGGTGCCGCAAATCTAAGTGGACACTCGATAATCCGACACATATCAAATCAGAGTGAGGCCGGTTTTTTAAAGGTACTAGAATGGTAAATGTTCGAGTAAAATACATAATCTAAGTTTAAATACAAAATAAGTACTAACTAAGTAAGCTAAATAAATACTATAAAATATATACTAAGTTTAATAACAAAATATAAGTTTATTTTAAAAAATTAAATTAAATTATACTGAATATTTATATAATTTATAAAAAATGTTTCATGGTACAATTTAATATATGAGCAGCAACTTATCATGTGACCGTAAATTCACCAGAATGTAACAATTTGCCTAACATTCTAACGCCCCCTTACTCACTTTACTGAAAATGGCTTGGTTTGGTGCATTGCTTGATTACTGTGTCTGTTTTATGAAGAAATTACAATATCATGAGAAATATAGCTTGTAAACATTCACCAAAGTAAAAGTTTATTATAAATGTGATCAAAACTTAATTTTATTTAGAATATTTTTGACTGCTTCTCATGTATTTTTATAATTTTTATTTAACCTACAAAAGCTTTGATTTTTTTTTTTTATCTCTTCTTCTTTTTAGTATATTAATTCTAATCCTTTTATTGGAAAGAAACCCTCTTAAATACATTAATATCCATATTTTTTTTTATCAATTAAAAGAAGAATACAGCTTAGATTTCCTAGCAGATGATAACTTTTTGCTTTTTATTATTACCCGAATGACAAATAACCCCGATTTCTTTTTTATTTTTTCAGTTCTCCACGAGGACATCGGCTGTCCCGAAGAATACGACGACCCCCTGGAAGATTCGGGCACCTTCCTTCCTTCTATCCTCTGAGAGGACATCCTACAATATGGATCTCAAATTACACGGAAACTAGTCGAGCTGGTCAATTTCCTTGGAGGAAGACTTCCTCTGCTTCTTCCGGGTGAGAGGAGGAAATTTCACTTTCCTCTCCTCATACCCAACGAATTATTTAAAAAAGAGAGAGAAAATATATGTGAATGGAACTCACTTCATTCTCGTGTACATTCAGAAGAGGCATATCGAATATTTTTGTCGAAGATTACTGCTTGGGTGAATGCATGGAATACGAAAAATTTATGAATGAATTGCTTTGGATTGTCCTACTGGTGATAAAATGACAGACTCTTGGGTTGAAGTTAACAAGAATTTGTTTTTGCGTTTCTCTTGCCCTTTATTTCCTAACATCCAAGAGTTAGATTAACGAAAAGAGCATTTTTGTATACCTTTCTCGTGATATTCATCGTTGTCCTTGTGTTGAAGATTTTTTTTACTATTGTTGTATGCTGTTCCTTTGAAATGTTTCCACTATCTAGGTTTGCCCCTTGTTAATTGAGAGTTAAATAGTTACCAGAGCTTCCCAACTGCTTGTTAGTCATGTACAAAGATCTGAAAATGGACTATATATACTTCAGAAATAACAATTACTGTTATTGTTCGTTTCAGAATCCTGAGACGACCACTTTTTGACGATTCTATCTTATTAAGGGGTGAGATGCGGAACATTTTTGGAATTCTTCATCATTTTTTGACCTTGATTCCCACCCTCTTAGATGCTCTTTAGTTCAATTTTTTTGTTCCACATGTTTGTGAGAATCTTGTCGTTTCTGACTTTATTATTTTATTTTTAGTCTGCGAGTAATCCGAGTTTACTTTATTGTTAAATGTAAACATTTCCTCCTTTCATCGTTCCTCTCACCCCTATTTTGATGAATTAAACCCATCTTAACGCATGCGTAAAAGCGCGGAAGGTTTTAGATTCCGCTGGCAAACAATGTTTATATGGATATCTATCAATCCTGAAAATGAAGAATTTCTGACAAAAGCCAAGAACTTTTTAGAATTTTTCTAAAAGACAAGAATTAAAAGAAAATTTTCCAACTATCAAGGAAGAATATGTATTCTTAAAATCTGCTTGATAGAAGAAAAACATCAAAAAAAATCGGAATCAGAAAATCAAACAATTGATTTTTCCAACGTAAAATGATCTAAATAGAATAATTTTGATAATGTTTATAAAAATCACGATTTTTTTTTTTTTTTTTTTTTCGTTTGTAAACTAGTCAAAGCTTTTCAATAAAATGCATGATATCAATTTCTTTAGAAGTTTGTAAACAATTAATTCATTCCACAATTCGTGTTATAAAAAAATATATTCCTGATTTTTATTTATTTATTTATTTATTGAAGAATTTCCATTGGAAACCTCATAAAAGTGTCATATCCAAATTTTTTTCAAAGTTGTGTAGGTAATATTCTTTTTCAAAAAAGAAATTTATAATTTGTTCTTGTTCTGTTTCTGAATACATTTCGTAGAATTAAAAAAGTTATTCTGAAAGAACTTGTAGTCATAGCAATAGCATTATGGAAAACAAAAGATAAAGTTTTATTATTGGATATCCAGCCAGAAAAAGTTGATTTGATAAAGGTTGTGAAGCTCTGGTTCATCCAAAGATAAAAAAAGAGAGCACTTTTTGTGTAGAGAATTTTGTCTTTACTTCAGGAAAATAATCTTAATAGAAATATTTTCATGCTCTTTTTTCGTGTATACTCTGTAAAACACTAAATGTTTTTGTCGCTTCGGTATTTATTGCAAAATATGCACTATGGTTAGAAGCTTTCACTTACTTAATTACGTTCATATGTATTACAAGCATATAAATAAGAAAACGAAATTGTTCGATTTCTCAATTTAATTTATTGTGAACCTTTCTGTTTAGAAAGTTTTCTGGTTTTTAACCTTCTCGTGCATTAATTTTTAAATTTGTCAATCTAAAGAGGGAGAAAGGGAAAAAAAATCGTTAATATCAATATCCTTTTAAATGATACTGTATTTTCATTAAAATCGTAGCAAAAAAAAATTGCTGCATGTTAAAAAAAATGAAAAAAAAATTATTTATACATAGCAAGAACTTGGCCATATATTTTTATGATAATACCCAACGATTTGTTGCATTTGTAAGTAGCAACAATATTAAAACTATGCAGCTAAATGTAATAAATATTATACCAGTCATTAAAAATAAATTAAGGACATTCGAACCTCTAGCCCGAAACCTTTTAACATGATAATGATGTAAGCTTGAATCATCTGTCTGTATATTATTTTATTACTTTTTAAAATTAACTCTAGGTTATATAACAATGATAGCAAGCACACACACTTCCACAAATGTAATAAATATCCAAACAAATGAGCAATATAATTCCGGTAAAATGTGCGTGTGTGTGCGTGCTTGCTATCACTGTTAAAATTAGAGGAAAAAAAACCCTTGGGAATAACATTATCACTGGAAAGTTAATTATTTGTATTTTAAAGCAGTGAAATGAGTTTCAATTATTAATATGTTTCTAAATTGCTAAAGGAAAAGTTGAAATTTCGACTAAATTTTAATAAAAACCTTATTAAAATTTTCAAATATCTTTTCTGACTGAGCACTTGAACAAATTATATTATTACTCAAAAAGTGTACAAAATATTATGGGGCAACAAACTGCCCAATGAAGCGTTTAAAAAATTTTCATCGCACAATTTATTGATAATATGCAACCTAGAAACATTATGATGTGAAAAAGTAATTTTATGAAAATTATCTCTTTTTGACTAACATTTAGAGCAGTACAGAATTACGCTTGTCATGTGGCAATAAATCTTGAACAATTTATAATATAAACCCTTAAAAAAATTGAAGCCACAAAAAAATATTAAATGTAAATTATTCTTTGGCTTTTCAAATATCGTTTATCAAAATGGAAAATACGGGAAGCAAGAACAACAGTGCCCTCTTAAATGGACCTACAAACTTTTATTAAAATAACAATTAATACTAATAAATAATTATAATATCACAAAAATAAGCAGAAAGAACATTTTTTTTTTTTTTTTTTTTTTTTTTGTAAACTGTAAGATCATTTGCCTGTTTCAAAGATTTATAGAGTAAAGCTTTCGAATTAATCAAATTTCTTTGCAATGCCTGACATTTTAATACAAGAATTTACCAAACATTTCCAAACACCACCAATTGCATACAAACACCATCTTTTCATTTTCTTGATACTACCATGCACTGCAATTTGAACTCGTAATTCTGAAACTCCTAGTATCTAGGAGGTTTTTTTGAGAATTTTTTTATATTCTATTTATGGTATTATTAGATACCGTATTATTAGATGGTATTATTATTACCGTAAAAATATAGTGCCTATCTTCATCTAAGATCTTTATGCATGAGAAGGTTAAATATACGCAAGTGAACTTTTTCGCTGTTCATCTGTTTACATAGCACGCATCGGCCTGCAAACGATTATTGAAAACACCTGGCCGATTTCCAGTTTGTTAGTATTTGGCACATATCAGTGTGAAATATATCATCAAAACAGACTGTAGCTGTTATTATGGGTTAAATAATCTTATACTGATCCCTGCTAGATCAAAAAAAAAAAAAAAGGAATAAACTATAGACGTTGCTGCCATGGGCATGAAAGTATGAAGCCGTTTTAAAATTCAGTGGAGTTTTGATTATTCTGCTAGTGTTTACAGAACATAAATTGGGGAGGGGAAAAAAAGGGAAAAAGCAAAGCTTGAGTGCCAAATTGTTTGAAAATGAAATTACTCAAAGTTTAAAGTTACTGAATAAATCGAAATTTCTTAAAGATAGTATGTAGATAATGAAAAAAAAAAATCTCTAATTTGTATATGTTTAATAAGAAAAAATTTGCTTTTTCATACAGAAACATAACTAAAGTAAAATAACACTCATGCACAATTTAATTTTATAAAGAACAATCATTGTTTTATACAATAGGTATTATATTTTATTGATTTACATTAATTTGTTGTACTTATAAGAAATTTTTTCATTGAAAATATTAAAGGCAATTTTTTTTGTCATATCATTCTTGACTCTGTTATTTCTCATCTGTTACGAAAGAATATAGTACATAAATTTTCATAAATTATATGCTTTTACTTATACTAAACAGTAATTATAATTCGTTAAAACATATTTTGTGTTTACTGCAAGAATAACAATGCACTAGTGAAAGAAAAAGAAAAATCATCAAATCCCTTTAAGCCCCAAAGATTCTTTTGAAAAAATAATTCGTATTTATTCTGGATACCCTCATTTTCTAAGGATATCCAGAATAAGATTTTTTCAATAAGGATCTACTTATTTCAACAAAATCCATTTGTACATTATTTTTAAAAATTTGAAAGGAGCTTAAAAAAATAACTCAGAATGTTGGATAATCAAAACTCTCCTGCACCATTGAAATGTGTTCACATAATTCATCAATGAGATAAAATATAAATTTACAAAATTAAAACGAATAACTGCAAAATTATTATTCAAAAGCAAATATTTCAGTTAAAATTCAAGTTTTCTTTATAAATATTTTTGCACGCTCTATCTAATATCTGAATCTGTAGCCAAATGTCAAATACAATAACCCTAATTTTTAAGTTGTCTGAAAAAGAAAATAATTTTTTTAATAATAAATAAAACATCTGATATTTTTTTTTAGTAATACTTTTTTTAATCTTCTGTGAATTCTGTCAAAATAATATACGCCTACCTTCAATAGTTTTTATCGAAAGCATTATTTTTTATTATCATTTAAAAATTTAATTTATATAAATAAAATTCTTCAATCTCTGAATTTTTTAACATCTATTGAATGAAATGTTTTGGCATTAGGGGATAACGGCCTTAGTTGCCATTCTCATCTCATTTCAATCAATCAATCATATAAATAAAATAAATAATTGAATTTTAAATATATTTTAAGATTTCAATTGCATGTACTAGAGTAACAAATAATTCTATGTATTAGGAATACTCATGTATTAATACTATGTATTAGGAATACTCAAAATTTATTTTTTAAGTTTATTAATAAGCAGCAAAAAAGTAAACATTCATTAATACCTGAACATTTAATTTACAATCTGTAAAATTTCTGACATTCTTCTCTAGTTATCTGTACATTAACCATCAAATGTCATTTCGATCATCGATGCAGTTTAATAGAAAAAAATAATAATAATAATAACTATCAAGAAATCGAAGGCAAACTTTTTCTAATAGGGCATGAGTGAAATCGTCTAAAGTAACGAATTTAGAATTTTTGTAATGAAAACAAAACCGTTTTTGCATAGCAATTTAGGGGGGGGGGGATAAAATTGTGAATATTCGAACACGTGCCGGGAAAAAAATGAGTTGTGATTGATTCAAAATGTTTTTGAACACTTCCTTGTCACTGTACGTAACTCAGCACGCGTATTTATACATGTAATATATGAATATATTGATGAGAGGTGCTGTAATGAATCTTTCAAATAAAGTAGTTTTTAAAATACAACCTTTTTGTTTATTATTTATTCTATGCACATCATACACACACTTTTTAAATAATAATATGAACTATTACATTACAATCTATGCATTACGATTAATGTTATTAATCGATTATTATTATCTAGTCGCCTCAGGCGGCAATTAATAAATAAGGTTCGGCAATTGCACTCTTTATATTCGTTTTCAGATAAATCGTTTAGATATGATTTCATGTCCATTATTACACCAGGTAAATTATTATTAAAGTTATTGATTGTAAATTTGATTGTTATTAAAGTTGTTTTATTTTACATAAGTTCTATTTACTCTGTAAACGAACTTCTCTAATGGGAACAGTCCCATAACATCTTAAGGCTGTTAAAAATGTAATACATCTGAAATTCGATACTTCTAAATCTCGCGATATTTTAAATTACTTTTTTCACTTTTCTTGCAGACTGCACAAATACAGATATGAAACAACCCTACTGCTACAACTTCCAAAAATGCAATGAAAATCTTATGAAAAATATTTGATGAAACAGTAAAAATCGTTTGAATTTCAGGGCAACAATGTAATCTACTGTTACAAATTAGGTATAATAAATATTTTTTTAAAGTGATAAAATTTGGCAAAAATCGTCAGGATTTTCAAATTAACATCCTTAAAAAGGCATTTTTTTATATTTTTAAATTATGTAAAATTCTTTTTTAGACAGTAATATTTTGGAAGTTATCACGAAAAAATTCTACAAAATTTTATATGAAATTCTAATTAGAATTTCAAAAAAAAAAAAAAAAATCCCTCCAACGTACACAGATCCGACCTTCAAGGTAAACATGTGCTAAATTTGGTAACTCGAAATAAAAGCTCCGCCTTGTAGAGCGCCAATATCCACACATTCATCACCATTATTAGGATAGATAGATAACCGGTAAAAGTGATGAATCGATTTATCACACTGACCGGATATTAAAAGTGGTTGTTTATAAATCGATTAATGTAATAAACTGAATAATCAGTTTTAATGCTTATTATTAAAAACACTGATTTATTATACTGAGAAATAACACATAAATTGTTTTTTTTTGTATGCTTTTTAACGATCTTGATAAAATTTAGCCAGCGTTTTGTCATATATATATTACATAGTTGGACTTTCCGTCGTCACGAAGTAATTGGGCTAAGATGAAAAAGCCAATAATGGAAAATATACTTATATTATAAAGACTGTCGCATGGAATGAATGTAGCAGCTTGGTTATACAAGCAAGATTCAACACGTGGAGTTGTGCCAAACTTTACACCCTTTGTGTAAACTAGATCGACTTGAGAAATAAAAGGAATCCAATCCCTTTTAAAATGTTCAACAACACAATCACATTCAATATATTTTATGTACACAACATAGTCACTTCATAATATTAAACATTCAACTAAATTGTGTAGATATCATAAAATATCTTGGCTTAAAGGAATTGGTTATAAATTACTGTTCATTTCAGTATCCTGAGATGACGACTTTTTGGCGATTTCATCTCATTAAGGGGTGAGACACGGAAAAAAGAACGCATTTCATGAATTCTTCGTTATTCTTTGACCTTGATTTAGGCCTTATTAGATATTTTTTCGTTCAATTTTTTTTTTTTTTTTTTTTTTTTTTTTTTTTGTCTCGTATATATGAGTATTGTCTCGATTCTGGACTTTTTATTTTAATTTAATCCGCGAGTAATCCGAGTTTACTTTATTTTTAATTGTATAAACATATCCTCCTTTTATCTTTCTTCTCACCCTTATTTTAATGAACTGAACCCACCTTAAGGAATGCGCAAAGGCGCGGAGGGCTTTAGAATCCGTTGGCAAACAATGTTGCTGATGAAAAATGGAATTTTAACATGATGTGGAAAATATCTAATATGTATATCTGCTGTATATTCAGAAATAGTATATTCAAAGGTAAATAAAAACAAAAATATATGAGGGAAAAAAAATCACAATTTTATTCTTTAAAATCATATAAAAATACTGATTACAAAAACAGGCTCATGATTTGAGCACAGTACACATAATACAAAAATAAGGTCACAATTTAAGCACATATGATACAAAAACCAGCTGACAATTTGAGCACATACGATATAAAAACAAGCTCACAGTTTGAGAACATATTATACAAAAATAAGCTCCATTTGAGAACATACTATACAAAAGTAAGCTCAGATATTGAGAATAAATGATATAAAAATAAGCTTATAATTTGATCATGAGCTGAATATTTAATACATACTACATTTCCAGAAATATATACACATTAAATAAAATAGAAAAACCATGGGCAAAAACAAATAAAAAAAACCATATATATAAACAAACAGAGTGACTATACTTAAAAATATCTACAATATTTACACTCAATAAAAATGTATGGAGAGTTAGCTATATCAAAAATCAATATTTTAAGGGACACATTACTCAAAAATTGGTCAATAAATTTTATTTTATAATAACAAATTTTATTTTACTATCCTTTCACTCATTTTGCCTTAGTATTCATTATATCAAAATTTTACTTTTGTATATAATAATTCAGGATACATTATGCCTTTCAATTACAATTAGAAATTACTTTGGCAATCAGTTGGTTCGCAAGGAATAATGGGTGTGCTTATTTATATTAAATCTTCTATGTTTAATTAGATGTTCATGATCCTCTGAAGAAAAATTTTTAAGCATTAAACTGTAGCAAACATAAAAACCATTTTATTTTAATAGTCTGACATATGTTTAATTCATTGTGCTTGTAAACAAAATTCCAATTAAGTCAAATCTCATATTAGCATAGCACTATGGAAAAATTGTCTGGTTTATCTCTCGTCTAACTTTTGCAATTTATTGTAGCTTTACAGTCTTGTTCTTTATGTAAATAATCAAAATTAAATAGAAATATTTCTACTTAATTGTCAACGGGAAAAGAAATCACACAATTAAATATTTGATGAAACACATGAAAATGCTTTGAATTTTAATTTAACAATGAAGTCTACTGTTGAACATTATGATAAAAAAAAGCTAAAACTCAAGAAAAAAAATTGGATAACAATTAAATTATAATCACTGAAAAGACAATTTTTAAAAAGTATAAAAATCAGTTTTGAGCATTAATATTTTCAGAAAATAAAGCAATAAAAAAAAAATTTAAGCTGCCAAAATTGTTTTATTAAAAAAATGTTTTTAATTCTGATTAAATATTTTAAAAATTGCACTCAAGTGCATATCTCTATCTTGCTAAGCATATTTGTGCTGCATTTGGTAGCTCTCACTCTGTTGGGTAAAAAATCAACAAACACATAAACAATTATCTAGCTTTATCACTAATAGACATCACAAATGAAATGTGCACACAATTAAGAAATTCAAAGTCTTTTTTTTTTTTTTGGCATGAGGCTTTTTATCACCACCATGTTTTGAATATTGCTTAGGCTTTTATTCTGATTTAAGAAAAATATTTCAATTTAGTTGAACATGTTAATCATTAAATCGTTATGTATATGATAAAAGTGAGGATATGCATTCATCTGTTTAATCATTTTTATATAAAAGACATAAATTATTACTAGTAGTACTAATATTTTTAATTTCTTTCACTATATATAAAATTGTTATATTAACATTAATATTAAATTACTGATTTTATAATATGGAATTTGACTTAATTAGGATGGTTTTACAAACACAATGTATTAAATGTATGTCAGATTATTAAATAATATAGCTTTTATATTTATCACAATTTAATGCTTAAAAATGAAAATCCATACATAGCTTTATGTAATATATTTTAGTGAATCTATACATATAATTTGAAGAAAAAATATTCATAAATGAAAAAGCCGAAAATATTAAAAAAAGGATTAAAAAAAATTCAACTAAGAGATGGATCAAAATAACTTTTTCTTTTAATGTTCTGATTCTATTTAATGTTAAAATATAAAATCAAAATATTTTCATTAAAATTTCAAAAACATTAGTAATGTAATGTGTCCCCGTAACCCACCATTGATCAGTACCTTGGCTGCCACTTTCGATAATATTTTGGTGGACGTTTATATATACCTCTAGCACTGCATTCAGTTCTTTGTGTGTTTATATAATGAACTAAAGGATCAAAAGCTTTTGATGCAGCTGACTCAACTGCAATACAAACAGTAAAATGTATTAGACACATCATAATATTTAACCTAAAATATAAATTACAATCAGAATTTTTATAAGATTAACTATAATTTTTTTAGAAAAATTAAAAAATTAAAAGCACAGCATTACATACTAAAAAGATAAAATCAAACAAATGTGATTCATTTATTAAATTGGTGCATATAAATTTTTAACATTTTAAAGATATAATATTCATTTAATAGTATTAATCATTACTTCTGCTTTTTTTGAAATATGAAATGAAAAAACCTGTGATAAAATTTTAATGATAGATATTTAAATTTCTTTCATAATTGAATTCTAAATAATAAGCATGCAAAGAGTTATTTGAAAACAATGGATTAGCAATATAAGTAAAAATAAAATAATTAACATTGGAATTTCAATTATCGTTCACTTGGTCTCAAAGCCTCTATAGTCCAAATTTTATAAAAATGTAATTTACTTGGATTTTAAAAAAAGAATATATATATATATATATATATAAAAGAAAAATCATTTTCAAGCGTTACTAAATCAGTTAACTGAATTGGTGCTCCTAATGGTGCATTTTAAAACTATATGTCAAAACAGCAGCATTAATACTGAGAAAATACTCTCAAAGATACACTGAGGAAAAACTTTGTTTGAATTATAAAAGCATATTATTAACTAAAACATTACTTCAAAATTAAGTTGCTTGTTTTCCATGAAAAGTTAGGTCGATTTTTTTTTCTTCTCCTTTTTAAAAGACATTAAATTAGCACTAAAAAATTATTATTACATAGTATAGATTATGATACTGCATTTTTATAAGAAATTACAGATATTATTACAAACGTGAAGGTAATTATAGATTAAGTATATGTGGCTTCTTCCTGATTCACATTGGTTAGCATCTGATTGGAATATCAATAACAGAAATGTCTCTAATTTGGGATATCTGCAAAACGAATATCCTTATCTATGGACTCTTCAGTAGGAAGATTAGCAGACTGCTGAATTTCAGAATTAGAAAAAGGGTAAACATGTCGGAATTGAGTATCAGCCATGATGATAGGCATGTGTCGATAGAAAGAATAGAGTATGCCATGAAAACCTATCAGGAATGAAAGCATTTCAATATTTGGGGCTTGAAGAGCTAGCTGGAAACATCTGTTCACTTTTACCAAGATATCCTTCATTGCTTATTTCAAGCAAAAAAGTCTGGCGACCTTTTGAGGAAATCCACTTGTTAGAAGGATCTCTAGAACTTATACTCTATGATAAAAACCTGGGTAATCTTTGTTACTGATGCTTTTTCAATTTGTGATAAATTAATTTCAGCTTTTGATAAGGTATAAGAGATACACTTCATTTTTCATATTTTCTTTTCATGATTCTTTCAGATCAGATTTCTTTCAGATTTTCTTCATATGTACAATGTGTGATAACACTGCATTTTAACCAAAAATGAAACATTAGAAGACACTCATTAAAGAAGATTTTTATTATAATGAACCAGTATACCATCAGATGTTAAGAAATTGTTTACATTTGTCTTATTCCTCAAACCATATGCAAGAAGCATTTTTGTTCAGAAGATTATCTAAAAGAAATAATAAAGTAGATGAATTCCTTATGAATTTAGAGTAAAAGTTCAATAAGGGTAAAAATGATTTAAGCTCAAATAGCATTCAATGAAGCTTTGCTCTTTCTAATTGACTATTTTCTTAAGGGTGGGATGAATACAATTTTCAAAAATTATGATATCAAATTTCAACGTTTCTTTCGAAAAACTGGTTTTTCTCTGCGTTTAGTTTAGCATTATACTTTTTGTAATGTTTACATTGCAGTCTCCATTGCGGAAAAATGTTTTACTTCAGTAGCTGATGAGATCAAGATATCATTTTGGAAAAATGCAATTCGGAGCATACCTTGTAATATTTGCTCCATAACTGACTGAAAAGTAACTGCAGCAGCAGATATACCATACATTAATCTATTAAGTTAAGTATTAAGATTTAGCTTCAGTTACTATGATTGTAGCAGGTTAGTTATTACCAAATAATATAATCAATAAAGCATTATAATACTCAATCAGTTGATCATTTACTTGAAAAATATTTCCATACTTTTTCTTAAATATCACTATACTGTTCACACAATCCAGAGGAAATTAAAAATATATATTTCCAATTGAGCTAGAATGCTGATAATTTTTTTCAAAGAGAGCTAGCTGGTTGATCATCTTTCACAATAATAAATGGTAACTTATGATATTGATTGTTACATTGCATTTTGATGAGGACTTCTTCAACCATCGAGATCTCCTCTTCATTGAACTATCTCAATTTTGATAATGAAGCTCCAAGTAAATTATTCTTTATCCATATCTTTGATATCCTGTAAGCATCAATGGCAGTTATCAAGTTCCATATTTGTGTGCTTACCATCAGCAATAATAGAAATAAACTACTTTCTTCTGCTTGAAATTTTATTTATAGAATGCACATTATAGATTCGATAGCCTCAGAAACACATTGAACCATTTTGACTTTCTTCTTTTTTCCCATATATGGGCTTTTATTTATATTCATAGAGACTGATAATATATATGTAGATTTCCCACATGCATGACATTTTGTAGATTCATGTTTGCAATTAGCAAGCTGATAAGCAGCTCAGTATTGGAAATATTTAGAAAATTGCATACTGAGTGTATTTGAATAGTTGATATATGTCTTTTTTTAATTTGCTGAAGAGCTCTGATGAAATTAAAAATTTATATAGTACGAAAAAAAAAGGACAAATTTTTACATTATAGAAAAAAAAGTTTCAAGAGTTGGAAAATATTGATTCTACTTGACCAATACAACATTTCAAAGTAGCAACATTAAGACTGAGAAAATATTCTCAAAGATATATTGGAATAAGCTTTATTTAGATCATTAAAGCATATAACTAACCAAAACATTGCATTAAAATATATTTGCTTATTTAATTTTGAATTGCATTTGTTTTTCATAAAGACATTATAAATCACTATTGATAAATTATTATAAACATTCATAATGTTTCCATTGTTTGACTTATGTAACTTTGAAACTGAATTAATGTTATTAACAATCAGCAATTGCTTAAAAATTTCAAACATTGCAATTTGATTTCATAATTTACAATATTTTAAATTCCATAATCTTATTAACAGTTTCCAAAGAAAAAAGGAAATTGAGATTAAACAATCAGTTACTGTTATCCCAGCAATATAAAAGAATTTTGTGCATCAAGAACATGGATATACCTTTTATTTGTTTTTATATTATTAGAATTAGAGTATAAAAAATTAGATTCTATATATGATAAATAAGGATGTATACTGTAGAAATGCTATCATTACAACAATTCACTTAATAATCTTAAACTAATCAATCTAAATACTCCAATAATAGGAGACAGCCCAATGCAGTAAACTTACTTCCGAATGTCAAAAATAAAAATAATAAAATCGTTCCTTAAAGCACAGCAAATTTCAGTTGGTCCCATTTTGTGCATTTCAGCCATATTTATGCAAATTTATATTTTTGCGAGAATTAATGTAAAATATTAACTGGAACGCAAGAGATACTGCATGTTACTTTGCTACAATACACATTATTCTTAAAATTTTTTTAATATCTTACATAAATAGCTGCATGAAAGTATTACATAACCCCCACAATGTCATTTTTTTCTCCTAAACTAAAAAAAAATTCTATAATTTTTAGCAATTTTTTAATCATAAGTCCCCTAACTTAATTCAATTATTTATATTTTTATAGCATGAGAAATAAAATCTTTATTTCTTTTTAAAATGTAGCATTATCCTCTATCATTTATTTTCTTGGTGGATATAAAGGTTGAATTAAAAGTAAACATAATAGGGGGGAAAAAAGAGCACAAACTTTACATAATAGAAAAATTAAAGGAGCTATAAAATCGGTGGCAAAAGAATCAACTCTTTAACACAATGCTAATGAAAGAACTCAGTGTAAAAGATACTAAAAAAATTTCATCATAACAAGTTTTACAAAAGAGAACTGTTATATCACTATCATATTTAATTTTTAAATTCTTTTCTGGAATAATCAATGTTTAAAAGAATAAATCTAAGTCTTTTCTTTCAATTTTTTAAAGATATAAGTTAGAAAACAAAGATTTACTACACTCATTACAAGATTTGAATGAATCTACAACAAAATGCAATAATAAAAATAAGAGTTTTCGCAATAAGAAAATAATTTTTATATTAAAATAAGAATTCATTAGCTATTAAAATATAAGACTTTGAATATATGTTATTTATTCCAGCATTTGCATAATTTAGGTTAACACAATAGAAAGTTAGAATATAAAATGAGGTATTCATTTGAAATTTTTTGAATTCCCACTAAACAACATTAGAAACTTGAGCAAACTTTGCAAATACATACTCATATTATTATAAATAAATTATAAAATTTGTAATTATCCCTTCTTTTACACTTTTTTTTTCATGCAAGTTTTTAAACAAACCTACAAACCATTTGCTCATTTAACTATACTTTTTATCTTTGTAATTAACTTTGTAGTCATTATGACTTTCACAGTTTAGTTCAATTAATATCTGGCTTTGAAGATAAACAAAAATCAATTTTGCTATAAATTTCAAAACTTTGAATCATCCAGAAGTTCAGGACAAAACCAGGAATAAGCACCACAAACTGAAAACCTTTTGCCACATCAACTTGAAAACAATTGATTCACAATGGCAGATTTCATATGTCTTTATAACATTTAGAGAGAAATATAGAATTACAGTAAATAATCTTCATTCATCATTATTTAAGTTGCATAAGGCAACAATATGACATTCAATTCATTAACATTAAAAACAAGGTTTTGTTACAAAAATTTAAAAAATATGTAATTTTAATATATGCAGTCTTTTTAAAGCTATCACAGTAAAATCTAACATTGCTACATAGGGGAAAGAAAAAAAAGAGGAAGAAATAAAATAAAAAGAAAATGATAGAAAAACTGCGACACTACAAATGTTTTTAAAAACACAAAACTCAAAAACATTATCATTCATATATGTAAATATAATAAGTGTATTTTTGATGATCATAAACAGATTATATAAAGAAATATACCTTCATCATCTTTAGAGGCTTCTGCATTTTTCCTCTTCAGGCTTTCCAAGAATTCCAGGTAATCAGGATCTAAAATTAAAATGTAATTAAAAAAATCTGCAATACAATTATTACAAAATTAATAATTACAAAAATGTAAGTTAAGAGAACATCTCAACTTAATTACTAGCAATAATATATTAACTCTTATTATAGCAATAATATAGTAACTTATTAGCAATAATATAGTAACTCAATCAGATCTGATTAATCTAGAGTATTACAGTTAAGTACCGCTTTCAAAGGAATCAAGTCTTTATTAGCAACCCCCCCCCCCTGAGAAATGCAATTTGGACAGACAAATGTGTCTTTAATCAAGACAAAAGCTTCAATTGCTAAAATGATCACTTTTTAAATGAAAGAGAATCTTTTCATGACAACCCATCATCAGTAACAATCTTATAGAAATATGTACTGTGGCATTTTTTAATAATTTTGATTGACCCTATTTTACACAAAAGTATGCTAAAAGATACCTAATTGATTTTTTGTCGTTTGATAGCACTTCTACAAATGTAATTGCAACTAATTCATGCTTCCCTACACCATGTATCAATTGAAAGACGATGGTTGGTGTTCAATTCCTTGATGGTGACTAAGCTTCTAAGAAGTTACTTTTCTTCTTATATTACCTTCACTGTCTGTGAACTTTTTTTATAGGATTGTTTAGATTCTTTTATGTATAAAATATCTCCCGTAGATGCTGCAGATCGTCACTGATAAATTTAAAAACTCTGTCTTCATGTCATAGGTGATGAAATGAATGACATTTATCTAATTAAGGTTAGAAGAAATGAAGGCTAACGAATACATTATATTTCTGCCCTTTTATTAACTTTGTTATACAGACTAGTTCAAATACCAATTTGCTATATGGAAAAAATTAGTCAATGAATTTGCCTCTAATATCTCAGCAAATTTTTCAGATAGAAAATGAAAATTATGTGTTTATCAGGGGTGTTTGTGGGACCCCAAAAAATCCCCTGAAACTTTTACGGACTTACTACCGGCATTTTGGAGTTTCGAGAAGGGGGGGGGGGGAGAAATGAAAAATTACAATTATGAAGTATTGAATGACCTAATTATAAACGTTCAATGAATTACTTTTTTTGCAAAATTAATAACCATAAATTTTCAAACATATAAACTACTACATTTTATGCAAATATTTTAAATTACCTGAATTAATTCTTTTTAAAAAAAATTATCTAATTTCTGCTGCTTTTTTTTTTATTTTCTGATGTTTGTGGGATTGTCTTTCTTTTGTGGTGAACTTCATAATTGCAGGAAGGTTGACTTTTATTTTCCTCATTTACAGTTGAAGAAATTTCCCCGAGAACTGCACATGCAGAGGTAGAAGCAGTTTGCTTTTCTGCTAATGTAGAAGGTTTTTCAGAGACTTTTATAGGTGACTCATCTGAAATACATGTTTTTAAGTCCTCTTGATATGTTTTCCAACTTCTGTTCATATTCAGTAAGAGATCTTTGTGAATTGGATCAGTCATTGGATTTTTTTAGCCATATTTTTCACATGAGGTTTCTTTAGAAGCCATTAAATCGTATTTAATAGTCTGCACTGCATCTAGGGAATCAATCTTAAGAGAGGTTCTATAGTCAGTGACAAGTGTATCCATTAAGTTGAATGCACTTTCCACTAATGGGCCATGGAAACAGCTAAGGCAGGCTTTGACCAATTTAGCCAATGTAGGATACTTATAATCATTTGTGAAATCATCTTTTAAATTAAAAACTTTAGACCAATATTTATCAATTGTACACTTGACTTGATTTCCACTTTCATCAGATGTGTAGAGCATTTCTTTGGTGATATCAATATCACTCTGGTATAACCTTATTTCAGCTTCTACTTTTGACTTTTCATTATCACTAAAAATATGGGACATAAAAGATGATAATTTTTCAAAAGCTAATATTGTACTGGTTTTACCTCTTAGCTCTGGATCTAATGCTGTAAAACTAATTAGATATGAATTTTTAAGGGGTAATTTCTGTTTCATATGCTGAAATTTCTAAATGAAATTCTCTTGCGTACATAAATAAAAAAATATTTCAATAAGCGAAACGAAAAATTTACACGTGCATCAATAAATGAAACGAAAATTTTACACAGCGGAGAAAAAAAAAGTTGCGAAGCGATCAATGACAAATAGCTAATACGGCGAAAAATCCCCCTTCTCTACTTATTGGCGCCACGCCAGTAGAGATAAGACCTTTGAACCCAGAGTCACGTGATCGCACATCTGGTCGAACGAAGTCTCCCCCTTTTTTTTCTGCCGCGCCTACTTGCCGAAAAGAATCCAGACGAGAATGTCCGAGAACCGGGGGAATGAGTCATAACTCGCAATAAGGAAAGAACAAAAAAGAAGATTTTTCCCCCTTTTCACGCATTATCACTACCTTTGGAGAAAGAAAGGAAAAGTTTTCACCACACACCCTGACCTTGCGTTTTCTGCTTTAAAAGCAAACAAAATTACCCAGATCAAAATAAATAATTCATTATTATTCCTACTTCCTTTTGAACGACGATCCCCGGAAACTTCCTTTTGAACGACGATCCCCGGAAATTCCGGGGATCGAAGTTCAAAATCCCCGGAATTCCGGGGTTTCCCCGGAGCACAAACACCCCTGGTTTATGGATGAGTGAAAGAAATATTTTACTTACTTGCATCAATTTTTTCCCCCAATCTGATGTAAAATTTAATTTTTGTAATTATATGTTGTCAACCTCTACAGAAACCCCACTTTTTCCCACTTTAAGTACCTTATTTGATAAAGTTTTGCAATTAGAAGCATATGTTTAATTGAAATAGTTAATGTTTGATATTAGTTTTTGCAATATTTATTACTCAAAAACTTCTTATATAGATTGAAATATTAAATTATCAATAAATAATAAAAAATGATAAATTATTAAAACATCTGATATTAGAAGTTAGGGAGAAAAAAAGTTAATTTCTAAAGCTTTCATTGGTTAAGGACTCATTTAAAGATTAATCCATGCTTTGTTTCTAAAATGTTTAAATTACTTTTTTTTAATGATACAGATTGTCTACGATGGATTTAAAAATTTTGCATATGATCAAACAAATTACTAACTTCATATACTATAAAAACTGGGGTTGCTGTAATTCAGTAATAACACATCATAGAACTGATAGAATCTCAATTTATATTTATAAAACACTTACCATCGTCAATTGATCCACAAATACGATCTTTTGAAGAAGGTCCTTTTGGAATTTTTGCAAAAGGAGCAAACTCAACAATAGCTTTACACTTTGCCCCTATAATTAGAAGACATGCATTAAGAATAATTGTAAAAATAAAAATGTAACATTAACAACAAATACAGTACACTCCCGATTATCCGCGGAATTGGGTGGCGCGGCCTCCGCGGATAACAAAAAACGCGGATAATCCGAAAAAAGCTAAAAACGGGTATAGCAAAAGAGAAAACATTCATTCAAACTTTGAACAATCGTTTTATGTACAATAAAACGTAATATAAACAGCAGGAAATGTTTAACTAACGCTTAATATTTTAGTATATCACTCAAAACTAACCTAAAATGCATTTTGCTAATGAAAACAGAAAAGTGCTTTGTACTTACGAGAGGCGTCAAGAATACACAGAAATATTAATACATATGTACTGTTTTAATACTGTAATGTATTATGTAATTACAAAAGCGTAACTGTAAAACTACACCTTTTTTAAGATTCGTTTCATTCAGTCATTTGTGTTTGCTTCTTGCTTTGGAAGCTTTTTCTCTTTGCTTGGAAGCAAAAAAAAAAAAAAAAAACCTTAGTGGGGTAGGCGCGGATAATCCGGAGTCTACTGTATGTCAAAAGAATATAATTACCTTTTCCATATTGGAAGATGTGACCGTCATATTGTTTCAAAAACAATGCTGCATCCTCATTGTTAGCAAAGTTAATGTATGCTGTAGCATACATATTTTGATTGTGCCTAATTAGAAAAAAAACCCAATTATAATTAAATCATCATATATATATTTATAAACAGAGAAAGGTGTATGAAGTTTCACACATTAAGGTGATTTTTTATATGCAATTTAAAATCCTGATTATAATTGGTCTCCAAATGAAAAATAATGTAATTATAAAAATTTATTTTATCAAGTTACGAGAAATATGTCACAATCTCTTTTATAAAACTAAAAATTACAATCTTCCATAATATTTAGAACATAAATTACGCATAATTGTTAATGCTTCAATATAAACAATTGTCAAAGAACATAAATTATGCATAACTGTTGATGTTTCAATATAAACAATTGTCAAAGCTAAGATGCTCTAAATGGAAGAAAGAAGGTAAAAATAAACAGCATGTATTTATCATGTTTAGATAAAAATTTAAATGTTACTTCTAACACTTTCTGATAGAAAAAAAGAAACTTTTAAGAATTAATACAAATATGTATTAATGAAATTTAGTTCATTCAAGTATTATCCATAAATTCTCAATACTTGCTTAGAAACTAACAGATCAAAAAAGCTAATTATACAAAACTGAGATGATTTGAGAAAATTTAAGAATATTACTAGAAATAATGAAACACTAGGAATTTGCAATAATGTTTAGGTTTTATGGAAAAAAGTAATTAAAGATAAGAAAATAATTTCCAATAACGTCCAAAAACAAAGGAAATAATAAATTGATACCTTTTCATTCAGGTAATATTTTTAAAAAAATGTTTCGTTTGCCTACTATTTTTGATTAGGGAGTAATTCAATATATTATATATATATACACAGTACTGTGCATATTAATTGGGACAAACAGATTTTTTAAGAAAATTGTTCTTTTCTCGGGGATTTTCTGTCTCAAACCGTTTTCAACTGCATTTTCTTAGAACGTGCGACTGCCTTGATTAATCTAAACTGGTTTGACCACGTGATCATGACATGTTGAAAATTTTTCCCTTCAGTTGCTGTAAAAAGTGGTCGCTTGTGTGTATTGTCTCCTTCTGAAGTGTATTAAAAAAATGGATATTACTCCCAGGAAAAGGGCTAGAATTGTTACCCTTAGTCAGCATACTTCTATGGCTGTGAGAGATATTGCTGCAGTAATTGGAGTTGGAAAATCCAGTGTTTCTAGGATTATTTATCAGGAAAAGAATTTTGGGGTAGTGTCTCCAAAATGAAAGAGTAAATGTGGACGCAAATACAAGACCCCAATTCGAACAGACAAATTTCTTGTACGAAATAGTACAATGCATTCTTACAAAACAAGTAGAGATTTTCAGAGAATGTTATTAGCTACTGGTGTGAGCGTGGATTCATCGACAGTTCGATGAAGGCTTAATGAAGCTGAGAGATTTGCAAGAAAACCAATAGAAAAACCGTTATTAACACCTACAATGAAGAAAAAACATTTGGATTGGGATAGGAAATAATCCTGGACTGTACAAGATTGGAAGAAGGTTATATTCAGCGACAAAACGCATTTTCTTGTGCAAGGGTTTCAGCCAAGATTTGTCAGGCGAAGTGGGAGAACCCATCAGGGAACAACATTTTATTCAAACAGTTAAGCACCCTCAGAAACTAATGCTTTATGGTTATTTTACTTCTGAAAGACCTGGCAGCTTAGTACTAGTTGAAGGGATGATGAACTCTAAACAATACATTTCTATAATAGAAAGTAAAATTGTGCCTATGATGCAAACGTTTGCTGGTAGTGTTGGTATCTTTCAACAAGATCTTGCTCCATGCCATCCTTCTAAGCTAACAACTAATTTTTTTCAAAAACAGAAAATAATGGTTTTGGATTGGCCTGGTAATTCTCCTGATGTAAATCCCATCAAAAATTTGTAGAGCAATGTAAAGAGACATCTGAGTAAAATGGACTGCTCAACAAAGAAAACAATGATTGAGAATGCTATAAAAGTTTGGTTTCGTGATGAGGATATCAAAAATTTATTTTCTAATTTAGTGGAATCCATGCCAAACCGTGTACAGGATCTCATTCAAGCTAGAGGAGGACATATTTTGTATTAGATTGCTATACTGTTCGTGAAAATTTTTTGTGTTTGTCCCAATTAATTTGCACAGTACTGTATATATATATATATATATATATATATATATATATAAACTATGTTCTTTGGTTTAAAATTAAAACTTCATTCTTTTATGCATCAACACTGTTTTTAAAAGAAATAACAGCTGCATATTCTTGCATTGCTAATTATAAGTAGGTTTTAAAAGCTAATTAGGCTAATTTTCTATTGTGTGATTTCATAAGTTTTACAAAAACATTAAAATTTTAATGTTAATGTACAAATTTTCTTACAAGCTTAAGAGCTATATTAGCAGCTTCAATCTAATAAATGGATTAGGGCATCCATAAAGCATGGCAACTACATTAATGGCCATGAGTTAGAAGAGATTATAAATGAAACTATGATTTTTGAGATACAAGCGTATACAAACATAGCATATAAAAAGATTTAATTAACATGAACAATAAAAATGAAAATTACTTACTCCTTGCTTGCCTCTACAAAATATTTGTAATCGTGGGCAGGCAAAGGAGACACAAGTTGGAAAAAAATTTTTCCAGTCATCTCAGGAGGTAGATGACGAATAATCACCTAAAAGGAAATCAAATTTCAGATTGCAAAGATAATATATTAAAATTGATCTTATACATAAATTAATATTCACACTAGAAAATTGATAAATACCTTTGTAGGAGGAAGATTCTCATCTTCTTCCTCACTTTCAGACATATCCTCAATTGTTTGAGGATCATGAGCATTTTCTTTGATTATCCGACATATATGCCGGGGAATCTAAAAATAAATAAAAATCATTTAATTTAAAAATGTAATAAAGATTAAATTTATTTTTATGTCATAAGAATAATCCTTAAGACAAGCTGGTTTTTCCCTCAGATAAATATACAGAATTAATTTAGTTATATAACTTTTCTAAATCTTGACACCTGAAAGCATTATCTACTACAAAAGACTGATAGGAATTAGAAAAATATAAAAGGACATAGCACACAGAAAACATATTTTAGCAAAATTTTAATACATAAATGGCATGAAAATATAATGAATGCTTGGCATCTAAAGAAATTAATTAGAATAAGTCATATGATAGGCACAATCATCATCACTGCACCAGGATGGTGCATGAAGCTATAACTGCTATTCGACATCCAATCTGGTCCAAAGTACCGCTAAGAGCATCTCCAACTCAGCTATCTAAAGGCACTTCTTTCCTCAATAGTCATATGGCACAATCAGTGCTTATTCTTTCCATTTGGTACCCATATCATTGGAATTCTAGTGTTATCATTTGGCAGCATTCTAAATTTAAATCCAATCCATTTCCAACTGTATTTTCTTTTTAAAATAGTTTAGCAGAAGTTTTATTATTCATTTCAATATTTCAAATTTTAGTTAGTCAATATATTTTAAGAATCTTTTTTAAGTAAGTAGATTGGAAAGCATTTAATTTTCATTCTTGTGATTTAGTAAATTTTGGAGTTTCACTACTATATAGAATAAATGCTAATATTGTTGCATCAGCATATGTAATTAGAGTCTACTGCATATATTTAATATCTTCTTGAATCTATGCATTGTTTTGAGTAAATGATGGGTTTCCCTAAATTTAGTAACATATATCCCTTTTCATCAGTGCCACTCAATTTCACTATTGTAACTGTAAGAAATGGGGAAAAAATGCCAGTTTCTTCGATATTTTGATTCATTAAAAGTGAATCATTACTTTCAATACTAATTTTCAAATTTTTTATTTGTCTAAATTTATTTCCATGGCCAACTGTTTAGCAGTATTCTAGAATCTGTCTTTTTCCTTAATGTCTGCAAGTCTGAAGACAATAAAACACTATCATCAGCAAAATTTGTCTTTCAAGTTGAAAATGATATCCCATTGTATTCCCGTTTTATTTATTTATTATTATAAATATTTTAATGACCGTCTTCTTATAAAGTCTGTAATGTATTCCAGATTACTAACATGCAATTCTGTTTCCTTCCAGTTTTAATATCAATTATTTCTGATAGTGTGCTATTTACCATAACATCCTATAATTACAAAATATGGGTTTTCAATGAAATTGATCAAAATTTCAGAAAATCCATAGAAGTTCAATACTTTCCAAAAGCAGTCTATCAATATTCTTAAATGGCGCATTGAAGTCTATGAAATTCTTTTATTAAGTTTGATTAATTTAATATATTGCTAAGAAGATAGGCTCAATGGTTCTTTAAAAACATAAAATTAAATGAAGATTATTTTTTATTCTAATCATTCATAATGTTAGTTTAAGAAATAACTCCATATTATTTAACTACTTATAATACATATAATTTATAACAAATAAAATTACAAATTGATTTCTGTAAAATATTTTTAGTCCAAAATAAATAAATTTACCAATATCTTACAAACATATACCAGGAAATATAAAATGGCACAGTAATCATACAAATTAGCTATCAATATTTAAAATACATCCCATATTGAATATAGTCCTGAAATGAAAATTATTACAAGCAGATAATAACAGAAAAAAAAATCACCATTCCATAAACAATAAAAATATCTGAAAAAATAAGTCTTGGTAAGAAAAAACTTTAATCAATATTAATACAGTCTTTATGCTTATGATAATTTAAATAAGGCATAGCTAAACTATTTATTACATACAAATGAAAAACAGAATTTAATTAAAGATGTTTTCATTCAACAGATAAGAAAAATTGTAATATTTTAACATAATATTTTCAAAAGTTATCACAATTTTATTAAATTTGAAACAGGGTGCATAGTCTAAAACTAGTGCAAAAATTAAGTACTTTTAAACACTTTAGCCCAAAATAATTAAAGCATAATTGTATAAGCACTTGTATGTAAATAGCATATTTTCCTAGCATAAGATTTTTTTTTTCTGTTTTAAAATAATACATAATCTTCAAAAGAAAAAAATATCAATTTAAAATACTTATCTTTTACATTTTAATATTTATTTCTATACAATGTCTTATTATAAAATTATGCTTTTTTTTAGTTTTGAAGAAAACAAAAATGATTATAAAAATGAAAAACTCTATCAACAACAAAAAATTAAATCAAATCTGTGATCTTTTTCAACATTTCTTAAAATTAATAAGTTACCGATTCATTTATATAGATAAAATCCAGCATGATTGAAAATTTTGCATTTGATTTTTATATATACAACAACAAATAAGATTCACTGTGACTGGGATGGGAAGAGTAAATTTCTTCTAGCACTAACTCATTCTATTTAGTAATTTTCTCTGCAATCTCATAAAGTGAAGAATTAGATCATTCCTATGGGTATCAAAGTATAACTGTCAAAACTGTCAGGAAATTGATGATAGAACAATGTCATGTTCTAAATAAATTTTTTAGATAATTTTTAATTAAAAATAATAGTAGTGCTTACAAATGATCAGACTAAAAACAAATTATTTAATGTTCTCTTTCTTCTAAAGTCCTTTTTTTAACCTTTAATGCTAAATAAATAAAGCGTTTTCACTGGTTCGGGCATGTGATGTTTAGCAAGTGTTTTGGAGCTTAATCCTTGACATGAGGTTGAAAGTACCCGAAAAGCCAGTATGGTTTTAGACGCATTCTTCTTAACCAATTAAAACAAAAATTTAACTCAAATTTTAGTTACAAAATTACATAACAAACTTGATATATTTAAGATATTACATCTTTGAGTTACCGTATTTACATGTTTCTGAAAGTACAGACTAGCAGACCGTCAATTCAAGGTTGGATTTGGCTCATAATTTGATAGATTCCTATAGATGTTAAATCTGTGCACCGAATTTAATCTATCTACCCCCTCTTCTTTTTGTCATTACTGTGTTATATGAAAAGCTGAACATCCTCTGAACAGATTTTACTCAAAATTTGACATAAATCTGCAAATTTGGTGTAAAGGCTATTACTAAATTTCAGCCATGTAGCTCAAAGAACTTTTTGAGTTATCTTTATAACAGACAAATGACAAACAGATTTTCCAATAATGTGTTTTTCAAACTCAGGAAGATCTAAATTGTGGAGATTCGTCAGTCTTTAGTTCGAATATTTTAGCGATTACAACTTCTTCTATACTATGTATATGTATTAACTGTGTCCAAAACTAATTTCTCAAAAATTATTAAAACTAAAGAAAAATTCTTTTATTCATACAAAATTTTTCCAATTGAAAGGCTATTTTTGTACCATTTAAAACAGTGCTAAAATAATTTTTATGCGATAATATGCTTTGATGTTATGATAAAAATATGTCAAAATTCCATTGTTGTTCTTTAATTACACTTTGAATTAAAAGTTTGAGAAATCCTTTCTAAGTATACCTCCAATGCCCCCAAAATATCTTCCCAAATTTCATGTTCCAGGCTTCAATAGCTTATCTCGCACCTTGCTGAGAACAAACAATTATATATTAAAGGGTTGTCAATGAAATAAAATTCTATAAGAATTATGAAATTGAAAAAAAATTATAAAAGGATAGAATCAAAGCACTAGAAAAAAACAACATCTTTTTTTTTTTTTTGATTTCTTAGAAAATTTTTAAGGACCGGATCCCGCACCTTTTTCCTTAGTCAAAAAACTAAAATTTGGCATGGTTGGTCCAACAAATAAATTTCAAATGAATTAAAAAAACACCATGAAAGATATCAGCATCATTGAAAAATTAAGGCTTCAAGTTAAAATTTTATTATACTAGATTTTACAAGTTTGACTATTGTACAAGTCGTACTAGCTGTAACAAATCGTACATGTGATTGTCCCAAAACAGCATATTAATGAGAATGATGAATGAATTTGTAAGCACTTTTAGAGGGAGTGAATATTATACTAGCGCAAGATCCATTCTCTGGATAAACTGCGCCGCAACTAGATGAAAATTTTGGTGCTACGTCTTAAAACTTTGTTTAAAATGTTTATAATCTGTTTTTTAAAAAAAAATACAACTACAAATTAAGAACAATGACAAGGAAAAAAAACAACATTTCAAATTTCTTTGATAAAACCCGCCTCTTTTAAATACAGAAAAATATTAAAATGCGGTTTATGTCCTATTAAAAGCGGAAGACAAGGAACAACTGTATTAAAATACTTATGACGCAATGAGTCCAGTGACTGACATTCGATCAATATATGTCTGATAGTTAAACTATCACCATAACGATTACAAATTGGTGGTAGCTGCTTTAAAAGTATATATTTATGCGTTATTCGAGAATGCCCTATGTGTAATCGTGTCAGAATAACATCGCATCTGCGATTTACGGAGGAACACCAAAGTTCAATAAAAGGTTTCACTATGTGTAGTTTGTTTTCTATCTCAAGGTTCCATTGGTTCTGCCAATTTTGCAAAAACCATTTCCGAACGGAAGAATGTACATCAGCATAAGGAATTAATTGTTCGTGGGATTCGGTTGCTGATTTTGCTGCAATATCCACTATTTCATTCCCTTGGATACCCACATGAGAAGGAATCCAATAGAATAGAATTTAAAAACTATTTTGATATAGGTCCTTAAGCAAATTCCTGATATCAGAAATATATGCATGATTGTGCGATTTTCCAGTGAGGGCTTGAAGGGCACTCCAAGAATCGGAATAAATGATCACCTTTCTAAACTTATTCTTAGCAATATATTATATAGCACTATATACGGCTGTGACTTCCGAAGTGAAAACTGAAGTAAATTCATGTAATTTGTGACTTATAATTACATTCTCACAAGCAAAAGCATAACCAACGTGAGACTCGGCTTTGGAACCATCCGTGTATACAGGAATGTAGTCACTATACATATGTCTGTGAGCAGAAAAAAGTGCTCTAAAAATGAAATCAAGGGTATTGGACTTTAAAAATTAAATTTAAAAAATTAAATTAAATTAATTAAATTTAAAAAATTAAAAGCACTTTTAGAGCAGCTTCTCTTATGTTCAATATTTCTTTTTGGCACACCAAATTCATCTTTCAGTTTTCTTATCTCATGCTAATCAGACCAATTTGCATATTCTTCTTTAACAACACATAAAAGTTTTAATACGTACTTACTAAGCATATTTTAAATAAATTCTTCAATATCTAAAACACTACAAAATTGAAGTTTGAACGTTTTTCAAACTGCAATAAGCATAACACAGTATGTATTTCCTATTGCCCCTTCTGGATAACTAATCTAGTATTTTAACAAATGGCAATGTGAATTCTTGAAAAAAAAGGGAAAAAAAAATCATTAAGTATTATATTAATATTACCTAGATCCCCTGGATTCCTTTTTCGAATCCTTCACTCTTGTTGGTTTTCTTTTTTGATATATCCAGTAAAGAAGTCTTTACAACAATGATTTCAAATTAAGATTTGTAGGGAAATCGTAATTCGAAATCTTGTCAACTTGTAAGGAAAGATAAAATGAAAAGCTTCTGTTTTTTAAAAAAAATACAACTACAAATTAAGAACAATGACAAGAAAAAAAAAACAACATTTCAAATTTCTTTGATAAAACCCGCCTCTTTTAAATACAGAAAAATATTAAAATGCGGTTTATGTCCTATTAAAAGCGGAAGACAAGGAACAATTGTATTAAAATACTTAAGACGCAATGAGTTCAGTGACTGACATTCGATCAATATATGAGAAGCTTCCTTTATTCTTCACGAGAAAATAGAGCACTTTTTAAAGACCTTTTCACAAAATTATGCACTTTTAAGGTGCTTAAAAATGTTTTTCAAATTTAAGCACTTTTCATGATGCTACACACCCTCTTGAAATCTAGGAAAAGTTGTTCTGAAGTCCACATTACCAAATACTTGGTAACCAAATTTATAGCAGTTTTTTTAAAACATATACAAAAAAAAATAATCATTACAAAAAAAGCAGATTAATACTAAATTAATAATAATTACCTTTTCAAAAGAAAGTATTCCTTCGTCATCTTCACTCTCTGAATACTCATCTTCAAAGAAGTAACAATAAGAACTTTCTTCTGCCATCTTTCCAAATGAGCTAAAAAAAATAAATCAATAACATTTATTCTAAGCCAGCTATATATAATATATGTAATATGAAAATCTTTCCAATTTACTGGATCTGAAACATAGCTAATGTCTCCTTTTATATAGATGTCACATAATAATAATAAAAAATCGTATTGATGAAGGAAGGATTACTTCTCTCTCATAAACTTCTTTCATTACGAATTGTTCCTAATAATTCTATACAAATGGCTGAAGAAATTAATTTCGTACTATTGCCTACAACAGCACATAGAAGGAAATTATTTTCGAAAAGAACTAATCTTCTACACTTCACTAGTCCATTCAAAAATGTATCGAGTAAAAGTCCTCATAAAAAATTATCTGTAGATTAAAGAAAATGCTATTAAAATGCAGTCCAACATTTTTATTTGTATAATCAGTATTGTCCTCAAATAATTTCAATTGAAATGGCAATATTCGCAATACATTCAACTTTGCAAATACTTCACTCAACGCAGTAAAAATATTAAAAATCCTAACAGAAAAAGAATTACAGAAAACTACAAATACCTGTCAAAGTAAAGTAAAATAAAAAAATATTATTTAAATAACAAAAATATCAAAAAATATTTAAAATAAATTAAATTATAATTACCTAAGTATAAATTTCAGCAACACAATTCAAACAAACCCGCCACGTGACGCTCTTAAGGTGGGTTCACACGAGGCTTTTTATTGCGCGCAAACGTTGTCTCTCTACTGTTGTCCCTCTATTGTCCCCGTGTGAACAGTTGAGACAACGTGTCGGGACAATGGCTAATAGTTGTCCCGACGGGACAACCATTTGCCATTGTCCCGTTGCAGTCACGTGATTATCCTGAAGTAGGCGTGACCTTCTATTGCGCGCAATAATAAGCCTCGTCTGAACCCACCTTTACAGCAAATGCACGTTGTGTTTTTGTTTTTAGATTTGAGTTGTTTTTCAACTACTCCTATTATCATGACATTTGCTTGGGAATGATAATATAAGAAAATGCATTTCTATTATCTTGCAGAAATATTAATATTAAACGTGTGTGTGTGTCTTATTCTGCATCCAGGCCATTTGGCCTATAGCTATTAAATCAGGACCTTAGAAGATCTTAATGTGTACCTTGAAGTGATTTTCTTTTGTAGCTTTAATAAGTAAAAAAAATGAAGATGGAATTCGTCATTTTTGAGCTATAATTTCCACTGATTCAGGTCTAAATTACGATCTGTGTTTGAGTGAATGAAATGCGTGAATGAAGTCCGCCCCGTAAAAAGGGTTGTGACTAGGGATGACGAATATTTTCAGAGCGGTTATTACGTAACCAATATCAAAAAGTCACAAATACAAGTGATCAATACTTTTCAAAGAGGGGTGTGATTCAAATCCTTCATACGATCTTACTGATGATATTTCGATTACATGTTTTGGATCAAGATAGAAAGTAACAATCGATACGATATCACTGAAATTTGCCAGAGCGGTGACTATACGATCTGTCCAATGGAAGCTCTCGAAAGAAATCTGTGATTGGATTGAAAAGTGAGCACACCGGTTATTGGAATTATCGTATCGTATTCATTGAATTGCATATCACTGAAATTTATCGGAGCGGTGATTTCACCGGAAAGTGCGAGGCTTCACTGGAAAATGCGAAGTCACCGCTTCACTTTACGGGAGTGACCGATATTCGTATTTGATGATGCGCTATTCCATACAGATCATTTTTAATTGCTCGTGACATGATTGACTTTGATTACATGTACTCTGTTTACTGCTGGCGCCATCTATTGGTAGAATATAGGACTAAAGTAAACATTTTAAAGAAATGACATAGATTTTTAACTCATCATTTCCAGAAAATGGTTCATTCTAATAAACAAATTAAATAAATAGTTTTGAGGAAAAAAAATAAAATTTAAGAAGTAAGCTGAAACAGATAAATTAATTCAATCATACGTTAATTAAATTAATAAATTAAGTATTAATTACAATTAATAAATTTTATATTTAATATTAAGTAATAACTTTTAATTAACAATATGATTGAAATAACAGATATTTGGAACGCATATTTAAAAATAACAATAGCAATATTATTTGTTATTAAAAAAAAATCGTGGATTATGCATCTCTACCCTACATATGATTGAATTCTTGTTCGAGAGCTGCCATTGGACAGATCGTATCGATTGTTACTTTCTGTCGTGATCCAAAACCTGTAATCGGAATATACCAGTAAGATCATATCAAGGATTTGAATCACATCCCTCTTTGAAAAGTATTGATCACTGGTACTTATGACTTTTTGATATTGGTTAAGTAATAACCGCTCGTAAAATATTCGTCATTCCTAACTGCGTGTCTTATCCAATAAACCAGGTAGGGATGACGAATATTTTACGAGCTGTAATTACATAACCAATCTCAAAATTCACAAATACCAGTGATCAATACTTTTCAAACAGGGGTGTGATTCAAATGCTTGACATGATCTAACTGGTGATAGTTCGAGTACAGGTCTTGGATCACAACAGAAATTAGCAATCGATACCATCTGTCCAATGGAAGCTCTTGAACAAGAGTTCGATCATTCATAGGGAAAGTCCCTTACCCACTGATGCACTTTCCAGGAATAGACCTCCCACAAACAGTTGGGGCGGGTGGAGGGACCTGTTGATTACCAGCACAGCTTTTCCTATTTCACTAAGAGTCAGGTCCGAGCTCTCCCCATTCCATCGCATGATAACGACTATTGCTGGAAACTATACTCGGCTCTTTTCATTGTGCGAAAACAAGTTTATTTTAACAGTGAAACCTCCAAAGAAAAACATTTATTCTGGGAAAAAGCTTTATCTGAAAAAGAGGATCAGTATCTTTAATTTAAATAGGCAATTATTAAACACTGTGGAGACTTGAATATGTTTTTTCTACACCACTCTTTCTGATATTTGCAGTTTCACTTTGTTTTCGGCTTCTTGAATCTTTGAAAGATTTAGCTTTAAATTAAAAAAATTGTAATCAAAATAAATTTATTTTATTGTTCACCAAATTTGAAATTGATAATTTTTTAAGAATCTCTTTTCGAAATCACTGGCGAAAATATTTGATTCACTAATCTTAATTGTGATTATTGTATATTTCAATTCAAAATTTTCTCAAAATATAATTCAGCTGACGTAATGTCAAAAAGAAAAGCTAAAATGCAAGATCACTGGAGACTACACGATTTTATGTAAAAAAGAAAGTATAAAAAAGCATTCTGAAAAAATGTGTTTAAATGACATTTGGATAGATACTCGGGACTTTTTATTTGCTTGAAACTTCATTTCAAGTAGTGATAATGATTATTAAATCTGACGCTTATTGTATAATACCATTTGTTATAATTTGAATTTTAATGCAGTTGTACATAGTTCTTTAATTTTATGAACACAAAAGAATACATATTTTCATATTATTGGCAATGGAGCAGGAAATGTATCCCATTGAGAAATTGTGAAAAAAGGTTCAAAGCCTGTCCTCCTACGGTAAACTTGAAGAATAGTGTAGTAGAATAAGACTATTAATGAAAAAAAATGAAAAATTTTAATACAGTAAAAATCTTATTTTTCTGGGGGTTACCAGAAGCAAACATAGTATGAGCAACATTTTAGTGAATACTATGAAGAAATGGGGTATAGTAAAAATTAATAAAAATGCAGAGTAAATAATTAAGATGTAATTTCAATAATGGTTATAAAATATTCTAACAATACTATTTTTTCCATATTATGAAATCAAATCAGTTCTACTTATTCTTAAAAATGCACGCAAACACACATAAAAGAAAACAGATATAATTATTTTAATAGTAGAATAAGAAATAAATTCACCCCATATAAAAATTATACAAATATATACATATTTTTTATTTGTTTCAGGAATTAAATCTTTCTCCCTAAATTCAAGAAATAATTTTACAATTCAATGCAATAAAAACGTTTTAATAAGTTTAAACATTTTCAAAAAATTCATAAGATCTTACATGATTAATTATTAACAACTAGAACCAAAGCAAAAATTAAATATATATATATATATTTAATCTGGAAAACATTTATATTTGCAACCTGAAAACTTTATTTCCTTATGGTCTCAATAGTAAATTAAATGGGGAAGGTTATGCAGATTTAAACAATAATTGCATTTATAACAAATTTAACATTTTTAAAAATTTTCTAAATAAAGATAACTTTTCTAAAAGATTTAAAAGAGGTAAAGGGAAAGGAGGCAATTTTCAAATTATATTTGAGGAATTTCAAAATTACTGTAATCTGGAACACAATAGTGAAAACATTCACAGAATTAGGAAATACATTTTTGGTCTTAGAAATAATAAAATGAAATGGTTTTTAAATAATAAATTCGGGGAATTAGAGTTTAAAAATTCGTACACTAAATGTATTATTCTAGATCTTATTAAATGTAAACTTAACATTGGAAAAAACGATTTACTTTTTAATAATAAAAATAATGTTTACAAAGAATACTGTGTGATTAAATTCTTGGATATTTACTTCGAATATCTAAAATTACCCAAAATTATACATAATAATAATATATTTTTTCCTCTTGCAGATAAAACTAATGTATCAATAGCGTTTAGTTACACTTCAACTTTAAAGAAAAAAATTTGTAATTATAATTACTATAGCAAAAATTTAGATAAAATAAATAAAACAGATTGTTACTGTAACAAGGAAAAATATAAAGATTTTATAGATATTGATAAAGGTCATATTATTACAGGTAATTTAAAAATTATTGAATCCAACTCTTTAAGAGATTTGATGGGAAGAGGAACAAAATTTAGATTAAGAGAAAAAATAAACCATAACAAAATTTTGATTTCTATTGGTAATGATTTGGATGTTTTTATTGCCAAATTATCTAGAAAATACCACTGGCCTGCGGAAGGTTTCGGGGAATGGAAAGTGAGAATTTTAAAGGAAATTAAAATAAAATTGAATACTGATTTTGACAGATCTAAAGAACGTGGGATTTATTTTAGTAAAACATTAAAAAATGAAATAAAAAATTTAAAAGAAAAATTTGTTATTACAGTAATAGATAAATCAGCAAATAATTTCTGTTTAATTTGTAAATATTATTATAAAGAACTTTTAATTAATGAATATAACTCTAATGCAACTTATATGTTAAAGAACACCGGAAAAAAGGAATTAGATAAAAGAATGCTTGCTTTTGCAAAAAAAACCAAAACTAAGACTTGCTCTCTTAACTATCCTTATTTATTCCCAACAGTTAAATTTCATAAAAATCCATTAAAATTCAGATTCGTAACCTGTAGCACTGGTAGTTATAATTACTATACGGGTAAACATTTCTTTAAATACTTAAAAATTATCCTGGACAAAATAAAAAATGAAGACAACTTTATTATTTCTAGTAACAAAGAAGTATTGGATTTTCTTAAAGATAACAACATTAATAAACTTAATACTTTTGATTTCGAAAATTTATACACTAATCTACCTCATGAAAAATTAATAAAGGTCTGCACTTTTATATATGACGAATATTTAAATGAAAATATCATTCCTAAAAATAACTGGCTTGAGTTATGTAATTTTAATATTACTGAAAATTACGTGTTTAATGGTATTAATTTTTATAAACAAGTCAAGGGCATTCCAATGGGGACAGCTTTCTCAAGTGCTTTAGCTAATATTTTCCTGCATTACTATGAGAAAAAAATAATTAAATATAATTTAATAAACGGGTGGAGATATATTGATGACCTACTTTTGATTAACTTCGACAATACTAATATTATTACTAATTGCTATCCAAAAGATTTAATTCTAAAAGATACAAATATAAATCAACTTGAGGCTACCTTTCTGGATTTAAAAATCGAAATTGCTAATGATAAAACAATAGTTGGTATATACGATAAAAGGGATGATTTCAACTTTAAAATAACAAAACTATGTAACTACCATTCCAATCTAAACTCTAAAATTTTCAAAAATCTAATTTTCTCACAAGTTAACAGGATCAAAAGGGTTTGCAATAATAAAAATTCTTATATTGAAGCATCAAATATCCTCCTTAAAAATTTAATTAAAAATGATTTTCCTAGAAATTACTGTAATGTCAATTTTTTAATTAAACAAGGTATGGTTTGGGATTAATCTTTTGGCTTAAATAAAAATAGAAATTTACTTGCATATTGGATCACTCAATAGATGGCGCTGGGTGCCTACCTCTGTTTACATAATTTAACCGTTAACTTTCAAAAACAGGAAATAACAATCGATTGTTTAAAGTTTCATTCACTGTTGGAAGGTATGTTCTGGCCTTTTTGTTTTTAATTTTAATTTTAATTTTAATGCTGTTTTTGTTTTTATTGTTATTGTTTTCATTGTATTTTTACTTTGTGGTTTTTTTCTAATTTGTTATTTTGTATTTCCTTTCTGTTAAAATGGTATATCTCTTGAGCATAATTTCGGGGGATTTTCGGGTCACGAGGAATCATTATTAGACTTAATGTCTGTATGTCCTCACAGAAAAAATCCCTTTATTTGAATCCCTGCCTGAGGGTGACCCTTGAAAAAGTCTTCAGGCCGGATTCTTTTTTAATATTTTTTAATAATTTTTTTGGTTTAATTTTTATTTGATTTTGTTTTTCCTATTAACTTGATTCTAATACTTTTGTTTATATATATATATATATATATATATACGTAAATTTTATGCAGTGTTCTATAAAACACGTTTACCAATTCCCACACAGATTTGCTGCTTTTTGAAATTACAAGAAAATTTTAATTTTTCTCAGAAATTGAAAAAAAGAAGGGTCTATTCTTCTCACAAAGCGAAAATTTGGCGCGATAAGCAACACTGACACTGCTTTCGGGAGGCTGGGAATTAATTATCATTCCTTCTGGGCGGAAAATTTGCAGAAGGGAAAAACAATATCTTTGCTCAGTTCGTGACACTTAAAAGTAGTAAACAATGTAGCAGATATTAAACAACGTAGGAAATAGAGAAATTCAATTTCAAAAGAATCGTATTTCAGAGCAATGCATAAATATATTGCGTGATCCATCCTTAAAAATTAGATTTAAAATACACATTTTAGAAAGAAAAAAGTTTATTTTAAAAAAGCATAAAAAAGGAATATAAAATTAGTTATGCTTAGAATAATTCATCCATCTAATGATCCTTTCTAACTGTTTAGAAGAAATGAATGGTTTCATTTACAAAGTTATATGAAATCACATTCATAAAAGTATGTATTTTGTATGAGAAATATTTACACGAGAACATTTTTTTCAAAATATATTTAACAAAAAAGATTATAAGATCGCTTCGTTGTATAATACATGGAAAATAATCAACTTGAAAAAAAATGTTCTTTTTACTTTATTAATATAAAATTAATCATTCTCATGTTAATGTACCATAAAACCTCATGATAAACACTAACAATGCTTCGATATCAAAAACAGGAGAAATGTAATAGAATTATCAAAAACTGCAATTACAAATTCAAATAAAATGAATATCCAGTTTCCTCAGTATTGATATTTTTACCTTGAAATACTGAAAAATGTATTGAAAAAAATTTTGTTATTCATAATGCTGAAAAATTTATACACGATCGATCTTTCTTAGGAGAATGTACCAAAAAGACATCGAAGGAGTCAGTCGATTTCAATTTTATGTACGATATTAATCTAAAATGTAAAATCTTAATATTAATGTAAATCTTAAAGTCGGCAATAGGCAAGTATGTTGTAAGTGGAAAAGGAACAAAATCAGTCACAGATTCCCTTCAATCTAAAACTGCAAATGAGCAACTTCCCGTATTGCATTACGCTGTCAAAAATTAAGTGGTCTGAATCCAACATCGCTGAAAGAAAAGAAGGCGTATCGGCTAATCCCCAACCCAACAGAGGGCGGAAAGAAAATCCTAGAAACACAAAACATTCTTCTCTTGTGTCCTGAGGGTCCTATCCCCTTAACGCAAAAAAAGGGAAAAAGAGAAATCTGTGAATGGTTTGAAAAGTGAACTGACCGGTTATTCTTGGAATTATCATATCATTGAATTGTATATCACTGAAATTTATAGGAGCGGTGATTTTACTGGAAAGTGTGAAGTCACCGCTCGCTTAATGGTAGCGACCTTGACTTTCTGATATTCGCATTTGATTATGCACTATCCCAAAACGATCATTTTTAACTGCTTGTGACATATTTTTCTGACTGCATATGTTTTGTTCACTGCTGGTGTTATCTATTGGTAGAATATAGAACTAAAGTAAACATTATAAAGAAATGAGATATATTTTCAATTCAACTTTTTCAGAAAATGGTTTACTCCAATAAATAAATAGTTTTGAAAAAAAATCAAATTTAAAAAGTAAGCTGAAATAGATAAATTAATTCAATCACATATTACTTAAATTAGTTAATTAAGAATTAATTACAATTAATACATTTTATATTTAATATCAATTAATAATTTTTAATCAATAATATGATTGAAATAACAGATATTTGGAACAATTTTTAAAAAAAATATCAATAGTAAAATTACTTGTTATTCAAAAAATCGTAGATTATGCATCTCTAAAACCAGGGAGAGACTCATTCGTTTTTTTCAATTATGCTTATCGGGTGCTCGGCTCTATAGAAATATCGTTCACTTGTACATCTAATTTTGGATTTTCCTTTTACCTTCATAACTTTTTTTTACAATTGAGCAATTTCATTCATAACTAATATTTGCTATTAAAATAAATTACGACAGTTAAATTTAAAAATAATAGCTTTTAAATATACGGAACATTAAGAATGTGTCAAGAATGTTCCGAGTAGGATCTTGTAGCATTTGGACACGCATGTTCAGGGATGACGAATATTTTACGAGCGGTTATTACGTAACCAATATCATAAAGCTACAAATACCAATGATCAATACTTTTCAAAGAGGGGTGTGATTCAAGTCCTTGATACGATCTTATTGGTATATTCCGATTACAGGTTTTGGATCACTTCAGAAAGAAACCATCGATACGATCTATCCAATGGAAGCTCTCGAACAAGGATTCAATCATGCATTGGGAAGTGAACTCACCGGATCCACTGAAGAGAACGGACCGGTTATTCTAGGAATTATCCTATCATTGAATTGCATTAGGGATGACGAATATTTTCAGAGCGGTTATTACGTAACCAATATCAAAAAGTCACAAATACAAGTGATCAATACTTTTCAAAGAGGGGTGTGATTCAAATCCTTGATACGATCTTACTGATGATATTTCGATTACATGTTTTGGATCAAGATAGAAAGTAACAATCGATACGATATCACTGAAATTTGTTGGAGCGGTGACTTCACTGGAAAGTAAGAAACGATACGATCTGTCCAATGGAAGCTCTCGAAAGAAATCTGTGATTGGATTGAAAAGTGAACGGACCGGTTATTGGAATTATCGTATCGTATCATTGAATTGCATATCACTGAAATTTATCGGAGCGGTGATTTCACCGGAAAGTGCGAGGCTTCACTGGAAAGTGCGAAGTCACCGCTCCACTTTACGGGAGTGACCGATATTCTTATTTGATGATGCACTATTCCATACAGATCATTTTTAATTGCTCGTGACATGATTGACTTTGATTACATGTACTCTGTTTACTGCTGGCGCCATCTATTGGTAGAATATAGGACTAAAGTAAACATTTTGAAGAAATGACATATATTTTTAACTCATCTTTTCCAGAAAATGGTTCACTTTAATAAATAAATTAAATAAATAATTTTGAGGAAAAAAAAAAATTTAAGAAGTAAGCTGAAGCAGATAAATTAATTCAATCACACGTTAATTAAATTAGTAAATTAAGTATTCATTACAATTAATAAATTTTATATTTAATATTAAGTAATAATTTTTAATTCATAATATGATTGAAATAACAGATATTTGGAACGCATATTTAAAAATAACAATAGCAATATTATTTATTATTCAAAAAATCGTGGATTATGCACCTCTAAATTGCATATCATTTAAATTTATCGGAGCGGTGACTCACTAGAAAGTGCGAAGTCATCGCTCCACTTTATGGGAGTGACTTTGACTTTCCGATATTCGCATTTGACGATGCACTATTCCACACAGATCATTTTTAATTGTTTGTGATATGATTGACTTTGATTCATAAATTCTGTTTACAGCTGGCGCCATCGATTGTTAGAATATAGAACAAAAGTAAACATTTTAAGGAAATAACATATATTTCATTCAAATTTTCCAGAAAATGATTTAATCCTATAAAGAAATAAAATAAATAGTTTTGAGAAAAAAAAATCAAATTTAAGAAGTAATCTGAAATAGATAAATTAATTCAATCACACGTTACTTACATTAGTAAATTAAGTATTAATTACAATTAATAATTTTATATTTAATACTAAGTAATAAATTTTAATTAATAATATGATTGAAATAACAGATATTTGGAATAAATATTTAAAAATAACAATAGCTAAATTATTTGTTATTCAAAAAATCGTGGATTGTGCATCTCTACTAAAAATGCATGCAGACTCTGAGTCGAAAAGGTATTGATCACTCTTAAACGCACATATTAGGGCGATGGATATTTTCATGCGAGTGAATCACAGAAATTTGAACGAAAGTTCAGTGTCAATGTGTTTATATAAATCTTTGATGATAATTTTTTGGGGTCGTACTCGCTGACCTAGATGAAAAAATACTTTGTTTTTTTTTCTTATACGTTATTATACACATTATTTATTTATTATACGTTTTCTCAGAAATGTTGGAAAGTAGGAAGATAGCAGTGCTGGGAGACATTTACTTTAAGCATTATCATGTCCCAGCACATTTTCCTCGCGAAGTGTGTAGTCACATCAATGTTATTCAGTTAGGTCGAAATCGACACGCGAGATCCATTGCTCGGTCTCCACGTCAACTGTCAATTCGTGTAGCTTTTTTCATGTGGTCACCTTAAATCAATGGTTTATGTTACACCTTTAGACGTAATGAAGGATTAGGTAATAAAGTTGACAGTTGGTACTGCGGCAGACATTAAAAATTTATCTGGTGCATCTGCAAGTCGTTGTCAAGTTACTGCAGATTGTGCAATGACTTCAACGGCCACCATTCCGAACAATTCTTGAAATAATTAGCCAAATAAATCTTTTTATAGTTATTATTATATTTTTTTGCCTTTCCAGTGTGACGTCGAAATCTGTGCATAATTTTCGGGAATTTTATCCTCTACAAGTAATTTGTGATACCGCATCTCAGGGAAATTTTTTCCCTCTTGATGTCTTTTAATAACATTCTGAATTTCTCGGTCCATTCTCACCACATTATATATTTCTTATTCCTTGAAAGTTGTTTAAATATGTCATTAATGGAAATAAAAAGGGTATTATATTTTGTAAAATTAACAGGTGTTTTTTCCCCCGAAAGTTATTCGCACATTCTTTAATAAAAATATTATTATAGGGAACAACTTTCATGGTATTAATGTACAATAGTTACGAAATATTAATCTTTGGAATGAATTTAGCATTTTACTGAATCTTTCGTGTCATACTTGGCGATTAAACCCTGGCATGTGGTATTCAAACCCGAATTTGTGTTTTAGACACGTTTTTCCCAATTAATTGAAATAAAAATTTGCAACACTTGTAGTCACAAAATCCCATATCAGATTTAATATATTTAAGTCATTGAGTTTTTGAGTTATCGCATTTACATTTTTCTGAAAGTACAGACTGACAGACGGGTAATATCTAATTAGATTTGTCTCAAAATTCGAAACTTATCTACGATATAGATTCTAAATGCGTGTAGTGAATTTTATCCGTATGGTTTTCTCTGTTTTGTTGTTATCGTATTAAGTGATGTTCGAACAGCCGGACAGGCAGTTTTCCTCTGACCTGATTTTCCTCAAGATTTGATAAAAATCTACAAATTTGATATAAAGACAATATACATAATTCAATCCGTCTAGATGAAAGCATTTGTGAGTTATCTTTGTCGCAGACAGATGTGTATTTTTGAAAATATTATCAAGTTAAGAAGTAATTTTTTTTGAAAATTATCTAATTTTGACAGACAATTTAAGCGGCATAGAATTGGTCTTGCCATTCGGTAAAAAATCTTGTAGACTTATTATTTTAAAACTCCTTAAAAGTATAGAAGCCATAGAAAATATTAAATGTACCTTAATATTTGGCTTTGCAAGTTATCCAGAAAATGAAGGGAGCAGGAACAACAGTGTTTTCGTAAATGAGCCCTCAGAGTTTTATTAAAAAATAATTCATACTAATAAATAACTATAATATCACAAAAATAAGCAGAATTTTTTTTAATTAAACTGTAAAAAAGATCATTCGCCAATTTGAAGGGTTTATAAAACAAAGTTTTCGAATTAATCAAATTTCTTTACAATAAGAATTTAACAATTATTTCCAAAAGATTTACAATCACCACCAAACGCAGATGCACACTATTTTTTCATTTTCTTTATACCACCATGCACTACAAATTGAACTCGTACTTCTGAAACTCCTAGTATCTAGGAGATTTTTTGAGAATTTTTTGATATTCTATTTATGGCAATTATGAATAAAATAATTGATAAATTATTACGGTAAAAATGTAGTGCTTATCCTCATCTAAGATCTTTATGCATGAGAAGGTAAAATATGCGCAAGTGAACGTTTTCACTGTTCATCTGTTTACATAGCACGCATCGGACTGCAAAGGGTTATTGAAAACACCTGGCCGATTTCCAGTTTGTTAGAATTTGGCACATATCAATGTGAAAGACATCATCAAAACAGATTGTAGTGTTATTATAAGTTAAGAAATCTCATTCTAATTCCTGCTCGATAAAAAAAAATATGTGGGGAAAGGCAACGACCAGCATTAATATGAAAATGTATTTATTATAATTAAAGGACAAAACATTACTATACTAACATAAAACATACATGAGCGTGAGCTGTATGTCTTACAGACTCACTACCCAACTCTCATCTTCCAATAATGGAGGGAAGGCATCACGTGATTAATGACGTGACGCAACATGGCCAGTATGGCGCCATACAGATGAGATCTGTTAACAATTTCCACATCGGCCATCATGACAGGATAGGCAACCTCGCCTTATGGTATACAGTACCTTGAAGTAAACATATTATAAAACAAACAGTAAATACAAAACAAAAAATAATAATAAGATGCAAATTGAAATATTTACAAGATAAAACAAACAAAATAGTCATACCATCCGTGACAGCATAAATATATAGCAATACAATAGCGTGCACTTGGAAATATCGAATAACTAACTAAAAACAAAAATAATATTAGTGTTGAGCATATAAAAACATAATAATATAAAATAAGTAGAGAAAAAAAATCAAAGTCTTCTATCGTCCAAATACACACACACAGAAAGAAAAACAGTTGTCTTTTTCTTTAAATAGTGTTAAATTTTTTTCTTTTGAAAAAAAATTCAAGTGATATGTTCTATATTGCTGGACCATGGTTTCATATATTCTGCACAAGTTGAAGTTTTTGATGGTCCATCGAAGAAATCACACTTTTCAACATCGTATGTGTCGTTTGCCTTAATTTTGATCACTTTATATGGTCCGAAAAGTTTTTGTTTCGATTTGAGACCAGGGCCAAATTGAGTGCGCTTTATTGCGACGAAATCATTCAATTTAAATTTTTGAACATTTTTGCGACGCTGTTGTAATTACGGCGATTTTCTTTTTGGATAATGAGAATTTGTTGTTTTGCGTCTTTACGGAGTTCATCACGCTGTTGGAGAAATGCAGATTGGATCTCTTCGTTGACGATTTCGAGGATTTTTATATCATGCTCAGATTTCATTTTAGTTCTAAATAGAATTTCGAATGGAGTAGAATTGATATTTCGTTGAAATGTAGAATTAATAATTTGCTGAACGGCAGCAACATGGCTATACCATTTTTCAGGATTTTCTATGGATAGCTTGGAGAGTACAGCTATGATAATAGAATTAAGTCTTTCTTCCTGACCATTTGATCTAGGAAGTCCAACTGTAATAGCAATATGGGTGATATGTTGATGCTCACAATATTCTTTGAATGACGTGGATGTGAAAGCGGTACCTCTGTCCGTAATAATCCTTGAAGGATTGCCGAAAACTGATCTTTGGCATTCGAGCTTATTTAGAACTTCAGTGGTGTCGGTGGACTTGGTCGGGTAAAGCCACACAAACTTCGTAAAGGAATCGATGATTGCCAGAATATGCTTATATTTCTTAGAAGTGCTGGGGAGAGGACCCAAATGGCCAATATGGTATGCATGAAAGGGAGTGTCGTCTTTGTCAAGTAGATGCAAAGTGCCATTCAATTCGTCACGTTTTCTGTTATTTAGAATGCATGTTACACAGTTGCGTATACACCGTTCAACTTTCTCTTTCAAGTTCAGAATAAAGAATTCTTTGTTTAACAGTTCCTGCGAGCGTTTTACTGCAAAATGGCCTCGTTAATGGCATGATTTAATGATGTTGCCCTGCATATCATCAGGTACGACAAGTAAATCGATGCCGTCTATGCTCTTATATAAAATGTTGTTTTTGACTATGTACTTCTCGTAAGGTGCATTTTGAAGTAATGCTTTTATAGCTGTAATATGCTCGCCTGTCGATTGAGCTTTGAAAATTTGAAGACAGACACAGTCTTGAATGATCATGCAGCATGGGCTTCGGCTAAGAGTGTCGACATCAGTCATCTTTGAACCGGTTCGATGCTCTATTTCGTAGTCAAAATCCTGAAGGTATAATGCCCATCGCGAAATGCGGGAATTCATTTCTTTTTTATTTAACGTTTTGACGAATGCATTACAGTCAGTGATAATTTTAAAGTGTGATCCGAGGATGTAAATTCGGATTTTTTTAAGAGCTTCCACAGTGGCGAGTACCTCCAGCTCATAGCTGGTGTATTTTCTTTCGTTGTCAGACGTTTTCTTGGACATATAATACACTGGATGGAATTTGTTATCGTCTTTGGATTTTTGTAGTAGGACTGCCTCAGAGCCATCAATTGATGCGTCTGTATGAATTTCAATGGAACTGCCTTGATTAAAAATAGTTAAAACGGGTTTTTTAGAAAGTAACTGTTTTAAGCGTAAAAACCCACAAATATGAATAAACTATAGACGTTGCTGCCATAAATATGAAAGTACGAAGCCGTTTTAAAATTCAGTGGAGTTTTCATTATGCATGCTAGTGTTTACAAAACATAAATCGGGTAGGAAAAAAGTAGCTTGAGTGCCAAACCGTTTGAAAATGAAATTACTCAGTTTAAACAACGGCTAAATAAATCGAAATTTCTTTAAGATATTATATACATAATCAAAAGAAATTTCTCTAATTTGTAAAAGTGTTCATTAAAGAAAAATCTGATTTCGTATACAGAAATATAATTAGAGTAAAATAATACTCATGCGAATTTAATTTTATAAAAAAAGTCATTGTTTTATACAATAGGTATTATTTTATTCATTTACATTAATTTGTTGTATTTATAAAATAAGAAATTTATTCATTTAAAATGTTAAAGGCAATTATTTTGTTATATACATAAATTATGATTCTGTTATGAAAGAATACAATACATAAATTATATGCTTTTAATTATTGAACAGATAATTATAATTCGACAAAACACATTTTATGTTTACTACAAGAATAACAATGCACTGATGAAAGAAAAAGAAAAACAGTCGGATTCCTTAAGTCGAAGAGATTCTTTCTAAAAAATAATTCATATTTTTTATGGATAAGTTTATTTTCTGATTATAGCCAGAATAATATTTGTTCAATAAGAATGCTACTTATTTCAACAAAATCCCTTTGTACATTATTTTTAAAAATTTGAAAGGAGCTTAAAAAAATAACTCAGAATGTTGGATAATCAAAACTCTCCTGCACCATTGAAATGTGTTCACATAATTCATCAATGAGATAAAATATAAATTTACAAAATTAAAACGAATAACTTCAAAATTATTATTCAAAAGCAAAGATTTCGGTTAAAATTCAAGTTTCCTTTATAAATATTTTTACATGCTCTATCTAATATCTGAATCTGTAGCCAAATGTCAAATACAATTTTGTCAAAATGTCAATACCTAATTTTTAAGTTGTCTGAAAAAGAAAATAATTTTTTTAATAATAAATAAAACATCTAATATTTCTTTTAGTAATACTTTTTTTTAAATTCTGTGAATTCTGTCAAAATAATATATGCCTACCTTCAATAGTTTTTATGGAAAGCATTATTTTTTTTATTATCATTTAAAAATTTAATTTATATAAATAAAATTCTTCAATCTCTGAATTTTTTAAAAATCTATTGAATGAACTGTTGTGGCATTAGGGGATAACGGCCTTTGTTGCCATTCTCATCTCATTTCAATCGATCAATCATATAAATAAAATAAATAATTGAATTTTAAATATATTTTAAGATTTCAATTGCATGTACTGGAGTAACAAATAATTCTATGTATTAGGAATACTCATGTATTAATTCTATGTATTAGGAAAACTCATGTATTAATACTATGTATTAGGAATACTCATGTATTAATACTATGTATTAGGAATACTCATGTATTTATAGTATGTATTAGGAATACTCAAAATTTATTTTTTAAGTTTATTAATAAGCAGCAAAAAAGTAAACCTATTCATTAATACCTGAACATTTAATTTACAATCTGTAAAATTTCTGACATTCTTCTCTAGTTATCTTTACATTAACCATCAAATATCGTTTCGATCATCGATGCAGTTTAATAGAAAAAAAATAACTATCAAGAAGTCTAAGGCAAACTCTTTCTAACAGCACACGAGTGAAATCGTGTCAAGTAACGAAATTAGAATTTTTGTAAAGAAAACAAAACCGTTTTTGCAAAGCAATTTAAGGGGAAGGGGGGGGGGGGGGTAAAATTGTGAATATTCGAACATGTGCCAGGAAAAAAATAAGTTGTGATTGATTCAAAATGTTTTTTGAAAAATTCCTTGTCACTGTACTTAACTCAGCATGCGTATTTATACGTGTAATATATGAATACGCGTGCTGAGAGGTGCTGTAATGAATCTTTCAAATAAGTAATTTTTAAAATACAACGCTTTTGTTTATTATTTATTTTATACACATCATACACACACATTTTTTAAATAATAATATAAAAAATATATAAAAATATATATAATATATATTATTGCAATATAATCTATGCATTACGATTAATGTTAATAATCGGTTATATATTAACTAATTGCCTCAGGTGACCAGCTAGGTTCGGCAATTGCACTCTTTATATTTGTTTTCAGATAAATCGTTTAGATATGATTTCATGCCCATTATTAAAGCCAGATTAATTAAATTATTATTAAATTTATTGATTTTAAATTAGTTTGTTATTGAAGTTGTGTTATTTTAATTATTTTACATAAGTTCTATTTACTGTGTAAACGAACCTTTCTAATGGGAACAGTCCCATAACATCTTAAGGCTGCCAAAAATGTAATACATCTGAAATTCGATACATCTAAATCAAGCGATATTTTAAATTACTTTTTTAACTTTTCTTGCAGACTGCACAAATACAAATATGAAACGACCCGAATGCTTCAGTTTCCAAAAAAGCAAAATCTTATGAAAAATATTTGATGAAACAATAAAAACTGTTTGAATTTCAGGGCAACACTGTAATCTACTGTTACAAATTAGGTATAAAAAATATTTTTTTAAAGTGATAAAATTTAGCAAAACTCTTCACGATTTTCAAATTAACATCCTTAAAAAAGCATTTTTTTATATTTTTAAATTATGTAAAATTCATTTTTATACAGTAATATTTTGGAAGTTATCACGGAAAAACGACAAAATTCTACAAAATTTTATTTGAAATTCTAATTAGAATTTAAAAAAAAAATCCCTCCGACGTACACAGATCCGACATTAAAGGTAAACATGTGCAAAATTTGGTAATTCGAAGTAAAAGCTCCGCCTTGTAGAGCGCCAATATCCGCACATTCATCACTATTATTAGGATAGATAGATAACCGGTAAAAGTGATGAATCGATAGGATTTTTTATCATACAAAAAAAAAAAGTTCAATAATTTGATGATAGAGGGCGCTAAACACAAGCAAAACATACAATTCTACGAGAAAAATACTTTTATTTGCATGAAAGCAATTGTTTACATGCATATCACGCCAGTACTATAGTACTTGTTCTATGTGTCCGCCATCACCACAAATAACAGTTTGGAAGCGGGAGACAACACTGGTAACTGCATCATACAGCATATCCGGATGAATGCATGAGATTTCGTGGCGAATGGCTTCCTTTAGCTGCACTAACGAAGTTGGCCTATGGTGGTACACCCGAGACTTAAGGTAACCCCATAGCCAAAAATCAAGGGGTGTTAAATCTGGTGAGCGTGGGGGCCATTCATGTGTAAAGTGACGGCTGATTATCCGTTCTTCAGTAAAAGTTCTCAAAAATGCCTTCACTTCGGTGTCGATGTGAGGAGGTGCCCCGTCTTCCATGAATGTCACTGTGTCAAGGACATCGTGTTCCAATAAGGACGGTATCACTTCCTTCTGTAACATTTCCAAGTAACTTGTTCCATTAACTGAACATGTCTTCCATCCTGCTTTTTTACAGGGCTTTTCAAAGAAAAAAGGGCCTACAATAATGGATGCAGTGAAACCACACCAAACAGTAATCCGTGGTGAATGCAGGGGCTTCTCAGTGTAAGCATGTGGATTCTCATGTGCCCATATTCTACAGTTATGGGTATTAACTGCTCCATGAAAAGCAAAATGAGCCTCATTTGTCCACAATATTTTCAGCAGCCATCGCGGATCATCTTCAATTTTCGCCAAAGCCCAATTTGAGAATTCCAATCTCTTAGCTGTATCATTTGGTAAGAGCTGATGTAGCGATTGCAATTTGTATGGGTACAATTGCAATACACCATGAAGAATACGGTACACCGAAGTCTTTGGTATACCAGTTATTCGTGCCACTTCTCATGCGCTACTGACTGCACTTGTAGACAGTTCCCTTAGCGTGTCCATTTGCGAAGAGACATCGGGGGTACGGACTGTTGTTAAACGAGGTGCACCACTGCGTGGCCGATGACACAAACTTCCAGTTTCTTCGAAACGGCGTACTAGGGAAACAAGTCCAGCAGGAGTGATCGGACCTGAACCTTTCTTCAATCTTTTCTGGGTCCTAAACTTTCGTAAGGCTTCAGCCGCCGATTCGTTGCTGACATAAAACAACTTTACCAATAGTGCTTTATCCACCAGTGTCAACATCTTAATACAAACCTTTAGAAATGATGTGTCAATCGTTCACTCTGCCTTTCATAAAATTTTAATTTGCATATTTCCACTTGTGTGCAGCGCCCTCTATTGACAAATTTTTGAATTATTTTTTTTTTCTGTATTAAAAAAAAAAAAAAACCCTTCATGAGAATAATAGTTTCGCAAACCGCATTCAAATATACCCAGTCCTTCAATTTTTATAAATTTTTAAAGTATTTACAAATTTATGGGACACCCGGTATATATATATTACATTGTTGGACTTTCTGTCATCACGAAGTAATTGGGCTAAGATGAAAAAGCCAATAATGGAATATATATATATATATATATATATATTACAAAGACTGTTGCTTGAAATGAATGTAGCAGCTTGGTTATACAAGCAAGATTCAATACGTGGAGTTGTGCCAAACTTTACACCCTTTGTGTAAACTAGATCGACTTGAGAAATAAAAGGAATCCAATCCCTATTAAAATGTTCAACAACATAATCACATTCGATATATTGTATGTACACAACATAGTCACTACATAATATTAAACATTCAACAGAATTCTGTAGATATCATAATAATTCCTTGGCTTAAAGAAATTGGTTATAAATTACTTTTCGTTTCAATATCCTCAGATGACTACTTTTCGATGATTTCATCTCATTAAGGGGTGAGACGCGGAAAAAAGAACGCATTTCGGGAATTCATCATTCTTTGACCTTGATTTCCACCTTATTGGGTTTTTTTTTCGTTCAATTCCCCCCCCCCCTCATATATGTGAGTATAATGTAGGTTCTGGCCTTATTATTTTATTTTAATTTAATCAGCGAGTAATCCAAGTTTACTTTATTGTTAAATATAAACATTTCCTTTTTTTTTTTTTTTATCCTTCTTCTAACCCTTATTTTGATGAACTAAACCCACCTTAAGGCATGTGCAAAGGTGCGGAGGACTTTAGAATCCGTTGGCAAACAATAATGTTGCTGATATTGTACATTTCTTTCTGTTTATATATTTCAAAATTGAGGATGTAAATGCTTCTTATTATTATAAAAATTTCATATCCAGGTCAATTTAATTCCTGCTTCTTTTCATTTTAAATTTATTAAAGTACTAGCCACCGTTGGCGACCAGCCGGTTCGCCAATCTTAATGTTCGTTTAAATTCTATTAATTAAATATTTTACTCAATTCCTACTTGAATAGATTCTTCATCAAAATATTTTAAAACTTCAAATTTTGATAATTCACTCATAATATTATAAAGGCCTTCAGTCATAACGTAATATGTATCTCTCTAATTTTCTGAAAGCTCTCGTAGAATTTATGCTTTAAATTAAATTGGAAAGAATTAATCTGCTATTAATATAATAATATTTTTTACTGAAACAAAACTTTTTTATAATATGATTACTGATAACAGAGTCACTGAGCGTTTAAACTTTATGGGCACTAAAGAACTAAAGAATTTGTTTCTTAATTTATGTAATATCTCAAGAATTTGTCAACAAAATTTTTTCAGATTCATTATGAGCAGGTCTATTAATTAACAATGTTTAATTTCAAATGCATCAACCACTAAGAAAGTAAAATGAATCGTTTAAAATAATCGATCGAAAACAGGTTTAAAAAAAAAACTACTTAAAAAACAATAAACTTAAAACTATAAGCATACACAAAAAATATATAATTAACATAAATACAATTGAATTACAAAAGCATGCAACTCACCTAAAAATAATAATAATAAATAATTAATCATCCGTTCATAATATTGTCAACAATCAGAACACAATGCGCATACGTAAATTTCCAACGCCAGTTACGGTAACGCAAATGCGTTAATTTTTCTACGCCAGTTGGGGTAACGCTATGCAGATTAGACATTTTTAATTTCCTTTATTAGGTGTTAAGTCAAAAGTACTTCAGAATTAATCTGAAAGATCGATTAATTAACAATGTTTAATTTTAAATGCATAAAACATTAAGAAAATAAACAGAATCGTTTGAAATAATCGGCCGAAAAATGTTAACCCTAGCCTCATTACTGTTGGGGGGGAAAAAAAGAAAAGAAAAGAAAAAAACTGAAGCCTTACTCATTTGGTGTTGGGGAAAATGAAGATTTTTTGGCGGGAAAGTTAGTTTTTAATTAATAATTAAAAAAAATAGACCCCAGGTGCACATTCCCGACCTCAAAGGTATATATGTACCAAATTTGGTAGCTGTAGGTCAAATGGTCTGTAGAGCGCCAACACAAACAGATTGAGCTTTATATAAGTATATAGATTTAACTTCTTCCCAGAACAAAATGCTGAAGAAAAAGTTATTTTCAATTCTTAGCTACATTTTGATTTTTGAATTCCAGCTTCAAAGATATGATGAAAAACTTTATTTCAATTCCAAGGTATAAGAATGATCCTTATTTGCACCTAATCACTATGAAATAATATAGCAATATCAAATGAAAACTATGTTATTTTCACCAAACATAGATGCATTTTATAAAAAGAAAAAAAAATGTGATTGTTTCTAACTTAAGAATTTTCCTTCGTAATTCTAGAAAAGTGGAATTTTAACATGATGCGGAAAATATCTAATATGTATATCTGCTGTATATTCACAAGTAAATTAAAACAAAAATATATGAGGGGAAAAAAATCGCAATTTTATTCTTTCAAATCATATAAAAATACTGATTACAAAAAAAAGGCTCATAATTTGAGCACAGCACACATGATACAAAAATAAGCTCACAATTTGAGCACATGTAATACAAAAACAAGCTCACAATTTGAGAGCACACATTATAAAAATAAGCTCACAATTTGAGAGCACACATTATAAAAATAAGCTCATAGTTTGAGAACATACTAAAAAAGCTCAGTTTAAGAGCATACTATACAAAAATAAGTTCTGAATTTGAGAATAAATGATACAAAAATAAGCTTATAATTTGATCATGGACTGATTATTTAATACATGTATTGTGCTGCATTTCCAGAAATATATATACATTAAATAAAATAGAAAAACCACGGACAAAAACAAATTAAAAAAACCATGTATATAAACAAAGTGACTATACTTATAAATATCTACAATATTTACACTCAAAAATATATGGAGATTTAGGTATATTGGAAATCAATATTATAGGGGACACATTACTCAAAAATTGATAAACCAATTTTATTTTAGAATAACAAATTTTATTTTATTAATCCTTGCACTCATGTTGCCTTACTATTCACTATACCAAAATTTCAGATTTGTATTTAATAATTCAGGAGATATTATGCTTTTCATTTACAAGTAATTACTTTGGTAATCAGTTGGTTTGCAAGGATTACTGGGTGTGTTTATTTATATTAAATCTCTAATGTTTAATTAGATGTTCATGATCCTCTGAAGAAACATTTTTAAGCATTAAACTGTGGCAGACATAAAAACCATTTTATTTTAATAGTCTGACATGTGTTTAATTCATTGTGCTTGTAAACAAAATTCCAATTAAGTCAAGTCTCATATTATTATAGCGCTATGGAAAAATTGTCTGGTTTTTCTCTCTTCTAACTTTTGCAATTTATTGTAACTTCACAATCTTGTTTTTTATGTAAATAATGGAAATGAAATAGAATTATTTTTACTTAGTTGTCAACAACGGGAAGAGAAATCACACAATTAAATATTTGATGAAACACATGAAAATGCTTTGAATTTTAATTTAACAATGAAGTCTACTGTTGAACATTATGATAAAAAAAAAGCTAAAACTCAAGAAAAAAAATTGGATAACAATTAAATTATAATCACTGAAAAGACAATTTTTAAAAAATATAAAAATCAGTTTTAAACATTAATATTTTCAAAAGATAAAGCAAGGGGAAAAAAAAAATTAAGCTGCCAAAATTTCTATATTTTAAATATTTAAAAAAAATTCTGATTAATATTTTTAAAAATTGCATTAAGGTACATATCCCTATCTTGCTAAGCATATTTGTGCTGCATTTGATAGCTCTCACTCTGTTGGGAAGAAAACCAAAAAACAGATAAACAACTATCTAGCTTTATCACTAACAGTCATCACAATTGAAATATGTACACAATTAAGAAATTCAAAGGCTTTTTTTCAATGTTAGGCTTTTTATCACCACCATGTTTTAAATATTGTTTAGGTTTTTATTCTGGCTTAAGAAAAAGGTTTCAATTTACTGGAACTTGTTAATAATTATATGTACGATGAAACTGTGCATAAGCATTCATCTATTTAATCTTCTTTATATAGAAGATATAAAATGGGGTAGTACTAATTTTTTCTTATTTCTTACACTGTAAGTACAATTGTTATATTAACATTTAATATTAAATTATTGATATAATAATATGGGATTTGACTTAATTCGAATGGTTTACAAAAACAATGAATTAAATGTATGCCAAATTATTAAATAATATGGCTTTTATATTTACCATAATTTAATGTTTAAAATTAGAAATCCAAACATAGCTTTATGTAATATATTTTAGTGAATCTATAAATATAATTCAAAGAAAAAAATATCCATAATTAAAAAAGCAGAAAATATTAAAAAAGGGATTTAAAAAAAATTCAACTAAGAGATGGATCAAAATAACTTTTTCTTTTAATGTTCTGATTCTATTTAATGTTAAAATATAAAATCAAAATATTTTCATTAAAATTTCAAAAACATTAGTAATGTAATGTGTCCCCATAATCACCCATTGATCAATACCTTCGCTGCCACTTTCGATATTTTGGTGGATGTTTGTATACACCTCTGGCAATGCATTCAGCTCTCCGTGTGTTTACATAATCAACTAAAGGATCAAAAGTTTTTGAAGTAGCTGACCTAACTGCAATGCAAACAGTAAAATGTATTAGACACATCATAAAACTTAACCTAAAACATATATTACAATCAGAAGATTTATAAAATTAAATAATGAAAAGCACAGCATTACATACTAAAAAGATAAAAATCAAACAAATGTGATTCACTTATTAAATTGGTGTATATAAATTTGTTTAACATTTTAATGATATAATATTTATTTAATAGGATTAATCATTACTTTTGCTTTTTTTGAAATATGAAATGAAAAAAAAAAACCTGCAATAAAATTTTAATGATAGGTAATTAAATTTCTTTCATAATTGAATTCTATATAATAAGCATGCAAAGAGTTGTTTAAAAACAATGGATTAGCAATAAAAGTAAAAATAAAATAATTAACACTGGAATTTTAATTATCGTTCACTTGGTCTCAAAGCCTAAAAAGTCTATATATATTGGGTTGGCAACTAAGTAATTGCGGATTTCACTCATAGATGGCTTCAGTTGAATTTTTAGGTTTGCAGACGTAGTACAAATGTAAAACACATTTTGTTATTTGATAGTTGGCAATTCAGCTGTCAATCAGTAAAAAAAGTTCTTTGAACGGTTGCGTAGTTTTCGTTTGGCGTTCGTTGAAAAATGGAAAATCAAAAGGAACATTTTCGTCATATTTTGTTTTTTTATTTCCGCAAAGGGAAAAACGCATCGCAAGCTCATAAAAAGTTATGTGCTGTTTATGGTGACGAAGCCTTAAAAGAACGACAGTGTCAAAATTGGTTTGCCAAATTTCGTTCTAGTGATTTTTCACTCAAAGATGAAAAACGCTCTGGTCGTGCAGTTGAAGTTGATGACGACCTAATCAAAGCAATAATCAATTCAGATCGTCACAGTACAACACGTGAGATTGCAGAGAAGCTTCATGTATCACGTACATGCATTGAAAATCACTTAAAACAACTTAGCTATGTTCAAAAACTCGATACATGGGTTCCTCACGAACTGAAAGAAACGCATTTAACCACGACCTGTATTACGGAGGTCGTGATTTAACGCAACGCATTAACAGCTGCGATTTGCTAAAGAAACGTAATAAAAATTATCCATTTTTAAAACGACTGATAACTGGCGATGAAAAATGGATTGTTTACAACAATATCAAGCGGAAAAGATCGTGGAGCAGGTCAAGTGAACCAACTCAAACAACATCAAAAGCTGATATTCATCAAAAGAAGGTCCTGTTATTAGTTTGTTGGGATTACAAAGGAATTGTGTACTTTGAACTCTTACCACCCAACCGAACGATCAATTCTGATGTCTACTTTGAACAACTAACGAAATTAAACAATGCAGTTGAAGAAAAGCGGCCCAAATTGATAAATCGAAAAGGTGTTGTATTCCATCATGACAATGAAAGGCCACACACATCATTGGTTACTCGGCAAAAATTATTGGGGCTTGGTTGGGATGTTTTGCCACATCCACCATATAGTCCTGACCTTGCACCATCTGATTACTTTTTGTTTCGATCTTTACAAAACTCCTTGAATGGTAAAAATTTCAATAATGATGATGTCAAATCGTACCTGATTCAGTTTTTTGCTAATAAAACCCAGAAGTTTTATGAACGTGGTATTATGATGCTGCCTGAAAGATGGCAAAAGGTCATTGATCAAAATGGACAATACAATACAGAATAAAGTTATTTAGTTCTATGAAAAAATTGTCTTTGATTTTCTAAAAAAAAATCCGCAATTACTTAGTTGCCAACCCAATATGTATATATACACACACACACACACGCATAAAAAAAAAAGGAAAAATTATTTTTAAGCCCTCCTAAATCAGTTAACTGAATTGGTGCTCCTAATGGTGCATTATGAAAACATATGTCAAAGCAGCAACATTAATACTGAGAAAATACTTTCAAAGATATATTGGGGAAAACTTTGTTTGAATTGTAAAAGCATATTATTAACTAAAACACTGCTTCAAAATTAATTTGCTTGTTGTTCCATGAAGAGTTAGGTCGATTTTTTTTTCTCCTTTTTAAAAGACATAAAAAATTAGCACCAAAAAAAAATATTATTACATAGTTTAGATTATGATACTGCATTTTTATAGGAAATTAAAGATATTATTACAAACGTGAAGGAAATTATAGATGAAGTTTATTTGGCTTCTTTCTGATTCACATTGGTTAGCATCTGTTGGGATATCAATAACAGAAATGTCTCTAAATTGGAATATCTGCAAAATGAATATCCTCATCTATCGACTTTTCAGTAGGAAGATCAGCAGACTGCTGAATTTCAGAATTAGAAACCGGGTAAACATGTTAGAATTCAATATCAGCCATGATGATAGGCATGTGTTGATTGAAAGAATGAAGTATGGCATGAAAACCTATCAGGAATGAAAGCATTTCAATATTTAGGGCTTGAAGAGCTAGCTGGGAACATCTGCTCACTATTACCAAGACATCCTTCATTGTTTATTTCAATCAAAAATGTCTGGCGAACTTTTGGCAGAATCCACTTTTTAGAAGGATGTCTAGAACTTATACCCTGTGGTAAAAATACTAGGGTAAACTTTGTTACTGGTGCTTTTTCAATTTGTGATTAATTAATTTCAGCTTTTGATAAGGCACAAGCAGACATAGGTTAAAGAGTTTTCTTTATATTTACAATGTGTGAAAACTCAGCATTTTAACCAAAAATGAAACATTACAAGACACTCATTAAAGAAGATTTTCATTATAATGAACCAGTATACCATCAGATGTTAAGTAGATGAATTCCTTATGAATTTAGAGTAAAAGTTCAATAAGGGTAAAAATGATTTAAGCTCAGATAGCATTTAATGAAGCTATCTTCTTAAGGGTGGAATGAATACCACTTTCAGAAATTATATGATATCAAATTTCAGCATTTCTTTTGAAAAACTGCCACTTATCTGCATTTAGTTTAGCATTATACTTTTTGTAATCTTTATATTAAAGCCCCCATTGTGGAAAAATATTTTACTTCAGTAGTGATGAGATCAAGATATCATTTTGGAAAAATGCAATTCTGTGTATACCTTGTAATATGTGCTCCATAATTGACTGAAAAGTAACTGCAGCAGCAGATATACCATACATTAATCTATCAAGTATAAAGATTTAGCTTCAGTTAGTATGATTGTAACAGGTAAGTTTAGTAAAATATTTACCTCTCCTCAAAGCAGCAAAGGTATTTTATTGAGTAGGAAATTGTAACTCATTAGGATCAAAATACTTGTTTATAGTTACCTTCAAATCACCACTCAATCTCGCAGAATCAGCAATAAGCATCGACCACTTATTCAACAAATTACTAAATATTATCTATCAATCATTTAATATCATCCAATAAAGCATTATAATATTCAATCAATTGATCATTTACTTGAAAATATGCAAACTTATTAAGTTTCACAATATTGTTCACACAATTCAGAAGAAATTAAAAATATATATTTCCAATTTAGCTAGAATACTGATAATCAATTTTTTTCAAAGAGCTGGCTGGTTGATCAACTTTCACAATAGTAAATGGTAACTTATGATATTGATTGTTACATTGCATTTCGATGAGGACTTCTTCAACCATCGAGATCTCCTCTTCATTGAACTATCTCAATTTTGATAATGAAGCTCCAAGTAAATTATTCTTTATCCATATCTTTGATATCATGTAAGCATCAATGGCAGTTATCAAGTTCCATATTTGTGTGCTTACCATCAGCAATAATAGAAATAAACTACTTCCTTCTGCTTGAAATTTTATTTATAGAATGCACAGTATAGATTAGATAGTCTCAGAATCACATTCAACCATTTCGACTTCCTTTTTTTTTTTTTTTTTTTTTTTTTTTATATACGGGCTTTTATTTATAGTCATATAGACAAGTAATATATATGTAGATTTCCCACATGCATGACATTTTATGGATTCATATTTGCAATTAGCAAGCTGATAAGCAGCCCAGCATTGGAAATATTTAGAAAAATGCATACCCTGTGTATTTGAATAGTTGATATATATTTTTATTTAATTTTCTGAAGAGCTCTGATGAAATTAAAAATTTATATAGTACGAAAAAAAAAGGACAAATTTTACATTATAGAAAAAAAAGTTACAAAAGTTTGAAAATATTGATTTTACTCCTCAATATAACATTTCAAAGCAGCAACATTAATACTGAGAAAATATTCTCAAAGATATACTGGAATAAGCTTTATTTAGATCATTAAAGCATATAACTAACCAAAATAGTGCATTAAAATAAATTTGCTTGTTCAATTTTGAATTATATTTGTTTTTCATAAAGATATTATAAATCACTATTGATAAATTATTATAAAATAATAGATATTACAATCCATGTACCTAGGGGACATTTTAAACATTCATAATGTTTCCATTGTTTGACTTATGTAACTTTGAAACCAAATTAATGTTATTCACAATCAGCAAATGTTTAAAAATTTCAAACATTGCAAATTTCAAAAAGTATTTGATTTCATAATTTACAATGTTTCTAATTCTCATAATCTTATCAATAGTTTCCAATGAAAAAAGGAAATTGAGATTAAACAATCAGTTACTGTTATCCCAGCAATATGAAAGCATTTTGTGCTTCAAGAACATGGATATACCTTTTGTTTTTACATTATTACAATTGAAGTATAAAAAATTAGAGATTCTATATATGATAAATAAGGATGTCTACTGTAGAACTGCAATCATTACAACAATTGACTTAATAATCTCAAACTAATCAATCTAAATACTCCAATGATAGGAGACAGCCCAATGCAGTGAACTTACTTCTTAATGTCAAAAAAATAAAAATCGTTCCTTAAAACACAGCAAATTTCAGTTGTTCACATTTTATGCATTTGAGCCATATTTATATTTTTGCAAGAATTAATGTAAATTATTATTTGGAACGCAAGAGATACTGCATGTTACTTTGCTACAATGAACATTATTCTTAAATTTTTTTAATATCTTATATAAATAGCTGCATTAAATTATTACATAACCCCCACAATGTCATTTTTGATTCACCTACAATACAAAATCTTTAATTTTCAGCAATTTTTTTAATCATAAGTCTTTTAACTTAATTCAATTATTTATATTTTTATAGCATGAGAAATAAAAAACTAATTTTTTTTTAATGTAGCATTGTTCTGTATCATTTATTTTCTCAGTGGATATAAATTTTAAATTAAAACTAGGGTAAAAAAAAAAAAAAAGAGTACAAACTTTACATAATAGAAAAATTAAAGGAGCTATAAAATCGGTGGCAAGAGAATCAACTCTTTAACACAATGCTAATGAAAGAACATAGTGTATAAGACACAAAAAAAATTTAATCAAAACAAGTTTTACAAAAGAAAACTGTTATATCACTAACATATTTAATTTTTTTCTGGAGTAATTAAAGTTTGTAAGAATAAATCTAAGTCTTTAGTTTCAATTTTTTAAAGATATAAAATAGAAGATAAAGATTTACTACATTCACTACAAGATTTGAATGAATCTACAACAAAATGCAATAATAAAAATAAAGAGTTTTTGTAATAAGAAAATAATTTTTATATCAAAAGAAGAATTCATTAGCTATTAAAATATAAGACTTTGAATATATGTTATTTATACCATCATTTGCATAATTTAGGTTAACACAATAGAAAATTGGAATGTAAAATGAGGTATTGATTTGAAATTTTTGAATTCTCACTAAACAACATAAGTAACTTTGCAAATACATACTCATATTATTATTATTATTAAATTATCAAATTATAATTATATTATTATTTTCTTTCTCTTCTTTTACACATTTTTTAATGCAAGTTTTTAGACAAAACCTACAAACTATTGGCTTATTAACTATACTTTTTATCTTTGTCATTAACTATGTAGTCATTATGACTTTCACAGTTTAGTTTAATATCCTGCTTTGAAGATAAACAAAATTCAGTTTTGCTATAGATTTCAAAACTTTGAATCATATTCAGAAGTTCAGGACAAAACCAGGAATAAGCACAACACATTGAAAACTTTTTGCCACTTCAGCTTGAAAACAATTGATTCACAATGGCAGATTTCATATGTCTTTATAACATTTAGAGAGAAATATAGAATTACAATAAATAATCATCATTCATCATTATTGAAGTTGTATAAGACAACAAAAATAACAATATGACATTCAATTCGTTAACATTAAAAATAAGTTTTTGTTAAAAAATTTATAAAAATATGTAATTTTAATATATGCAGTCTTTTCGAAGCTATCACAGTAAAATCTAACATTGCTGCATAGGGGGGGAAAAAAGAGAAAAAGACGAAGAAAGAAAATGATAGAAAAACTGCGACACTAAAAATGTTTTTAAAAACACAAAACTCAAAAACATTATCATTCATATATATATTAATATAATAAATGTATTTTTGATGATAATAAAAAGATTATATAACGAAATATACCTTCATCATCTTCTTTAGAGGCATCTGTATCTTTCCTCTTGAGGCTCTCCAAGAACTCCAGGTAGTCAGGATCTAAAATTAAAATGTAATAAAGAAAAAATCTGCAATACAATTATTATAAAATTAATAATTATAAAAATGAAAGTTAAGAGAATATCTCAACATAATTACTAGCAATCATATAATAACTGTGAACACTCTGGGCAATCAGATTTGATAAATCTAGACTTTTACAGTTAAGCCCCACTTTCAAATGAATCAAAACTTTATTATCCCCCCCCCCCCCGCTCAGAAATGCAATTTGAACAGACAAATGTGTCTTTAATCAAGACAAAAGCTTCAATTGCTAAAATGATCACTTTTTAAATGAAAAACAATCTTTTCATGACAATTCATCATCAGTAACAATTTTACAGAAATATGTATTGAGGCATTTTTTAAGAATTTTGATTGATCCCATTTTACATAAAAGTATGCCAAAAGATACCTAATTGATTCTTTGTCATTTCATAGCACTTCTAAAAATGTAATTGCAACTAATTTATGCTTCTCTACACCATGTATGAGTTGAAAGACGATGGTTTGTGTTCAATTCCTTGATGGCGACTAAGCTTCTAAGAAGTTGATTTTCTTCTTATATTACCTTTGATGTCTGTGAACTTTTTTTACAGGATTGTTAAGATTCTTTTATATATAAAATATCTCCTGTAGATGCTGCAGATCATCACTGATTAATTTAAAATCTCTGTCTTCATGTCATAGGTGATGACATGAATGACATTTATCTAAGTATGGTTAGAAGAAATGAAGGCTAATGAAGGCATTATATTTCTGCACTTTTATTAACTTTGTTATACAGACAAGTTCAAATACCAATCTTGTATATGGAAAAATAGTCAATGAATTTGCCTATAATATCTCAGCAAACTTCACAGATTGAAAATTAAAATTATGTGTTTCTGGATGAGTGAAAGAAAAACATTTTACTTACTTGCATCAATTTTTTTTTTCCCCAATCTGATGTAAAATTTAATTTTTGTAATTATTTGTTGTCAACCTGTACAGAAACTAAATTATTTTCCCACTTTAAGTACCTTATTTGATAAAGTTTTGTAATTAGCAGTATATGTCTAATTGAAACAGTGAATGTTTGATTTTAGTTCTTGCAATATTTATTACTCAAAAACTACTTATATAGATGGAAATATTAAATTATCAATAAATAATAATAAAAATAAATGATAAATTATTAAATGGTCCTAATTAAATGGTTAAGGACTCACTCAAAGATTAATCCATGCTTTGTTTTTAAAAGGTTTGAATTACTTTTTTTTTTTATACAGATTGTCTGCGATGGATTTAAAAATTATCCATATAATAAAACAAATTACTAACTTCATATACTAAAAAAACTTGGGTTATTGTAATTGGGTAATAACATACATCATAGAGCTGATATAATCTCAATTTATATTTATAAAACACTTACCATCGTCAATTGATCCACAAAGGTAATCTTTTGAAGCAGGTTCTTTTGGAATTTGCGCAAAAGCAGTGAACTCCACAATGGCTTTGCACTTCGCCCCTATAATTAGAAGACATGCATTAAGAATAATTGTAAAAATAAAAATGTAACATTAACAACAAATATGTCAAAAGAATATAATTACCTTTTTCACATTGGAAGACGTATCCATCATATTGTTTCAAAAACAAAACCGCATCCTCCCTGTTAGCAAAGTTGATGTACGCTGTAGCATACCTATTTTCATTATATCTAATTAGAAAAAAGAAAATTAGAACTAAATCATCATATATATATTTATAAATAGCCAAAGGTGTATGAAGTTTCACACATTAAGGTGATTTTTTTTATATGTAATTTAAAATCCTGATTATAATTATTCTCCAAAGGAAAAATAATGTAATTATAAAAATTTATATTATCAAGTTATGAGAAAAGTCACAAATCTTTAATAAAACAAAAAATTACAATCTTCCACAATATTTAGAGCATAAATTATGCATAATTGTTGATGCTTCAATATAAACAATGTCAAAGCTAAGATGATCTAAATGGAAGAAAAAAGGTAAAAATAAACAGCATGTATATACCATGTTTAGATAAAAATTTAAATGTTATTTCTAATACTTTCCGATAGAAAATAAGAAACTTTCAACAAAGCATCAAAGTTTATAGTTTCTGGTTTTTTATAAGAAATTTAGTTTTAATTAATATAATATGTATTAATGACATTTAATTCATTCAAGCATTATCCATAAATTCTCAATACTTGCTTTGAACTAACAGATCAAAAAAGCAAAATATACAAAACTGAGATGATTTGAGAAAATTTAAGAATATTACTAGAAATAATGAAATACTAGGAATTTGCAATAATGTTTAGGCTTTATGGAAAAAAGTAATTAAAGATAGGAAAATAATTCCCAATAATGTTCAAAAACAAAGGAAATAATAAATAAAATAATAATTTGATACCTTTTCATTCAAGTCATACTTTTTAAAAACATTGTTTTGTTTGCCTACTACATTTGATCTGGAAGTAGATTTAATATCTATAACTATATACAAAAACTATGTTCATTGTTTTAAAATTAAATTTCATTCTTTTATGTACCAACACTGGTTTTTAAAAGAAATAACAGCTGCATATTCTTGCATTCCTAATTATAAGTAGATTTTAAAAGCTATTTAGGCTAATTTTGTATTATGGTTTCATAAGTTTCACAAAATCATTAAAATTTTAATGTTAATGTACAGATTTTCTTACAAGCCTAAGAGCTATATTAGCAGCTTCAATCAAAGAAATGAAGCAGGGCTCCCATAAAGCATGGCAACTACATGAATGGCCCATAAATTAGAAGAGATTATAGATGAAACTACGATTTTTGAGATACTAACATGATGAACAAAAATGAAATTTACTTACTCTTTGCTTGCCTCTACAAAATATTTGTAGTCATGGGCAGGCAAAGGAGATACAAGTTGGAAAAAATACTCGCCAGTCATCCCAGGAGGTAGATGGCGAATTGCCACCTAAAAATAAATCAAATTTCAGTTTGCAAAGAAAATATATTAAAATTGATCATATACACAAATTAATATTCACACCAGAAAATTAATAAATACCTTTGTTGTAGGAAGAATATCTTCTTCTTCCTCACTTTCAGATATATCCTCATTTATTTGAGGATCATGTGCGTTTGCTTTTATTATCCGACTTGCATGCCGGGGAATCTAAAGAGATTTTAAAATAAATAAAAATCATTTAGTTTAAAAATGTAATAAAGATTAAATTCATTTTTATTTCACAAGAGTAGTCTTTAAGACAAACTGGTTTTTGCTCACATAAATATACAGTATAATTTAGTTATGTTACTTTTTTAAATCTTGTCCCCTAAAAGCATTATCTACTACAAAAGACTATGATAGGAATTAAAAAAATATAAAAAGACATAGCACACAGAAAGCATATTTTAGCATAATTTTAATACATAAATGGTATGAAAATATAATGAATGCTTGGCATCAAAAGAAATCAATTGAAATAAGTCAAATAATAGGCAGAATCATCATCAATGCACCAGGCTGGTGCATGAAGCTATAGCTGCTATTCGACATCCAATCTGGTCCAAAGTACCGCTAAGAGCATCTCCAACTCAGCTATCTAAAGGAACTTCTTTCCTCAATAGTCATATGGCGCTATCTGTGCTTATTCTTACCATTTGGTACAAATATCATTGGAATTCCACAGTTATCATTTGGCGGCATTCTAAATTTAAATCAAATCCATTTCCAACTGCATTTTCTTTTTTAAATAGTTTGGCAAAAGTTTTATTATTCACTTCAATATTTGAAAATATAGTTAGTCAATAAATTTTAAAAATCTGTTTTAGGTAAGTAGATCGGAAAGCACTTAATTTTCATTCTTGTGATTTAGTAAATTTTAGAGTTTCACTACTATATAGAATAAATGCTAATATTGTTGCATCAGCATATGTAATTAGAGTCTACTGCATATATTTAAGATCTTCCTGAATATATGCATTGTTTCGAGTAAATGATGGGTTTCCCTAAATTTAGTAACATATCACTTTACAAGTGCCACTCAATTTCACCATTCAAACTGCAAGAAATGGGAAAAAATGCCAGTTTCTTCGATATTTTGCTTCACTAAAACTGAATCATTACTTTCAATACTAATTTTCAAAAAATTTTATTTGTCTAAATTTATTTCCATATCCAACTGCTTGGCAATATTCCAGAATCTGTCTTGTCCCTTAATGTCTGCAAGTCTGAAGTCAATAAAACACTATCATCAGTAAAAATTGTCTTTCAAGGTGAAAATAAAATTCCATTGTATTCCTGTTTAATTTATTTACTATGAATATTTTAATGGCTGTCTTCTTATAGTCTGTAATATATTCCAGATTACTAACATGCAATTCTGATAGTGTGCTATTTATGATAACATCCTATAGTTACAAAATATGGGTTTTCAATGAAATTGATCAAAATTTCAGAAAACAGGGGTGTTTGTGGGACCCCAAAAAATCCCCGGAAACTTTTACGGACTTACTACCGACATTTTGGAGTTTCGAGAAGGGGGGGGGGGAGAAATGAAAAATTACGATTATGAAGTATTGAATGACCTAATTATAAAAGTTCAATGAATTACTTTTTTTGCAAAATTAATAATCATTAATTTTGCAAAATTAAGACCTTTGAACCCAGGTCACGTGATCGCACATCTGGTCGAACGAAGTCTCTCCCTTTTTTTTCTGCCGCGCCTACTTGCCGAAAAGAATCCAGAAGAGAATGTCCGAGAACCGGGGGAATGAGTCATAACTCGCAATAAGGAAAGAACAAAAAAGAAGTTTTTTCCCCCTTTTCACGCATTATCACTGCCTTTGGAGAAAGAAAGGAAAAGTTTTCACCACACACACTGACCTTGCGTTTTCTGCTTTCAAAGCAAACAAAATTACTCAGATCAAAATAAATAATTCATTATTATTCCTACTTCCTTTTGAACGACGATCCCCGGAATTTCCGGGTATCGAAGTTCAAAATCCCCGGAGCACAAACACCCCTGAGAAAATCCATAGAAGTTCAATATTTTAGAAAAGCAGTCTATCAATATTCTTAAATCTATGAAAGTTATATTAAGTTTGATTAGTTCAATATATTGCCTAAGGAAGGCTCAATGGCTCTCTAAAAATATGAAATTAAATAAAGATTATTTTTTATTCTAATCATTCATAATGTTAGTTTAAGAAACAACTCCATAATATTTAACTAATTATAATACATATTTATAACAAAAAGAATTACAAATTGATTGCTGTAAAATATTTTTTGTCTAAAATAAAAAAATTTCCCAATATCTTACAAAAAATACCCTGAAATATAAAATGGCTCTGTAATTATACAAATTAATACAATATTTTCAAAAGTAATCATTAATAAAGAATCTTACAATTTTACTAAATTTGAAACAGGGCGTATAGTAGTATAACTGGTGCAAAAATTAAGTACTTTTAAACACCTTAGCAAAAGAAAAAAAATTAAAGCACACTTCTATAAGCATTTATATGTAAATTGTGCATTTTCCTAGCATAGGATGTTTTTTTTTTTTTTTTTTTTTTCTGTTTTATAATAATACATAACTTTCAAAAGAAAAAAAAATTAGCAATTGATTTAAATTGCTTATTTTCTGCATTTTTATATTTATTTCTATACACTTTTATTGTAAAATTATGCTTTTTTTAGTTTGCTATTTAGTAATTTTTTTTTTGCAATCTCATAAAGCTAAGAATTGGAGCATTCCTATGGCTATCAAAGTACAACTGGCAAAACTGTCAGGAAATTGATGATAGACCAATATCCTGTTCTAAATAAATTTTTTAGATAATTTTTAATTAAAAGTAATAGTAGTGCTTACAAATGATCAGACTAAAAAGAAATTGTTTAATCGCCTCTTTCTTCTAAAGTTTTATTAAACTCTTTTTTGAACCTTAAATGCTCAATAAATAAAGCGTTTTCACTTGTTCGCATATGTAATGTTTGGCAAGTGTTTTGGCGCTTAATCCTTGACATGAGGTTGAAAGTACCCGGAATTCCAATTTGGTTTAGATGCCTTCTCCTTAACTGATTAAAAAAAAAATTTAACTCAAAACTACACTTTTTGCCACAAAATTACATAACAAACTTGATATATTTAAGATATTGCATTTTTGAGTTATCGCATTTACATGTTTCTAAAAATACAAACCAGCAGACAGTCAACTCAAGGTTGGGTTTGGCTCACAATTTGATAGATTCCTATAGATGTTAAATCTGTGCACCGAATATAGTCTATCTACCCCTCTTCCTTTTGTAATTATTGTGTTATTTGAAAAGCTGAACTTCATCTGAACAGATTTGACTCAAAATTTGACATAATTCGGCAAATTTGATGTAAAGGCTGTTACTAAATTTCAGCCATGTAGCTCAAAAAACTTTTTGAGTTTACTTTATAACAGACAAATGACAAACAGATTTTAAAATAATGTGTTTTTCAAACTCAGGAAGATCTAAATTGTGGAGATTCGTCAAAATCTCTAGTTCGAATATTTTAGCGATTACAACTTTTTCTATACTATGTATATGTATAAACTGTGTCCAAAACTAATTTCTCAAAAATTATTAAAACTCAAGAAAAAAATTCATTTACTCATACAAAATTTTTATAATTGAATAGTTATTTTTGTAACATTTAAAACAGTGCTAAAACAATTTTTGTGTGATAATATGCTTTGATGTTATGGTGAAAATATGTCAAAACTCCGGTTTTTTATTTTTAAAATTAAACTTTGAATTAAAAGTTTGAGAAATCCGTTTTTAGTAGACCTCTAATTCCCCCAAAGTATCTTCCCAAATTTCACGTTCCAGGCTACAATGACTTATGGCGCACCTTACTGAGAACAAACCTTTATATATTAAGAGGTGTCAATGAAAAAAAAAAAAAATCTATAATAATTATGAATTGAAAAAAATTATAAGAGGATAAAATCAAAGCCTTAGAAAAAAAAGAACATTTTTTTTATTTCTTAGAAAATTTTTAAGCACCATATCCTGCATTTTTTCCCCTTAGTCAAAAAACTAAAATTTGGCAAGGTTGGTCCAACAAATAAAATTTTTCAAATGAATGGGGACATGGGAAAAAAACACCATGAAAGATACCAGGATCATCGAAAATCTAAGGCTTCAAGTTGAAATTTTATTATATTAGATTTTACAAGCTTGACTATTGTACAAGTCATACTAGCTGTAACAAATCGTACATGCAATTGCTCCAAAACAGCATATTAATGAGAATGATGATCGAATTTGTAAGCACTTTTCTCATGTTCAATGTATCTTTTTGGCACACCAAATTCATCTTTCAGTTTTCTTATCTTACGCTCATCAGACCAATTTGCATATTCTTCTTTAACAACACATAACAGTTTTAATACTTACCTACTAAGCATATCTTAAATAAATTCTTCAATATCTAAAACACTTAACATTGAAGTTTGAACGTTTTTCAAACTGCAATAAGTACAACACAGTAAGTATTTCCTATTGCCCTTTCTAGATAACTAATCTAGTATTTTAATAAATGGCAATGTGAATTCCTGAAGAAAAAGGCAGCAAAAAAAGAAAAAAAGAACCATTAATCATTATTTTAATATTTGCTAGATCCTCTGGATTCCTTCTTCGAATTATTCCCTCTTGTTGGTTTTCTTTTTTGATATATCCAGTAAAGAAGCCTTTACAATAATGATTTCAAATTAACATATTCAACTAGTAGGAAAAGATAAAATGAAAAGCTTCCTTTGTTCTTCACTAGAAAATTGAGCACTTTTTAAAAGACCTTTTCTCAATATTATGCACTTTTAAGGTGCTTAAAAATGTTTTTCAAATTTAAGCACTTTTCATGATGCTACACACCCTGTTGAAATCTAGGAAAAGTTGTTCTGAAGTCCACATTACCAAACAATTGGTAACCAAATTTATAGTACTTTTTTTAAACATATACAAAAAAAAAAAAAAAAAATCACCATTACAAAAAAAGCAGATTAATAAAATAATATTTACCTTTTTGAAAGAAAGTATTTCTTCCTCGTCATCACTCTCTAAATAATCATCTTCAAAGAAGTAACTATAGAAACTTTCGTCTTCCATCTTTCCAAATGAGCTAAAAAAAAAAAAAATCAATATCATTTATTCTAAGCCAGCTATATATAATATTTGTAATATGAAAAGCTTTCCAATTTACTGGATCTCCAACATAGCTAATGTCTCATTTTATATAGATGTCAGATAATAAATTAACATTAAAGAAGAAACGATATATCCTCTTTCATATACTTCTTCCATTACGAATTCTGTCTGATAATTCTATAGAAATAACTGAAGAAATTAATTTTGTACTATTGCCTACAATAGGCAAATAGAATAAAATTATTATTGAAAATAACTAAACTTAAAACTAGTTCATTCAAAAATGTGTGGAATAAAAGTCCTCCTTAAAAATGATCCTTAGATTAAAATAAATGCTATTAAAATGCATCCTAATATTTTAATTTGTATAATCAGTATTGCCATCAACTAATTTTTTAATTGACATGCAAATATGTGCAATAAATTCAATTTTGCAGATAGACGACCTCAAGCAGTAATTTTAAAATACTAAGTGCAAAAGAATTGTAAACTATAACTACCGGTGGAAGTAAAGTAAAGTAAAAAAGATTATTCAAATAAAAAATTGCAAAAATATTTTAAATCAATTCAAATTATAATTACCTAAGCACAAATATCTACACAACGATTCAAACAAACCCGCCACGTGAAACTCGCACAACAAATGGAGACTCGTTAACCGGAGGACGCTTGAACCCCCCATTTGAAGTTGAAAGGGGGGGAGCAGTGGGGGGAAGCAGCACTGGAGGACGGATTTCATTCCGGTAGTGATGGAAATGGGGGAATCGATGTATGGTTGCTTACGGAAAAGCTTTTTTCGCCAAAAGGTAAAAATTTATTTACACGCCAAGGATGAAGCGCATTTTTGGAATGTATAGGGTGGAGTGTGGACGAATGTCGGTTGGATCTATGATGAAGGCAGACCTTATTTATGCACGATCTTTTTTAATAAAAGAATAATACCGTGTTATAATATATTTATTTTTGCTCATAATTACGTTTTATGAATCTAATTTTTGACTAGAAATTAAGATTGACTGTGGCTGAGAACAGTGGGAAAGCTGAATTTTCTACAGACGTCTTCTATTTATAATTAATTAAATGGCAAGAAACTAATATGTTAACTCATAATTAAATTCTAACTTCTATTGGTTTGTTAAAGGAAATTTAAAGTTTTCACAAAGTAATGAAATGAATTTACAAGTTTCATTTAAATTCTTCATGGAAGCTAAAAATGATGCTTTATTCGGAATACAAATTCGATGTAGTTTTAATTTTATTTCTTGCAATTTGGCTGTGTTCATTGGAAAGTATTTTAGTTTTTTTATACTATTAATTTTAATGCTCATATTTTGTTTGTTTGTTGTTGTACAAAGCTAAATGTTTTTTTAAAAATTAGCTAAAAATTTTTTTAAATGATGCTTTTAAAAAATTATATATATATTTTTACCTAATTAAGTAATAAATTAGTGTTATAGAGCATTTAAAACATTTTTTATAACTGCAGGCATGCTTTTTATTTTTATATTTTGCATTTATATAAGCATTTATATTTTGTGGTCTAAAAATTGCAATAATAAAAATCTGTAATCTCTTTCTTGCAATTTTGTCCATTCTTTTTTTTTTTTTTTAATGTTGATAATGTGCATGATGAACTCTTTAAAATTTGTTTTCAAATTGAATAATTCATACTTGTAAAAATATGCATTGTGAAGATATATATATATAATTTTAGCTAAGTTTTTGATAAAATATGGCTTATTCTCTGTTAAGAAAGTATGATAACCAAAAATCCTCAAAGGAATCATCAAAATATTCAATATTTTCTATTTAATAAAAAACTAATTTTTGTTTTGTTAAAATAAGATTTATATTGAATTAAAAATTATATGCATAAGCTGATTAATATTACATGATTTTAAAAAGTACTTTTTCAATACATATATTTCTTATTCTAATTTATTAATTTTTTTTTTCATAAATGCTTAAGACATTTAGTTATGCATACAGCCATTTAATTCTTCTTTTAATGCTAAAAATCAGAATTTTGATTGAAAGTAGCCAAACTAAATTTGAAAAGGTAATAGAATAAATTATTTCTAATTATACGATTGGTGTAATAATATTTTAAAAGAAAAATTGTATTAAAAATTCTAATATCTTGGATAAATTTGTTCTAAATGTTGAATTTTCTACTTTTATAATAATGCACAGAAGTTAAAACTTTTAAAGAAAATTTGGAATGTAATTTTTAATTTCAAAAAATAAAAATTATTTTTTAATTTAATTTTAAAATATTAGTGTATTCTAAATTAGTCAATAGAATTTTCAATTAAATTGTAAAATATCATTTGTTAATTTTTGCATAAAATTTAAGTCATATTTTATTCAACACTTACATTTTCTCAAGAAATTTTTCTTAGTTTTTTGAAGCTTAGTTTCTTCTCATTTTGATTTTCAATAATAATTCATGAAATAAAATTGATTTGCTTCACAAGCATTCATTATTGTAATATACAAATGTATATTAGTTAACTAAACCATTAACAAAATAAACATTTACTCCACCTTAAAAAATGCTATACTAATATTGTTTTAGATGATTCAAATGAGTGGATAAATACCGAATGATGAATAGTTCTGAGATATTGTGTAAAAAAAATTATAAAGGATGATGAAAATCCTTAAAACCTATAAAACTTATATAGTTTATATACCTACTTTATCTTTTAGAATTAAGGTTTTGACTAAATTATTAAAAAAGACAATTTCAATAAGGATATAGAAAAATAAAATGTTTTAGAAAAATAAAATGGGAAAATGATTTTTATTGTTTTAAAGTAATGATAATTACAATGGAATAATGAATTTTAACACTGTTTATGTTAAATTGAAAAAATTATTTACAATTTAGAATCAATAATAAAAATAATCATAATCTCTGAATCAAATTATCTGCAAATTCATTTGTTCAATAGGAATTTAGTAACTTGGAGAATATGACTTTAGTCACTTGGAGACTTTAAATCAACTTCTATTGTCCCCATTACAAAAACGCGAAGAAAGGCTAATTTCCAAAAATAATTTAGTATTAATTCAATTCACCTTCAGTAAAAATTTTAAACTACTGACGCAAGTAGGTTAAAACTATGTGAGTTGATTAACTTGCATATATCAATTGGATAAATAAAAGAAAATAGATGGCAATCAACTGAAGACAGATTTTATTCATTACAGAAAAAAGGATGTACTGAGAATGAATAATATCAGAAGGATCACAAAATATGTTCTGATCATTGTTTTGATAAAGGAGTTTGTATGAAACCAGTATTTTAAAAATCAAAGTAGTTTTGTACATTTTAAATGCAACTGAAAGAACTTCCTGCGCCATTGTATTCACAAAAGAAGAAAAAAGAAATCTTTTAGCATATGAAAGAGCAGTTGAACTTGGATATGTATCATATAATTTTGAAATTCTAAAGAGATAAAGAGAACTTGACAGGAAAAAAAAAAAAAAAAAAAAAACCTAATGAACAAAGAGAAAGCACAATCATTTACAAGTGGAATATGTGATATAATATATTCTCAAGATGTATCAAAGCTGATAATCTATGCAACTCCTCTCAAAATTCAAATTCTACCTCTAAAACATGATTCTTATTAATGCTTAAACCACAGTCTGAAAAATGGAAGGAAAAAAACTGTAAACAGTTTCCAATATCATTTAACTAAAAGAAAACAAAAAATCTTTCTTTTTTATTTGATTAAAATTACTTTTTAAAAAATCGCCTTCCTCATTATTGTTTATTGTACCTAAAAAGAATTTAAATCAAGTATGTTAAATGTATAATGTGTTATTCTTTGTTTTTTTATTAATTTTTTAAAAATTTTATGAAATAAAAAAACTGATATGATTCCCTTCCTTTCTCTCTTTTATCTTCATACTTTTTCTGCCTCTTTATAACATTAGCATATAAGATCATACAGTTTTTTTTTATATGAATACAAATAATTGAAAAATAAATAATCATTGTGGATATTTCTCCTTAAAATTAGATACCTGAATGCCATCACTAATCAACTCGCACTTAAATTTCTTTACAGAACTTTTTTAAAAGAAAATTTTACTTTTGAAGAAAAATAATTATTTTGCGAATAAAAGAAACCTTAGTTAATGCTTCAGAAGTAAATTTCATAATTTCCAAATGTATTTTTTTAAGTTTTAAATACTAAATCTGAATGATAAAATGGTATTTTAACAAAATTTCGAATATGGCTGTGTTAATTTACCTAAGCAGTTTTATTGAACAAAAAAAATATCTTGAAGGGTACGAGAAATTGTGTTGTTTCAAGATGTCATAAGGAATTGTTTTCCTCGTTTGTAGATTTTTTCAGCTACTACTGCAAACATAATATTCCATTTTTTTTTCAAAGATTATTTTTATCAAATAATATTATTGCTGTCATACTTTTTTTTTTTTTTTTTTGTAATCACTATATTGCATACAAACAAACACGTAATGTTGAGTGACAGAAAAAACAAGTTTAAATTAATGACAAAAGAATAAATTCATCTTTACTTGATTAGTTAAATTTTGATAGTCTTGGGAATAAAATGAATTTTATTACAATAATAAAAATTATTGTAGAAATGCATTCTAAAAAATTTTTTTAGTTTATTTATATTAAAAAGACAATTGTATGATAATGAAATTGATATCAATAAAAGGATTTTGATATTAAGTTTGGAAAATGGTGTTAGTATCATTTTTGTACAATAATATATTTGGTAATTATAAGAGGAAAACATCTACATTTTGTTTAGTTAAAATTATAACTGGAAATTTTGATGCATTGCATCAAAGCACACGCTTTCATGTTTTAAAGCATGTTTGATAGATTTTCAGTTTCTGGAGTCGGCAGTCTGTCTTATAACTCATGTTAAAGTATAGATAAATATATGAACAACTATATATTTCTTCAGTAAGATTGAAATTACAATTGCATATCTGAATATTGACCTAATGTTATTCTTTGATTTGATATCCACCGGAATGCAGCATCTTGTAAAATTTTTATTCATCTACTATTCTATTTAAAAGTGAAGGGTTTTTTTTTTCATCAATTAATTTTCATAAACATTATTTTGATATTTTTCTTTAGCATTTTAATCATCAAAATAAAATTGCTTAAATGTAGTTTCTCAAAGAAAGCTTATTTGGAGAGAAGTATTTCTTAGATATGGCAGTAACTGATGCTTTTATGAGCATCAAGAAAGAAAAATAGATACGTATGACAGTTCTGTAATTGATTCCTCCACTTCCATTTACTGCTTACTATCTGCTACTTTTGAAAAGCTACCCCAATTTGCCTACGGCAACAAAACCAGCGGGCGGTTGTATGGCAGATGCGCTCTTAACTAGTATCATATGTGCTAAAGTTGTAGGATAAATGGAATTTAATTACCTTTTAGAGAAAACTTGGTAAACAGTTAGAGAAGCTGTAGGGAATGCATATTTCTCATTCTTGTAATGAGAGTGATTGATGGATAATGATTCTTTTTTATGGGAAAATCAACATTTTTCCCATGCGAAACTTGATAATTACACTTTAACCCATGCCTGGGGATGGGAAAATTCAATGAACTCATGGTCTAATTTCCTTCAAATAAATGCCTTCATTTTATAAAGGCAAATGAATAATTTTCTATAAAATTAAAAAAAAAAGACACATTAAGGAAAAATTAAAGAGACAGTTATTTGTTTACACAAATTATATAACAAAGTATTTGACATTCGCATTGGTCTGTGAATATCCATTTTGAACGGATGGTTTTTAAGTAAAGTTGATTAAACTGAATCTATTTTTCCCTTGTAGCATATAAATATCACAAATACTTGAAAAAGAATATTGGAATTACTATTAATATTTATTTCTTATTTAATACTTTTTTATCGATTATTAGTCAGTTTTGAGTTGCATTTTAATATAGTTAATGTTTTGATAGCCAGAATCGACAAAACCATTTTTTATACAACCATATCGAATGAGTTTTATTTTAATATATAGTATATATATATAGAGAGAGAGAGAGATTAATTAAAATTATAGTTGTAAATTTTGATAAACTGCCTAAAAGTACACATTTTTAACCCCTAAATCACGTTTGCTAAATTTGGGGGCTTTTGTCTTGCAACTCATGTTAACGTATAGATAAACACATTAACAATTATATTATTTTTCAGTAAGACTGAAATCACGAACTTCAGTAACTTTAGTTAGAGTAAATTCAGTATTTTACTCTAACGTTATTCTTTTGATTTAATATTCCTTAAAAAAGACCGATATTAGCTATTTGGAATGCAGCACATAGCGAAATTTTTATTCATCTGCTTAGTGATGAAGATTTTTAATCAAATAAATTTTAATAACATGAGTTTTATATTTTCCCCTTTCTTGTTTGGTATTGTATTCATCAAAGAAAGTAGCTTCTTGCTTAAAAGTAGCTTCTCAAATAAAGGCAGCTGTTTTCAAAAATAAATTCAAGCTAAAATACCGATTTTTATTTATTCTTTTAGTTTTTAATTATATTTTTTTATATTGGGCTCAATTTTTCATTCGGTTGATATGTCTCATTTTTCTGAAAAGAATGTCACATTATTTACAAAAATTTTAACATGATTAAATTTATGGACTGGATGTTGTCTCCGAATTAAGTTAGGAGAACATTTATAATGCAAAAACATATTCGAGATTTCTGAAAGCTAGACCGTTTGACCGAAAGTTAGTTCTTGATTTGAATAGTAGATGTTCAATAAGAAAGGATTTTAAAATTGTAAATAAGTTTTTTCTTTAAAAATTTATTGACGTTTTAACCCTTTGTCTCAATAACTTCCGAGAGTATTGTTGCATAGAAGGCATTCTTACGCCATTTTAAAATTCAAAATATTAATTATTCAGTGATATTAATTTTATTTCTATGCAATTTCTTTTCATATTTTAATTAAATATTTAAAAATATTTTAAAGAATATTTTATAATAATACTTTCTAGTCCCTTTGTTACAGGGGCGGTCTTAGAAGACGCGAGGCCCAATTTGAAACTATTTTCTATAATACTTATTTCTAGACAATTTTTAATAGTAATATAAAATAACTTTTGTAAAAAAAAAAAAAAAAAAACTTTTTAAAAGATAGTTTAATTAGGGAATTAAAAGTACATTTTTAAAAATTTTAATTGATTTTTTTAAAATTTTTTAAATTATTGTTACTATTCCCCTTTGGCAACTAGCTGGTTTGCCAGAATAAACATTTGCTTTTTAATTAAATTTTTTATGTAACTTGCTCCTTAATAGATTCTCAAGCAAAATGTTTTTAAGCTTCAAATTTTTATAAACGTATCACCGATACTATTATAAAAGCCTTACCTTATTCTGCTCGTTCTTCGATGCGTTTCTCTAATTTTCTATCAGTTCCCGTAAAATGTGAACTTGAAATTTAAGCTGGAATTGATCAAACTTCAATAAATACAGTTTTTAAATACCAAACACGTCTTTAAAAAAAATATGAGTTCAGAATTGAAATCTAATTTGTATTACAGAATATTTTAATAATTTATGAATTATATAAAAACATTATTCAATAATATTTTCTTTGGCCTCATCATAAAATTTTATTTTCAATTTTGCTTTCTGAAGGATTTAAATGTCGTAATATTTTATTTTATTTCAATAAAAAAAAGTACTTCTGTAAACGATTATGAAGTCTAAATTTTATTTTGTCCTTCAGGCCTACGAATCCTATTCAATAAAATAATCTTGATCATCTAACGTTTCTATTTTTTGCGTTATAAATCCTTGAATATCCTTATTTTAGGACAATCAAAACTGTAATTATTTTAGGTCGATCAATCTTGGAGAAACTCAGGGCATTGATTGAATATCTTCGAGATGGTCAATGGAATTCCGCGTTTTTATAAAACAGTGACATTCAAATTGTCATAACTCACTCAGTTTTGGTCACAAAAGGGCGAACTTTTTTTATTTAAAGCAACAAAATATATGTAGAAAAATTATTAAAAGCATGCTTCATATTTAAGCCAACTCAACATGGGAAAATAAACCGAACCTTCATATCTTGGTCATATCAGTGGGAGAAGGCCAAGATGAGGTATTAGGAGCAACAATGTAAATGGTTTTAGTTTCTCTTCAATAATTAAATACAGTGTTGTAAAATAAACTTAAAAACTTTTAAAAAATAAAAAATTATATGGCAAAAATTTTGGCATCGTTAAAAAGATAATGTTTTGAATTTTAAGATGCTTTACAAATTGTTTTTCTGCTATATTTTCAGAAATTATTGCAAAAACGCCAAAATTTTACAAATTTTAATTAAATGAAAATTCAAAAAATCGCACCGAAATTTCAAATTTCCGCACTGCATATATGTGCAAAATCTGGTTGTTATAGATCAAACGATTTGCCCTGTACAGTACCAATACAAACACACACAAATTTATCTTTATAATTAGTGTAGATTATATGCATTATGTAATTTAAAAATAAACTGTTTTTTTCTCATATTCAGTACCGGATGGCACTACTCATGTGAAATTAAAAATTAAACAAATTGACAAGTTAATTTTCAGTAAAATTATGTATAGTCATAGAGAATACAAACGTGCCGTGCAATTTTGAAACTCTGTCTCCTGAGAGAGTGAATAAAAATTCCATTACAAAATTTCATTTTTACAAACAGGAAATGCATTATCTATGCTAATTATAAAGATGAATGTATGTATCTTCGTGCGTATGTGAGTATTTGCGTAAGACAATAAAAGTAACACATCTTTGATGTCTGGAAATTTCGCGGTATCACGGGTATATAGTTATATCTAAATAACTTATTTGGAATTAAATATAATCAATATTTTTGTCTTACCAGCTGATCACCGGGAGCGATATTTACTAATAATAAAGATGAGTATGTGTTTGTGCGTCTGTATATCCGGGTGTTGACGCTCTATTAATCAAACCGTAAGGCCTATAGCTACCAAACTTAGTACGCAATTATGTTGGACGGATAAAATGTGCACTTCGGAGCAATGTTTTAAAAATTTCATTTAGAATTTTAATTAATTAAAAATTAAGCAAGTTCTTGATGTTTTTTTCCCTCGATAACTTTCGAAAATATTACAGTATAAATGTTATTTTTATATATTCAGAAATTTTTTTTTCAATGATTGTAATTTTTTGCTGCTTAAATATTTTCTTCATATTTAATCAATTTTCTAAAAATTTTTTAGGCACATTTTCCAGAAAAATCTTAAGAATTCTGAGCAAATATTAAGCGTATCAAGATTAATTATACAAAAGCATAAGAATTCTTAATGAACACCAAAGTTATTAAATTTGCAAAAAAATGTTCAGTTTTCATTTTATTGTGCGAATTATTATTCTGTCTTTTACAAAAATTATGACTGGCAAAGCTGATTTCAGGAAAGTAAGCAATATAATTATCTAATTCTGCAAAAAAAAAAAAAAAAAAAAAAAAAAAAAATCGGAAAAATTTACATTTAAAATATTTTTAAAATGAAGAAAAATGCCAATTTTTGTTTTGCTCTAGGTTAGAAATTAGATTGTATTGTTGAAAGACTAAATATCAAAGTGCATCCACGATGGTTAGTGGCGTTGGCAGAAAATAAGGGAAATGCATACTAAAATGAATAGATCATAGAAGTCTTCTAATATAATATTTATTATAGACTATCTATCAAAATTTGAAGCTTATAAATAATTTGCTTAAGAAGCTATTAAGACCCAGTTACGTAAAGTATTTAATTGAAAATTTTAGCGGCCATTAACTTTGACTAGCCAGTTGGTCGGTGACTAGTATTAAATAAAATGTTGCTATAGATATAACTCAGCAATAGAATGGAAATCACAAATAGAAATTAACGCTAAATAGAAAATGATTAAAACATGTTTTTCACACTGATTAATAAACCAAACATACGCGTAAATTTATATATACTTTAAAACATATGCTTTAATTTTTAATTTATGAATGCACATAAGCTAGCCAACAAATGAACAAAAATTTGTATACTATTTGTAATAAGTAAATAGGTCACTATACTATTTATTTCAGTGACTTAACAAAGATTTATGAAAATTCTTTATTTGGTACAAAAAAAAAAAAAAAAAAAAAAATTGAAATGCAAGAACATTGTCAGAAATAAATAATTTTTAGGACTTACATAAAAAATAATTGAAAATTCATGGATCATTATTGTCGTTTATTATTAGGGAGCAATTTTTCTTGTTTTTATTTCCTTTTGCGAACTTTTTATATAAATCCGAAATCCAGCTGATTTCAGATCCAATCGATATAACTACCCAACAGTTTAAGCGTCCTTGCTGAATTAATGATCGTAAGTTTGTTTTAAAATTAATGATTTAATGATCGTAAGTATGTTTTATAATTAATGATTTAATGATCCTAATTAATTTCAAGTTGGAAAACTTTCTTTCTACAAATGCTAAGGAAACTGAAATTGCCAAGAGAATCCGTAGATGAATATATAAATTTGAAATGCGTCTTATCTGTTATCACAAGCCAGAAATTCAAAATTTTCATGTTTTTTATTTTTAATTTTATTTTATTTCCAAATGCATTCTTCAATTTCCTCACAAAGCATTCAACTATCATATTTTCATTCAAAAAAGAAATCGGAATGGGATTTTTTCCCCTTCTGCAAATTATTTCACGAAAAAAACTATATTATTCCAAATGTTCCCATTAATGACATATGGATAAATGCGTCTTGTTAAAATGGTGATTAATAAAGAAAAATGTTGATAGAATATCCATATCTACCATAATGGAAAAAAGTTTTTAAAAAAATACTTATTTTTGTGAGCATTTGAGCTTGCAAAAGTTAAAATAAAATTCTTAAAAAATAACCCTTTAGGATTACAGGAGAATTCGAATTAAGAACAAATATCTTGTTTTTGAATAAATTCAGTGCAGTATAATAATTTCATAAATTCACATTTCCTAGTTAAAAGGCTTTTATTTAAAAATTACTTCATTCAAATTTTATAGAAAACACCACTTTTATAATGAACCAGAATCCAATGCATAAAATGCTAATTATTTTTTAAAGAAGAAATGTCTTGAAATTTTTATTTTCTGCTCATCAAAAGCTTCGCCACGGATCCATTAGTAAATAGAATGTTAAGTGGACAAGAAGTTAATAATGTCCGTTGCTGAAGAGCTTTAACTTTCCGAATTCTTCTAAATTGTAAATTCTAAAAAAAGATAGACAAAAAAAACTGGTAACAATGATGGAAACAGAGAAAAAAAAAAAAAAAAAAAGCTGATACAAAATTAGTAGTAACATTGAAAACGGCTTTGAGCTTTTTTTTTTTTTTTTTTTTTCAACAGTGAAATATATATTGTTGCAAAATACGTTTAAAATATTTTTCAAAAAATTTATTAAATATTGTAAGAAAAATTGTATGATAAACAAATTTGGTATCATTAAAAGGATATATATATATATTAATTTTATAATGCTATAAAAACTATTTTTCTACTGTAAACTTTTAAAAAGTTATTCCGAATAAAGACCAATATTTCGCTTAATTTTTAATTAACTAAAAAAAAATTTTAATCACTTTGAAAAGCACATTTTTATCCACCAAACTAAATATTTGCCAAATTTGATTGATACATGTCAAAAAGACTGGTTTGTAAAGTCAGCACATGTACAAACAGTCAGAAGCTTTTTCCTTATGTTTAAGTATCAAAATTTAGTTAAAATACCAATACATTTTCTCATTAAACATTCTTGCCAGCAGGCTTATTTGTTTTTAGCAAAGACTAATCATTCCCTAGCCCCTTTTTTTAATGAGCTAAGAATGATTTATTGGGCGTTTGACTCGTACGGAAATGTCTGGTCCCAATACCCTTCTCGTGCCCCCTCCCCTTTTTTTCCCTACTAAATAGACAAAGTAGCTGTAAATTTTATGTTACGAACATACAATACCCTTCGTAAAAAGACTACTAGGATTCTTTTATATTTGTTAAGGTCCATGGCAAGGCGGAAGAAAAATTAACCCTGTATGCAGGAAATAAGAAAGAGACCTTATGAACGTCGCCCAATTGGAAGCAATCGACTAAAGACCGGTCCTGTTTAATTCTTGGTCTTATACTCAAGAATGTGTTTGATATTGTCGATATTAAACCCCATTTTTATTTACTTTATTGCTCTTGTAATTAAGGGAAAAGAATAATATAAAGATAGATTAAAATGAAGCATAAAATATTATTATACTACGATATTTCGAATTAAAGGTTCGAATCACCTTACTATTAATTTTTTATATAATTTCTGTGATAAATTTGAAAAGAGAATATAAGTAGAGTCTATAGAAAATATAAGGATCTTTTTGATCTGCCGTCAAAGACATTCTTTTCCTTAATCTGTTCTCTCCTAGCAGATAACAAGTGGTCAAGATCAATTACATGATGTCATTGATACCGGATAAGATTAATGTATTAATCATTGGAAGAAGTAATAGGATTTATTTGAACAAAATTAAAACACAGTGCCTGAAAATTTGCCATTGTAGAATATCCCCTTTCCGAAAACTAAGAGAACTGCTCCACTTCGGGCTCCTTCATGGTTTTTTTTCTATCATTTTTCCTGATAGGTTTTCCAATATCCTTCTATTGATAGCGTTTGAAAAAGTCATAACAATAGTTTTTGATGCAAATTTAATTGAATTTTTTATTTCTTAAGATTTGAAGTCTGATTGGAAGAATTTACTTGATAAAATCAAATATCATAAATCCCATTATGGGTTTGAAGGGGTTTATACATTCCAACTTATTTTCATCAAAAAATCTACCAACAAGTTCATTACATTTTCAGAGAATAAATGTAGATTATTCAAAGAATAGTAGTTGATTAGAAAAGATATGTAGAAATTTATAGAACTATTAAAGGTCCATGCAACACATTCAACATTAATATAACAACGTAGGCGCATACCCGGCAGCTGAACGTAAATGCTAAATAGAGAATCAGTCAATAAATATTAATTTTGGATTTTAAGAGGAGTCGGTGCATAACTAAGCAGTTATTCCATGTATGACATGGCTAGAGACGAAGAAGAAACATGAGCTCTAATGTTAGCTAACTATTTAATATATAGACACCGCGTTCCCCAATGATATAAGTAGACTGTTTTGTTTCACATTGAAAACACATTTACATTATAAGGATGATTATTGTTAGATGTATACTTTGGAAACGAAATCGAAATAATTAGGGATGTACCAGCTGCTTTCGGTGACCAGCTGGACTGTCCATCATATATTTAGTATTACTTTAATTATGTCAATTAAAGTATTTGCAATAAATTTAATTTTTGTTAAATTAATGCATGAATTGCAAAAAAATAACAAGTTATATATAGTTGTAAATTATTATAAAAAATACTGTTTATGAGAATTTTTTTGAGAATTATTTTTTAATACTTAATTTTAGTTTAATTCTTCTTTAATTCTTAGTTTTTTATGACAATAACTGTTTAAGCAAACTATAATATATAAATAATTAACATAACCTTCGAAAAGAATTATCTTGCAGTTGATAGAAGACTTATTTAATGATTGAGCTAAGAAGTAAATATATTAAAACTAATAGAAAGTTAATTTTTAAAATTGCCGTTTATTAAATGATAGAAAAAAGCCATAAAAAGCTGGTCAAATAAAAAAAATCAACTGTATTTTATTAGGGAAAAAAAAAAGAAAAAAAGATGATGCTCCAGTTATACCTAATTTTTAATTTTATGTTAACCTAAAATAAATGAAATAAAATAAATAAAAAATAAATAATAGAAATGAAAATAATAAAGTAGATTTGAATCTTCATCCAAAATATTATAGAAAGCCAAGATTGTAGATTTTAATTGTTTAGTTTTATATTATCTTTAAAAAATTAAAATGGCAATAATATGCGTATAAAATTGTATTGAATATCACTGCAATGTGCTCATATAGAAGTATAGTTTACTAAACCAATGAAAAATATTTTTGAAAAATATGTTTAAAAGTATTCTGAAAAATATTAAGATCAAAGAAGAAAAATATTCAATGGAATTAAAAAAAAAAAAAAAAGATAACTGAAAAACTAATTTTTTTAAAATTTAAAATGTTTTTGGTGAGCGATATATTTCGAATTTATAAAGAAAATGCTGGAATTTTGTTAATTTTTTATTAAAATTTTAATTTCATTTTTGAAACAAGATTTCTTAATATTGCTATCTAAGAAATAACTAATTGCCAGCCAAATTTGGAAGCTCAAAGTCCAACAACCTGCCTTGAAAGATGCAATTTATTGATAGCATGCCAGCCTATAAATTTTATAATATTAAAAGTATGAATAATTTTATCTCATATTTTTTAACAAAGAAAAATCATTCAGATTTGATTGAAAAATGAAAATGATTTGTCTTTCACGATATTGCTGAAAATTTAAATTTAAAAATTTGTTAAAATAAAGAATGTCATAAGATTTTATAATTAAAAAGATATATGTATAAATACACCTTTATTTTAAAGATGAATTAAAATCTTTTTTTAATTTGGAAACATTTTCGAAAGTTATTGCAGAAAAACTTCAAACTTTTTCGCTTTTTTTAAATAATAAAAATTAAAAAATTGCTCTACCAAACATTACACTTTCCTACCCTCCAAAACATATTTATTCTTCTCTGCATACACAAGCGCACGTTTTCTTTTATTAGAAAAAAAAATTTGCATATAGTAAAAAATTTATATATATATTATATAGAAAGTCCTTGCAGTCAAATGTTATTTCGAATCGCAATAACATAAAAGCATTTATTTATTCAAATTTCGCATGAAAATATTTCTATTATTTTCGACTGTTGGAGACGTTTTCTTTCAAATGAAAAATAATTATACAATAATAAAATAAATAAAAAATAATAAATAAATACATTTATATTTTCAATAAGTTATTTAATAAATAATAATTTTTAACAAATGACTTAAAAAAATTCTTAATAAATAAATACATTTTAATAATAATAAAGAATTTATTTACATCAATATCAATTTAAAATAAAAAAATTATCAGATGAATTTCTGAAAGAGTGTAAAAGAAACGAGTAAAGTTTCAGAAAGAGTAAAAGAAACGAAACAGTTAGACGATTCCAAGTTTTGGCGGAATAAAATAAAAAACAAAATCGCGTAATAGGAAATGAAAAAGATTGGCATAATTCGCCACAAATGTGCTTATTTGCCAAATCCTATAACCCCTATTATAGCTAATCCTGCAATTGGGATAGTTCTTGTTAGCGCCTACAGATGGCTGTAGACAGCTGGCGCCGTCTAGAGGCACTAATTGGAACCTAGCTTGATCCTCCAATACGTCCTCCGGTTAACTCTACCCCAACAAATGCACGTTGATTTTTTTTAGAGTTGAGTTGTTCCTCAACTACTCGTATTATCATTTTATTTGCTTGGAAATGATAATGCAAGAAAATTCATTCCAATATTGTCCAGAAATGTTAATATTAAAAGTCTGTGTGTCTGTATCGTGTTCTACTAAAAAAAAATAAGGGTAGTAGTCAGTAGTAGAGCCAGACTATTCGGCCTATTGATACAAAATTCGGCACCTTAGATTATCCTAATGTGTACCTCGAAATGATTTCTTCTTGTAGTGTCAATAATTAAATACAAATTAAGATGAATTTTGGCATTTTCCAGTAGAGATGCATAATCCACGCTTTTTTGAATAACAAATAATTTTGCTATTGTTATTTTAAAATATTTGTTATAAATATCTGTTATTTCAATCATATTATTAATTAAAAATTATCGCTTAATATTAAATGTAAAATTTATTAATTGTTGTTGTTGTTTCTTATGGCACTTGCCATAAGCAAGCCCGCTGTTACAAGACAACGGATTTAAGCCTGGGGGGAGCGCCTCTTGTTTCTATGGTACCGCCATCTAGGGCCAAGAGAACGACTTAGCTATACACACGTCACAACTAGAGATGCATAATCCACGATTTTTTGAATAACAAATAATATTGCTATTGTTATTTTTAAATATGCGTTCCAAATATCTGTGGAGTGGTAACATTATAAGCCAGTTAACAACTTCCGGAGATGAGTGTACATTTTTGTCTAGTGGCTTTGTTACTCGGCTACGAACCCTAGCGTTGCGAGTTCGAACCTCAACTTTCACATTGGTGACCCTGGTTCTGAACAACCGCATCCTTCGTTCAGCTGTCGTGGCTCCATCTACCGGCAGCAACCACTCACACACGCTCGCCGTCGCCCGCCATAACGCCTTGCGCGATAATCACGTTCGTCGCTCGCCATAACTGGCGCAATTAACTCTACCGACTTACTGGTGGGGGACTGTTGTGGTGGTAACATTATAAGCCAGTTAACAACTTCCGCAGAAGAATGTACACTTTTGTCTAGTGGCTTTGTTACTCGGCTACGAACCCTAACGTTGCGAGTTCGAACCTCAACCTGCACAATCTGTTATTTCAATCATATTATTAATTAAAAATTATTACTTAATATTAAATATAAAATTTATTAATTGTAATTAATACTTAATTTACTAATTTAATTAACGTGTGATTGAATTAATTTATCTGTTTCAGCTTACTTTTTAAATTTTATTTTTTTTCTCAAAACTATTTATTTGATTTATTTATTAGAGTGAACCATTTTCTGGAAAAGATGAGTTAAAAATATATGTCATTTCTTTAAAATGTTTACTTTAGTCCTATATTCTACCAATAGATGGCGCCAGCAGTAAACAGAGTACATGTAATCAAAGTCAATCATGTCACGAGCAATAAAAAATTATCTGTATGGAATAGTGCATCATCAAATACGAATATCGGTCACTCCCGTAAAGTGAAGTGGTGACTTCGCACTTTCTAGTGAAGCCTTGCACTTTCCGGTGAAATCACCGCTGCTATAAATTTCAGTAATATACAATTCAATGATACGATACGATAATTCCAATAACCGGTCTGTTCACTTTTCAATCCAATCACAGATTTCTTTCGAGAGCTTCCATTGGACAGATCGTATCGTCACCGCTCCGGCAAATTTCAGTGATATCGTATCGATTGTTAGTTTCTATCGTGATCCAAAACTTGTAATCGAAATATCATCAGTAAGATCGTATCAAGGATTTGAATCACACCCCTCTTTGAAAAGTATTGATCACTTGTATTTGTGACTTTTTGATATTGGTTACGTAATAACCGCTCTGAAAATATTCGTCATCCCTAGTCACAACCCTTTTTACGGGGCGGACTTCATTCACGCATTTCATTCACTCAAACACAGATAGTAATTTAGACCTGAATCATAGAACGATCACCGCTGATCCAGTACCCCCAGTGGTATTACTCGACATGGAGGACTTTGTGACAGAGGCGGCGGTAGCAGGGGGGCAAGGGGGACAATTGCCCCCCCGTTGGCGAGAGATTGAGGTTTTGTCGGCAAAAGTGCTCACCATTTCAGGATGGTTGTAGAGAGTTGCGCATTATCAAATATGATTATTTAAAATCCACCTTAAAGTTAATATATTGTAAAAAGTCGAAATATCCAAGTAACGGTTAAAACGTTTTGACTATATTTGGCAAAATAATCGATAGAGTGGTAAATAAATAATATGCTGAATTTTGCGGACAATTTTTGATAGACCATCTCAGAACTGAATGCAATGGATGTGGAAGATGTTAAGTTCGCAGATTTTCAAACATCAGATTCAGATGTCTTTCATTCAACTTATAATTTGTACTACTTTTCACATTTAACCGACCAGCTAACAAGTGAATAAGATATCGCCAAGTTGATACTTTCATTTTGCTAGCAATTTTTGGTCGGTCGATTATGAATTCAATGCGGTGAGTGCCGAAGATGTTAAATCTGCAGATTTTTAGACATTCGCTTGAAATGTCGTTTACTTGGCTTATAATTTGCAATAGATTTAGCAATATAACCGACAAGTGAATAAGATACTACATTCTACCGATAACTTTTGGGTGGCTGACTATGAACAAAATGTGATGAATGTCGAAGACTATATGCACAGATTTTCAGGCATTTGATTTAAATGACTTTCATCTTTTAAGTTGCACTACATTTAGCTATATAACCGACAAGACGACATATGAATAAAACATAAGACATGTCACATTTTGTCAAAAAGTTTTGATCGGCTGACTAAGAATTCAATGCGAATGGAATCGACGAGTCCTAATTCTCAGTCATTTTATTTAAATGTCGTAATGTTCATTCAGCATATAATTTATACTATATTTAGCAGAATAATTAATAATCTGGTAAATGAATAAGACGTCATATTTTTTCTAACTAATCTTTGTCCTTCGGCTAAGATTTTATCATAGATTACGGAAAAAAATTGCTTACATCAGGCACTTCGATTACCTATTAGTGGAATTAATAGAGAATTTGGTGCTTTTATATTATTCATGAATAGGACGACAGAGTTGTTTTTCATAATTCATACTTCAAATCTAAGTTCTAAAATTAATCGCCATATTATTCATATAATTGTTACTTCTTCGGTAACGAATTGATAAATTTATTTTATTCATTTCACTATGAGAATTGCCTGACTAAAATCTAGTTAACGAAAAAAAAACAAAAAAAAAAACACCGTTTTCTTTTGACAATCTTGTGAGTATGCAGCTATTTTGATGTAGCTAAATTATGTTAATTCATTATAAATCACTGTTGTAAGTAAATTGTATAATTGTAAATTAAATTTATTTAATATTAAAATATCTGTTTTCTTTCGCAATCTAATTTATCAGGCTACAATTATTACACTAAAGAAATATTACCGACTGCAATTGACGACAAAAAAATTTTGTGGTATGGTAGCGTTTTAGCTACAATAAAAGAGTTTATCCAAGTATGCACTAAATTTGTTAAATAAATTACTACCTGAATTCTTCAGATTGCATTCAATATTATATTTAATCGGAGAACGTATCGTTTATATATACTTTTCTTAATAAGAAAAACCAATGTATGCAACTGAAGGGATAGAACTCAATTTTTGGATGGAATATTAGTTTGCAATAACTTCGAATTAAGAAAGTACTTAACCATTAGAACGCATGCCTAAAAATTAAGATAGGTGAATTCATGTTCAAGATCTAATTGTGATTTTAGTAAAATATATTGGTTTTTTAAGGCTAAATATATATAGAAAAATAAATACAAGTTAACTATCGTTTAACGATCTAACGTTTAAGCAGTCCATTTTTCTTAAGAATATTTTTCATATCTAACATAAAATAGTAAGTTTGTACATATATTTACAAAATATTTTCTCCGACCTTCTTAAAAACATCATTGTATATTATCCGCATTCTATATTGTTTGTGCCCGAACTATAGTAAATTTTTGTTGAGTGCACGTACTTCTCCTCGGATTCGAAACTCATCTTAATTCCTGCTCGTCGTTGCAATCCTTACTAAACAAATATTTTAGGTAGGGGACTACGCAGAAAAATCGGTTTTTGGCGGAAACATCGAATATTTTTTATTTATTATTCTGGATTTCTATAAAAGTTTCTTTTATAAAATTTTTTGTTTCAACATCCATTTTATATAACTTCTGATATAAAATAGTAAGAGTATGCATTTTCTCATTTAGCATGACACGTCATTCTGGTGCAATCTGTGTTTCTATCTATATTATACAATCTAGAATGGAATATGATTATATTCATTTCCAAAATTAGATCTCGGAAAAATTAAGTTTCACGAGTCTCATAAAGAAATAGACTCAAATATTGACAATTTTTTGATGCTTAGTTAAAAAAAAAAACAAACTGAGAATATATTTTACAAATATCTTTATGAAGTTTTAACAATGAAAGAAAGGATCATCATCAGAATAAAAAAAGTTAAATAATACTTAATTTTCTTTAATTAAATGTAAAATTAATTATTATGAGTTATTTTGAAGCCAAATTAGAAATTGTGCTTGCCCCCCCGTCGGTAAATCTCTGTCGCCGCCTCTGCTTTGTGACCACGACAGATTTAACGCGCGTCAGCCACCAAGCACGCGGGGAATCTTCGGCCCACGGGGTTCAAACTCGCAACCTAAGGGACTAATTGCAATTAATACTTAATTTACTAATCTAAGTAACGTGTGATTGAATTAATTTATTTATTTCAGCTAATTTTTTAAATTAGATTTTTTTTGAAAACTATTCATTTAATTTCTTTATTAGAATAAACCATTTTCTGAAAAATTTGAATTAAATATATATGTCATTTCTTTAAATTGTTTACTTTAGTTCTATATTTTACCAATAGATGGCGCCAGCAGTAAAAGGAATATATGCAAAGTCATGCCACAAGCAATTAAAAAGGATTTGTTTGGAATAGTGCATCATCAAATGCGAATATCGGAAAGTCAAGGTTACTCTCATGAAGTGGAGCGGCGACTTCACACTTTCCAATAAAGTCACCGCTCCAGTAAATTCCAGTGATATCGTATCGATTGTTACTTTCTATCGTGATCCAAAACCTGTAATCGAAATATCACCAGTAAGATCGTATCAAGGATTTGAATCACACTCCTCTTTGAAAAGTATTTATCACTGGAATTTGTGACTTTTTGATATTGGTTACGTAATAACCACTCGTAAAATATTCGTCATCCCTAATACTGGACTTTCCTTATGCATGAATGAATTGTTCGAGAGCTTCCATTGGACAGATTGTATCGATTGTTACTTTCTGTCATAATCCAAGACCTGTAATCGGAATATACCAGTAAGATTGTAAAGATTCTAGACTCAGTTTCATCAAACATTTCAGAAATCATATCCAATAATACTAGAAAAATATCTTTGAATAACAAACAATACCCACTCTGGTGGGATAAATCCTGTCACAAACTTTACAACATTAAATTCATATGTAGGAAAAAAGCATTAAAATGCATATCAACTAAATTTTGGATTCTTCACAAATTATTCGCAAGCAGATTCAAATTTTATAGTAAACAAGCAAAACAAAAATTTTGGGATAAATTATGTAATAGCGCAAGAAATCGTTTATTTTATTCTATCTTAAGAAAACTGAATCAGCAATATAAAGATAATAACTCCTTCAACACCATTTCTGTTAACAATTCTTTTATCACAAACCCATTCGTGCAAAGTAATCTGTTCGTAGATTTTTATGCCAACAATTCCAGTTCTCACGAACCATTACCAATCCAGTTTATGGACAATCAGGAAAGCGAATTAAACGGAGAACTACAAATGGAAGAATTACAATTCGCAATATTACATATATTCCCGCATCCTTTTTCAAAAAACTTAATAAAAATGAAAATTATTACATCTTTCAATTATTTCAACAGATTTTTAACACAGCATATGTTCGCAAAACATGGAAACATTCACTTATTATTCCCATTCCAAAACCAAATAAAGACAAGCTCCAGATAACATAATATAGGCCAATAGCTCTAACATCTGTTTTTCCCAAAATCTTTGAACGTATCTTATGTAAGAGAATTACTGATTTTCTTACAAAGAACAAAAAACTTCATCCAAAACAATTTGGTTTTTTACCATACAAGGATAATAGGGAGCCACATACTCATTATATTACAGCATTTCAAAAGCAAAGAGGGAAAAAAACATTTCATTTATATTAGTCTCGACTAGAGATGCATAATCCACGATTTTTTGAATAACAAATAATATTGCTATTGTTATTTTTAAATATGCGTTCCAAATATCTGTTATTTCAATCTTATTATTAATTAAAAATTATTACTTAATATTTAATATAAAATTTATTAATTGTAATTAATACTTAATTTACTAATTTAATTAATGTGTGATTGAATTAATTTATTTGTTTCAGCTTACTTCTTAAATTTTATTTTTTTTCTCAAAACTATTTATTTAATTTATTTATTAGAGTGAACCAATTTCTGGAAAAGATGAGTTAAAAATATATGTCATTTCTTTAAAATGTTTACTTTAGTCCTATATTCTACCAATAGATGGCGCCAGCAGTAAACAGAGTACATGTAATCAAAGTCAATCATGTCACGAGCAATTAGAAATAATCTGTATGGAATAGCGCATCATCAAATACGAATATCGGTCACTCCCGTAAAGTGGAGCGGTGACTTCGCACTTTCCAGTGAAGCCTTGCACTTTCCGGTGAAATCACCGCTCCGATAAATTTCAGTGATATGCAATTCAATGATACGATACGATAATTCCAATAACCGGTCCGTTCACTTTTCAATCCAATCACAGATTTCTTTCGAGAGCTTCCATTGGACAGATAGTATCGATTCTTACTTTCCAGTAAAGTCACCACTCCGGCAAATTTCAGTGATATCGTATCGATTGGTACTTTCTATCGTGATCCAAAACCTGTAATCGAAATATCATCAGTAAGATCGTATCAAGGATTTGAATCACACCCCTTTTTGAAAAGTATTGATCACTTGTATTTGTGACTTTTTGATATTGGTTACGTAATAACCGCTCTGAAAATATTCGTCATCCCTAGTCTCGACATCGCAAAAGCCTATGATTCGGTTTATATTGACGGTTTGATATATAAATGCTTGGAATTGGGCATCTTCAGGAAGATATGCGCTTGGTTGCATCAATTCCTTAGTCACCGTACGTTCCAAGTGCGATGGAGACAAACACTCTCCGACATAAGAATTCCAAACAAAGGAATAGCACAAGGTAGTGTCCTTTCGCCAATCCTATGGGCAATTTTTATATCGGATTTTTTTGAAACTCTTGAAAATGAAGTTGATTGTTTGATCTTTGCGGACGACATATTTATTTTTTACTCGCACCAGTCTATTGAACTTATTACTAAGAAATTACAATGGAATTTATTTACAATGGAAAACGAACATCAATGATGTACGTATCGGAAGCTTTCAGTTAATGCAGAGAAAAGTTACATAGCCAATTTTTCAAACAAAATTAATTTTACCCACCTAAATATCTCACTAGCAGGAACGAATATCCAATGGAAAAACTCAATCACATTCCTCGGAATTTCTTTTTCAAAAAGAAATCAAAACGGATCGATTTTCAATAAAATTAAAAATAAAGCTTTAAAAAATCAACGCATTAAAGGGTTTTGCAGATAAACATTATGGCCCAAGAACAATAAATTTAATCACAATCACAGACAATAGCATTTGCAACTTATTCTTTTACGCCAGTCAAATTATCAAAAAATTTCCAGGAACTCACATGAAAGCATGTAATATTATTCAGACCAAAGCACTTCGCATTTCACTTGGTGTTCCACAGTGGACACCAAATAAAGCTCCCCTTTATATCTCCAATCAGGAAATTCTCAGTGAAAAAAAACCAAACGTTTATCCTTACAATTTCTCATTAAGCAGATTTCTATCAGTTCCTTCTCCGCCATCCACAAATTAGATTTAGAACATTTCAATCTTGCTCTTATTGAACAGGACAAAATTTTTCTGGATAAAATTTTTTCTTATCTAAACATTAATTGGAATCGCATTATTTCTGATCAACATTTTTTGCAACTTCCAAGAGAAAATTGCAGTATTTTTATTTCAAAATACCCTTTTCAAAACAAATCTCTCCCACACTCAGTTATTAATGGCAGTTTTCAAGAAACGCTACAAAAGGACTTCAAACAATGTTTCATAATCGCAACTGATGCATCGAAATCACAAAACTTAACTTCAATCGCCAGCATTTCGGATCTGTCTCAATTTGCTTTTCGAACCCACAACATCAATTCAATTTTTACAGCTGAAGCTCTTGCAATTTGCCAGGCTCTGGACTATCTTTCCGTTCCTGAGAAAAATTTACTTCTTCTTACAGATAGTCTTTCAGTTCTTACAGCACTTTTCATATTGTTAGGAAATTTCGGCATTAAGGTTATAAATTCCAAATTATTTTGTCTCCCGTACTTTATTGAGAAATGATGCAATGCATTTTGAACCTGCTTTTGTGCGTCATTGGTATGAATAAATCACTTCACGTGACATTAAACATTTAACTATTTAATCGGTATCGCATCTGATATTTATGTAACCTAGCAACTGTAATATAAAAACTTTAGAATTAAGACATGAGATAAATACGTGTCTTTATGTTTGTAAGATGTTTTTTTTCGGTATTGGTCTCAGGTCCTGTAATGACCGTTTATGTTTTTATAAGTTTTCTCCGTCATATCTGTAAATAGTTCATCATGTGTTCAATTCTATTTCCTCGTAATAAATTGTATTTAAATTAAATCTTTCCTTTTGTCGGACCCAATCTTTGGAGACTTTTTATTCATCATCATTTCCACTGCAATACTCTAATATCAAACGGCTGAATTCCCAGCAGTTTTACAAAATATCATTGTAACACATATCAATCCCCATCCCTTATTCATAAAATTGTGGGCAAAATTGTCGGAAAATCTCAGATTAACCAACATATTACTTTTCTATGGATCCCAGGACATTCGACAATATTATGGAATGAAAAAGCGGACTTGATCGTAAAATCAGTAACAGAAAGTAGCCCATGCATTGAATGGATCGCATCGGAAGACATCATCTCACGCATCAAACCAATTTCAAAAAGAAAAACAAGAGACAGCTATAGACAGAGCAAATATAATGAAATTCTTGGAGAAATTCCTGATATAAAAAATATTGCTAAATGGACAAGAAATAGAAGAGAAGACATCATTTGCGCTAGAATTTCTACGAAAACATTCATTACACCTGGCTTTCTACATCGTTTTAACCTGTCGAATCAACCAAATTGCGAAACATGCCAATCTTTGAATAATTTGGATCATATCTTACTGCACTGCCGAAAATACTCAAGCATCAGACGTTGCCTCTGGTCGAAGTTGGGCCTCAACTCTCTTTCAGCCTGGCATTTCAAACAACTCACGATCATTTGCAGCATTCAAAGCATTTGCAGATAAACTATCGCTCTATATTTTCCTTGAACACTTGAAATTTTTTGACATTTATTAATTGGAGATATTGTTGAACGCTGAGATGGCAGCCTTTGTAGCTAAAAATCCCTAAATCCCCCTTATTCAAACAAACAAACCGGAGATCCAACTTTCAGTCGTAGAAGGTGTGGTGACATGTCTGGTAAATCCAGTGAGTTCAAAAACTGTGTTGGATAATTTACAGTTTCGGTAGCATCGCAAACTGTATCGATCAATTTGTATAATGCCAAGTCGGCTGGCAACGACTGCTGTATCTTGAAGTTTAAATCGTCGGCGTCCACATTTTTTGCTGCCAAAATGGCTCTTTCTGCCAGCCACGCATGATTTTTGTATCGTGTGCGTACATCGGGAAACATGCGGTCAATGAGACCATTTTACGAATCAACGACATGAAGAAATTAGTGGGTAATTTTATGCATCCAGTATTTTCATAGGCAGTAACTTTTCCATCGCCGATATCTTAACAATTGCTCAGAGAATGTGTCCGTAGATGGATCTTGTAGCATTTGGGAACGCATGTTTAGGGATGACGAATATTTTACGAGCGGTTATTACGTAACCAATATCATAAAGTCACAAATACCAGTGATCAATACTTTTCAAAGAGGGGTGTGATTCAAATCCTTGATACGATCTTACTGGTGATATTTCGATTACAGGTTTTGGATCACGATGGAAAGTAATAAACGATACGATATCACTGAAATTTGCCGGAGTGGTGACTTTACTGGAAAGTAAGAATCGATACTATCTGTCCAATGGAAGCTCTCGAAAGAAATCCGTGATTGGATTGAAAAGTGAACGGACCGTTTATTGGAATTATCGTATCATTGAATTGCATATAACTGAAATTTATCGGAGCGGTGACTTCACTGGAAAATGTAAAGTCGCCGCTCCACTTTATGAGAGTAACCTTGACTTTCCGATATTCGCATTTGATGATACACTATTCCACACAGATCATTTTTAATTCCTTGTGACTTGACTTTGTATATATTCCGTTTACTGCTGGCGCCATCTATTGGTAGAATATAGAACTAAAGTAAACAATTTAAAGAAATAACATATATATTTAATTCAAATTTTTCAGAAAATGGTTTACTGCAATAAGGAAATTAAACAAATAATTCTGAAAAAAAATCCAATTGAAGTAAGCTGAAATAGATTAATTAATTGAAATAGATTAATAATTACGTATGAATTACAATTAATAAATTTTATATTTAATATTAAGTAATAATTTTAATTAATAATATGATTGAAATAACAGATATTTGGAACAAATATTTAAAAATAACAATAACAAAATTATTTGTTATTCAAAAAATAGTGGATTATGCATCTCTACGCATGTTTATTTTTAGCTGGACATTTTCAACATTACGCCACAGTGGCGATGATTTCAAGCAAGTGTTTATCTCATCAGAGTACATTGAACGTGGAATGACGGGATAGGGGCACCCTAATTACCTAGCGTTATGATATATACTTTACGACCTATTCTCCTACCGACCAAATACACAGAAAAGATTTCATAAAAATCGGCTGAGCCGTTTCGGAGGAATACGAACACAAACACCATGACATGATATTTTTATATGTTAGATATATATATATACATATATTATAGCTCCCAAATGGCACAAAATAGTGGAATAATTCTAAATAATAATCACTTCTTTTATTGGTCAGTATTGCATTCTGATACTGCACAATATTGGCTTCGCCATAGTGACCAAAATAGTTGCAAATGTTCTAAATATTCCTAAAAGTACTTAGATGAGTATTAAAAAACATTAAATAATTTCATAAGTATCTAACATTATTTCTAAACCAATATGCAATATTTTCTTGTTTTATGCCAACCTTAAGATACGAACACGTGATCTTGCGGTTTGTAAACAGTAGAGATGCATAATTTTTAAATATTTCTTCCAAATATCTGTTATTACAATCATATTGTTAATTAAAAATTATTAATTGGTATTAAATATAAAATTTATTAATTGTAATTAATACTTAATTTACTAATTTAAGTAACGTATGATTGAATTAATTTATCTATTCCAGCTTACTTCTTAAATTTGATTTTTTTTTTTCAAAACTATTAATTTAAAATTTTAATCGGAGCAAACCAATTTCTGAAAAATTTGAATTAAATATATATGCCATTTCTTTGTTTAGTTTAGTTCTACGTTCTGCCAATAGATGGCACCAGCAGTAAACAGAATATATACAAAGTCATGTCAAAGCAATTAAAAATTATTTGTATCGAATAGTGCATCCTCAAATGCGAATATCGGAAAGTTAAGGTCACTCTCATGAAATGGAGCGGCGCCTTCACACTTTCCAGTAAAGTCATCACTCCGATAAATTTCAGTTATATGCAATTCATTGATACGATAATTCCAAGAATAAGCGATCCGTTCACTTTTCAACCCATTCACAAATTTCACCTTTTCAGTTTTGTTTGAGAACATCCATTGCAGAGATCGTATCGATTGTTATTTCTATCGTGATCCAAAACCTGTAATCGAAATATCATCAGTAAGATCGTATCAAAGATTTGAATCACACCTCTTATTGAAAAGTATTGATCACTGGTATTTGTGACTTCATGATATTGGTTACGTAATAACCGCCTGTAAGATATTCATCATCCCTATAATGAGGATGAAATTCGGCGTTTTCGAGCGATAATTTCCAAAAGTAAAATTGCACAAATGTAGATTTTATATCGTTTTAATATTTAAAAAATTATATATAGAAATATAATATAGCCTCCAAATAGCACAAAATAATGAAATTATTCTAAGTATAAGATATTTATTGTATTGGCCAGTATTGCATTCTAATATCGCACAATATATTTTCCCCTTTGAAATAAATTTGTTCCAAATGCTGCAAATATTCTTAAAAGTTCGTTCTACTTGCTTGATTATTAAAAAGCCCTAAATGATTTAATAAGTCTCTACATTATTTCTAAATCCATCTGCAATATATCCATCCTTTATGCCAACCTTCAGTGATATGCAATTCAGTGATAAATTTCAATGATACGATAATTCCAATAATCGGTCCGTTCACTTATCAATCCATTCACAGATTTCTCCATGTCTGTTTTGTTCTAGAGCTTCCATTGGTGAGATCGTATCGATTGTTACTTTCCAGTGAAGTCACCGCTCCGGTAAATTTCAGTGATATCGTATCGATTGTTCCTTTCAATCGTGATCCGAAACATGTAATCGAAATATCACCAGTAAGATCGTATCAAGAATTTGAATGACACACCTCTTTGAAAAGTATTGATCATTAGTATTTGTGACTTTTTGATATTGGTTACGTAATAACCGCTCGTAAAATATTCGTCATCCCTACCACGGACAAGCCCGATGTTCAAAGACAGCCCATTTGAACCTAAGCGGGATCACCTCTTGTTTTTATCGTAGAGCCAACTTGGGCCAAGAGTACGACTTGACTACTCACACATCACTCATTCGCTTGTACAACCCCTTTTTACAGGAGGACACATTCACACATCTCACAGGTAGAAGAAGACTATCCGGTGGAATTATGAACCTGAAGTCATATCTCACGAATCATCTGAAATTAGATATAACTAATATTTCTGGTGAACGTGCTGGTTACCAAAGACAACTGATTTTTAACGCGAAAATAATATTAAAAGATTTTAAAAAGATTTTTTTTTTTTGCTCGAATAGATTTATTGAAAATCTGCCAAATACACTAAAATTCTACAGAACTTTCAACCACGAAACTGTTCCAATACCAAGAAAAAAATTAAACAGACATATGAGTTTATCAGTCGATTCATTATTCGTCAAGCCAAGGCAGGGAGTAGAATTTCTTTTGTTCCATTCATGACTATTGGAATTCAGCGAAGCAAATTCCGTTAGCGATTTTGCGCATATACAGTAGAACTTAAATCATTTTAGAGGAATATTTTGGATTTTACCATTTGCTGAAGTCCAAACATTTTAATGAGAGTTATCTTTAATAAATATCCATTACGATTTTTTTGATCTCATAAATAAGTAATTACTTACTTATGGTTCAAAATAATAGCTCAATTATCACTCATTATAAAAAATTTTAATGGCTGATACCGAATTTTTCAGAAATGATGACATTATGTGCTGAAGAAAAACTTTACTACTAGTTTAATAGTGTTAATTATAAGATTTTTATTCCAATTGGGATATTTTCTTACTCAAGTAAATGCAAATACGTGCTCTTTTTTATATCTATTGAAATTTTACTTTAACTCTTTCAAATGTAATGGCAATGCACTATTGCAAAAAATTGTAAACATTTGAATTTGTGTGAAGGTTTTTTTTTTAATGAAATTGCTGACATAAAATGTGGACTCTTTTTCTGTTTTATAATATATGTATATAAAATTTTCTTTACATTCATTGAAGCCTTATTCTATGGTTTAGATCTTAGTTCATAAAGTCTATCCTCTTTTAAATTAAATTTATTCTAGTGTTTTGATTTTAATGTTTCATTTTCATTTCATTGAAAGCAAATTTATTATCAGTCAGATAAACTTAAAATGAGTACGCAGGGATGTTCTGTTTAAGAACCGACTCATTCTGAAGACAATTAATAGACAGAAAAAAGAACAAAAATTACAAAGGAACTTGCCGAGAAAACCGTGGTAAGGAAGTAAAAATCGCTAAAAATGCATGCAGACTCTGAGTCGAAAAGAAATTGCTCACTCTCATAAGTTACACATCAGGGCGATGGATATTTTCATGCTAGTGAATCACAGAAATTTGAACGAAAGTTCAGTGTCAATGTGTATGTATAAATCTTTGATGATAATTTCTTCTGGTCGTACTCACTATCCTAGATGAAAACGTACTTTATTTTTTTTTTCTAATACGTTTTCTCGGAAATGTTGGAAAGTAGGAAGACAACAGTGCTGGGAGACATTTGCTTTAAGCATTCTCATGTCCCTGCCTAGTGTGTAGTCATATCAACTTTATTCAGTTAAGTGGAGATCGACACACGAGATCCATTGCTCGGTCTCCACGTCAACTCTCAATTCGTATAGCTTTTTTCATGTAGTCACCTGAAATCAATGTTTTATGTTACACCTTTAGACATAATGAAGGATGAGATAGTAAAATTGATAGTTAGTACTGCGGCACACATTAAAAATTTATCTGGTACCTTCAGGCGTGTCTGAAAGTCATTTTCATGCTATTGCAGATTGTGCAATGACTTCAACGGCCACCATTCCGAACAATTCTTGAAATAATTAACCAAATAAATCTTTTCATAGTTATTATTATATTTTTTTGCCTTTCCAGTGTTACGTCGAAATCTGTGCATTATTTTCGGAATTTTATCCTCTACAAGTAATTTGTGATACCATATTTCAGGAAAATTTTCCCTCATGATATCTGTTAATAACATTCTGAATTTGTCGGTTCATTCACAGCACATTATATATTTCTTATTTCTTGACAGTTGTTTAAATATGTCATTAATGGAAATAAAAAGGGTATTATATTTTGTAAAATAAAAAAGAGTTTGTTTTTTCCCCAAATATTACTCGTACATTCTTTAATAAAAATATTATTTTAATATAAAATAGCTACGAATTATTAATTTTTGAAATGAATTTAGCATTTTACTGAATCCATCGTGTCATACTTGGCGATTAAACACTGGCATGTGGTATCCAATACCGAATCTGTGTTTTCGACTCAATTTTCCCGACTAATTGAAACAAAAATTTGCTACACTTGTAGTCACAAAATCCCATATCAGATTTAATATATTTAAGTCATTGCTTTTTTGAACTATCGCATTTACATTTTTCTGAAAGTACAGACTGACAGATGGTCAATCTTTAATTAGATTTGGCTCAAAATTCAAAAATTATCTACGATATAGATTCTAAATGCGTGTAGTGAATTTTATCCGTATGGTTTTCTCTGTTTTGTTGTTATCGTATTAAGTGATGTTCGAACAGCCAGACAGGCAGTCTTCCTCTGACCTGATTTTCCTCAAGATTTGATAGGAATCTACAAATTTAGTATAAAGACAATATGCATAATTCTATTCGTCTAGATAAAAGCGTTTTTGAGTTATCTTTTTCAGGGACAGATTGGCATTTTTCAAAATATTATCAAATTATAAAGTAATTTTTTTTGAAAATTATCAAATTTTGACAGACAGTTTAAGCGGTATGACATTCGGTAAAAAATCTTGAAGTCTTATTATTTTAAAACTCCTTAAAAGTATAGAAGACATATAAAATATTAAACGTAGCTTAATATTTGGCTTTATAAGTTTCGTTTATTAAAATGGAAAATCCCAACACTCCCAGCATATCCGGAAAATGAAGGGAGCAGGAACAAGAGTGTTTTCGTAAATGAGCCCTCAGAGTTTTATTAAAAAAAAATTCATACTAATAAATAATTATAATATCACAAAAATAAGCAGAATTTTTTTTTATTAAACTGTAAGAAAGATCATTCGCCAATTTGAAGGATTTATAAAACAAAGTTTTCAAATTAATCAAATTTCTTTACAATAAGAATTTAACAATTATTTCCAAAAGATTTACAATCACCACCAAACGCAGATGAACACTATTTTTTCATTTTCTTGATACCACCATGCACTACAACTTGAACTCTTACTTCTGAAACTCCTAGTATCTAGGATGTTTTTTGAGAATTTTTTGATATTCTCTTCATGGTAATTATGAATAAAATAATTGATAAATTATTATGGTAAAAAGATAGTGCTTATCTTCATCTAAGATCTTTATACATGAGAAGGTTAAATATACGCTAGTGAACTTTTTCGCTGTTTATCTGTTTACATAGCACGCATCGGCCTGCAAAGGATTAGTGAAAACACCTGGCCGATTTCCAGTTTGTTAGAATTTGGTACATATCAATGTGAAATATATTATCAAAACAGATTGTAGTTGTTATTATAAGTTAAAAAATCACATTCTGATCCGTGTTCGATAAAAAAAAAAAAGGATAAACTATAGACGTTGCTGTCATAAACATGAAAATACGAAGCCGTTTTAAAATTCAGTGGGGTTTTGATTATTCATGTTAGTGTTTACAGAATATAAATCGGGTAGTAAAAAAGTAGTTGAGCGCCAAATCGTTTGAAAATGAAATTATTCAAAGTTTAAACAACGGCTAAATAAATCGAAATTTCTTAAAGATATTATGTACGTAATCAAAAGAAATTTCTCTAATTTGTAAAAGTGATCATCAAAGAAAAATTTGATTTAGTATACAGAAATATAATTAAAGTAAACTAATACTCATGCAAATTTCATTTCATAAAAAAAAAAAAAATCATTGCTTTATACAATAAGTATTATATTTTATTCATTTACATTAATTTGTTGTATTTATAAAATAAGAAACTTATTCATTTAAAATGTTAAAGGCAATTTTTATGTTATATATATAAATCATGATTCTGTTATTTCTATACAGATAAGTATAATTTGCCAAAAAACATTTTGTATTTACTGCAAGAATAACACTGCACTCATGAAAGAAAAAAAAAATCATCGAATTCCTTACGTCGAAGGGATTCTTTAAAAAAAATAATTCATATTTATTCTGGATATGCTTATTTTCTGATTATAGTCTGAATAATATTTGTTCAATAAGAATGCTACTTATTTCAACAAAATCCCTTTGTACATTATTTTTAAAAATTTGAAAGGAGCTTAAAAAATAACTCAGAATGTTAGATAATCAAAACTCTCATGCTAATAGCGCATGAGTGAAATCGTTTAAAGTAACGAATTTAGAAGTTTCGTAATAAAAACAAAACCGTTTTTGCACAGCAATTTTACGGAGGGGGGGGGGGCTAAAATTGTGAATATTCGAACACGTGCCGGGAAATAATGAGTTGTGATTGATTCAAAATGTTTTTTGAACACTTCCTTGTCACTGTACGCAACTCAGCACGCGTATTTATACATGTAATATATGAATATATTGATGAGAGGTGCTGTAATGAATCTTTCAATAAAGTAGTTTTTAAAATACAACCTTTTTGTTTATTATCTATTTTATGCACATCATACACACACACACTTTTTAAATACTATAAATTATTGCAATATAATCTATGCATTTCGATTAATGTAATTAATCGATTATTATTATTAGCCTCAAGCGACCAGTTGGTTCGGCAATACACTCTTTATATTCGTTTTCAGATAAATCGTTTAGATATGATTTCATGCCCATTATTACGCCAGATTAATTAAATTATTATTAAAGTTATTGATTGTAAATTAAATTGTTATTAAAGTTGTGTTATTTTATTTACTTTACTTCAGGTCTATTTACGGTGTAAAAGAACCTTTCTAATGGGAACAGTCCCATAACATCTTAAGGCTGTTAAAAATGTAATACATCTGAAATTCGATACCTCTAAATCTCGCAATGTTTTGAATTACTTTTTTTAACTGCACAAATACATATGAGACAAACCTACTGCTTCAGCTTTCAAAAGTGCAAAAATCTCATGAAAAATATTTGATGAAACAATAAAAACTGTTTGAATTTCAGGGCAACACTGTAATCTACTGTTACAAATTAGGTATAAAAAATATTTTTTTAAAGTGATAAAATTTAGCAAAACTCTTCACGATTTTCAAATTAACATCCTTAAAAAGGCATTTTTTTATATTTTTAAATTATGTAAAATTCATTTTTATACAGTAATATTTTGGAAGTTATCACGGAAAAACGACAAAATTCTACAAAATTTTATTTGAAATTCTAATTAGAATTTCAAAAAAAAAAAAAATCCCTCCGACGTACACAGATCCGACATTAAAGGTAAACATGTGCAAAATTTGGTAATTCGAAGTAAAAGCTCCGCCTTGTAGAGCGCCAATATCCGCACATTCATCACTACTATTAGGATAGATAGATAACCGGTAAAAGTGATGAATCGATTTATCACACTGACCGGATATTAACAGCAGTTCTTGTTCATAATAATCGGTTAATGTAATAAACTGATTAATCAGTTGTAAGGCTTATTATTTGAAACACTGATTTATTATACTGAACCATAACGCATAAAAAAATTAATGTTTTTTTTGTATGCCTTTTAACACTAATCCACAGCTTTTGAAAGATCTTGATGAAATTTGGCCTGCGTTTCTTCAGGTACATGAAAACGATCATTTGTCAATTTTTCAAAATCTATGAAGGAATCAAAAAGAGATTAATCAAAAATAAATCCAGTATATTACTAATTTCCCTTTTCCCCAAAAATTTTATTTTACATTCTATTATTCACAATACTGTGAAGCACATTAGCTATTAAGTCTACAAATAAATATTTAAGTACTTGTTTATTGTGTAAAATCCTAATTTTTAGGCAAAAAGGCTTTTAAAAAACATTCACAATATTTTTAATAGCAAAAATGTGGTAATTTCAAAAGCCATTAAAAGAGAATACTGTTAAACATTAAGAGAACAATGATTCATTACATTAATTTAATTCAGAAGTGTTCCTTATAGTTTCCACTAAACAATATAGAAAAAGTTAGGCAAATCAAAACGCCTGTGACATTTGGGAGATGCAGTATGCCTGAATAGATTCCATCAATGATTTGCTGAGTTTTTAAATTCCACCAATATGAATGGGATAACAACTAAACAAGAACCTTTAAATATTCCCACAATTACTAATCTACATGAGTCAAGTTTGGTGATCAAGGTCGCCATTTGACAGTAACTTTTATCTTGGGTTTCATCAAATATATTAAAAATAAATCACTTCACTGAATTTGCAAAATGGGATAAGACTTCATTCAGTTTGAAAGCTATATTGTTCACCTCTTTCTTGTTATGTGCTCACATAGATTGAGTTATCATTCAGCACTCACAATGAAGGTTTATAATAAAATACTGCAATAAATTCTCAACAAATATGAGGCAACCTTTCCCAAGAGTTGTCATATATATATTACATTGTTGGACTTTCCGTTGTCGCGAATAATCGGGCTAAGATGAAAAAGCCAATAATGGAAAATAAACATATATTACAAAGACTGTCTCATGAAATGAATGTAGCAGCTTGGTTATACAAGTAAGATTCAACACGTAGAGTTGTGCCAAACTTTTCACCCTTTGTGTAAACTAGATCGACTTGAGAAATAAAAGGAATCCAATCCCTATTAAAATGTTCGACAACATAATCACATTCGATATATTGTATGTGCAAAACATAATCACTTCATAATATTAAACATTCAACTAAATTGTATAGATATAAAATATCTTGTTGGCTTAAATGAATTAGTTATAAATTACTGTTCATTTCAGTATCCTGAGATGACCACTTTTCGGCGATTTCATCTCATTAAGGGGTGATACACGGAAAAAAGAACGCATTTCATGAATTCTTCGACCTTGATTTAGACCTTATTAGATATTTTTTCGTTCATTTCCCCCCCCCATCTATATGAGTGTCATGTCGTTTCTGACCTTATTATTTTATTTAATCCGTGAATAATACGAGTTTACTTCATTATTAAATATAAACATCTCCTTTTCTCTTTCTTCTAACCCTTATTTTGATGAACTAAACCCACCTAAAGGCATGCACAAAGGGCTTTAGAATCCATTGGCAAACAATAATGTTGCTGATATCGGATATTTTTTTTCAAATTGAGGATGTAAATGGTTCTTATTATCAAAAATTTCATATCCAGGTCAATTTAATTCCAGAATTAATGCTCCTTTTAATTTTAAATGTATTAAAGTATTTAACTTCTTCCCAGAACAAAATGTTGAAAAAGTTATTTTCAATTCTTAGCTACATTCTTATTTTTGAATTCCAGCATCAAAGATATAAAGATAAACTTTATTAGAATTCCAAAATATAAGCATGATCCTTATTCACACACAACCACTGTGAAATAACATAGCAATATCAAATGAAAACTACGTTATTTTTATCAAACATTAGATGCATTTTAAAAAAAGAAAAAAAAAAAATGTGATTGTTTCCAAATTTAGAATTTTCCTTCATAATTCTAGAAAAATGGAATTTTAACATGATGGGGAAAATATCTAATATGTATGTCTGCGGTATAATTCAGAAATAGTATATTCATAGGTAAATTAAAACAAAAATATATGAGGAAAAAAATCACAATTTTATTCTTTAAAATCATATAAAAATACTGATTTAAAAAAAAGGCTCATAAATTGAGCACAACACACATGATACAAAAATAAGCTAACAATTTGAACACATATGATACAAAAACAAGCTCACAATTTGAGCACATATGATACAAAAACAAGCTCACAGTTTGAGAGCACACATTACAAAAATAAGCTCAGTTTAAGAACATACTATAAAAAAATAAGCTCACAATTTGAGAATAAATTATACAAAAATAAGCTTATAATTTGATCATGAGCTGAATATTTAATACATGTATTGTGCTGCATTTCCAGAAATATATATACATAAAATAAAATAGAAAAACTATGGGCAAAAACAAATTTAAAAAAATGTATATAAACATACTTAAAAATATCTACAATATTTACACTCAATTAAAATACATCGAGAGTTAGTTATATTGGAAATCAATATTATAGAGGACACATTACTCAAAAATTGGTTAACAAATTTTATTTTATAATAAATTTTATTTTATTTCATTAATCCTTTTACTCTTCTTGCCTTACTATTCACTGTATCAAAATTTCAGTTTTGTATATAATAATTCAGGAGACATTATGCTTTTCAATTACAATTAGAAATTACTTTGGTAATCAGTTAATTTGCAAGGAATACTGGATGTTTATATTAAATCTCTAATGTTTAATTATATGTTCATGATCCTCCGAAGAAAAAAATTTTTAAGCATTAAACTGTGGCAGACATAAAACCCATTTATTTTAATAGTCTGACATATGTTTAATTCATTGTGCTTATAAACAAAATTCCAATTAAGTCAAATCTCATATTATCATAGCGCTATGGAAAAATTGTCTGGTTTATCTCTCTTCAAACTTTTGCAATTTATTGTAACTTCAAAGTTTTGTTCTTTATGTAAATCATGAAAATTAAATAGAATTATTTTTAATTCGTTGTCAACAACAGGAAAAGAAATTACAAATAAATATTTGATGGGAAAAAAAAAAAAAAGAAAATGCCTTGAATTTAACAATAAAATCTACTGTTGAACATTACAATAAAAAAAAAGCTAAAAATTTAAGAAAAAATTGCATAACAATTAAATTATGATCACTGAAAAGACAACTTTTAAAAAGTATAAAATACAGTTTTGAGCATTAATGTTTTCAGAAGATAAAGAAATAATTTTTTTTTTTTTAAGCTGCAAAAATTGCTTTATTTTAAATTTTTTTAAAAATTTCTGATTAAAATTTTTAAAAATTGCATTGAGGTGCATATCCCTATCTTACTAAGCATATTTGTGCTGCATTTGGTAGCTCTCACTCTGTTGGGAAGAAAAGCAAAAAACAGATAAATTATGTAGTTTTATCACTAACAGACATCACAAATGAAATATGTACACAATTAAGAAATTCAAAGGCTATGTTTTGATGTTAGGCTTTTTTTACCATCATGTTTTGAATATTGTTTAGGCTTTTTTTCTGGTTTAAGAAAAAGACTTCAATTTACTAGAACTTGTTAATCATTATGTGTATAAAACTGTTCATAAGCATTCATCTATATAATCTTCTTTATATAGGAGATATAAAATGTAGTAGTACTAATTTTTTCTTACTTCTTTCACTGTAAGTAAAATTGTTATATTAACATTAATATTAAATTATTGATATAATAATATGGGATTTGACATAATTAGAATGGTTTACAAAAACAATGAATTAAATGTATTCCAGATTATTAAATAATATGGCTTTTATATTTACCACAATTTAATGCTTAAAAATGAAAATCCAAACATAGCATTATGTAAAATATTTTAGTGAATCTATAAATGTAATTTGAAGAAAAAAATATTCATAATTGAAAAAAGCAGTAAATTTTAAAAAGGGGATTTAAAAAAAAAATTGCAACTAAGAGATAGATCAAAATAACATTTTTTTTTTTTCCTTGTTCCGATTCTTTTTAATGTTAAAATATAAAGTAACCAAAATATTTTCAATAAAATTTCAAAAACATTGGGAATGTAATGTGTCCCCATAACCCACCAGTGATCAATACCTTCGCTGCCACTTTCGATAATATTTTGGTGTATGTGCACCTCTGGCAGTGCGTTCAGCTCTCCGTGTGTTAACATAATGCACAAGAGGATCAAAACCTTTTGAAGTAGATGTCTTAACTGCAATACAAACAGTAAAATATATTAGACACATCATAAAATTTAAGCTAAAACATATATTACAATCAGAAGTATTATAAGATTAACTATAATTTTAAAAAGAAATTAAATACTGAAAAGCAGAGCATTACATAATAAAATGAAAGCAAACAAATGGGATTCATTAATTAAATTGGTGCATATAAATTTTTTTGAACATTTTAATGATATAATATTTATTTAACAGTATTAATCGTTACTTTTGCTTATTTTGAAATATGTAATGAAAAAAAAACTGCAATAAAATTTTAATGATAGATAATTAAATTTCTTTCATAATTGAACTCTATATAATAAGCATGCAAAGAAATGTTTGAAAACAATGGATTAGCAATAAAAATAAAATAATTAACATTGGAATTTTGATTATCGTTCACTTAGTCTCAAAGCCTAAAAAGTCCAAATTTTATGAAAATGTAATTTACTTGGATTTTAAAATATATATATATATATAACTGTAAGCAGAATGCAGTTTGAAGATACTCTTGATTTTGTGACGTTTTATTTCATTCTGAAGAAACAGGCATATGTACAAGCGATGAGCACACAGAATGACACAGAAAGAAATGAGGAAAAAACTCTTGAACATTTTGTCTCTGGTCTATATAACCAGAGAAATTGATAGGGAAAATATTTCTTCAGATTGATTTCAAATGAGATTTTCACTACACGAGTCAAAGAGGCAGAGGAAACATGGGGAACTTTAAAAAAAAGAATGTGTCACAACAGCGGTATTTTGTCCCTTCACACGGAGTGTGGGAAAATTAGGTTTTTAGCCGATTCAGCAGTTTTACATAGCTTCTCTTGAATTAATTAAGTAGAGAAAGTGGAATTGAATCACGAAATAAGAGAATGTTTTAAAATGAAGTTACTATGAAATTAAAATATCATTACACACACACACACACAAAAAAAAAAGAAAAATTATTTTCAAGCCCTACTAAATCAGTTAACTGAATTGGTGCTCCTAATGGCACATTCTAAAAATATGTGTCAAAGCAGAAACATTAATACTGAGAAAATACTTTCAAAGATACATTGGGGAAAAACTGAATTGTAAAAGCATATTATTAACTAAAACATTACTTCAAAATTAATTTGCTGGTAGTTCCAAGTAGAGTTAAGTCCTAATCTATGGACTCTTCAGTAGGAAGATCAGCAGACTGCTGAATTTAAGAATTAGAAACCGGGTAAACATGTTGGAATTCAGTATCAGCCATGATGATAGGCATGTGTCGATAGAAAGTATGGAGTATGACATGAAAACTTATCAGGAATGAAAGCATTTCAAACTCTTCGGCTTGAAGAGATAGCTGGAAACATCTGCTCAATATTACCAAGATATCCTTCATTGCTTATTTCAAGCAAAAAAGTCTGACAACCCTTTGGCAGAATCCACTTGTTAGAAGGATCTCTAGAACTTATACCCTGTGGTAAAAACACTAGAGTAATCTTTGTTACTGATGCTTTTTCAATTTGGGATTAGTTAATTTCAGCTTTTGATAAGGTACAAGAGACATAGGTTAAAGATTTTTCTTCATATTTACAATGTGTGAAAACTCTGCATTTTAACCAAAAATGAAACATTACAAGACACTCATTCAAGAAGATTTTCATTATAATGAACCAGTATATCATCAGATATTAAGAAATTGTTTACATTTGTCTTATTCCTCAAACCATATGCAAGAAGCATTTTAGTTCAGAAGATTATCTAACAGAAATAATAAATTTCTTATGAATTTAGAGTAATAGTTCAATAAGGGTAAAAATGATTTAAGCTCAAATAGCATTCAATGAAGCTTTGCTCTTTCTTAAAGGTGGGATAAATACCACTTTCAGAAATTACACGATATTAAATTTCAATATTTCTTTTGAAAAACTGGCACCTCTCTGCATTTAGTTTAGCATTATACTTTTTGTAATCTTTACATTACAGCCTCCATTGTGGAAATGTTTTATTTCATGTTCCATAACTGACTGAAAAGTAACTCCAGCAGCAAATGCACCATACATTAATCTCAGTTAGTATGATTATAACAGGTTAGTTTAGTAAAATATTTGCCTCTCCTCAAAGCAACAAAGGTATCTTACTGAGTAGGAAATTGTTACTCATTAGAATCAAAATACTTGTTTATAGTTACCTTGAAATCACCACACAATCTCGCAGAATCAAAAGCATTATAATACTCAATCAGTTGATAATTTACTTGAAAAAATTTGCATACTTTTTCTTATGTTTCACAATACTGTTCGTTTAATTCAGAGGAAATTAAAAATATATATTTCCAATTTAGCTAGAAAACTGATATCAATTTTTTTCAAAGTGAGCTAGCTGGTTGATTGCCTTTCACAATAATTAATGGTAATTTATGATATTGAATGTTACATTGCATTTCGATGAGAACTTCTACCATCGAGACCTCCTTTTCATTGAACTAGCTCAATCTTGATAATGAAGACCAGCTCCAAGTAAATTACTCTTTTTCCATATTTTTGATAGCATGTAAGCATCAATGGCAATTATCAAGTTCCATATTTGTCTGCTTACCATCAGAAATAATAGAAATAAACTACTTTCTTCTGCTTGAAATTTTATTTATAGAATGCACAGTATAGATAAGATAGTCTCAGAATTACATTCAACCATTTCGACTTTCTTCCTATTTTTCTTTCAATATATGGGCTTTTATTTATAGTCATATAGACTAGTAATATATATGTAGATTTCCCACATGCATGACATTTTATGGATTCATATTTGCAATTAGAAAGCTGATAAACAGCCCAGCATTGGAAATATTTAGAAAATTGCATACTGTGTGTATTTTATATAGTACGAAAAAAAAAGGACAAATTTTTACATTATAGAAAAAAAAGTTTCAAGAGCTGAAAAATATTGATTCTAGTCCCCACTATAATATATTTCAAAGATATACTGGGATAAGCTTTATTTAGATCATTAAAACATATAACTAACCAAAACATTGCATTAAAATAAATTTGGTGGTTCAATTTTGAATTGTATTTGTTTTCATAAAGACATAAATCACTATTGATGAATTATTATAAAATAATAGATATTACAATACATGTACCTAGGGGACATTTTAAACATTCATATGTAATGTTTCCATTGTTTGACTTATGTAACTTTGAAACCAAATTAATGTTATTCACAATTAGCAAATGTTTAAAAATTTCAAACATTGCAAATTTCAAGAAGTATTTGATTTCATAATTTACAATGTTTCTAAATCTCATAATCTTATTAACAGTTTCCAATGGAAAAAAGGAAATTGAGATTAAACAATCAGTTACTGTTATCCCAGCAATATAAAAGTATTTTGTGCATCGAGAACATGGATATATCTTTTATTTGTTTTTACATTATTACAATTGCAGTATAAAAAATTAGAGATTCTATATATGATAAATAAGGATGTCTACTGTAGAACTGCAATCATTACAACAATTCACTTAATAATCTCAAACTAATCAATCTAAATACTCCAATGATAGGAGACAGCCCAATGAGTGAACTTATTTCTGAATGCCAAAAAAAAAAAAAAAAAAAAAAATTGTTTCTTAAAACACAGCAAATTTCAGTTGTTCCTATTTTGTGCATTTCATCCATATTTATGCAAATTTATACTTTTGCAAGAATTAATATAAAATATTAATTGGAACGTAAGAGATACTGCATGTTACTTTGCTACAATGAACATTATTCTTAAATTTTTTTTAATATCTTATATAAATAGCATCATTAAAGTATTACATAACCCCCACAATGTCATTTTTGATTCTCCTAAAATACAAAAAATTCTTTAATTTTTAGCAATTTTTTAATTATAAGTCTCCTAACTTACTTCAATTATTTATATTTTGATAGCATGAAAAATAAAATATTAAATTTTTTTTAAATGTAGCATTGTCCTCTATCATTTATTTTCTCGATAGATATAAATGTTAAAATAAAAGTAAACTTAATAGGGGGAAAAAAAAAAGAGTACAAACTTTACATAATAGAAAAATTAAAGGAGCTATAAAATCAACTCTTTAACACAATGCTAATGAAAGAACACAGTGTAAAAGATACAAAAAAAATTTCATCATAACAAGTTTTACAAAAGAAAACTGTTATATTACTATCATATTTAATTTTTTAATTCTTTTGTGGAGTAATTAATATTTGAAAGAATAAATCTGTCTTTAGTTTCAATTTTTTAAAGATATAAATCAAAAAATCAAAATTGACCACATTCACTACAAGATTTGAAGGAATCTACAACAAAATGCAATTAAAATAAGAGTTTTCGTAATAAGAAAATAATTTTTATACCAAAATAAGAATTCATTAGCTATTAAAATATAAAGAATTTGAATATATGTTATTTATTCCATCATTCACATAATTTAGGTTAACATGATAGAAAGTTAGAATATAAAATGAGATATTCATTTGAAATTTTTGAATTCCCACTAAACAATATTAGAAACTTAAGCAAACTTTGCAAATACATACTCATATTATTATTATAATTAAATTATCAAATTTGTAACTATACTATTATTTTCTTTCCGCTTATTTACACCTTTTCTTCCATGCAAGTTTTTAGACAACCCTACAAACCATTTGCTCATTAACTATATATTTTATCTTTGTTATTAACTTTGTAGTCATTATGACTTTCACAGTTTAGTTCAATTAATATCTGGCTTTGAAGATAACAAAAATCAATTTTGCTATAGATTTTGAAACTTTGAATCATATTCAGAAGTTCAGGACAAAACCAGGAATAAGCACAATGCATTGAAAACTTTGTGCCACTTCAGCTTGAAAACAATTGATTCACAATGGCAGATTTCATATGTTTTTATAACATTTAGAGAGAAATATAGAATTATGATAAATAAACTTCATTCATCATTATTATTGAAGTTGTGTAAGACAAAAATAACAATACGACATTCAATTCATTAACATTCAAAACAAGTTTTTGTAAAATTTTTTTTAAAAATATGTAATTTTAATATATGCAGTCTTTTGAAGCTATCACAGTAAAATCTAACATTGCTACATAGATCAAAAAAAAAAAAAAAAAAAAAAAAAAATATTGATAGAATAGCTGCGACACTAAAAATGGTTTTAAAAACACAAAACTCAAAAACATAATCATTCATATATATAAATATAATAAATGCATTTTTGATGATCATAAACATATTATATAAAGAAATATACCTTCATCATGTTCTTTAGAGGCTTCTGTATTTTTCCTCTTGAGGCTTTCCACGAATTCCAGGTAATCAGGATCTAAAATTAAAATACAATGAAAAAAAAATCTGCAATACAATTATTATAAAATTAATAATTACAAAAATGTAAGTTAAGAGAACATGTCAACGTAATTACTAGCAATCATATAGTAACTGCGAACACTCTGGGCAAACAGATTTGATAAATCTAGAGTTTTACAGTTAAGCCCCACGTTCAAATGAATCAAAACTTTATTACCCTCCAACCCTGAGAAATGCAATTTGGACAGACAAATGTCTCTTTAATCAAGACAAAAGCTTCAATTGCTAAAATGATCACTTTTTAAATGAAAAACAATCTTTTTATGACAACTCATCATCAGTAACAATTTTATAGAAATATATATTGAGGCATTTTTTTAAGAATTTTGATTGATCCCATTTTACATAAAATTATGCAAAAAGATATCTAATTGATTCTTTGTAATTTGATAGCACTTCTACAAATGTAATCGCAACTAATTTATGCTTCTTTGCACCATGTATCAGTTGAAAGACGATGGTTGGTGTTCGATTCCTTGATGGCGGCTAAGCTTCCAAGAAGTTGATTTTTTTATATTACCTTTGATGTCTGTGAACTTTTTTTAAAGGATTGTTTAGATTCTTTTATGTATAAAATATATCCTGTAGATGCTGCAGATCTTTACTGATAAATTTAAAAACTTTGTCTTCATGTCATAGTTGATGAAATGAATGACATTTATCTAAGTACAGTTAAAAGAAATGAAGGCTAATGAATGCATTAAATTTCTACCCTTTAATTAACTTTGTTATACAGACTAGTTCAAATACCAATCTGGTATATGGAAAAATAGTTAATAAATTTGCCTCTAACATCTCAGCTAATTTTGCAGATGAAAAATTAAAATTATGTGTTTATGGATGAGTGAAAGAAATATTTTACTTACTTGCATCTTTTTTTTCCCCCCAATCTGATGTAAAATTAAATTTTTAAAATTATTTGTTTTCAACCTCTACAGAAACCAAAGTATTTTCACACTTTAAGTACCTTATTTGATAAAGTTTTGCAATTAGAAGTAGATGTTTAATTGAAATAGTTAATGTTTGATATTTATTATTCAAAAACTTCTTATATAGATTGAAATATTAAATTATCAATAAATAAAAATAAATGATAAATTATTAAAACATCTGATATTAGAAGTTAGGGAGAAAAAAAAGGAAATTTCTAAAACTTCCATTGGTTAAGGACTCACTCAAAGATTAATCCATGCTTTGTTTCTAAAAGGTTTGAATTACTTTTTTTTTAATGATACAGATTGTCTACAATGGATTTAAAAATTATGCATATGATCAAACAAATTACTAACTTCATATACTAAAAAAACTTGGGTTGATGTAATTGGGTAATAACATACATCATAGAGCTGATAGAATCTCAATTTATATTTATAAAACACTTACCATTGTCAATTGATCCACAAAGGTAATCTTTAGAAGCAGGTTCTTTTGGAATTTGCGCAAAAGCAGTGAACTCCACAATGGCTTTGCACTTCGCCCCTATAATTAGAAGACATGCATTAAGAATAATTGTAAAAATAAAAATTTAACATTAACAACAAATATGTCAAAAGAATATAATTACCTTTTTCGCATTGGAAGACGTGTCCATCATATTGTTTCAAAAACAATACCGCATCCTCCCTGTTAGTGAAGTTGATGTATGCTGTAGAATACCTATTTTCATTGTATCTAATTAGAAAAAAGAAAATTAAAACTAAATCATCATATATATATTTATAAATAGACAAAGGTGTATGAAGTTTTACACACTAAGGTGATTTTTTTTATATGCAATTTAAAATCCTGATTATAATTAGGCTCCAAAGGAAAAATAATACAATTATATCAATTTATATTATCAAGTTATGAGAAATGTCACAAATCTTTAATAAAACTAAAAATTACAATCTTCCATAATATTTAGATCATAAATTATGCATAATTGTTGATGCTTCAATATAAACAATGTCAAAGATCAGATGCTCTAAGTGGAAAAAAGAGTTAAAAATAAACAGCATATATATACCATGTTCAGATAAAAATTTAAATGTTATTTAACATACTTTAAATGTTATAAAACATACTTTCCGATAGAAAATAAGAAACTTTAAGTAAAGCATCAAAGTTTATAGTTTTTGGTTTTTCATAAGAAATTTAGTTTTAAGAATTAATACAATATGTATTAGTGACATTTAATTCTTTCAAGTATTATCCATAAATTCTCAATACTAGATTTGAAACTAACAGATCAAAAAAGCTAAATATACAAAACAGAGATGATTTCAGAAAATTTAAGAATATTACTAGAAAAAATAAAATACTAGAAATTTGCAGTAATGATAAGGTTTTATGGAAAAAAAGAAATTAAAAATAAGAAAATAATTTCCAATAATGTCCAAAAACAAAGGAAATAATAAAATAATAATCTGATACCTTTTCATTCAAGTAATAATTTTTTAAAAACATTGTTTCGTTTGGCTACCATTTCTGATCTGGGAGTAATTCAATATCTAAAAATGTATATAAAAACTATGTTCTTTGGTTTAAAATTAAATTTCATTCTTTTATGCACCAAAATGGGTTTTTAAAAGAAATAACAGCTGCATATTCTTGCATTCCTAATTATAAGTAGGTTTTAAAAGCTAATTTTGTATTCTTTGGTTTCATAAGTTTTACAAAAACATTAAAATTTTAATGTTATTGTACAGATTTTCTTACAAGCCCAAGAGCTTTATTTGATTGAACCTTCAGCAGATTCAATCAAATAAATGGAGCAGGGCATCCATAAAGCATGAGCAACTACATAAATAGCCCATGAATTAGAAGATTATAAATGAAACTATGATTTTTCAGATACACGCATAGAAAAAGATAGTTTGTCATTATATTAACATAATAAATAAAAATAAAATTTACTTACTCCTTGCTTGCCTGTACAAAATATTTGTAGTTATGGGCAGGCAAAGGAGATACAAGCTGGAAAAAGGACCTGCCAGTCATCCCAGGAGGTAGATGGCGAATTACCACCTAAAAATAAATCAAATTTCAATTTGCAAAGATAATATATAAAAATTGATCATATACATAAATTAATATTCACACTAGAAAATTAATAAATACCTTTGTTGCAGGAAGAATCTCTTCTTCTTCCTCACTTTCAGATATATCCTCATTTATTTGAGGATCATGTGCGTTTGCTTTGATTATCCGACTTACATGCCGGGGAATCTAAAAATAAATAAAAATCATTTAGTTTAAAAATGTAATAAAGATTAAATTCATTTTTATTTCAGAAGAGTAGTCTTTAAGACAAACTGGTTTTTGCTCACATAAATATACAGTATTAATTTAGTTATGTTACTTTTTTAAATCTTGTCCCCTGAAAGCATTATCTACTACAAAAGACTATGATAGGAATTAAAAAAATATAAAAAGACATAGCACACAGAAAGCATATTTTAGCATAATTTTAATACATAAATGATATGAAAATATAAAGAATGCCTGGCATCAAAAGAAATCAATTGGAATAAGTCAAATAATAGGCAGAATCATCATCAATGCACCAGGCTGGTGCAGGAAGCCATAACCGCTATTCAACACCTAATCTGGTCCAAACTACCGCTCAGAACATCTCCAACTCAGCTATCTAGAGTAACTTCTTTCCTCAATAGTCATATGGCACAATCTGTGCTTATTCTTTCCATTTGATACCCATATAATTGGAACTCTAGTGTTATCATTTGGCAGAATTCTAATTTTTTTTTTCTTTTTTATAATACATAATTTTCAAAAGAAAAAAAATTAGCAATTAATTTAAAATGCTTATTTTCTGCATTTTAATATTTATTTCTATGCAATGTCTTTTATTGTAAAATTATCCTTTTTTTTGTTTGCTATTTAGTAATTTTTTTTTGCAATCTCATAAAGCTAAGAATCAGAGCATTGCTATGGTTATCAAAGTACAACTGGCAAAACAATCAGGAAATTGACGATAAAACAATGTCATGTTCTAAATAAATTTTTAATTAAAAATAATACTAGTGCTTACAAATGATCAGACTAAAAAGAAATTGTTTAATCGCCTCTTTCTTCTAAAGTTTAACCCTAGAATGCTACTCATTCGTCTCTTGGACGAAGTCACTTACAAATGTCTTTCTCTGGGCGCCCCTAAAACAGGAAATGGGACGTAACCCTCAGTACCTTTATGTGACCTTGACTGCTACACGTACACACATTCCTTGTTATCAAAACTTTTCAGCAAGTGCCACATTTGCAGCAATGTTCGTCTCGCAGACGAATGGTTAGCAGGCAAGTTAGCTTTTTAGATAAGGACTTAGTTTTATTTCTTTGCTACTGTTAAGATGTTAAAGCGTTTTACGATGGATAATTGGTTTACATCGATACCTTTCGCAGATGATCTTTTAAAGAGCCCAATTAATTTATCAATTGTGGGAACTGTAAGAAAAAATAAAAAGGAAATTCCTGCAGAACTTTTACAGTTGTGTTCTAGAAGTGTCGGAACAGGAATGTATTGTTTTGACCAAGCCAGAACTCTACTGTCATACAAAACAAAGCCAAATATGTGTGTTATCTTGCTTTCTACATTCCATGAAAAACCATATGTAAATAAAGAAAGTAAAAAACCTGAAATAATAGAATTCGATAATTCCACAAAAGGAGCTGTTGACACATTGGACCAGATGTGTAGCAACATGTCATGCAGCAGGAAGACACGTCGATGGCCTCTTTGTGTATTTTACGATATTATTAATATCAGTTTAGTAAATTCACATGTTTTATATGGCCACAACATGACTAGAAAATCGGAAAAAGTGATGTCCAGAAAAAAGTTTGCAGTAAAGTTAAGTGAAGATCTTCTTGCTCCATGGATGAAGAAGCGTTTAGATGCGCCTGCTTTACCTCGTTCTACAAGAACAATTATTAGCGAACTTTTAAAAATAGACATGGTCTGTGAAACTCCGAAAACAAATGAAAGTAACAAAAGAAAAATTTGTGCATTTTGCCCTTACAAGCTGCGAAGAATGACCCGCTTTTTTTTGTCAAAGTTGTACAAGAGCAATGTGCGGAGATCACCGTGCTAATGTTTGTAAAGATTGTTCTGAAAATGAATAAATGATGTTTTTTGCTTAAATGAAGTTTAAAAAGCCTAGAAACAGCTACAGGTAGTGTATTTTTGTTTTATTTTGACTTTAACTTAGGTTTTCAAAGCGCCTATGCATACTTCGTCTGCCAGACGAATCGTTACCCTTCCCGTGAGTATACTAAAGGGTAGCATTCTAGGGTTAATAAAACTCTTTTTTGAACCTTTAATGCTCAATAAATAAATTGTTTTCACTGGTTCAGAAGTGTCATCTTTGGCAAGTGTTTTGGCGATTAATCCTTGACATGATATTGAAAGTACCCAAAATTCCAATTTGGTTTTAGATGCATTCTCCTTAACTGATTAAAACAAAAATTTAACTCAAAATACACTTTCAGTCACAAAATTACAACACAAACTTGATATATTTAAGATATTACATTTTTGAGTTATCGCATTTACATGTTTCTAAAAGTACAGACCAGCAGACAGTCAACTCAAGGTTGGGTTTGGCTCACAATTTGATAGATTCCTATAGATGTTAAATATGTGCAAAAAATTTAATCCATCTAGCCCTCTTCTTTTTGTAATTTACTGTGTTATTTGAAAAGCTGAACTTTCTCTGAACAGATTTTACTCAAAATTTGACATAAATCTGCAAATTTGATGTAAAGGCTGTTACTGAATTTCAGCCATGTAGCTCAAAGAACTTTTTGACTTATCTTTGTAACAAACAAATGAACAAACATAGATTTACCAAGAATGTGTTTTCCAAATTCAGAAAGATCTAAAATGTGAAAATTCGTCAAAATCTTTCATTCGAATTTTTTGGCGATTACAACTTTTTCTATACTATGTATATATATAAACTGTGTCCAAAACTAATTTCTAACAAATTATTAAAACTAGAGAAAAAAAATTCATTTATTCATACAAAATTTTTATAATTGAAGAGTTATTTTTGTAATATTTAAAACAGTGCTAAAACAATTTTTGTGTGATAATATGCTTTGATGTTATGATGAAAATATGTCAAAATTCCATTTATTAAATTCCGTTAAATTAAACTTCGAATTAAAAGTTTGAGAAAGACGTTCTTAGTAAGCCTCTAATGCCCCCAAAATATCTTCCTAAATTTCATGTTCTAGGCTTCAATGGCTTACGTCGCACCTTACTGAGAACAAACCTTTATATTTAAACAGGTGTCAATAAAAAAAAAATTCTATAATAATTATGAATTGAAAAAAATTATAAAAGGATAGAATCAAAGCCTTAGAAAAAAAAAGAACATTTTTTTTTTTTATTTCTTAGAAAATTTTTAAGCACCGTATCCTGCATTTTTTTCCCTTAGTCAAAAAACTAAAATTTAGCAAGGTTGGTCCAACAAATAAAAATTTTCAAATGAATGGGGACATTAAAAAAGCACCATGAAAGATATCAGGATCATTCAAAATTTAAGGCTTCAAGTTAAAATTTTATTATACTAGATTTTACAAGCTTGACTATTGTACAAGTCGTACTAGTTGTAACAAATCGTACATGCGATTGTTTCAAAACAGCATATTAATGTGAATGACGATCGAACTTGTAAGCACTTTTAGAGCAGCTTCTCATATGTTCAATGTATCTTTTTGGCACACCAAATTCATCTTTCAGTTTTCTTATCTGACGCTAAGGGGACCAATTTTCATATTCTTCTTTAACAACACATAAAACTTTTAATACTTACTTAAAAATCATACCTTAAATAAATTCTTCAATATCTAAAACACTAAAAATTGAAGTTCGAACGTTTTTCTAATTGCAATAAGTATAACACAGTAAGTATTTCCTATTGCCCTTTCTGGATAACTAATCTAGTATTTTAATAAATGGATAGTGAATTCTTGAAGAAAAAGACAGCAAAAAAAAGAGAAAAAAGAATAATCAAGCACTATCTTAATATTTGCTAGATATCCTGGATTCCTTCTTCGAATTATTCCCTCTTATTGGTTTTCTTTTTTGATATATCCAGTAAAGAAGCCTTTACAATAATGATTTCGAATTAACATATTCAACTTGTAGACAAAGATAAAATAAAAGGCTTCCTTTGTTCTTCACAAGAAAATTGAGCACTTTTTAGAGACCTTTTCTCAAAATTAAGCACTTTTAAGGTGCTTAAAAATGTTTTTCAAATTTAAGCACTTTTTATGATGCTACACTGTTGAAATCTAGGAAAAGTTGTTCTGAAGTCCACATTACCAAACAATTGGTAACCAAATTTATAGTAGTTTTTTTAAACATATACAAAAAAAAAAAAAAAATCACCATTACAAAAAAAGCAGATTAATAAAATAATATTTACCTTTTTGAAAGAAAGTATTTCTTCCTCATCTTCACTCTCTGAATACTGATCTTCAAAGAAGTAACTATAGAAACTTTCGTATTCCATCTCTTCAAATGAGCTAAAAAAAAATCAATATCATTTATTCTAAGCCAGCTATATATAATATTTGTAATATGAAAAGCTTTCCAATTTACTGGATCTCCAACATAGCTAATGTCTCATTTTATATAGATGACAGATAATAAATTAACATTGAAGAAGGAACGATTTATCCTCTTTCATAAACTTCTTCCATTACGAATACTTTCTAATAATTCTATACAAATAACAGAAGAAATTAATTTTGTGCTATTGCCTACATTAGGCAAATAGAATGAAATTATTCTTGAAAATAACTGAAGTTAAAACTAGTTCATTCAAAAATGTATCGAGTAAAAGTCCTCATAAAAAATGATCCGTAGATTAAAATAAATGCTATTAAAATGCATCCTAATATTTTAAGTTGTATAAACAGTATTGCCATCAACTAATTTTTCAAATGAAATGAAAATATGTGCAATAAATTCAATTTTACAAATAGATTACCCAAAGCAGTAATTTTAAAATACTAAGTGCAAAAGAATTGTAAACTACAACTACCAGCGGAAGTAAAATAAAGTAAAAAAGATTATTCAAATAATAAATTTCAAAAATATTTAAAATCAATTCAAATTATAATTACCTAAAAACAAATATCTACACCAATGATTCAAAGAAACCCGCCACGTGAAACTCGAACAACAAATGCACGTTGGTTTGTTTTTAGAGTTGAGTTGTTCCTGAACTTCTCTTATAATCATTACATTTGCTTGGAAATGATAATGAAAGAAAATTCATTTAAATATCGTGCAGAAATGTTAATATCAAAAGTCTGTGTGTCTGTATCGTCTTCCACTAATAAAAAAATATGAGTAAGTAGTAGAGTCGTAGCCGTGGACCTACAGGAGAGCCAGACTATTCAGCCTAAGGCTACAAAATTCGACACCTCAGATTATCCTAATGTGTACCTCGAAGTGATTTTTTTTCCCGTAGTTTCAGTAATTAAATAAAATTTAAGATGAATTTTGGCCTTTTGCAGCGAGAATTTTGAAAAATAAAATCGCACAAATGTGAAATTTCGTAGTTCTAATATTTAAAAAATCTGTCCTTTTAATCATACAAAATTTCGAAATTTTCCTAAATTTCGACAATTTTTAATATATATATATATATTATAGGTCCCAAATGGCACAAAATAGTGGAATAATTCTAAATATTAATAATTTCTAATATTGAACAGTATTGCATTATGATATTGCACAATATTGGATTCGCCATATTCACCAAATTAATTCGAAATATTCTAAGTATTCCTAAAGGTACGTACTTGAGCATTAAAAAATGTTAAATAATTTAATAAGTCTCTAACATTATTTCTAAACCAATATGCAGTATTTTCTTGCTTAATGCTAACCTTAAGATACGATCACGTGATCTTTCCGCTTGTAAAAATTAGAGATGCATAATCCAGGATTTTTTGAATAACAAATAAATTTGCTATTGTTATTTTTAAATATTTGTTCCAAATGTAATTTATTTCAATCATATTATTAGAGATGCATAAACCCCGATTTTTTGAAAAAGATATAATTTTGCTATTGTTATTTTTAAATATTTGTTCCACATATCTGTTATTTCAATCATATTATTTATTAAAAATTATTAATTAGTATTAAATATAACATTTATTAATTTTAATTAATACTTCATTTACTAATTTAAGTAGCGTGTGATAGAATTAATTTATCTATTTCAGCTTACTTCTTAAATTTGATTTTTTTCAAAACTATTTATTTAATTTCTTTATTGGAGTAAACAATTTTCCGAAAAATTTGAATTAATTATATATGTTATTTCTTTAAAATGTTTACTTTAGTTCTCTGTTCTACCAATAGAAGACACCAGCAGTAAACAGAATATATGCAATCACGATCATGTAACAAGCAATTAAAAATGATCTTTATGGAATAGTGCATCGTCAAGTGCGAATATGGGAAATTCAAGGTCACTCCCATGGAGTGGAGACTATTCAGCCTATGGCTAGAGATGAATAAACCACGATTTTTTGAATAACAAATAATATTGCTATTGTTATTTTTAAATATGCGTTCCAAATATCTGTTATTTCAATCATATTATTAATTAAAAATTATTATTTAGTATTAAATATAAAATTTTTAATTATAACTAATACTTAATTTACAAATTTAAGTAACGTGTGATTGAATTAATTAATTTATTTCAGCTTACTTCTTAAATTTGATTTTTTTCAAAACCATTGGAGTAAACTATTGGACAAAACTATTTTTTTTTTCAAATTTATTGAAGTAAACCATTTTTCTGAAAAATTTAAATTAAATATATATGTCATTAATTAAAATGTTTACTTTAGTTCTACATTCTACCAATAGATGGCGCCAGCAGTAAACATATTATATGCAAAGTCATGTCACAAGAAATTAAAAATCATTTGTATGGAATAGTGCATCAACAGATGCGAATATCGGAAAGTCAAGGTCACTTGTATGAAGTGGAGCGGCGACTTTACACTTTTCAGTAAAGTCATCCCTCCGATAAATTTCAGGAATATGCAATTCAATGGTACGATAATTTTAAGAATAATCGGTCCAATCACTTTTCAACCCATTCACAGATTTCTCGTTTTCTGTTTTGTTCGAAAGCTTCCATCGGACAGATCGTATTGATTGTTACTTTGTATCTGGATCCAAAACGTGTAATCGAAATATCACCAATAAGATCGTATCAAGGATTTCAATCACACCCCTGTTTGAAAAGTATTGATCACTAGTATTTGTGACTTCATGATATTGGTTACGTAATAAAAACTCGTAAAATATTCGTCATGTGCATTTTATATCGTTTTAATATTAAAAAAATTATATATATATTGTTACAAAACTTTTTCAACAACAAAATACCGTCGATCAATCACAATAACGTAACGCATTTAATTGCTAGTTCAGCAGTTTACTTGCTGTCTAATGCTCTAATTCTCTTTACTTGTTGGCGACTCCGACTCCTCTCACACACAACTTCACTCAGTGCATTTACTTGCTACTTCAGCAGCTTTCTTGATGTCTAATCCTCCAGCTTCTCTACTTGTCGGCGACTCCGACTCCTCTCACACTCGACTTCTGACGATACACACAACTTCACTGCAGTTTCAGAGTGTCCGTCTTTTATAGTTCCGGGAGGTGGGGCTAGAATCTCCAGACCAATCAGGGCGTATCTGAATGTATCTTGGTTCCTCCTTTTCTGTTATGTTCGAGAGCTTCCACTGGACAGATCGTATCGATTGTTCCTTTCCAGCGAAGTCACCGCTCCGGTAAATTTCAGTGATATCGTATCGATTGTTACTTTCTATCGTGATCCAAAACCTGTAATGGGGTCAATTCACGGTCACGTGTCATGTACCAAACAAACCGCTTCTGTTCAATTTTCAACCGTTCTGCGCATGTTGTGATGTCTGCCGATAACGTTGATGAAATCGTTTAGTAAATATTACGCTAGCCGATCAATTATTAAAAACTTCTGATTTTTTTTAAAGATATTATTTTGAATTATTTAATCCAAATTTTCGTAGTTATATAATTTTATTTCTTATATTAAAATTTTAATTAGTATTTTCAATGGAATTATTGTTTTTGCATAATTAATTAACATCGCTTTTTAATTCGTTTGGTGCCGCTATATTCTTTCCTTTTTCATCCAAAGGATACATTTTGACAAATGACTATGGCAGTGTTTTTGAAAAATTACATATGTTCTTTTTTACATATTTAAATATTATTAAATGTTAAATCTTATGAATATAGTTCCCCCAGTTAGTTCTTTTTAAAAATAATTATTAGTCTTAGATAAGTTAATATTTTAAAGCTTACTAATAAAATTATTATATTTTTTTTCTTATGTAATTACTTTTATAAATATTGAGACTTTGATGTTATCAGTTTGCTCAGAGGAAAGAACATAAAACTCAAATTAGTATATATTGAATAAATTATGTTTACAATTTCAAATTATGAAATATAAAAGGCATAAATACCTTTTTTTTAAATCTATGCAATTTATGAATCAGTTATTTCATTTTAATTTGTAGAAATCATTAAAGGAAAACAAACAAAATCACATTTTCATAATTTTTATTTACACATTACATATATATATATATAAAATATATATGATATTTATTTGGAAAAATAGAATCAAATGGATATTTTAATGCACTCACTAATTCAAAAAAACTATTTACTATTTATCAACATTTATTTTTCTAGACACTTAGAAATAATATAAACACAGTATTACAAGAATCTCAATGTAAATGATGAAATCAGTTTTGCTCAACAGAAACATCCTAGATACTAAACATTTTTTTTATCACCAATAAAAACATAATGTTGAACAATATACTTTTAAAGCAGAACATTTATGATTTTTTTAAATGCTAAAGTTACATTGATAAAACATTGAATGAATATCATGAAATAAAACAAAAACATATAATACAGTAAATTTAATAAACAAGAATAAGGTCATGATATATATATATATATATATATATATATATATATATATATATATATATATATATATATATATATATATATATATATATATATATATATATATATATATATATATATATAGAGAGAGAGAGAGAGAGAGAGAGAGAGAGAATTAAAATAGGATGTAAACAGTAGTTGAAAGAAATACTTTTATGCTTTTACAGAATTTTATAATTCAAGATTGATATGTTAAAGAAATAGAAAAAAAAAAAAAAAAAAAAGAGTCCAATATTTTCTGGAATGAATCTCTTTCTTTCTTACAGAATCCCGAAGTTCTTGTAGCTCATTTTGCAAATTGCTGATCCTGTCAATTATTTCAGAAAAAGTAATAGTCTGGGAAGAAGCAGAGTACATTCCACTGAAATCAGAATTCATATAATTTTGCTTAGTAATCTTTTGCTTAGTAATTAGTATCAAATTAAGAGCACTTTTAATAAAATACATCAATTATATATATATTATAACAGTCAATAAGAAAATTGGATTTTCAGTAGTTGGTAAAGGATTCACTTACTAAATAAATCTTTAAGAAATTTATTCACTTCCACCTAAGTTTAGCATTATAGCAGTTGTTATTTTTGCAACAGGAATTTGTTTACGTACGTTAATTAAATTTAGATAAAATTTTGTAGAAAAATGCAATTTAATATTCATATAAACATTTTAAAACCTTCTAAGCATATTCAAAATTATCAGAAATTTCATTAAATGTGAATAAAGTAAATTAGAAATGCACTCATGTTTTTATTTGATTGTTTTTGATGGCAAATCGCTTACCGATTTCTTTTTCTTCGAATAGTTTTTCTACCAAATTACTGGAACAGCTATATTTAATAAATGGACACACACTGAATGAATTCTTCAAAATGATCGGAGCATATCACCGACTTCGAAGGCTTGAAAAAATCTATACCAAAGCTATCAACCCAAGTCAGGATTGTTGAAAGGAAAATAAGAAAACATTTTATCATGGCAGTCACTTGTGTTTCGCATTAAAGCATGCATCCATCAGCACACCAATATTTCCTCTGTTAACACATAATAAGAGGAAAGAAAATGATTCAAAAATTAGAACTCCAAATGTAAACAAAAAATCCGCTTCATACTTGGCGGAGAACGTTAATGGCAGACTGCTCGAGGAAAACGGTGCGGATGAAACTTAAATGTCATGCGCAAGAGGTACATGACATGTGACTTTTACGTCACATGAATTGACCCCATTGAAATATCACCAGTAAGATCGTATCAAGGATTTGAATCACACCCCTCTTTGAAAAGTATTGATCACTGGTATTTGTGACTTTATGATATTTTTTACGTAATAACCGGTCGTAAAATATTTGTCATCCCTAGAACGGACCGGTTATTGGAATTATCGTATCATTGAATTGCATATCACTGAAATTTTTCGGAACGGGGACTTCAATGGAAAGTGGGAAATCGCCACTCCACTTCATGAGAGTAACCTTGACTCTCCGATATTCTCATTTGTTGATGCACTATTCCATACAAATCCTTTTTAATTGCTTGTGACGACTTTGGATATATTCCGTTTACTACTGGTGCCATCTATTGGTAAAATATAGAACTAAAGTAAATAATTTAAAGAAATGATATATATATATTCAATTCAAATTTTTGAGTAAATGGTTTACTCCAATTAAGAAATTAAATAAATAGTTTTGAAAAAAATCAAATTTAAGAAGTAAGTTGAAATAAAAAAATTAATTCACACATTACTTAAATTAGTAAATTAAGTATTAATTACAATTAATGAATTTTGTATTTAATTTTAAATAATAACTTTTAGTTAATAATATGATTGAAATAACAGATATTTGGAACAAATATTTAAATATAACAATAGCAAAATTATTTGTTATTCAAAAAATCGTAGATTATGCATCTCTATATCAAAATTTCAATCACACCCCTCTTTGAAAAGTATTGATCACTGGTATTTCTGAATTTTCGATATTGGTCATGTAATAACCGTTCGTAAAATATTCGCCATTCCTAATGGCGTGTCTTATGCAATAAACCAGCTATTGATGACGAATACATTTTATATTTAATATCAATTAATAATTTTTAATTAAAAAAATGATTGAAATAACAGATATTTCGAACAATTTTTTAAAAATATCAATAGAAAAATTACTTGTTATTCAAAATTCGTAGAACATGCATTTCTAAAACCAGGGAAACACTTATTCATTTTTTTTCAATTATGGTTATCGGTGCTCGGCTCTATAGGAATATCGTTCACTTGTACATCTAATTTTGGATTTTCCTTTTACCTTCATAACCTTTTTTTTTTTACAATTCTGGATTTAAAATATGATTTGAAGTTAAATATTGACCAATTTCATTCATAACTAATATTCGCTATTAAAATAATTTATGACAGTTAAATTTAAAAATAGAAACTTTTAAATATATGGGACATTAATTTTCTTTTCCGAAATTATTTTATGCCTTTTTTAGCTTATTAAGATTAAAATATTGACTTATAATATATTAAAATATTTACTTTTAATATTAATAAAAAGTTTTTAAAGTAAAATAAAAGTTTTGGTAATCTTAATAGTTTGTTTAAACGCAGCAATTTTGGAATATTCCACCTATAATTAAATGTTGATGCTTTTTTGAAACCAAAAATTATTAATACGAATTTATTTATTTTTCATTTTACATATTTTAATTTCCTTTATTAACATTTTTCATTTTTTAATATTAATTTTACTTTAAATAAATATTTGGCCAGCAATTTAATTCAACGTCGGATGTTTTTTTAATTAGTTTAAAGAATCAAAACCAAGGTATTTAGTTTGTCTCATCACTTCACGTAAAGCATGTAAATAAATTGCTACACCGTATTATTCAATATATAGTCACTTAAATAATGTCATCACAATGCTGATCAGCAATGATAAAATTAGAATTTAAAATATGCTCTTCATAATATTGTTAAACCAGCGTTTCTCAACCTTTCAGTATTCGCGACTCAGTTTTCAATCATAATTTTCATCGCTCCCCCCAATTACAATAAAATGTATAAAGCAATAATGTATATTGAGTATTTTGGATTCTGTTTTTAAATTATTTTTAACTAACTGCCAAAAACAAGAGTAAAAGCAAGCTAACGTTGGCGAGAAGCCACATCTGGCATTTTGCGAAGCGGGCGGTGAACAGATGAAACGAATGAAAGCGGGGAAAATTTAAATATTATATTTGAAATGAAAGCCAAACAGGGAGACAGGCGCCTCAATCTCAGGAGACACCCGAGCACAAGTCGAATCTGATTGGTTCATCAGAGCAGTGAATTGAAAACCGCCAAATTCGTTTTCTGCCAATTTAACAGTAACCAATTTTTATCTGCGAAGCGGTAAGCATTGTTCCGTATTGCAAGGATAAGCAATAAACATGGAATTCAAATGTGCGTTATGCAGCGCTGAATTTTATAAAAAAACGCAGTTATTTTAAACGCATTTTATAAAAAAAACAGTTCATAAAATTTTCTTTCCAAATATAGAAATAAGAGTTTTTCCCTGTGAAGTTACTGCCTTAAGTTCTACCACCCAAAATTTTTAAATTTTTTAAAAGATATTCGCTTTTTTATGTGTATACGATAAATATTTATCTTGAAAAAACTTAATCCATTTTTCTATTGCGCTCCTTTTATTACCTTTGTAATTTTTTACCAGTTGTATCTTATTTTCCTATTTTGAGGCATTTTCTTATATTTATAGTTCCATTGAACTTGTGTTTTAATTTTTAAATACTACTCTTGTTGCTGGATATGATTTATTTTTAACCATATGTATGGTGCAGTTCAGCTGAGATTGGCTCTTGGGCCATTAAACCTCATAAACCAAACCAAACCAGCATTAAGTTCCTAATACATATGTTAAAATGGACCCAGTGAGAGTTCTGTAGATCTGTGCATTTCATTTTTATTGAAAGACAACATTTATAAACCTAAAAACATTTATAAACCTATATAATAACAGTTCATAATATTTTTTTCAAATATATAAATAAGAGCATACTTAGAACCATGTAGCAGATACGGATTTCTTCTATATCAGCTTTATTATAAAACAGATGTGAGAGTAAAATTTTAATCAACTGAAATACAAAACGAAGTACTACAGTACTGATATCTATTCCCAAATTAATTTCGCCAAAGTACGCAATTGCCAAAATGAAAGATAAATAGCCAACAGAAGATTTCCCATGACGACCACTTTGACGTCATGTGATCGAACGAACCAATCAGATTCGACTTGTGATCGGGTGTCTCCAGAGATTGAGGCGCCTGTACGGGGAGAAAACGTTAAAAGAATATGAAAGTAGAAAAATTCGTTATGAAAATTAACCTAGACGGGGTGAGCTAAATTTAGAAACTAGGAATACATTTTTTCGAATAATAAAAGAAATAAAACAGAAGCATGACTAAACAAAAGAGAAAGAAATAAGTAATATTTGTGGAAGGGAATCCAAACGACCTATGCCGTCTCGAGCATGCGTACAGCAAATGTTTTCTCATAGGAAGAAGGAAAATGTTCGATAACGCAAATTTCAATTCCATCTAGTCTCATTCAAGTCGATCCTTCTATCGCTATCGAATCTATCTTGAGTGGGTATGTTATAAATGCTTTCGTATTAATTGCAATTCAACATATTAAATATTCACGGCAGCAGATTTATGCAGATTCATGGATAAATTTTTAAGCGGAAGTAAGCGAGCATTAGACAATAGTCAAGCATCAACAAGTACACAAACGAGCATGGTTCCGAAAATAAAATCAAGAAAATATTCTCAAGAATACTTAAATTTTGGGTTTGTCAGTACTGAAGTAAATGAAGAAGAAAGGCCCCCGTGTATCATTTTCTCAAAAATGTTGGCCGCAGACAGAATGAAACCTAATAAACTTAAACGACATTTGGAAATGCTTCATAGTGAGTACGGCAACAAACCCACAGAATTCTTCAAATTAAAATTAAAATCATATAAAAAGCAAAAATCATTTTTTAAAGAAACTTTGTCTGTGAATAAAAGAGCTTTAATTGCATCTTACAAAGTTTCATAGAAAATAGTCAAATGTAAAAAACCTCACACTATTGGTGAAGATCTTATTTTTCCAGCAGCAATCGAGATTGTAGAAACTATGTTTGGAGATAATTTTTCAAAACAATTGCAGTCAATACATCTTTCAAATGATACGTTGCTCATCGAACTGGTGATATAGTTGATGATGTACAGCGTCAGCTTTTCTCGAAGTTACGTTTCAAATTATTTTCAATATAGCTTGATGAAGCAACAGATAGTAACAAATATGCTCATTTAATTGCCTATGTTTGATTTTGTGATAGTATGTCAGTAGTAGAATAACTACGTTTCTGCAAATCAATAAAAATCAAAACAACAGCGATCGTATAATTTGCTATTTTAAATGATTTTATGAACGTGGCAAACATATAATGGACAAATTGCGTCGGACACATGCACCGATGGTGCTCGTTAAATGTCCGGAAGATTCCAAAGTATACAAACACTTGTTAAACAAAAATCACCTCTGTGCGTCTGGACACATTGCATGATCCACAGAGAAGCTTTGGCTTTGAAAGAAATTAGTCTTGGTTTGAATATTGTGTTAACTACGGTTGTAACCGTAGTAAATTATATAAAAATGAGACCCCTGAAATCGAGAATCTTTCCCGCACTTTGTAAAGACATGGGTTCAGTATATTCAGCGTCACTATTTTATTGCGAGGCAAGATAGTTATCATGTGGGAAATTTTTGCAACGTGTTTATGAATTAAGAGAAGAAATTGCCATTTTCCTAGAAGAAGGAAACAGACCGGAAGCCAAGAATTTTCGCGATGGTTTATTTGTGATGAAATAGAGCTACTTGATCGACATGTTCGAGAAATTAAATAACTTGAATCTTCAACTCCAAGGAGCAATTATACATATGTTGGATACAAGTGATAAAGTTAATGCTTTTTGTAAAAAATTAGAATTGTGAAGCAGAACTTTATAGCAAAAAAAACCCTAACAATGATGCAAATGTGGATGATTGTACTAAAACTTACAAGGCTGAAGAGAACATGTAAACGCTGTTTTTGTAACCATTGAAAATCATTTAGATATCCTGGCAAAGAATTTTAAAAAATATTTTCTTGCTGACGACAAACTGATAGCAAGTTACGAGAGGCTTAGGGATCCATTTCATAAGACTCCCGAAGGACTCTCAATTGATGAGGAAACAAAATGCATAAACTTCACGACAAGTGGCGAAACTAAAAGACAATTTAGTAATAAATCACTATTTGAATTTTGGGCAGGAGTAGAGGATGATTTTTCTGCATTAAAAACCAGGGCATTTCGCACTCTATTACCATTTTCAACATCCTACCTTTGTGAAACTGATTTTTCTGCTGTGGCTTCTTTGGAGACAAAATATAGATCTCTATAGAAACAGAACTGAGAGTGGCTATTTCTAATATTAAGCCTTCCTTAGAAAAACTGTGCTCTGCAAGACAGGCCCTAGGAAGTCACTAATAATTATTAAATTGGTTTATAATTTAATATGTTTTGATTAAGTAAGTTTTGATTTAGTAAATTGTTTTACTTTAATAAGTTATTAAATATGTCGAAATGTATTTTGTTTTCTATGTATATGTGTGCTTTCCTTTCAGTCAATTAATCAATTTTTTTTAAATAATATTTTCTCTTCAATATTCTCGCGCCCCCCCTTAAGTGTACTCGCGCCCCCCTAGGGGAGGCGCCCCCCACAGGTTGAGAATCGCTGCGTTAAACATTTCTCAATATAGAATTTACGTAATAGGTTTCATAACATTAATTAGCTTTGTTTATTGTGGAATATAATATCTCTACAGTATTTAGATTTTTAAGAAATATTGTTTCAGTTAATTTTTTGAAATAAAATTTCACATTAAATCATTGCTAAGCTTCGAATAATACTTTAATTACAGCATTTTACTGTGTCAATGACTTTTAAAATTTCAGTGCCGTTGCAATATTGTGGTAAATTGTACAATACAGTTTGTACATTAATTAGTGTTCCTCGGTATTCATAATATTGTTCTATGTGTTCTAAATATCACACAAAATTCCGCTGATGCTGTTGAAAGCTGAAGAGGAAGGACTCTACCTACTATCTGAGTAGTTTACAATATAAAGAAAAAAACGAAATAATATAGCGACATTTAGATCGATAATATTTGGATAAATCAGGTCTGAAGAGGTTAACAGTGCGATGATTTGATTGAACTGTATTCATTAGAAATTTCCATGTACACAATAAACAAAAGTTTATTATGACACGTAATTTTAATAAGTAAATAATGTGATATTAATGTTAGACTATCCGGTGGAATTATGAACCTGAAGTCATATCTAACGAATCATCTGATATAAGATATAACTAATATTTCTGGTGAACGTGCTGGTCACCAAAAACGACTGATTTTTAACGGAAAAATAATATTAAAAAGTTTATTTATTTATTTTATTTTTATTATTATTATTTTTTTTTTGCTTGAATAGATTTATTAATAATCTGCCAAATACACTAAAATTCTATAGAACCTTCAACCACGAAACTGTTCCAATACCAAGAAAAAAATTAAACAGATATTCGAGTTTACCAGTCGATTCGTTATTCGCCAAGCCAGAGGCAGGGAGTAGAATTTCTTTTGTTTCATTCATGGCCATTGGAATACAGCTAAGAAAATTCCATTGGCGATTTTGCGTATATACAGTAGAACTTAAATCATTTTAGCGGTGTATTTTGGATTTTACCATTCGCTGAAGTCCAAACATTTTAATGAGAGTTATCTTTAATAAATATCCATTACGATTTTTTGATCTCATAAATAAGTAATTACTTACATATGGTTCAAAATAATAGTTCAATTATCACTCATTATAAAAAATATTAATGGCTGATACCGAATTTTTCAGAAATGATGACATTATGTGCTGAAGAAAAACTTTACTATTAGTTTAAAAGTGTTAATTATAAGATTTTTATTCCAATTGGGATATTTTCTAACTCAAGTAAATGCAAATACGTGCTCTTTTTTATATCTATTGAAATTTTACTTTAACACTTTCAAATGTAATGGCAATGCACTATTGCAAAAAATTGTAAACATTTGCATTTGTGTGAAGGCTTTTTTTTTAATGAAATTGCTGACATAAAATGTGGACTCTTTTTCTGTTTTATAATATATGTATGTAAAATTTTCTTTACATTCATTGAAGCCTTATTCTATGGTTTAGATCTTAGTTCATAAAGTCTATCCTCTTTTAAATTAAATTTATTCTAGTGTTTTGATTTTAATGTTTCATTTACTATGATTTTCATTTCATTGAATGCAAATTTATTATCAGTCAGATAAACTTAAAATGAGTAAGCAGGGATATTCTGTTTTAGAACCGACACATTCTGAAGATAATTAATAGACAGAAAAAAAATTACAAAGGAACTTGCCGAGGAAACCGTGGTAAGGAAGTAAAAATCGCTAAAAATGAATGCAGACTCTGAGTCGAAAAGGCATTGCTCACTCTCATAAGGCACACATGAGGACGATGGATATTTTCATGCGAATGAATCACAGAAATTTCAAAGAAAGTTCAGTGACAATGTGTATGTATAAATCTTTGATGATAATTTCTTCGGGTCGTACTCACTATCCCAGATGAAAACGTACTTTATTCTTTTTTCTAATACGTTTTCTCGGAAATGTTGGAAAACAGGAAGACAACAGTGCTGGGAGACATTTGGTTTAAGCATTCTCATGTCCCTGCACATTTCCTCATGTCCCTGCACAGCGTGTAGTCATATCAACTTCATTCAGTTAGGAGGAAATCGACACGCGAGATCCATTGCTCGGTCTCCACGTCAACTCTCAATTCGTATAGCTTTTTTCATGTAGTCAACTGAAATGAATGGTTTATGTTACACCTTTAGACATAATAAAGGATGAGGTAATAAAGTTGACAGTTGGTACTGCGGCAGACATTAAAAATTTATCTGGTGCGCCTGCATGTCGTTGTCATGTTATTGCAGATTGTGCAATGACTTCAACGGCCACCATTCCAAACAATTCTTGAAATAATTAACCAAATGAATCTTTTTATAGTTATTATTATATTTTTTTGCCTTTCCAGTGTGACGTCGAAATCTGTGCATAATTTTCGGGAATTTTATCCTCTACAAGTAATTTGTGATACCGCATCTCAGGGAAATTTTTTCCCTCTTGATGTCTTTTAATAACATTCTGAATTTCTCGGTCCATTCTCAGCACATTATATATTTCTTATTCCTTGAAAGTTGTTTAAATATGTCTTTAATGGAAATAAAAAGGGTATTATATTTTGTAAAATTAACAGATGTTTTTTTTTCCCCGAAAGTTACTCGAACATTATTTAATAAAAGTATTATTATAGGGAACAATTTTCATGGTATTAATGTACAATAGTTATGAAATATTAATCTTTGGAATGAATTTAGCATTTTACTGAATCTATCGTGTCATACTTGGCGATTAAACCCTGGCATGTGGTATTCAAACCCGAATTTGTGTTTTAGACACGTTTTTCCCAACTAATTGAAATAAAAATTTGCAACACTTGTAGTCACAAAATCCCATATCAGATTTAATATATTTAAGTCATTGAGTTTTTGAGTTATCGCATTTACATTTTTCTGAAAGTACAGACTGAAAGAAAGGCAATCTCTAATTAGATTTGGCTCAAATTTCGAAACTTATCTACGATACAGATTCTAAATACGTGTAGTGAATTTTATCCATATGGTTGTCTCTATTTTGTTGTTATGGTATTAACTGATGTTCGAACAGCCGGACAGGCAGTCTTCCTCTGACCTGATTTTGGTCAAGATTTGATAAAAATCTACAAATTTGATATAAAGACAATATACATAATTCTATTCGTCTAGATGAAAGCGTTTTTGAGTTATGTTTGTCACAGACAGATGTGTATTTTTCAAAATATTATCAAGTTAGAAAGTAATTTTTTTTTTTTTTTGTGAAAATTATCTAATTTTGACAGACAATTTAAGCGGCATAGAATTGGTCTTGCCATTCGGTAAAAAATCTTATAGACTTATTATTTTAAAACTCCTTAAAGTATTGAAGCCATAGAAAATATTAAATGTACCTTAATATTTGGCTTTGCAAGTTTCGTTTATTAAAATGGAAAATCCCAACCCACCCACCCGCCAATTTGAAAGATTTATAAAACAAACTTTTCGAATTAATCAAATTTCTTTATAATAAGAATTTAAAAATTATTTACAAAAGATTTACAATCACCACCAAACGCAGATGAACACTATTTTTTCATTGTCTTGATAGCACCATGCACTACAACTTGAACTCGTACTTCTAAAATTCCTAGTATCTAGGATGTTTTTTGAGAAATTTGATATTCTATTTATGGTAATTATGAATAAAATAATTGATAAATTATCTATACTTATAATAAAGCTCAATGTGTGTGTGTGTGTTGGTACTCTACAGGCCAGACTATTCAACCTACAGCTACCAAATTTGGCATGTGTATACCTTGGAGGCCGGGAATGTGCACCTGGGGGTTATTTTTTCGAGTTTTTAATTAGAATTTTATTTATTTAAAAATTAAGCGAAATTTTGGCGTGTTTCTGCTATAGCTTCCGAAAATATTACCGCACAAAAAGGATTTTTACATGAAGTTAAAGATCAAAAAGTTATCTTTTAAATGATACCAATGTTTTAACCTTAAAATTAAATTTCTATTTTTAATGAATTTTTAAATAAATATTTTAACTATAGTTTTCTACAATTTTTTTCGTACAAAAATAAATAAATAAAATTTAAGCTGCACGAGCACGTTTCGCATTCGTGGGAAAAAATTAGCTTTTTTCAAAGTGTTGCCATCACATTGATTAAAGCTCCAATTAAAAATAAATTAAATCTTTTTGGAAATGAAATCTGCAAAAATATAATTTTCGGCACGTGTCTGTAGGAAATGAAACAAATATGAAATATTATTTTTTTAAAAAATAAATTCAAGAAAAATTATTTTATGATCTTTTACACTCTCTATATTATTAATCCAATAAATCTGTTTTATTTTAAGGCAAGTTTTGTTTAATATGAACAGGATATCCATTCAAATCAGGGCCACACAGCTAATTTGTAAACCTTTAGTAAGACACATATCTGCTAAAATGGTCTAAATGGAAAATGACTATATTTTATGTAACTTGATTCAATAAATGCTCTAATAAATAACGAATTTTTGATTTTACATAAAGCTTCTGCTGTGGAAATCACGAATAACAAAATGTTCTTGAAACACTAATATTTCAAATAAAAAGAGTTAATTTCCAATCAACTAAATCAATCACTTAAACTGACTGATTTATGAAAATTTAAATATCACTATTCAATAAAAAAAGGATAATTTTAGATTTTCCATCGATCGTTTCAAAGAAAATACGCCAATCAGCGCGCAGGTTTCTCAAGATTAATTGGCCTAAGATTATAATAATTTTGAGTTTTTCTAAATTTTTAACATTCAAAACTTCATAAATAAGTCTTAGTTGATCGTGGAAAATAGAAACATTCATTCATTTATTTAAAATTTGGTGTGTCCAGAATATTTCTCAGAATATGATACCTTACTGCATTAAATTTAGACTTCATAATTTTTGAAATATATTTATACGCTGGAACAAAATATTATTATTGATTTCATTTCAATCCTTTTGAAAGCAAAACTAAAAACTGAATTTTATGCTGAATCTGAGAAATTTTTGTTGAATTATTGTTTGAGATATTACATAAATTATGAAAAATATTTTGTAGTTCACATAAGATTTAGATACCGAGCGATTCTGTTTGCAATAGTCATATTCGATAATAATAATAATAAATAAATAACAATAAAGATGATAAATAAAATAAAACGCTTGGTTTTATTCAAAAATATCTTTATATTAATTGCAATTTCACCATTTCCACTTTAAATTAAAGTTGAAGTTTTACCGGAAAAGACAACAAAATAGGAAAATATATATAGTAAATTGAACAAAACGATCTAAACAACAGTATAAGTTTGGTATGACTATCAGAATTTGAAGATTAAAAATGTTTTGTTTGAGAATCTATTAAGAGACAAGTTACTTGAAAGGTTTAATTGAAAATTTTAGCGAGTGGTAATACTGGCGAACCGGCTGGTCGCCAAAGGCGGCTAGTTACGGTAATAAGATAGTGCTTATCTTCATCTAAGATGTTTATGCATGAGAGGGTTAAATATACGAAAGTGAACTTTTTCGCTGTTCATCTATTTACATAGCACATATCGGCTGCAAAAGATTATTGAAAACACCTGGCCGATTTCCAGTTTGTTAGAATTTGGCACATTTCAAATTGAAATACATCATCAAAACAGATTGTCGTTGTTATTATGAGTTAAAAAAATCTCATTCTTATTACTGCTCGATAAAAAAAAAAAAAAAAGAAAAGAAAAAAAAGAATAAACTATAGACGTCGCTGCCATGATTATGAAAGTACGAAGCCGTTTTAAAATTCAGTGGAGTTTTAATTATTCATGCTAGAGTTGACAGAACAAAAATCGGGTAGGAAAAAAGTAGCTTGAGGGCCAAATCGTTTGAAAATGAAATTGCTCAAAGTTTAAGAACCGGCTAAATAAATCGAAATTTCTTAAAGATATTATGCACATAATCAAAAGAAATTTCTCTAGTTTGTAAAAGTGTTCATTAAAGAAAAATTTGATTTCGTATACAGAAATATAATTAAAGTAAGCGAATTAACTCATGCGAATTTCATTTCATAAAAAAAAAATCATTGTTTTCTACAATAGGTATTATATTTTATTCATTTACATTAATTTGTTGTATTTATAAAATAAGAAATTTATTCATTTACAATGTTCAAGTATATTTTTTTGTTATATATATAAATCATGATTCTGTTATAAAAGAATACAATACATACATTTTCATAAATTATATGCTTTTAATTATTGAACAGATAATTATAATTTACCAAACACATTTTGTGTTTACTGCAAGAATAATATTGCACTCATGAAAGAAAAAGAAATATCGTTGAATTCCTTAAGTCTCAGAGATTCTTTTTTAAAAATAATTCATATTTATTCTGGATATCTTATTTTCTGCTTATAGCCAGAATAATATTTGTTCAATAAGAATGCTACTTATTACAATCGCTTTGTACATTATTTTTAAAAATTTGAAAGAAGCTTAAAAAATAACTCAAAAAATTGGATAATCAAAACTCTCCTGCGCCATTGAAATGTGTTCGCATAATTCATCAATGTGATAAAATATAAATTTACAAAATTAAAACGAATAACTTCAAAATTATTATTCAAAAGCAAAGATTTCAGTTAAAATTCAAGTTTTCTATATAAATACTAGCCGCCTTTGGCGACCAGCCGGTTCGCCAATCTTAGTGTTCGTTAAAATTTTAATAATTAAATATTTTATGCAATTCCAACTTCTTCAGCAAAATATTTTATTCTTCAGCAAAATATTTTAAAACTTCAAATTTTGATAGTCATATAATTCACTCATAATATTATAAAGGCCTTCAGTCATAACGTGATATGTATCTCTCTAATTTTCTGTTACCCCTCGTAGAATTTATGCTTTAAATTAAAGTGTAAAGGATTAATCTGCAATTAATATAACAATATTTTTTACTGAAACAAAGCATTTTTTTAATAATATGATTACTGATAATAGAGTCACTGAGCGTTTAAACTTTATGGGCACTAAAGAATATCTTTCTTAATTTATGTAATATCTCAAGCATTTGTCAACAAAATTTTCTCAGATTCATCATGAATGGATCGATTCATTAACAATGTTTCATTTTAAATGCATCAAACACTCAGAAAATAAAATGAATCGTTTAAAATAATCTGTCGAAAACAGGTTTAAAAAAACTACTTAAAAAACGATGTACTTAAAACTATAAGCATATATAAAAAATATATATATAACTAACATAAATACAATTTAATTACAAAAGCATGCAACTAACCTAAAAATAATTTAAATCATTGTAAACAGGTTAAAAAAAAACTACTTAAAAAACGATGTACTTAAAACTATAAGCATATACAAAAAATATATAACATAAATACAATTTACTTACAAAAGCATACAACTAACGTAAAAGTAATTTAAATCGTCCGTTGATAATGGTTGCCATGCCAACGATCAGAACACAGTGCGCATGCGTGAATTTTCTTCGCCTTTTACGTAACGCAAATGCGTGAATTTTTCTACGCCAGTTGGGGTAACGCTATGAAGATTAGACATTTTTAATTTCCTTTATTCTGTGCTATTTTAATTCAAAAGTACTTCAGAATGAATCTGAAACATGGATTAATTAACAATGTTTAATTTTAAATGCATAAAACATTAAGAAAATAAACAGAATCGTTTGAAATAATCCGCCGAAAAATCTTAACCCTAGCCTCATTACTGTTGGGAGAAAAAAAGAACTAAAGCCTAAATCATTTGGCGTTGGGGAAAATTGAAGATTTTTTTGGCGGAAAAGTTGGCGGTGGGGAAAATGGAAGATTTTTTTGGCGGGAAAGTTAGTTTTTAATTAATAATTGACTACCCCTAACATTTAGGGGGATGAAAAATAGATGTTGGCCGATTCTCATAGATACCGGATAAGCACAAAAAATTTCATCAAAATCGGTCAAGCCGTTTCGGAGGAGTATGGCAACGAAAACTGTGACACGAGAATTTTATATATTAGATTTTTACATGCTCTGTCTAATATCTCAATTCGAAGCCAAATGTCAAATACAATAAACCTAATTTTTAAGTTGTCTGGAAAAGAAAATAAATTTTTTAATAATAAATAAAACATCTGATATTTCTTTTAGTAATACCTTTTTTAATCTTCTGTGAATTCTTTCAAAATAATATACGCCTACCTTCAATAGTTTTTAAAGCATTATTTTGTTTATTATCATTTAAAAATTTAATTTATATAAATAAAATTCTCCAATGTCTGAATTTTTTAACATCTATTGAATGAACTGTTTTGTCATTAGGGGATAACGACCTTTGTTGCCATTCTCATCTCATTTCAATCAATCAATCATATAAATAAAATAAATAATTGAATTTTAAATATATTTTAAGATTTCAATCGCATGTATTAGAGTAACAAATAATTCTATGCATTAGAAATTCTCATGTATTAATACTATGTGTTAGGAATACTCAAAATTTATTTTTTGTTTATTAATAAGCAGCAAAAAAGTAATCTTATTCATTAATACCTGAACATTTAATTTACAATCTGTAAAATTTCTGGCATTCTTCTCTAGTTATCTTTACATTAACCATCAAATATCGTTTCGATCATCGATGCAGTTTTATATATATATATATATATATATATATATATATATATATATATATATATATATATATATATATATATATATATATATATATATATATATCAAGAAATCGAAGGTAAACTTTTTCTAATAGCGCAGAAGTGAAATCGGGTAAAGGAACGAATTTAGAATTTTTGTAATGAAAATAAAACAGTTTTTGCATAGCAATTTTAGGGGGGAGGGGGATAAAAATTGTGAATATTCGAACACGCGCCGGAATGAGTTGTTATTGATTCAAAATGTTTTTTGAACACTTCCTTGTCACTGTACGTATCTCAGCACGCGTATTTATGCATGTAATATATGAATATATTGATGTAAGGTGCTGTAATGAATCTTTCAAATACAGTAGTTTTTAAAATACAACCTTTTTGTTTATTAATTATTTTATGCACATCATACACACACGCTTTAGAATTAGAAAAAAAATCCTTCCGACGTACACAAATCCGACCTTTAAGTAAACTTGTGCTAAATTTGGTAACTCGAAGTAAATGCTCCACCTTCTAGAGCGCAATATCCACACATTCATCACTACTATTAGGATAGATAGATAACCGGTGAAAGTGATGAATCGGTTTATCACACTGACCAAATATTAACAGAGGTTGTTGTTCATAATAATCGGTTAATGTAATAAACTGAATAATCAATTTTAATGCTTATTATTAAAAACACTGATTTATTATACTGAACCATAACACATTAAAAGATTTTTTTTTTTTTGTACTTTTTTAACATTAATCGGCAGCTTTTGAACCATCTTGATGAAATTTGGCCTGCTTGTTCTTCAGGAACAAGATAACGATCATTTGTCAATTTTTCAAAATCTAAGAAGGAAGTAAAAAGAGGTTAATCAAAAATAAATTCAGTAAATTACGAATGTTACCTTTTTCCTCAAAATTTTCATTTACATTCTATTATTCACAATACTGTGAAGCACATTAGATATCAAGTCTACAAATAAACATCTAAGTACTTGTTTATTGTGTAAAGATCTAATTTTTAGGCAAAGCGATTTTTAAAAAACATTTACAATATTTTTTATAGCAAAAATCTGGTAATTTCAAAAGCCACTAAAAGAGAATACTGTGAAACATTAAGAGAACAATGATTCATTACATTAATTTAATTCATAAGTGTTCCTTATAGTTTCCACAAAACAATATAGAAAAAGTTAGGCAAATGAAAACGACTGCGACAAGTAGGATTCCATCAATGATTTGCTGAAAGTTTTTAAATTCCACCAATATGAATGGGAAAACTAATAAATAAGCATCCTTAAATAATCCCACAGTCATTAATCTACTGGAGTCAAGTTTGGTGATCAAGGTTGCCACTTGACAGTCACTTACCTCTTGGGTTTCATCAAATATATCCAATAGAAATCATTTCACTGAATTTGCAAAACGGGATAAGATTCCATTCTGTTTGAAAGCTATATTGTTCACCTCTTTCTTGTTATGTGTTCACACAAAAGAGTTATCATTCAGCAGGCACAATTTATAATCAAATACTGGAATAAATCGTCAACAAATATTAGAACAACCTTTACCAAGAGTTGTCATATATATATATATTACATTGTTGGACTTTCCGTCGTCATGAAGTAATTGGGGTAAGATGAAAAAGCCAATAATGGAATATATATATATATACTACAAAGACTGTCGCATGAAATGAATGTAGCAGCTTGGTTATACAAGCAAGATTCAACACGTGGAGTTGTGCCAAACTTTACACCCTTTGTGTAAACTAGATCGACTTGAGAAATAAAAGGAATCCAATCCCTATTAAAATGTTCAACATAATTACATTCAATATATTGTATGTACACAACAAAGTCACTTTATAATATTAAACATTCAACAAAATTGTGCAGATATCATAAAATAACTTGGTTTAAAGAAATTGATTATAAATTACTGTTTGTTCCAGTATCCTCAGATGACCACTTTTCGACGATTTCATCTCATTAAGGGGCGAGACACGGAAAAAAAGAATGCATTTCAGGAATTCTTCGTCATTCTTTCACCTTAATTTCCACCTTATTAGATATTTCTTCGTTCAATTCCCCCCCCCCCCTCATATATGTGAGTAACATGTCGTTTCTGACATTATTTTAATTTAATCCGCGAGTAATCCGAGTTTACTTTATTGTTAAATATAAACATCTCCTCTTATCTTTCTTCTAACCCTTATTTTGACGAACTAAACCCACCTTATAGCATGCGCAAAGGTGCGGAGTTCTTTAGAATCCGTTGGCAAACAATAATGTTGCTGATATTGTATATTTTTTCTGTTTATATTTTTTTAAATTGAGGATGTAAATGCTTTTTATTATCATAAAAATTTCATATCCAGGTCAATTTAATTCCAGAATTCCTGCTTCTTTTCATTTTCAATTCTTAGCTACATTTTTATTTTTGAATGCCAACTTCATACATATCGAGATAAACTTTATTTGAATTCCAAAGTATAAGCATGATCCTTATTCACACACAATGACTGTGAAATAATATAGCAATATCAAATGAAAACTATGTTATTTTTATCAAACATTACATGCATTTTATAAAAAGAAAAAAAATGTGATTGTTTCTAACTTAAGAATTTTCCTTCGTAATTCTAGAAAAATGGAACTTTAACATGGGGAAAATATCCCATATGTATATCTGCTGTATATTCAGAAATAGTATATTCACAGGTAAATTAAGACAAAAATATATGAGGAAAAAAATCACAATTTTATTCTTTAAAATGATATAAAAATACTGATTACAAAAAAAAGCTCATAATTTGAGCACAGTACACATGATACAAAAATAAGGTCACAATTTGAGAACATATAACACAAAAACAAGCTCACAATTTAAGCACATATGATACAAAAACAAGCTCACAGTTTGAGAGCACACATTATAAAAATAAGCTCAGTTTGAGAACATGTACAAAAATAAGCTCACAGCTTGAGAATAAATGATATAAAAATAAGCTTGTAATTTGATCATGAACTGATTATTTAATACATGCATTGTGCTGCATTTCCAGAAATATATATACATTAAATAAAATAGAAAAACCATGGACAAAAACAAATTTTAAAAAAAACCATGTATAAAAAGAAAGTGAATATACTTAAAAATATCTACAATATTTACACTCAAAAATAAATGGAGAGTTACGTATATTGGAAATCAATATTATGGGGACACATTACTCAAAAATTGGTAAACAAATTTTATTTTATAACAACAAATTTTATTTTATTAATCCTTTCACTCATTTTGCCTTAGTATTCACTATACCAAAATTTCAGTTTTGTATTTAATAATTCAGGAGAAATTATGCTTTTCAATTACAATTAGTAATTACTTTAGCAATCAGTTGGTTTGCAGGGAATACTTGGTGTGTTTATTTATATTAAATCTCTAATGTTTAATTAGATGTTCATGATCCTCTGAAGAAACATTTTTAAGCATTAAACTGTGGCAGACAAAAACCATTTTATTTTATTAGTCTGACATATGTTTAATTCATTGTGCTTGTAAACAAAATTTCAATTAAGTCAAATCTCATATTATCATAGTGCTATGGAAAAATTGTCTGGGTTATCTCTCTTCAAACTTTTTGAATATATTGTAACTTCACAGTCTTGCTCTTTATGTAAATCAGTGAAATTAAATAGAATTATTTTTACTTAGTTGTCAACAACGGGGAAAAAAAATCAAACAATTAAATATTTGATGAAAAACATGAAAATGCCTTGAATTTCAATTTAACAATGAAGTCTATTGCTGAACATTATAATTAAAAAAAAGCTAAAAATTTAAGAAAAAATTGCATAACAATTAAATTATGATCACTGAAAGGACAATTTTTAAAAAGTATAAAAATCGGTTTTAAGCATTAATGTTTACAGAAGATAAAGCAATAATTTTTTTTAAGCTGCCAAAATTGCTTTATTTTAAATTTTTTTTAAAAAAAATTCTGATTAAAATTTTTAAAAATTGCATTGAGGTGCATATCCTATCTTGCTACGCATATTTACGTTGCATTTGGTAGCTTTCACTCTGTTGGGAAGAAAACCAAAAAACAGATCAATTATCTAGTTTTATCGCTAACAGCAGACATCAGAAATGAAATATGTACACAATTAAGAAATTCAAAGGCTATGTTTCAATGTTAGGCTTTTTATCACCATGTTTTGAATATTGTTTAGGCTTTTTTTCTGGTTTAAGAAAAAGATTTCAATTTACTAGAACTTGTTAATTATTATGTGTATGATAAAAGTGTACATAAGCATTCATCTACTTAATCTTCTTTATATAGAAGATATAAAATGGGGTAGTACTAATTTTTTTTCTTCTTATTTCTTCCACTGTAAGTACAATTGTTATATTAACATTAATATTAAATTATTGATATAATAATATGGGATTTGACTTAATTAGAATGTTTTACAAACACAATGAATTAAATGTATGCCAGATTATTAAATAATATGGCTTTTATATTTACCACAATTTGATGCTTAAAAATGAAAATCGAAACATAGCTTTATGTAATATATTTTAGTGAATCTATAAATGTAATTTGAAGAAAAAAATATTCATCATTGAAAAAAGCAGTAAATTTTAAAAAGGGGATTTAAAAAAAAATTGCAACTAAGAGATAGATCAAAATAACATTTTTTTTCTTGTTCCGATTCTTTTTAATGTTAAAATATAAAATAACCAAAATATTTTCAATAAAATTTCAAAAACATTGGGAATGTAATGTGTCCCCATAACCCACCATTGATCAATATCTTATCTGCCACTTTCGATAATATTTTGGTGTATGTGCACCTCTGGCAGTGCGTTCAGCTCTCCGTGTGTTAACATAATGAACAAGAGGATCAAAACCTTTTAAAGTAGATGTCTTAACTGCAATACAAACAGTAAAAAATATTAGACACATCATAAAATTTTAGCTAAAACATATATTACAATCAGAAGATCTATAATATTAACTATAAATAAAAAAAAATAATGAAAACCACAGTATTACATATTAAAAAGATAAAAATCAAACAAATGTGATTCATTTATTAAATTGGTGCATATAAATCTTTTAACATTTTAATGATATAATATTTATTTAATAATATTAATCATTACTTTTGCTTTTTTTGAAATATGAAATGAAAAATCCTGTAATAAAATTTTAATGATAGATAATTAAATTTCTTTCATAATTGAATTCTATATAATAAGCATGCAAAGAGTTGTTTGAAAACAATGGATTAGCAATAAAAGTAAAATAATTAATATTGGAATTTTAATTATCATTCACTTCGTCTCAATGTCCAAATTTGATGAAAATGTAATTTACTTGGATTTTTGGCATTGTCCTCTATCATTTATTTTCTTGGTGGATATAAAGGTTGAATTAAAAGTAAACATAACAGGGGGGGGGGGAAGAGCACAAACTTTACATAATAGAAAAATTAAAGGAGCTATAAAATCGATGGCAAGAGAATCAACTCTTTAACACAATGCTAACAAAAGAACACAGTGTAAAAGATACGAAAAAAATTTCATCATAACAAGTTTTACAAAAGAAAACTGTTATATCACTATCATACTCCATCTTTTAATTCTTTTCTGGAATAATTAATGTTTGAAAGAATAAATTTAAGTCTTTAGTTTCAATTTTTTAAAGATATGAATCAGAAAATCAAGATTTACTACATTCACTACAAGATTTGAATGAATCCACAACAAAATGCAATAATAAAAATAAAGAGTTTTCGCAATAAAAAAATAATTTTTATATCAAAATAAGAATTCATTAGCTATTAAAATATAAAGACTTTAAATATATGTTACTTATTCCATCATTCTCATAATTTAGGTTAATACAATAGAAAGTTAGAATATAAATTGAGGTATTCATTTGATATTTTTGAATTCTCACTAAACAATATTAGAAACTTAAGCAAACTTTGCAAATACATACTCATATTATTTTCTTTCCCTTCTTCAAAATTTTTTCTTTCATGCAAGTTTTTAGACAAACCTACAAACTATTTGCTCATTAACTATACTTTTTTTTCTTTGTTATTAATTTTGTAGTCATTATGACTTCCACAGTTTAGTTCAAATTAATATCCTGCTTTGAAGAGAAACAAGAATCAATTTTGCTATAGATTTCAAAACTTTGAATCATATTTAGAAGTTCAGGACAAAACCAGGAATAAGCACAACACACTGAAAACTTTTTGCCACATCAACTTGAAAATGATTAATTCACAATGGCCGATTTCACATGTATTTATAACATTTAGAGAGAAATATACTTAGAATTACAGTAAATAATTTTCATTCATCATTATTTAAGTTGAAAAAAAAAAAAATAACAATACAACATTCAATTCATTAACATTCAAAACAAGTTTTTGTTAAAAAAATTATTAAAAATATATCATTTTAATATATGCAGTCTTTTTGAAGCTATAACAGTAAAATCTAACATTGCTGCACATGGGGGAAAAAAAAAACAAAAAGAGGAAGAAAGAAAATAAAAAGAAAGTTATCATTCATATATATAAATATAATAAATGTATTTTTGATGATCATAAACGGATTATATAAAGAAATATACCTTCATCATCCTCTTTAGAGGCTTCTGTATCTTTCCTCTTGAGGCTTTCTAAGAATTCCAGATAGTCAGGATCTAAAATTAAAATGTAAAAAAAAAAAAAAAATCTGCAATACAATTATTACAAAATTAATAATTACGAAAATGGTAGTTAAGAGAATGTCTCAACGTAATTACTAGCAATCATATAGTAACTGTGAATACTCTGGATAATCAGATCTGATAAATCTAGAGTTTTACAGTTAAGCCCCACTTTCAAATGAATCAAATCTTTATTACCCCCCACCCCTGAGAAATGCAATTTGGACAGACAAATGACTCTTTAATCAAGACAGAAGCTTCAATTGCTAAAATGATCACTTTTTACACGAAAAACAATCTTTTCTTGACAACTCATCATCAGTAACAATTTTATAAAAATATGTTTTATGGCATTTAAGAATTTTGATTGACACCATTTTACACAAAAGTACGACAAAAGATAACTAATTGATTCTTTGTCATTTGATAGCACTTCCACAAATGTAATGGCAACTAATTTGTGCTTCTCTGCACCATGTATCAGTTGAAAGATGATGGTTGGTGTTCCATTCCTTGATGGCAGCTAAGCTTAAAAGAAATTGACTTCCTTCTTATATTACCTTTGATGTCTGTGACCTTTTTTTTTTGTAGGATTGTTTAGATTCTTTTATGTATAAAATATCTCCTGCAGATGCTGCAGATCTTTACTGATAAATTTAAAAACTCTGTCTTCATGTCATAGGTGATGAAATGAATGACATTTATCTAATTAAGGTTAGAAGAAATGAAGGCTAATGAATGCATTATATTTCTGCCCTTTTATTAACTTTGTTATACAGACTAGTTCAAATACCAATCTGGTATATGGAAAAATAGTTAATAAATTTGCCTCTAACATCTCAGCTAATTTTGCAGATGAAAAATTAAAATTATGTGTTTGTGGATGAGTGAAAGAAATATTTTACTTACTTGCATCTTTTTTTTCCCCCAATCTGATGTAAAATTAAATTTTTAAAATTATTTGTTTTCAACCTCTACAATTTTCTACAGAAACCAAAGTATTTTCACACTTTAAGTACCTTATTTGATAAAGTTTTGCAATTAGAAGTATATGTTTAATTGAAATAGTTAATGTTTGATATTTATTAATCAAAAACTTCTTATATAGATTGAAATATTAAATTATCAATAAATAAAAATAAATGATAAATTATTAAAACATCTGATATTAGAAGTTAGGGAGAAAAAAAAGGAAATTTCTAAAACTTCCATTGGTTAAGGACTCACTCAAAGATTAATCCATGCTTTGTTTCTAAAAGGTTTGAATTACTTTTTTTTTAATGATACAGATTGTCTACAATGGATTTAAAAATTATGCATATGATCAAACAAATTACTAACTTCATATACTATAAAAACTGGGGCTGCTATAACTGAGTAATAACATACATCATAGAGCTGATAGAATCTCAATTTATATTTATAAAACACTTACCATCATCAATTGATCCACAAATACGATCTTTTGAAGAAGGTCCTTTTGGAATTTTTGCAAAAGGAGCAAACTCAACAATGGCTTTATACTTTGTCCCTATAATTAGAAGACATGCATTAAGAATAATTGTAAAAATAAAAATGTAACATTAACAACAAATATGTCAAAAGAATATAATTACCTTTTCCATATTGAAAGATGTGTCCATCATATTGTTTCAAAAACAATTCTGCATCCTCCCTATTAGCGAAGTTAATGTATGCTGTAGCATACATATTTTGATTGTGCCTAATTAGAAAAAAAAAAGACAATTATAATTAAATCATATATATATTTATAAACAGCGAAAGGTGTATGAAGTTTCACACATTAAGGTGATTTTTTATATGTAATTTAAAATCCTGATTATAATTAGTCTCCAAATGAAAAATAATGTAATTATAAAAATTTATATTATCAAGTTATGAGAAATGTCACAATTCTTTAATAAAACTAAAAATTACAATCTTCCATAGTATTTAGAGCGTAAATTATGCATAATTGTTGATGCTTCAATATGAACAATTGTCAAAGCTATGATGCTCTAAGTGGAAGAAAAGAGGTAAAAATAAACAGCATATATATATACCATGTTTAGATACAAATTTAAATGTTATTTCGAATACTTTCTGATAGAAAATAAAAAAGCTTTAGTAAAGCGTCAAAGTTTATAGTTTCTGATTTTTCATAAGGAATTTAGTTGTAAGAATTAATACAAATATGTATTAATGACATTTAATTGATTCAAGTATTATCCATAAATTAATTCTCAATACTTGCTTTGAAACTAACAGATCAAAAAAGCTAAATATACAAAACAGAGACGATTTGAGAAAATTTACGAATATTGCTAGAAATAAAGAAATACTAGGAATTTGCAATGTTTAGGTTTCATGGAAAAAAGTAATTAAAGATAGGAAAATAATTTCCAATAACGTCCAAAAACAAAGGAAATAATAAATAAAATAATTTGATACCTTTTCATTCAAATAATACTTTTTTTAAAAAAATGTTTCGTTTGCCTATTTATTATTTTTGATCTGGGAGTAATTTAACATCTATAACTATATATAAAAACTATGTTCTTTGTTTTAAAATTAAACTTCATTCTTTTATGCACCAACACTGGTTTCTAAAAGAAATAACAGCTGCATATTCTTGCATTCCTAATTATAAATAGATTTCAAAAGATAATTAGGCTAATTTTGTATTCTGTGGTTTCATAAGTTTTACAAAAAGATTAAAATTTTAATGCTATTGTACAGATTTTCATTCAGCAGATTCAATCATGCTTTATGAAGCAGGGCATCCATAAATCATGAGCAACTACATAAAGGGTCCATGAACTAGACGAGATTATAAATGAAACTATGACTTTTTAGATACAAGCATATAAATAGAGTTTGTCATTTTATTAACATAATAAATAAAGAAATTTACTTACTCCTTGCTTGCCTCTACAAAATATTTGTAGTCATGGGCAGGCAAAGGAGACACCAACTGGAAAAAGGATTTTCCAGTCATCCCAGGAGGTAGATGGCGAATTACCACCTAAAAATAAATCAAATTTCAGTTTGCAAAGTATATATTAAAATTGATCATATACATAAATCAATATTCACACTAGAAAATTAATAAATACCTTTGTTTCAGGAAGAATCTCTTCTTCTTCCTCACTTTCAGACGTATCCTCAATTATTTGAGGATCATGTGCATTTTCTTTGATTATCCGACTTATATGCCGGGGAATCTAAAAATAAATAAAAATCATTTAATTTTAAAATGTAATAACAGATTAAATTTATTTTTATTTCATAAGAGTAGTCTTTAAGACAAGCTGGTTTTTCCCTTACATAAATATACAGTATTAATTTAGTTATGTAACTTTTCTAAATCTTGCCACCTGAAAGAAATATCTACTACAAAAGACTAGGATAGGAATTAGAAAAATATAAAAGGACATAGCATATAGAAAACATATTTTAGCAAAATTTTAATACATAAATGGTATGAAAATATAATGAATGCTTGGCATCTATTGAAATCAATTAGAATAAGTGAAATGATAGGCAGAATCATCATCACTGCACCAGGCTGGTGCATTAAGCCATAACCATTATTCGACATCCAATCTGGTCTAAACTACCGCTAAGAGCATCTCAAACTCAACTATCTAAAGGGATTTCTTTCCTCAATAGTCACAATGGCACAATCGGTGCTTATTCTTTCCATTTGGTAACCATATCATTGGAATTCTAGTGTTATCATTTGGCGGCATTCTAAATTTAAATCCAATCCATTTCCAACTGCATTTTCTTTTTTAAATAGCTTGGCAGAAGTAGCTTTTTGAAATAGCTTGGCACGTACTATAAATTACAAACTTGGGAAAAAATTGTGCCTACCTGGTTGGGAGCAGTCGAATTATTCACTCTTAAATGTTCCTTTTTTTTTTTTTTTTAAAGCAGCCAGTATATGTCAGCACAGTTGCACAAGAACACGAAGTAATTGAACCTTTAACGTTTTCACTTGAATCATATCTATCAAAAACGTGCACTAACATCCATTCACCAGTCCAGTAAAATATCCACGGCAAAAATCCACTCTTATCAAAATTTTTAGCACCAATTTAACATCTTAAATTGTACTAACGTCCACAGCTTTTTAACAATTTGGCAGGATTTGCTAGGGGTATTCACGAGAAAGGCCGAGCCCCCAAAAATGTGGGAAAAGGCAACGACCAGCATTAATATGTGAAATATATTTATTAAGATTAAAGGAGAAAAGATAAAACATTACTACATAGAGCATAAAAGATACATGAGCGTGAGCTGCACGTCTTGCAGTCTCACTGCCCAACTCTCGTCTGCCAATAATGGCGGGAAAGCATTACGTGATTAATGACGTGACGCAACATGGCGCCATACAGGATACGGGATCTGTCAGCGCTTCCCACATTATTATGAATATTTTAATGACTGTCTCCTTATAAAGTATAATGTATTCCAGATTACCAATATGCAATTCTGATAGTGCGCTACTTACGATAACATATAGTCACAAAATATGGGTTTTCAATAAAATTGATCAAAATTTCAGAAAATCCATAGAAGCTCAATATTTTCCAAAAGCAGTCTATCGATATTCTTAAATGGTGCAATGAAATCTATGAAATTCTTATATTAAGTTTGATTAGTACAATATATTGCCTAAGAAATAGGCTCAATGGCTCTCTAAAAATATGAAATTGCATGAAGATTATATTTTATTTTAATCATTCATAATGTTAGTTTAAGAAATAACTCCATATTATTTAACTAATTATAATGCATATTATTTATAACAAATAAAATTACAAATGGATTGCTGTAAAATATTTTCAGTCCAAAATAAGCAAATTTACCAATATCTTATAAAAAATACCAGGAAATATAAAATGGCACAGTAATAATACAAATTAGTTACCAATATTTAAAATAATCCCATATTGAATATAATCCTGAAATGAAATTTCTATATGCAGATAATAACATAGAAAAAAAAACTATCATCATTCCATAAACAAAAATATGTAAAATATAAAATTCTAGGTAAGAAAAATTATAATCAATATTAATACAGTCATTATGCTTATAATAACTTAAATAAGGCATAGTTGACTATTTATTAGATACAAATGAAAAACAGAATTTAATTAAAATTGTTTTCATTCAAGAGATAAGAAAAAGTGTAATATTTTAGTAAAAATTTTTCAAAAGTAATCATTAATTAAGAACCTTACAATTTTATTAAATTTTAAACAGGGCACATAGTCTAAAACTGGTGCAAAAATTAAGTACTTTTAAACACCTTAGCAAAAAAAAAAAAAAAAAAAAAAAAAAAATTAAAGCACACTTGTATAAGCACTCATATGTAAATTACGTATTTTCCTAGCATAGGATTTTTTTTTTCTGTTTTATAATATTACATAATTTTCAAAAGAAAAAAAATTAGCCATTAATTTCAAATGCTTATTTTTTTGCATTTTAATATTTATTTCTATACAATGTCTTTTATTGTAAAATTATGCTTTTTTTTAGTTTTGAAGAAACCAAAAATGATTATAAAAATGAAAAACTATCAACAACAAAAAAATTAAAACGAATTTTATTAGAGTAACAATAAATAAGTGATCTTTTTCAACATTTCTTAAAATTAATAAGTCACCGATTCATTTAGATAGATAAAATATTTCTGAAAATGCTAGTATTAATGTAGAAGTCTAGCATGAACGAAAATTTCGCATTTGATTTTTAAATATGCAACAGCAAATAAGATTCAATGTGACTGGGATAAGAAGAGTAAATTTCTTCCAGCACTAAAACCATTCTATTTAGTAGTTTTCTTTGCAAGCTCATAAAGCTAAGAATTAGAGCATTCCTATGGCTATCAAAGTACAACTGTCAAAACTGATGATAGAACAATGTCATGTTCTAAATAAATTTTTTAATAATTTTTAATTAAAAATAATAGTAGTGCTTACAAATGATCAGACTAAAAAGAAATTGTTTAAATCTCCTCTGTCTTCTAAAGTTTAATAAAACCCTTTTTTTAACCTTTAATGCTCAATAAATAAAGCATTTTTACTGGTTCGGCCGTGTGATCTTTGGCAAGTGTTTTGGCGCTTAATCCTTGACATGAGGTTGAAAGTACCCGAAATGCATATTTGGTTTTAGATGCATTGTTCTTATCTGATTAAAACAAAAATTTAACTCAAAACTACACTTTTAGTCACAAAATTACATAATAAACTTCATCTATTTAAGATATTACATTTTTTAGTTATCGCATTTACATGTTTCCGAAAGTACAAAAAAGCAGACAGTCAACTCAAGGTTGGGTTTGGCTCATAATTTCATAGATTCCTATAGATGTTAAATCTGTGCACCGAATTTAATCTATCTACCTCTCTTTTTCTTTTGTAATTACTGTGTTATTTGAAAAGCCGAACATCCTCTGAATAGATTTTACTCAAAATTTGACATAAATCTGCAAATTTGGTGTAAAGGCTGTTACTAAATTTCAGCCATGTAGCTCTAGGTATTTGTTGAGTTATCGTTCTAACAGACAAATGAACCAACATAGATTTTCCAAACTCAGGAAGATCTAAAATGTGGAGATTCATCAAAATCTCTGGTTCGAATTTTCTATCGATCACAACTTTTTCTATGCTATGTATATGTATAAACTGTGTCCAAAACTAATTTCTCAAAAATTATTAAAACTAAAGAAAAAATTCATTCATTCATACCAAACTTTCATAATTAAAAAGTCAGTTTTGTAGCATTTCAAACAGTGCTAAAACAATTTTTGTGTGATAATATGCTTTGATGTTATGATGAAAATATGTCAAAACTTTTTTTTAATCAAACTTCAAATTAAAAGTTTGATAAGATTTTTTAAAAAATTTCTTAGAAATTTTTAAGCACCGGATCCCACAAGTCTCCTTCAAGTTCCGCTAGTTTCTTCCTTAGTCAAAAAACTAAAATTTGGCAAAGTTGGTCCAACAAATAAAAATTTTCAAATTAATGGAGGTATCAGGAAGATATCAGGATCATTGAAAATTTAAGGCTTCAAGTTAAAATTTTATTATATTAGATTTTACAAGCTTGACTTTTGTACAAGTCGTCCTAGCTGTAACAAATCGTACATGTGATTGTCCCAAAACAGCATGATGCATTAATGAGAATGATGAATGAATTTGTAAGCATTTTTAGAGCAGCTTCTCTTATGTTCAATGTATTTTTTTGGCACACCAAATTAATCTTTCAGTTTTCTTATCTTACGCTCATCAGACCAATTTACATATTCTTCTTTAACAACACATAAAAGTTTTAATACTTACCTACTAAGCATATCTTAAATAAATTCTTCAATATCTAAAACACTTAATATTGAAGTTTGAACGTTTTTCAAACTGCAATAAGTACAACACAGTAAGTATTTCCTATTGCCCTTTCTGGATAACTAATCTAGTATTTTAATAAATGGCAATGTGAATTCCTGAAGAAAAAGGCAGCAAAAAAAGAAAAAAAGAACCATTAATCATTATTTTAATATTTGCTAGATCCTCTGGATTCCTTCTTCGAATTATTCCCTCTTGTTGGTTTTCTTTTTTGATATACCCAGTAAAGAAGCCTTTACAATAATGATTTCAAATTAACATATTCAACTTGTAGGAAAAGATAAAATGAAAAGCTTCCTTTGTTCTTCACGAGAAAATTGAGCACTTTTTAAAAGACCTTTTCTCAATATTATGCACTTTTAAGGTGCTTAAAAATGTTTTTCAAATTTAAGCACTTTTCATGATGCTACACACCCTGTTGAAATCTAGGAAAAGTTGCTCTGAATTCCACAATACCAAACACTTGTTAACCAAATTTATAGCAGTTTTTTTTAAAACATATAAAAAATCATCATTACAAAAGAAGCAGATTAATACTAAATAATAATTACCTTTTGGAAAGAAAGTATTTCTTCCTCGTCATCACTCTCTAAATAATCATCTTCAAAGAAGTAACTATAAAAGCTTTCTGCTTCCATCTTGGCAAATGAGCTAAAAAAATAAATATCATTTATTTTAAGCCAGCTATATATAATATTTGTAATATGAAAATCTTTACAATTTACTGGATCTCAAACATAACTAATGTCTCATTTTATATAGATGTCAGATAATAAATTAACATTGAAGAAAGAATCATTTATCCTCTTTCATATACTTCTTCCATTACGAATTCTTTCTACTAATTCTAAACAAATAGCTGAAGAAATTAATTTCGTACTATTGCCTACATTAGGCAAATAGATATTATTCTTGAAAATAACTAAAGTTAAAACTAGTCCATTCAAAAATGTATGGAGTAAAAATCCTCATAAAAAATGATCCGTAGATTAAAATAATTGCTATTAAAATGCATCCTAATATTTTAATTTGTATAATCAGTATTGTCATCAACTAATTTTTCAAAAGAAATGAAAATGCGTGCAATAAATTGAATTTTGCAAATAGATTACCCGAAGCAGTAAATTTAAAATACTAAGTGCAAAAGAATTGTAAACTGCAACTACCAGCGGAAGTAAAATAAAGTAAAAAAGATTATTCAAATAATAAATTCCAAAAATATTTAAAATCAATTCAAATTATAATTACCTAAACACAAATATGTACACCAATGATTCAAAGAAACCCGCCACGTGAAACTCGATCAACAAATGCACGTTGGTTTGTTTTTAGAGTTGAGTTGTTCCTCAACTATTCTTATTATCATTACATTTTCTTTGAAATGATAATGCAAGAAAATTCATTCAAATATCGTGCAGAAATGTTAATATCAAAAGTCTGTGTGTCTGTATCGTGTTCCACTAATAAATATATATATATATATATATCAGTAAGTAGTAGAGCCGTAGCCGTGGAACTACGGTAGAGCCAGACTATTCAGCCTATGGCTGTAAAATTGGACACCTTAGATTATCCTAATTAGGGATGACGAATATTTTCAGAGCGGTTATTACGTAACCAATATCAATAACTCACAAACACAAGTGATCAATACTTTTCAAAGAAGGGTGTGATTCAAATCCTTGATACATTCTTACTGATGATATTTCGATTACAGGTTTTGGATCACGATAGAAAGTAACACACGATACGATATCACTGAAATTTGCCGGAGCGGTGACTTTACTGGAAAGTAACAATTAAAACGATCTGTCCAATGGAAGCTCTCGAAAGAAATCTGTGATTGGATTGAAAAGTGAACGGACCGGTTATTAGAATTATCGTATCGTATCATTGAATTGCATATCACTGAATATCATTGAATTGCAAATCACTGGAGAGGTGATTTCACCGGAAAGTGCGAAGTCATCGCTCCACTTTACTTGAGTGACCCTATATTCGTATTTGATGATGCGCTATTCCATACAGATCATTTTTAATAGCTCGTTACATGATTGACTTTGACTTCATGTACTCTGTTTACTGCTGCCGCCATCTATTGGTAGAATATAGAACTAAAGTAAACATTTTAAAGAAAGGACATATATTTTTAACTCATCTTTTCCAGAAAATGGTTTACTCTAATAAATAAATTAAATAAATAGTTTTGAGAAAAAAAATTTAAGAAGTAAGCTGAAACAGATAAATTAATTCAATCACACGTTAATTAAATTAGTAAATTAAGTATTAGTTACAATTAATAAATTTTATATTTAATATTAAGTAATAATTTTTAATCAATAATATGATTGAAATAACAGATATTTGGAACGCATATTTAAAAATAACAATAGCAATATTATTTTATATTCAAAAAATCGTAGATTATGCATCTCTAATCCTAATCTGTACCTCGAAGTGATTTCTTCCTGTAGTTTCAATAATTAAATAAAAATTAAGATGAATTTCGGCATTTTCCAGCGAGAATTTTAAAAAATAAAATTGCACAAATGTGAGGATTCGTTGTTCTAATATTTAAAAAATTTGTCCTTTTAATCATACAAAATTGCGAAATTTTTCTAAATTTCGATAATTTTTAATATATATATATATATATATAATGGAATAATTCTAAATATTAATCATTTTTTATATTGCTCAGTATTGCATTCTGATATTGCACAATATTGGTTTCGCCATATTCACAGTATTTCACAATATTCCCAAAATTACTTAATTCCCAGTACTTGCTTAAGTATTAAAAAATGTTAAATAATTAAGCCTGTAACATTATTTCTAAACCAATATGCATTATTTTCTTGTTTTACGCCAACCTTAAGATACGAACACGTGTAATCAGCGTGCCTTATCCAATAAACGAGGGTCGTTTATATGTTTTATATATATATATATATATATATATATATATATATATATATATATATATATATATATATATATATATATATATATATATATATATATATATATATATATATATATATATATATATATATATATATATATATATATATATATATATATATATATATATATATATATATATATATACAAATGTATTAGAATCAAGTTAATAGGAAAAACAAAAATCAAATAAAAATTAAACCAAAAAAATTATTAAAAAATATTAAAAAAGAATCCGGCCTGAAGACTTTTTCAAGGGTCACCCTCAGGCAGGGATTCAAATAAAGGGATTTTTTCTGTGAGGACATACAGACATTAAGTCTAATAATGATTCCTCGTGACCCGAAAATCCCCCGAAATCATGCTCAAGAGACATACCATTTTAACAGAAAGGAAATACAAAATAACAAATTAGAAAAAACCACAAAGTAAAAATACAATAAAAACAATAACAATAAAAACAAAAACAGCATTAAAATTAAAATTAAAAACGAAAAGGCCAGTACATACCATCCAACAGTGAAGTAAACTTTAAACAATCGATTCTGATTTCCTGTTTTTGAAAGTTAACGGTAAATTAAGTAAACAGAGGTAGGCACCCAGCGCCATCTATTGAGTGATCCAATATGCAAGTAAATTTCTATTTTTATTTAAGCCAAAAGATTAATCCCAAACCATACCTTGTTTAATTAAAAAATTGACATTACAGTAATTTCTAGGAAAATCATTTTTAATTAAATTTTTAAGGAGGATATTTGATGCTTCAATATAAGAATTTTTATTATTGCAAACCCTTTTGATCCTGTTAACTTGTGAGAAAATTAGATTTTTGAAAATTTTAGAGTTTAGATTGGAATGGTAGTTACATAGTTTTGTTATTTTAAAGTTATTTCTAAAGGGATTAATCTTTTGGCTTAAATAAAAATAGAAATTTACTTGCATATTGGACCACTCAATAGATGGCGCTGGGTGCCTACCTCTGTTTACATAATTTACCGTTAACTTTCAAAAACAGGAAATCACAATCGATTGTTTAAAGTTTACTTCACTGTTGGATGGTATGTACTGGCCTTTTCGTTTTTAATTTTAATTTTAATGCTGTTTTTGTTTTTATTGTTATTGTTTTTATTGTATTTTTACTTTGTGGTTTTTTCTAATTTGTTATTTTGTATTTCCTTTCTGTTAAAATGGTATGTCTCTTGAGCATGATTTCGGGGGATTTTCGGGTCACGAGGAATCATTATTAGACTTAATGTCTGTATGTCCTCACAGAAAAAATCCCTTTATTTGAATCCCTGCCTGAGGGTGACCCTTGAAAAAGTCTTCAGGCCGGATTCTTTTTTAATATTTTTTAATAATTTTTTTGGTTTAATTTTTATTTGATTTTTGTTTTTCCTATTAACTTGATTCTAATACATTTGTATCAATTCATCTGTGTTTTAGAAGTAGCTGCAATTGCGCTCTCTAAATACTATGAAGTTCCTTTTTTGTTTTAGTTTAAATAGGTAATAAATTTTAGTTGCGATTTCGAAACTGTTTTGTTTCGTTTTCATTTTAGTTTCGTTTTCAAACTTTTTCTCACTTTGGATTGGTTACTTATATATATATATATATATATATATGCACCACTTGTAGTCACAAAATCCCATATCAGATTTAATATATTTAAATCATTGCGTGTTTGAGTTATCGTATTTACATTTTTCTGAAAGTACAGACTGACAGACGGGCAGTCTCTAATTAGATTTGGGCTCAAAAGCCGAAACTTATCTACGATCTAGATTATATATATATATATCTTTCCGTTTGTAAAAAGTAGAGATGCATAATCCAAGATTTTTTGAATAACAAATAATTTTGCTATTGTTATTTTTAAACATTTGTTCCAAATATCTGTTATCTCAATCATATTATTAATTAAAAATTATTACTTAGTATTAAATATAAAATTTATTAATTGTAATTAATACTTAATTTACTAATTTAAGTAACGTGTAATTGAATTAATTTATTTATTTCAGCTTACTTCTTAAAATTCATTTTTTTCAAAACTATTGGAGTAAACTATAGGACAAAACTATTTTTTTTTTTAAATTTATTGGATTAAACCATTTTCTGAAAAATTTGAATTAAATATACATGTCATTTCTTTAAATTGTATACTTTAGCTCTATATTCTACCAATAGATGGCGCCTTCATTAAACGGAATATATGCAAAGACAAATCACAAGCAAATAAAAAGGATTTGTATGGAATAGTGCATCCCCAAATGCGAATATCGAAAAGTCAAGATTAATCTCATGAAGTGGAGGGCCGACTTTACACTTTCCAATGAAGACACCGCTCCGATAAATTTCAGTGATATGCAATTCAATGATACGATAATTCCAATAACCGGTCCGTTCACTTTTCAATCCATTCACAGATTTCTCCTTTTCTGTTCTGTTTTTAATAATAATCAAAACATCTGATATTTCTTTTAGAAATACTTTTTTAATCTTGTGATAATTCTGTCAATATAATATGCTCGTACTTTCAATAGTTTCTATTGAAAGCGTTATTTTGTTAATTATCATTTAAAAACTTATTTTATATAAATAAAATAAGTAATTAAATTTAAACTATATTTTATGATTTCAACTGCATGTATTAGAGTAACAAATAATTCTATATGGTAGCAAAATTTATTCATTACAATGAAAATGTATTTTTTTAAGTTTATAAATAAGCAGCAACTAAGGAATATTTTCATTAATACCTGAATATTTAATTGACGATCAATAAGATTTCTGATATTGTTATCTTTAAATCAACCATCAAATATCGTTTCCATCATCGATGCAGTTTAATAGAAGAAAAACAATAAATAAATAACTATCAAGAAGTTGAAGGCAAACTTTTTTTAATAGCGCATGAGTGAAATCGTCTAAAGAAACGAATGTAGAATTTTTGTACAGAAAACAAAACCATTTTTGTTAGCAATATTAGGGAAAAAAATTGAGTTGTGATTGATTCAAAATGTTTTTGAACACTTCCTTGTCACTGTACATAACTCATCACACATATTTATACATGTAATATATGAAAACATTGATGAGAAATGCTGTAATGAATCTTTCATATAAAGTAGTTTTTAAAATACATCTTTTATGTTATTATTTATTTTATGCACATTCACGACACAATTACTTTTTAAATAATAATTTAAATAATTGCGTCACAATCGATGCATTACGATTAATGTGATTAATAGATTATTATTAAAAAGACGTAAAATTCATTTTTTATACAGTGATCATTTGGAAGTTTTCGCGGAAAAACTGCAAAATTCAGCAAAATGTTTAATTTAAATTTCAAACAAAATCTCTTTAAAGTGCGCAGTTAAAACCTCCAAAGCATATATGTGCCAAACTTGGTAATTGTTACGAGCGCCTTTGGCTAAAAACTAATTTTAACTTTAATCATACTAGAGCTATAACTTGCTTTTACAACTCTAAAATCAGAATTAACTGCGCGCGAAACCAATGTATGTTTTTGTATATGGCAACTAAATATAAATATAGCATGTAAATAGAATTGTAATTTAGATAGATAATAAAATGGAGTCGGATTAATAACGAGTGGATTATTTCACATTACGATCCCACATCTTTGAATCTTATTAGCGGAGAAACGACTGAATGAAATGAAATTCAGGTAGAGTCTCAACATTGTGGTGAACCCGGACGTGATTGCTAAAAATACGGTACGTCTGTTTTTATTTGCAATAAGAATTAAGTAGTGAAATAAAAATGGAGATGTCCGTTAAGAAGCGAATACCTATTAGATCTAACTTTACGAAAACGTATAATGTTTTAATTGAAAGATTAAAGGTCGATGAACCTCAGGAAAAAGAGATTAAATCACTTTTCGGCAATTTGGAACGAATTTATTCGGATTTGGCCAAATTAGATAATGAAATATGTAGTTTTCTTCTGGAAAATTCGGATACCGAAAAGTATGAAGATGAGTATATGAAAATCGAAGAATACAGCACAAAAATGATTGATGCGAAAGTAAATGTGGACATATATTTGACTAAACTTTCTTACGCTGAAAAGGAAGGCGTTGGTTCTGTTTCTCCTAGAATTAAACGAAAACTTAAGTTACCTAAAATAGAACTCGTTAAATTTAACGGTGAAATTAAGAATTGGCTGGCTTTCTGGAGTCAATTTAAGCGTATTCATGATGATGATAAATTAGAAAATGAAGACAAATTTCAATATTTGATCCAATGTGTAAGTGAAGGAACTAGAGCTCGGGAAATTATAGACAGTTATCCTCCAACAAATGCGAATTATTGCAAGGCAATAGAAAGTTTAAAATCGCGTTTCGGAAAGGATGAGTTGCTTATTGAATACTACGTTCGTGAGCTACTAAAATTAGTTATAATAAATGCTTCAGAAGCTAAAAGGAAATTAAGCACGTCGCAAATTTATGATAAATTAGAAACTTACTTAAGAGCTCTAGAATCAATTGGTTTAACATCAGACAAGTATTCAGCAATGCTTTTCCCCCTGGTGGAATCCTGCATACCTGAAGATATTTTCAGGGTATGGCTGCGTAATCCAATTATAATAGCAAATCATGACCCGGAAAGCAATGCTTATTCAGAAAAACTGAAAAACTTATTACTCTTTCTGAAAACAGAAATAGAAGGTGAGGAAAGAATTCGCTTAGCGAAATCAGGATTTGCACCTAAGGTGTGTAAGGAGAGGAATTCTGATTCTGTGGCTACTGCTACAGATTTGTTTTCAGGAGGTACAGAAAAAAGAAAACATACTACCATCTGCGTTTTTTGTGAAAAACCTCACGAAAGCAAAGAATGTTACTATGCCAAAAAATTTGATTTTGAAAAGAAACAAAAGATTTTGGAAAATAAAAAATGCTGCTTCACTTGTTTAAAGCCTGGCCATAGGTCAAGAATTTGCAAGTCAAATGTACAGTGCCTGCTTTGTAATAAGAGGCATTGGACTTTGATGTGTCCAGATCTGCCAACAAACAAACCAAAAGTCAAAACACCTGAGGTGGAAGAGAATCTAAATGTCAATTTATCCAATCAGTGTGCTGCTGAAGAAGTTCTCCTTCAAACATTGCAAGTTAATATTAAAGCAGAAGGAAAAACACGCAGAGTACGAGCTCTTATTGACAGTGGTTCGCAGCGATCATACTTATTAGAGAAAACAATTAAAGAAATGAATCTGAGGCCCATTGAAGTTAAAAATATCATACATTCGGTATTTGGTGGATCTACGTTAGAAAAACAAGATCATGGACTATATGAAATAACCCTTCAGAATTTGAATACGGGATTCACTTACGATATGCAAGTCCTCGATCAACCAATTATATGCGGAAAAATACCTCGGATCCACAAAGGAAATTGGCAAAAGGAGTTGAAGAAAAAGAATATAATACTCTCTGATCAAGGCAAAGATTGTCCGGACATTGAATTGCTGATAGGAGCTGACTTTTGCGGACAGTTATTCTCAGGAAATATATATGCTCTGAAATGTGGATTAGTAGCATATGAAACAAAATTAGGCTGGCTGATCATGGGTAAAGTTTTTGGAGGAAAAGAGGAAAATACTTCCGCTGAACTGGTGACTTCAATGCTAATACAAAATAGCTCTATCTCTGATCTTTGGAAATTAGAAACTTTAGGTATTATGGATCCAGTTGAAACTAAATCTAAAGAAGAAATGAAAAGAAACGCAATGGATCATTTTATGAAAGCAGTGGATAGAGATGAAAAGGGCAGATACATAGTTAAGCTACCTTGGATAGAAGCAAAAGAAATTCTACAAGACAATAGATCCACAGCTGAACAACGTTGTATCCGTACTTCACAAAAGTTAAAAGATGAAAAGAAATATGCAGAATATGAGGCTGTTTTTGAAGAATGGCTTGAGGAAAATATAATAGAGAAAGTGCCCAAAATAGAGGAAGGAAATCCAAGTTATTATTTGCCGCACCGAGGTGTTTTTAAGGAAAACTCATCAACCAAAGTACGTCCAGTGTTTGACGCTTCTTGTCGAGTTAAGAAAGTTCCGTCCTTAAATGACTGTCTGGAAAAGGGACCAAATTTAATAGAGCAAATTCCACCCATTTTAAGAAAATTCAGACAAAATAACATTGGGGTAATTTCTGATATTAAAAAAGCCTTTCTTCAAATCTCAATTGCAAAAGAGGATCAAGATGTTTTGCGATTTCTTTGGTGGAAAGATTACGAAACAAGAAAATTTGAGATACTTCGTCACCGCCGTCTTGTTTTTGGCCTCACTTGTAGTCCTTTCCTCTTGGCAGCGGTTTTGATGAATCATCTAGAGGAAAGTAAAGAGTGCTTTCCTGAAACCTCCGAAATATTGAAGAATTCCTTTTATGTAGATAACTGTGTGACATCCGTGCGCAATGAAGATGATCTTACCCGATTCATTCAAGAAGCAAAGCTGTTGCTTTCCAAGGCTTGTTTTGATCTTCGAGGTTGGGAATATACAAGGGACCTAAGTCGGGACGAGCCAACTGTTCCAACCTCAGTACTTGGACTGTTATGGAATACAAATGAAGATTTCCTTTTCTGTGATTTACAAAATACAGAATTTAATTTTGATGTTTGCAGTAAAAGAAATATTCTGTCAACGTCTCAAAAGATATTTGATCCACTTGGATTTTTATGTCCTGTGACAATATGTTTAAAACTCTTAGTGCAAAATATTTGGAAAAGAAACTTAGGGTGGGATGAAATTCTACCAGATGACATTCAGAAAAAATTCAAAACTTTGATTGTTGATTTGAAATTGCTGTCTGAAGTTAAGATCCCTAGGTGTGTAAAGATCAATGGCTGCACAGAAGGACTAAGTCTTCATACCTTTTGTGATGCCAGCAAAGTTGCATACAGTACTGTCGTATTTTTGAGAAATACCTTGGGAGAGGAAGTCAAAATATATTTTATAGAGGCAAAAAGTAGAGTAGCACCTTTAAAGGTTATTACAATACCTCGTCTAGAATTACTAGCATGCTGCATTGGAGCTAGGTTAACTTCAGATATTAAAAATTCTATGTCTTTGAGAGACGTACCTACTTTTTATTGGACAGATTCTTCTGTTGCTCTTCATTGGATTCAAAAAGAAGATCATTGGGGTACGTTCGTGAATAACAGAGTAGAAGAAATAAGAAGTCTTTCTTCAAAGGATGCTTGGAAGCATCTCCCAGGCACTTGCAATCCTGCTGATCTCCCTTCCCGTGGTTGTTCAATCCAAGGATTTTTGAAATCGAGATGGTGGGAGGGCCCACAGTGGTTGAAACTTCCAGAAGAAGCCAAAAGGAAAGGAATCTAGACAAGTGCAAGTGGGAGATATTGTTATAATTGAAAGTGATATCAAAAAGCGACTAGACTGGCCTTTGGGATTGGTAATCGAAGTGTTTCTTGGGAAAGATGGCTGCATCCGAGTAGTGAAGCTGAAAACAGCGAGTGGGGAACTTGTGCGTCCAGTGCAACGTTTATACCCCTTGGAATTAGACAATGACGATCCTGTGGGTGCGAGAAAAAACGAACCGGTTGCTTCGTATGAAGAAATCGAAATCCCGAGCTCGGAAAATAACGACTATGAAACAAAAACTAGAAGTGGAAGAAAAGTGGTTAAACCTTCACGTTTTAACTAACTTTTAAACTTTATTATGTACTTTTCAAATATGTGCATTTCATGTTTTGATTTCTAAATATTTTGAATGCAATATTTTGTTAATTTTGATTTTGTAACCTCCTAATTTAAAAATCAAAAGGTGGGAGGATGTTACGAGCGCCTTTGGCTAAAAACTAATTTTAACTTTAATCATACTAGAGCTATAACTTGCTTTTACAACTCTAAAATCAGAATTAACTGCGCGCGAAACCAATGTATGTTTTTGTATATGGCAACTAAATATAAATATAGCATGTAAATAGAATTGTAATTTAGATAGATAATAAAATGGAGTCGGATTAATAACGAGTGGATTATTTCACATTACGATCCCACATCTTTGAATCTTATTAGCGGAGAAACGACTGAATGAAATGAAATTCAGGTAGAGTCTCAACAGTAATAGTAAGTAAAAAAGTCTGGCCAGTAGAGTGTCAATACACACACACATTCGTCACTATTACTAAGATATATAAACAAAAAAATGATGAATCGGTTCATTATATTTAACCGGTTATTATTAACAGCAGTTGTTGCTAATAACCTATCAGTTTTACTGCTTATTATTAAAATAATAAATTTATTGCATTGACCATAACATATAAAAAGATGAATCCTTGTTTGCATGTCTTTTAACATAAATCTACAATTTTTGACCGATCTTGATGAAATTTGGCCTGTGTGTTCTTCAGGGACAATAAAACGGCCATTTATTAACGTTTTAAAAGGAATTAAAAAAAGGTAAAAATAAATCCAGTTTTTAATATCTTCTCCACTTACCTTCCATATAAATTATCATCTTACAAAAATAATTTTTACGCTAGCTTATTATTAAAAATATTACGCTATCTATAATATTTTTTAAACCTAATTTTATGCATAATTTGCAACATTTTTATTAAGATGAAATTTAAAATAATTTTCTTTTAAATGAAAATTTTTCATTTTCATTATTCACTATACTATGAAATACACAAGTATCCTTACAAAAAATAAACACCTGGGCACTCATTTCTTGCTGACAACCCTAATTGTTATGAAAAATGTTTTTTAAAAAAATCTCATTGGCTTTTTTTAATAGCAAAAATGTGGCAATTTCAAAAGCCACTAAAAGAGAATGATGTAAACCATTAAGAAAACAATGATTCATTACATTAATTTAAGTCAAAAGTGTTCAATATGGTTTCCACTAAACAATATAGAGTAGTAGGGCAAATCATAACTACGACAGATGAGAGGTTCAGCATGTCTGTTTCTATTATTCCAACAAGGATTTGCAGAGCATCTTTAATTTGCACTAGTATGAATGGGAAGACTGGTACATAAGCGACTTTAAATAATCCCACAGTCACTAATCAATTGGAGCCAAGTTAGGTGATTGAAGTCACTACTTGATAGTAAAAACTTTACTTCTTGTTCATCAAATTCATCCAACATAAATGCATTTATTGCAAAATGGAATAAGATTCCATTCTGCTTGATTGTTCTGTATGTTAGTCTTTCCAATCAAATATTATATATTCCATATCAAATATTAGAATATATTGTTTATATAGGAGAAACTTTTCAGAGTTGTCCAAGATCCCCCCCCCCCATTGTTGAACCTTTCATCATCAAATAGTAATTGGGCAAAAATGAAAGAGCCAATAGCATTAAAAGTGGTAAAACTACCCCAAATTGCCACATGGCTACACATACAAATTTCAACTCAGAGTTGTGCACAACTTCACATTATTTGTGTAAATTTAATCAACATGAGAAATAAAATAGGAATCTAATCCCGATTAAAATATCCAATGACATAGTCACAATATCTTCATAATATTAGAACATTGAAAAATAATGTAAGGATGTCTTAAAATATATTGGCTAAAAGGTATCAGTGGCAAATTAGTGTATCTAAAAATGCACCCCCCCCCCTCTATTTTGATTCTGTATGCTTTAAGTATGAGGCTTTAAACGCTTTTTATTATCATAAAAATTTTATATCCAGTTCAATTTAATTACAGAATTTCAGCTTCTTAATATTTTAACTTCTTTCCAGAACAAAATGTTGAAGAAAAAATTTAATTTCAATACAAAAAAAATATTTATATATTCCAAATAACTACAATTTTATTTCGTCAATAAAATGATCAAATTAATTTGAATTGCAGAACCATTATTCAGATAAAATTCCTGCACAATTACTAGCAATATCAAACGAAAACGAATGTTACATAATACAGCAGACTCCCAATTATCCACGCCTGCCGCACTAAGTTTTTTTTTTTTTTGCTCCAAGCAAAGAGAAAATGATTCCAAAGCAAGAAGCAAACACAAATGACTGATTTCTTCAAAAAGGTGTAGCTTTACAGTTATGCTTTTGTAATTACATAATAAAAAAACAGTACATATGTATTAATTTTTCTGTGTATCTTTGACGCCTCTCGTAAGTACAAAGCACTTTTCTGTTTTTATTAGCAAAATGCATTAAAGTTTAGTTTTGAGTGATAATAAAATAGAAAGCGCTAGTTAAACATTTCCTATTGTTTATTTTACGTTTTATTGTACATAAAACGATTTTTCAAAGTTGGAATGACTGTTTTCTCTTTTGCTATACCCGTTTTCAGCTTTTTTCGGATTATCCGCGATTTTTGTTATCCGCGGCGGCCGCGCCACCCAATTCCGCGGATAATCGGGAGTGTACTGTATTTATATATCCATAAGATATGAAATTTTTGCTGAGTTGGTAAGGAACTGAGGAAAAATCAAATCATTTATGTTATTTTTATCAAACATTACATGCAATTTATAAACAAAAAAAACATACAAAAAATGTTCTTTTTTCCAAGTCAAGAATTTTTGAAAAATATTTTTTCTGTCCAGGAATTACAAACCCAGTTTATATAATAGTGTTTCCTAATTCAAAACAAAAGAAATTTTAACATGATGGGGATAAAATTTATAATGTATATCCACTGTATATTTAGAAATAGAATATTCAAACATTAAATAAAACAAAAAAAGAGTTAAAAATCATTTTATTCCTTAAAAACATATAGAAAATACTGATTATAAAAGTATGCTCATAATTTGATTACAGTATTAAAAAAAAATAAGCTCACAATTAAAGAACATATGATATAAAAACAAGCTCACAATTTAAGCACACATGATATAAAAATATGCTCACAGTTTGAGCACACATGATACAAAAAATAAGCTCAAAGTTTGAGCACACAAAATACAAAAATAAGATTACAGTTTGAGCACATGATACAAAAATAAATTTACAATTTGATCTTCAACTGAATATATATACAATAAATAAAATAAATAAACATGCACAAAAAAAATCTTTATAAATAAAACAAAAAAAGTGCGACTAAAATATTCATAATATTTACACTCAATAAAAATGACAATTCTAAAGATATATTGAAAACTATCTATACTGGCAATCGATATGTTAGGAGACACATTACCTGAAAATTGGTCAAAATATCAAGTTTTATTTTATTTTAATTAATTTTATTCAACTTTTATTTTTACTCATTGTGTCAAAATTTGAAAGTGGTGTATTTAATAAATTATTTGATATTTATTTACAACTAGCCACCTTCGGCAATCAGTTCGTTTGACAGAAATACTGACTGCATTATATTAAATCCCTATTGTATAGATTAATGCTAATGATGACCTGAAGCAAATAAATAAAATTAAAAGAATTAAAAAAAAATTTCAACTAAAATACTGTTTTTCAATAAGATACAGAATTGAAAAAAAAAAAAAAAATGAGTTAAGTGATATTTAATGTTAAAAAATATAATCAAAATAATTTCAATAATACTTTAAATAAAGCTTTAAAAAAATTAAGAATGTAATGTGTCCCCATTAACCATCATTGATCAGTATTTTGGCCACCAGTTTCGATAATGTTTCTGAGGATGTTTGTATTTCCTCCTGACAACACGCTCAGATCTCTGTGTGTTAATGTAATTAACGAGTGGATCGAAGGTTCTGGAAGCAGCTTTTTCAACTGCAACACAAACAGTAAAATGTATTAGACATATTTTAAAATTTACTCTAAACGTATATCACAATCAGATGATTTATAATATTAACTACAATCTCAGAAAAAATGAAATAATAAAAAGCACAGCATTGTATACTCACACATACACATACAAATTACATTCTTTGTTAAATAGGTGCACACAAAATGTTATGAATTATTAAAAGTACAATTAAATTAAAATTATAAAAATGTTTAATTTTAATATATAAAATCTTTTTGATATAATCACAGTGAAAACTAACATTGCTGCATAGCAGTAATAATAATAAGTATGATGGAAAAACTGTAACGCTAAAAATGTTTTTAAATGCTCAAAAATGAAAAACATTATCATTCTTTTATATAAATATATTTAATTAATGATCAAAACAGATTACATAAAGAAATATACCTTCATCCTCTTTTGATATTTCTGCATTTTTTGTCTTCAAGCTTTCCAAAAACTCTAGGTAGTCGGGATCTGAAATAAAAATGTAATAAAGAAAAAATCTACATTATAATTATTGCAAAAGTAATATTAATAATACTTGCAAAAATGAAGTGAAGAGAATATCTCAACATAATTACTAGTAACCATATAGTATCTGAGCAATCGCATCTCATTAGTCTCTAGAATTTTGCAACTACACCCCTCTTCAAAACCCTCAAAAATGTAATTTGGAAGACAAATGCCCCTTTAATCAAGAGTAAAGCAACAATTGCTAAAACAATCACATTTTAAATGAAAAACACCCTTTTCTTAAGAAACTCATGATCAGTAACAATTTAATAAATATGCGCTGTGGCAATTTTTAAAAACTTTTTGGTTGATGCTATTTCACACAAAAGTATGCTAAAATATACCTGATTAATTCTTTGGTGTTTGATAGCAATTCTACAAATGTAATCGCAACTAAATGGTGCTTCTCTTCTCCACCTATCAGTTGCAAGACAATGTTAAAAGAATGTTGAATTTCTTTTTATATCACCTTTGATGCCTGTGGATTTTTATTTATAGGATTGTTTAGATTCTTTTATGTATAAAATCTCATGTAGATGCTGCAGATGTTTATAAAAAAATTCAAAAACTCTGTCTTCTACGTGAAGAAATGAATTATACTGATCTAAGTATGTTTAGAAGAAGGCTGATAAATGCATTACATTTCTGCCCTTTTAATAACTTTGTTATACGGATTAGTTTAAATTCTAATCTGGTATATGGAAAAACAGTCAATAATTAGCCTCTAATATCTCAGCCAATTTAGCAGATAAAAAAATTAAAATTATGTGCTTGCGAATGAGTGAAAGAAAGACATTTTACTTTCTGTCATCTTTTTTTCCCAATGTAATGTAAAATTTAATTTTTGTAACTATTTGTCATCAGTCTCTACAGAAACCAACATATTTTCCCATATTAAGTACCTTATTTGATAAAGTTTTGCAATTAGAAGTATATGTAATTGAAAGAGTTAACGTTTGATTTTAGTTTTTGCAATATTTATTACACTAAAAACTTCTTATATAGATGGAAGCATTAGATTATCAATAAATTATAATAAAAACATCTGATTTCAGAAGTTAGGGAGAAAAAAAGGGAAATTTCTAAAGCTTCCATTGTTAAGGACTCCCTCAAAGATTAACCCATGCTTTGTTTTTAAAAGGTCTGAATTACTTTTTTTTTTAATGATACAGATTGTCTGTGATGGATTTAAATATTATGCATATGATCAAACAAATTACTAACTTCATATACTATAAAAACTTGGGTTGCTGTAATTGGGTAATAACATACATCATAGAGTTGATAGAATCTCAATTTATATTTATAAAACACTTACCATCATCAATTGATCCACAAATACGATCTTTTGAAGAAGGACCTTTTGGAATTTTAGCAAAAGGTGCAAACTCAACAATGGCTTTAGACTTTGCCCCTATAATTAGACATGCATGAAGATATGCATTAAGAATAATTGTAAAAATAAATATTTAACATTAACAACAAATATGTCAAAAGAAATATAATTACCTTTTCCACACTGGAAGATGTGTCCATTGTATTGTTTCAAAAACAATACAGCATCCTCCCTGTTTACAAAATTAATGTATGCTGTTCCATACATTTTTTTGTTGAACCTATTTTGAAAAAAGCAAATTAGAACTAAATTATAATATATATAATATATATATAAATAGCTAAAGATGTATGAAGTTTCACATATTAAGGTGATATTTTTATATGTAATTTAAAATCCCCGATTATACTTAGTCTCCAATTAAAAAATAATGTAATGATAAAAATTTACATTATAAAGTAATAAGAAATAGCTTACTTAAAAAACTAAAAATTATGAACTTCCATAATATTTAGAACATAAATAATGCATAATTGTTGATGCTGCAATCTGAACAATTGTAAGATGACCTAAGTTATGATTACATAAGAAATAAAAACAATTTAAATGTTATTTCCAACACTTTCCGATAGAAAATAAACTCTCAGCAATGTATCAAATTTTATAGTTTTTGCATTTTCATGAAAATTTTGTTTTAAAATTAATACAAATAAGTATAAATGATATTTAATTCATTCAAGTATTACCTGTAAGATCTCAATACTTATTTTCAAACTAACAGATCAAAAAAGCTAAATTTATAAAACTGAATTAATTTTAACAATTTTAAGAATATTACTAGAAATTATATATTAGGAATTTGCAATAATGTCTAGGGTTTAGGGAAAATACTAATTAAAAATAGGAAAATAACTTTCATTAGTGTCCAAGAACAAGGCAAATAATAAAGAAAAAATAATAATTTGATACCTTTTCATTCATGTAATACCTTTTAAAAACATTGTTTCCTTTCCTAAATACTTTCGATCTGGGAGTAATCGTAATATCTATATCGCCATAGATATAAACTACGTTCTTTCTTTTCAAATTAAACTTCATTCTTTTATGCACAAACACTGGTTTTTAAAATAATAACAGCTGCTTATTCTTGCATTCCTAATTACACTCATGTCCATAAATTAAGGATTGTTCAGAGCCAAGCGGAAATCGAACTCTAAAATACATTTATCACCCATAAAATGACCACACACATCTTCAAAAATCATATTCAAATTGCAGGAAACCACCAAATGATACCGATAGTACATCACAAGGACGAGAGTGATGTATAAAGAATACAAGCAAAGAAGTAAAATTGTTCGCAAGCGCTTTATAAGCCTTTCAGTGCAATAACTGCAGTCATGACACAAAGGACACATTCGGATGATTTTTTTGCATGGTAGAATTATCGGCCATCTGGAATGTGGTTGTACCCAGTTGGAAGTATCCGAGGAACTTGGAATCCCCCAGTGTCATCTCCAGGCTTTGGAAACGATCCCAAGATTATAGTATTGTGAGTAGACATTACAGCACAGGTCGCCTCCGAGTTACAACGCCGAATGATGAACAGTATTTGACAGTTACTGCCAAAAGAAACAGACGGAGCACAGCATCAGACCTGCCTCGTCAGCCACTGGTACGACAATTTCAAGACAAACCATGTACAGATATTGGGCAGCTTGGTCTATATGCTTGTAGACCTATCAGATGTGTTCTACTTGCTGAAACTCACTGTCGACTAGAGTAGATGGCTTGCATTGTGGGCACCGCAACAGTGGGCTTGTGCGATGTTTTCCGACGAGTACAGGTTTAGCTTGCAGTCCGATTCTCTACACACTTTCATATGGAGAGTGCCAGGTACCCATTACCACCAACAGAACATAAATAAACGAGACTGTTACGGTAGTGCAGGATTGCTTGTTTGGGGAGGAATTATTATAGGTTCCGGAACTCACCTGCATATTCAAATTGGAACCATGACAGGCCAAATCTATTGGGACGTCATTCTGGAACATGTACGTTTGTTTCGGGGCACCATGGACGCAAAATTCGTGTTTATGGATAATGACGGCCATCCTCACTATGTAAACATCATAAACAAATGCCTTCGATCGGAAGATATCACCCGTTTGGACAGGCCAGCATTCTCGCAGAACTTGAATCCAGTAGTGCAATGTGAGGCATGCTTTGGCCGACGAATTGCAGTCCATCAACCACCTTCTACATGTCTACCGGAACTTCAGAATGCATTGCTTGATGAGTGGTATAATGTTCCCCAAAATCAGATCAATAATTTGATACTCAGCATGCCTAGGCGTTGTACGGAATGTATTGAATCATCTGGGAGACCTATGTATTAACCATCATACCAACCATATAATATTGGTTTTCGTATATACTTTTTTTTGTAATTTGCTCCAGGGAACAAAAAATTGCAATTTTTATTAATGATATCAAACATATAGTATCTTTTTTGCTGTTTACCTTTTGTTTAATAAATAGGCTTTACAAATAAGTCATTTGTTTTGCTTCTGACTCTTTCTTTTTCTGAACTTGCATTATCCTTAATTTATGGACAAGAGTGCATAAGTAGGTTTTAAAGGCTAATTAGGCTATTTTTGTATTCTGTGGTTTCATAAGTTTTATAAAAACATTAAAATTTTTATGTTATTGTACAGATATTCTTACAAGCTCAAGAGCTATTCCTTCAGCCAATTCAATCAAATAAATGGAGCAGGGCATAAATAAAGCAAGAGCAAGTACATGAACGGATCATGAAGTAGAAGAGATTCTAAATGAAACTGTTTTTTTGTAAAAAATAAGCATATAAAAAGATAGTTTATCATTAAATTAACACAATAAATAAAAATGAAATTGACTTACTCCTTGCTTGCCTCTACAAAGTATTTGTAGTCATGGGCAGGCAAAGGAGACACAAGCTGGAAAAAGAATTCTCCAGTCATCTCAGGTGGTAAATGGCGTATAACCACCTAAAAAAAAAAAAAATAAAAAAAATAAATAATAATAATAATAATAATTTGCAAATAAAATATATAGAAATTGAGCATATAAAAATTTATATTCATGCTAGATAATTAACAAATACCTTTGATGAAGGAAGAATATTTTCGTCTTCCTCACTTTCAGATGTATCCTCAGTTATTTGAGGATCACATGCATTTTTTTTGATTTTCCGACTTATATGCCGGGGAATCTAAAAATAAATAAAAATCATTTAGTTTAAAAATGTAATAAAGATTAAATTTATTTCACAAGAGTAGTCTTTAAGACAAGCTGCTTTTTCATCATATAAATACACAGTATTAATTTATTTGTGTAACTTTTAAATCTTGCCACCTGAAAGCATTATCTACAACAAAAGTTATATTAATTAAAATAAGTCAAATGATAGGCAGAATCATCATCATCATTGTAACACCCATATCACCATTGAAGCCATCTGAAAGAACTTCAGATGGCTTCAGTTATATGCATAATGGAGCTTAGTCTTTCTCTGTCCATGAAGAGAAGTTTTTTACCCATGTCAATGCAATTTTAATATTATCATTTGCTGGCATTCTAAGTATAAATCATATGCTATTTCAATTTTTAAAAAAATTTTTGTGGAAATAATTTGACAGGAGTTTTATAATCCAATTTAATATTTGAAATTTTAATTTGTCAACATATTTTAAGAATCTTTTTAAGGTACATACATTGAAAAGCATTTCATTTTCATTCTTGCGATTCAGTAAATTTCCTAGCTTTACTACTATAAATAAGGACTGCTATGCATTGTCTTGTATGAATGATGAGTCTTACTAAATTGAGTTATATTATATATATATATTCATTAGTGCCCTCATGTCATGTGCATTAACTCCAGGATATGAATAAAGCTAGTCACATAGATATTATTTTGATTCATTAAAAGTGAATCATTACTTTCACTACATATTTTCATTATTTTGGTTTGTCAAAGTTTATTTCCATATCCATCTATTTGGCAATATTCGAGAAGCTGGCTTTTTCCTTAACATCAGCAAATTTGAAGACAATAAAACCCTATCAGCAAAATTTGCTTTTCAAGAAAATTTTTTTATTTATTACTGTCTCCTTATAAAGGTTGGAATCATGAATAGTATTCGAGGTTACTAGCATGCATCTGTTTCATTCTAGTTTTGATATCAAATACTTCTAATATTGTGCTATTTACAATAATATGCTCTAATTTCAAAACGCAGGTTTTCAATAATATTGATCAATTTTCAAGGAAATCAATAGAATCTCAATATTTTCGAGGGGCAATTTATCAATTTTGTTAAGTGCTTTCTTGTAATCTATAAAATTAATATATAAATTTTAATGCAGTTCAATATATTGCCCAAGATATGCAGAATAGCTCTTCAAAACTATGAAATTTACTAAAGATAATTCTTTTACTACTTTAGAAATTACTCTATATTATTTAGCTAATTATTAAACATATTATTTATAAAAAATAAAATTGATTGCTGTAAGATAAACACATTTACCAACATCTTATAAAAATAAAGCAAAAAATATAAAGCGCCATAGTAATCATACAAATTAGTTAACAATATTCAAAATACATTCACGTTCAATGTGATCCTAGCGTGAAAATTATTTCAAGAAAATTATATATCTATTACATATAAATGTAAAACAGAATTTAATTACATATTTTCTTTCTTCAAATAAGAGAAATTACTGATTTTCTTTAAAAGCTATAGATATCTAACTTACTTTCATTAACCTTCTGGGTGGTTTCAATCTATGTATAAAACATTTCGAAAATCGACAGCAGCGAGACTAGAAAACTGTTGTAAAAGCACATGGGTCTTTTAATAGAGATGCACTGAAAGTGCCAACAGGATTTTTTTCTACACCTGTCTATGTCTTGTGTGGTCATCAGTTCTCAGGCTAGATACAAATTACTGCTTATTCAAGTCAGGTTTTATTGCTTTTGTTTATTGTGCATGATTAAAGTCAGATGTTTCTAGGAATACTATATAGGAAGAAAGCTCTGCAGTATTTAAACTTCAATCGCTTAATTTCTGTGAATAACTACATGCACAAAATTTCTCATTTGATGGTTGGTGCATATATATATATAAGCTTATTTTGTTTGAAGCAAAAGCAGGTTCAAAGACATATATGAGACATTTTGCATTTTTTAATTAATTTTAATATACATTCCGGAAAAGCATAATTAATTTACAAGCAGGCGCAAACAGAACACGTCTATAACAACATGGAGCGAAAGCAGAAGTAAGAAAGACGAATCATACCATGTTACATATGATCACTAGTCATATGTAACATGGGATTTCAGGCCACGTGTCAATTTAATACTCGTGTTGACCTTGGATAAGGGCACAAAGGAATCATTTTCACTAGGCACGTGGAACTGATGGCGCCTTATTTTTACAAGGCGTCAGTTGAATTAATTAAACAGAAAGTGTAATTGGATCAGGAAATAAGAGAATGAAATTACAATGGGTTAAAGTAAGATAAAGCTTTGGAAATTAATTTGGATTAAATTAAGAGTTTAAAATATCATTATATATATATATATATATATATATATATATATATATATATATATATATATATATATATATATATACACACACACACGCACACACACACACACACACACACACACACACACCACATTTCAAAATACTTTATGAAGAATTAAAATTACCTTTACATTCACTTATTATTCTTTTAAATATATCTTTATTATACTATTTTTGTATTGAGAAATCAACATTTGCAATTTATTAGTATTTGTCCAGAGTAGGAACTGAATTATGGTAATCTCAAACGTACAAATAATAGCATGTTTTAAATTTTAGAAGCAGTAGTGTCATCATCTATAATAATGAAACAGGATTTTTGAGTGCGAGTCAGTGAAATGAATGGATAACTCTTAAATGCCTGAAAATAAATAAATTTTCATTTTAAAACTTTGTTAATTATGCCATTATAAACATCTATAAAGTATCTTTATAAAGAATTTATTTTTGAATTTCTATTGCTCTACTTATTTATTGAACACACTCTTTTTATAAAAAATACAAATGGAGATAATAAAGTGAATTCTAATTTTCTTCCTATCTAAAAAAAACAATGTTTATCGCTACATTTGCTAGCTTTATCAAATGTTATTGACAAAAGCTTGTTACAATTAGGTCTACTTTTTTTTAATTTGTTGAATTAAATATGTAAAACACTTATGCTATAAAAAGTTTTGAATTATTTCACTTTCTTGCTCATATTGATGACTGCTTGGAATGGAAATAACAATGAACTGAAATTTTTTATTATTATTATTATTTGTAATTATGGATTCAATAAAGAAAAGATGTTTTTCTTTAAAATGAACCCTAATATTTGCCCAGTGATCATTTATTAATTATGCTATGCTGATGTGTCATTTTAACATCAGTAAATGATTTAGAAGGCAATAAAATAATGCTACATTTTATGAGACAATGAATATTTTAGAAGCCGAAGAAATGTGAAAAAAAATAGAATTAAAAATTGTAAATTTTAAAAGTGAATTTGAAAAAGACGCTGGCAATTCTTAAATATTTAAAAGAAAAGTTTTCTTTATTTTCTCAGATTATTTCCTTAGATATAGAAGGAGTATTAAATTATATAAGCAAGTGGAGCTAGTGCTGTTTAGATTTCAGTGAAACTGGAATGTGTGAATTTTATAAATGCTTGCCAGTCTACTTCAATACTCTTTAAAATTGGCCTAAGTAATTATTCCTTATTTAGAAGTATTGATCGATGTCGGCAATTAATTTCACTTATGACAGAAATAAGTTTTCTGCTATGTACAGAATTGCTGACATTCACCTTGAATCAGTTTTGAAATAATGAAAAATAAGAGTGTTTTGTTTCTGGAAATTCATAAAAATTTATTTTACTAATGCTTCATGTAGGACATAAGCAATTTTTTTATTGATAGAGCCATCATAAACCAGATTCTAAATTAGCCAGTAATTAACATACTTGAAACATTAAAAATAACTTTTTATATACTTTGATGGTTTTTTTAAAATAAATCTAAAGCATACATTTAGCAAACAAGTGCATTGATTATTAAAAAACATAGCTTATTCATACATTCTGGTTCAGCAAAGAATTGAAGTTATTGTTAATTGTAAGTTTAATTGATAATCAAATTGTTAATCAAAGAATTGATTATTTTTAAACTGCATCAGCCCATTTTGTGCGAAGAAAAAAATTGTTGGAAGACATTAAAATAGAAAAGTAAGGTTTAGTACTGTAAGAAATATTTGAACTAAAAAAATATGTTTAGTTCCATAAGAATAGCAGCTTGTCACGCTTTTTTGAAAGAAACACTATTGAAAGAAACACTACTTGCAGCAAAATACAATTTCATTCTAAGTCAACATAAAGCCATTATGCCTATGTGGGTAAGAAAATCACCTTCTACAGAATGGCCTCGCAACACAAGTCTTGCGTCTTAAGGAATCCGTGGGATGATGGATTCTACATCTAGAAATAACTGTAAAGCCAACCCTCTTTTCAGAATTCATTGTATTGACTACCTTTTAAACTATCAAAATTTGAAACCTACAGGGGTGAAGAACTATGTTGGAATACACATAATTATTCGTGCCAACTGAAATTAAGTTGTTACCAATCACATGTAATATATTCTTGATGTAATATATATTTATAAAATATATTCACAAGTTATCACTAATAAGGAACCTCTGAATTTTTCTAAATTTGAAACCTAAGAAAAGTGTTTCTGTAGTCCATATTTCTAAACTCTTGCCAATCATATTTATATAAATTTTTCAGAACATATATGCAAAACATTTGTTTTCATTATTACAAAAAAAAGTTGATTAATACTAAATTATTAATAAAAACTACCTTTTGGAAATTAAGGATTTCTTCCTCATCCTCAGTCGCTGAATACTCATCTTCAAAGAGGTAACTATAAAAACTTTCTTCCATTTTTTCAAAAAAGCTAAAAAGAAAATCAATATAATTTATTCTAAACCAACTATATATAATATTTGCAATAAGAAAAGCGTCCAATTTACAGATCTCCCACACAGCTAATACCTCATTTTATATAAATGTCAGAAAATAAAGTTTGAAAAATGTCATTGAAGAAAGAGGATTTTTTCTCTTTCATATACTTATTCTAATACGAATTCTTTCTAATAATTCTATACAAATAACTGAAGAAATTAATTTTGTACTATTGCTTACAATAGCACATAGAATGAAATTATTTTTGAAAATAACTAATGTTAACACTATTTCTTTCAAAAATGCATGGAGTGCAAGCCCTCATAAAAAATGATATGTAAATTAAAGTAAATGCTATTTAAATGCGTCCTAATGCTTTAATAAGCATAATCGATACTGCCATCAACTAATATCATTTGAAATGAAAATATGTGCAATACATTCCAACTTTGCAAATACTTTACCGAAATCGGTAATTTGAAAATCCTAAATGCAAAAGAATTGTAAACTACAACTACCAGTGGAAATAAAGTAAAATAAAAAAGATTATTGAAATAAAAATTAGCAAAAATATTTAAAATCAATTCAAATTATAATTACCGAAGCAGAAATATCTACACCAATAATTCAAACAAACCCGCCACGTGAAGCTCTACAAACAAATGCACGTTGGTTTGATATTAGAGTTGAGTTGTTGCTCAACTACTCCTGTTATTATTAGATTTGCTTGGATATGAGAATGTAAGAAAATGCATTTCAATTATTGTACAGAAATATTAAACGTCTGCTTGTGTGTGTGTGTGTGTGTGTCGTCGTGTTCTATTAAAAAAAAAAGAGTAGTTACAGAGCCAGACTGTTCGGCCTGTAACTACAAAATATGGCATCTTAGATGATCCGAATGTGTACCACGACGTGATTTTTTTTGTAGTTTTCATTATTAAATAAAAATTAAGATGAATTATGGCATTTCCCAACGAGAAATTCAAGAAATAAAATTCCACAAAGGCGGATTTTTCTCGTTCTAATAAAAAAAAAAATGTCCTTTTGTCCTAATGATATGATATGTAGACATGCATAATCCACGTTTTTTTTTAATAACAAATAATTTTGGAATTGTTATATTTAAATATTTCTGAAAAATTTCTGTTATTTTAACCATAATATTAATAAAAAATTATTACCTAATATTAAATATAAAATTTATTAATTGTAATTAATACCTAATTTACTAATTTAAGTAACGTGTGATTAAATTAATTTATCTATTTCAGCTTACTTCTTAAATTTGACTTTTTTTCAAAACTATTTATTTAATTTCTTTATTCGAGTAAACCATTTTCTTAAAAATTTGAATTAAATATATATGACATTTCTTTAAATTGTTTACTTTGGTTCTATTTTCTACCAATAGATGGCGCCAGCATTAAACGGAATATATGCAAAGTTAATTCATAAGCAATTAAAAACGATTTGTATGGAATAGTGCATCATCAAATATTTGAATCACACCCCTCTTTTAAAAGTATTGATCACTGGAAATTGTGACTTTTTGATATTGGTTGCGTAATAACCGCTCGTAAAATATTCGTCATCCCTAATGATATCGCTAATTTTTACTTAATGTTGCCAATTTTAAATATATTTAAATATATATGTATAAGAGTAATAAATACCAAGTTAATAGGAAAAAAGTATCAAAATTAAACCAAATAAAATAAGAATCCGGCCTGAAGACTTTCTTAAGGATCACCCTCAGAAAGGGATTTAAAAAAGGGTTTTTTTTGTGAGGAAATACAGAAAAAAGTCCAATAAAAAAATTATTGATTCCTCGTGACCTGAAAATCCCCTGAAATTAGGCTTAAGAGATGCACCCTCAGGAAGGGATTTAAAAAAGGGGATTTTTTCTGTGAGGAAATACAGACCAAAATGTCCAATAAAAAAATTATTGATTCCTCCTGACCTGAAAATGCCCTGAAATTAGGCTTAAGAGATGCACCATTTTTCCAGAAAAGTAAACAAGATAATAAATTAAAAGAATAGGGCCACTGATAAGCAAAAATACAATAACATAAAATAACCAAATAATAACACAAAATAAAACATAAAATAACCAATTATGAAAACAAAAAGGAAAGCCCATACCAGCAGCAGGCAAAAATATTTTTTACATAAGCTCTTGCATTAGGGATGACGAATATTTTATGAGCGTTTATTACTTAACCAATATCATAAAGTCACAAATACAAGTGATCAATACTGTTACGAAATTTCCTAGGTTCGTTTGGATAGTGGGAGTTATATAGTGTGGAGAACACTCAATCAGCAGGCGGCAGTAGAAAATGAAACAATGACGTTTATTTACACGAAGACACACAGGACAGCACAAAGACGACAACTATATACAGCACAGAAGACGATTATCTTCAGCCGAGACGTGCAGCATACAACAAGAATCTACTGCAGACTGTAGCGCACAGCTTAGTTCAGCACTAGCTTGACTCCGTCGCTGCTCCGCTTATCTCTGGAAGGCCACACTTCACCGTCGATCACGACTACTCCCCCCCTGTCGCTTCCGACCACTCTCCAATCTGGTTCATGACCACTGCGGCAGCCGCAGGCTTCTCCCTTTACAGGTCCCAGGAGGCCGGACCAGAAGCCCCCCAACCAACCAGGAACGCCCGAGGCACACTCGGCCCCCACTGGACGGTCCGGGAAAACCCTCGATGCCTCGGGCACAATCCATTTTGGCTCCAAACGGTCGCCAAGCTCCGGGACCCCCATGGAACCTGCCACGCCGGGAAGCAGCATCACAGATTCGTAACAATACTTTTCAAAGAGGAGTGTGATTCAAATCCTTGATACGATCTTACTGGTGATATTTCGATTACAGGTTTTGGATCACGATAGAAAGTAACAATCGATACGATATCACTGAAATTTGCCGGAGCGGTGACTTCACTGGACAGTAACAATCGATACGATCTGTCCAATGGAAGCTCTCGAAAGAAATCTGTGATTGGATTGAAAAGTGAACGGACCGGTTATTGGAATTATCGTATCGTATCATTGAATTGTATATCCCTGAAATTTATCGGAGCGGTGATTTCACTGGTAAGTTTGAAATCGCTGCTCCACTTAATGAGAGTGACCTTGACTTTCCGATATTCGCATTTGATGATGCACTATTCCATACAAATCATTTTTTACTGCTTGTGGCATGATTGACTTTGATTACATGTACTCTGTTTATTGCTGGCGCCTTCTATTGGTAGAATATAGGACTAAAGTAAACATTTTAAAGAAATGACATATATTTTTAACTCATCTTTTCCAGAAAATGGTTCACTCTAATAAATAAATTAAATAAATAGTTTTGAGAAAAAAAAAATTTAAGAAGTAAGCTGAAACAGATAAATTAATTCAATCACACGTTACTTAAATTAGTAAATTAAGTATTAATTAAAATGTAAAAAAATTTTATTTATTATTAAGTAATAAATTTTGATTAATAATATGGTTGAAATAACAGATATTTGGAACACATATTTAAAAATAACAATAGCAATATTATTTGTTATTCAAAAAATCGTGGATTATGCATCTCAAGTCTCAAATACCAGTGATTAATACTTTTCAAAGAGGGGGTTGAATTAAATCCTTGATACGATTTTACTGGTGATATTCCGATTACAAGTTTTGGATTACGATAGAAAGTAACAATCGATACGATCTGTCCAATGGAAGTTCCCGAACAAAGCAGAAAAGGAAAAATCTGTGAATGTGTTGAAAAGTAAACGGACTGGTTATTCTTGGAATTATCGTATCATTGAATTGCATATCACTAAAATTTTTCGGAGCGGTGACGTCACTAGAAATAACAATCGATACGATACATCCAATGGAAGCTCTCGAACAAAACAGAAAAGGAGAAATCTGTGAATGGGTTGAAAAGTGAACGAATCGGTTATTCTTGGAATTATCGCATCATCGAATTGCATATCATTGAAATTTATCAGAATGGGGACTTCACTGGAAAGTGTGAAATCACCGCTCCACTTCATGGGAGTGACCTTTATTTTTGGATATTCGCTATGACAATGCACTATTCCATAAAGGTCATTTTTTATTGCTTGTGACTTGACTTTGATTGCATATATTGTTTTCTGCTGGCGCCATCTATTGGTAGAATATAGAATTGAAGTAAACGTTTTAAAGAGAGGACATATATGTTAAATTCAAATTTTTCAGAAAATGGTTTACTCCAATAAAAAAATTAAATTAATAGTTTTGAAAAAAAATCAAATTTAAGAAGTAATCTGAAATAGATAAATTAATTCAATCACACGTTACTTATATTAGTAAATTATGTATTAATTATAATTAATAAATTTTATATTTAATACTAATTAAAAATTTTAATTAATAATATGATTGAAATAACAGATATTTGGAACAGATATTTAAAAATAACAATCGCAAAATTATTTGTTATTCAAAAAATCATGGATTTTGCATCTCAAAAATTATGCTGCCACCGAGACTGGTGAAAGCTGAAGGGGAATGACTGTGTTTAATATCCAAGTAGTTTACAAAATAAAATAAAATACCGCAAAATTTAGATCGATGATATAAGAAATTTAGATAGAAAGATAGATCGGTGCCGGATATTGGCGTTTTTAACAGTGCGATTGTATTATGGAACTGTGTTAATTAGAAATTTCAGAATACTTATTAAATGAAACTTTAGTAAAACACGTAATTTTAATAAGTAAATAATGTGATATTAACGTCAGACGATCTGGTGGAATTAAGGATTTTAAGTTACATCTAAACGAATCATTTGAAATCAGATATAACCAATATTTCCGGAAAACCTAAAAGTCACCAAAGAGGACTGATTTTCAACGAAAAAACTACAAATAGTATGGTAGAGTTTTTTAAAAAAAATGCTCTTTTTTTTTTTTTTTTTTTTTTTTTTTGCTCGAATAGAGGCATTTAAAGTTTGCCATTATACAATAAAATTGCACAGAACTTTTAACCACGTAACTGCTCTAATACAAAGAAAAAACGTTAAACGGACATACGAGTTTACCAGTCGATTTGTTATTTGTCATGTCAAGGCAGCGAGAAGAATTTCGTTTGTTTCGTATATGACCATTCAAAGTCGACGAATTCAAACTCTTTTAGCGATTTTCCGCATATGAAGCAGAACGAAAATCATTTTAGCGGAGCAAATTCAAAAATTTTATAGGAGCATCTTGAGTAAACTTCCATTACGATATTTGATGTCCTAAATAAGTAATAATGGTTCAAAATAATAGTTCTATTTTCATACATTTTAAGCAATATTAATGGTTGATACCGAAATTTACAAAAATGATCAATTTATGTGCCGAAGAAAAATGTACAATTAATTTAAAAGTGTGGATTATAAGATTTTTATTCCAATCGGGATATTTTATTACTCAAGTAAATTCAAATAAGTTTTTTTTTTATCTTTTAAAATTTTACTTTTACTATTTCATATGTAATGGCAATGCACTCTTGCAAAAAATTGTAAGGATATGCATTTTGTAAAAGAAAATTGTGGGAGTATTTTTTTTTATTCGTTGAAATGACATGTGGAATTTTTTTTTACTATATAATATATCCATAAAATTGTCTTTATATTTAATGAAGCTTTATTCTATTGCTTATTTCTGAGTTCATAAAGCCTATCCTGTTTATTTAAATTTACTGTTGTGTCCGTTTTTATTGTTTATTTTTCTATGATTTTTTTTGCATTGAATGCAAATTTCTTATTTAAACTTAAAATTGAGTATGCAGGATATTCTGGTTATGAACCGACACACTCTCAAGGCTATTAATATACATAAAAAAAGAACAAAAATTGGAGTAGAAGGTGTTGGAAACCCTGGTAAAGAAGTGAAAATCTTTAAAAATGCATTACTCTAAAAGTCTACTCATAATGCACACATATGGGCGATGGATATTTCTATGGCAGCCAGTCATAGAAATTTTGAATAGAAGTTCACTGTCAACTTGTATTTAAAAATCCTTGGGGCATTACTTGCTGGCCTAGATGGCAAAGTACTTTGTTTTTCTGCAATGCGCCAACTAGGAAATGTTGCAAAATGTTCCGGCCGTAGTGCTGGGGGTGGATTTCTTTTTGCCATACTAATGCCCTTGCACATTTTATCCACAAAATGTGTAATCATCTGGATGCTATGGATGGACTGGACACACCAGATTCATTACATCTTTGGACATAATGTAGGAAGATCTAATAAAGCGGCCAGTTACCACTGCTGCAGACATTAAAAATTTATCTCGTATCTTCGAGAGCATTTGCAAATTATGCAATGACTTCAACGACCACCATTCCCAACATCTCTTGAAATAGAAAAATAAATCTTTTTGTAGTTATTATATTTTTTAACTACCATGTGTGACATCAAAATCAATGCATAGTTTTAGCGATTTTTATCCTCTACACTTGATTTGTGATATACTTGATTTTAAATCACAGAAATATAAAAAAAATTTCGGTGTTAATATGTGTGTCGGAATTATTTCTGATCATCTCTTGAGGCGGTATTTGCTAACCTAAATGGCAATGTACATTGTTTTTCTGTAAATCTTAATCTCAGAAATGTTCGGCAGTGTACCTGCCGCAATGTTTTGTGACATTTGTTTCACGTATGTTAATACCCTTGCACATTTTCTCCGCGAAGTTTGTAATGATCTCGACCTTACTCAGTTATATGGAATAGATATTGCTTGGTCTCTACTTCAACTAACAATCCCTGTAGCTTTTGTATGGTGTCCTCATAAATCCCTGGTTTATATGACACCTATGAACATAACGGGAGGATATCATTGAGTGGACAGTTACCACTGCGGCAGAAATTAGAAATTTACCTGATATCTTCGGACGCATCCACAAATCATTTTTACATTCTTGTAGATTGTGCAATAACTTCAACAGCCAACATTTCCAACAAATATTGAAACGTTTAATCAAATAAATCATTTTGCAGTTATTAAATATTTTTTTCGCTTTTCAGCTTAACGTCGAAATCTGTGTATTGTTTTCGCATTTTAGTCCTCTACAAATAGTTTGTGATACCATATATCAATGAAATTATTTTTGTATAGATATCCACTAATAATATACTGAATTTGTCGGTCCATTCACTGAACATTATATGTTTCTTATTTCTTGAAAGTTATTTGAGTACCTCTTTAATATAAATAAAAAGAGTATTATACTTTGTGAGATTAACAAGTGTTTCCCCAAAAGTTACTCACATTCTCTCCAATAAAAGTAATATTCTAGAGAAAGCCTTACATGATATAAATGTGCAGTAGTTACGAAATATTAACCTCTAGTATAAATTTTCAGCAATTTTACTGAATCTATCGTGTCATCCTTGGCGATTAATCTCTGGCATGCGGTGTCCAAAACCGAATTTGTGTTTTAGAAATGTTTTTCCCAACAAATTGAAATAAAATTTTGAATAACTTGTAGTCACAAAATCCCATATCAGATTTAATATATTTAAATTATTGCATTTTTGAGTTATCGTATTTACATTTTTCAGAAAGTACAGACTGAAAGAAAGGCAATCTCTAATTAAATTTGGCTCAAAATTCGAAACTTATCTACGATATCGATTCTAAATACGTGTAGTGAATTTTATCCATCTTTCTGTTTTGTTGTTATCGTATTAACTGATGTTCGAACAGCCGGTCAGGTAGAGATGCATAATCCACGATTTTTTGAATAACCAATAATTTTGCTATTGTTATTTTTAAATATTTGTTCCAAATATCTGTTATATCAATCATATTATTAATTAAAAATTATTACTTAGTATTAAATATAAAATTTATTAATAGTAATTAATACTTTATTTACTAATTTGAGTAACATGTGATTGAATTAATTTATCTATTTCAGCTTACTTCTTGAATTTTATTTATTTTTAAAACTATTTATTTAATTTCTTAATTGGAGTAAACCATTTACTCAAAAATTTGAATTGAATATATATATATCATTTCTTTAAATTATTTACTTTAGTTCTATATTTTACCAATAGATGGCGCCAGCAGTAAATATATGCAAAGACATGTCACAAGCAAATTAAAATTATCTGTATGAAATGTGTATCGTCAAACTTTAATATCGGAAGATCAAGTTCACTCTCATGGAGCTCAGCGGCGACTTCACGCTTTCCAGTGAAGTCACCGCTCCGATAATTTTCAGTGATGTGCAATTCAATGATACGATAATTCCAAGAATAACCTGTCCGTTCACTTTTCAACCCATTCACAGATTTCTCCTTTTCTATTTTTTTCGAGAGCTTCCATCGGAAAGATCGTATTGTTTGTTACTTTCTTTCGTGATCCAAAACCTGTAATCGAAATATCATCAGTAAGATCGTATCAAGGATTTGAATCACGCCTCTCTTTAAAAAGTATTGATCGCTGGTATTTGTGACTTTATGATATTGGTTACGTAATAACCGCTCGTAAATTATTTGTCATCCCTACGGGCAGGCAGTCTTCCTCTAACCTGATTTTGCTCAAGATTTGACAAAAATCTACAAATTTTATATAAGGATAATATACATAATTCTATCCGTCTGGATGAAAAAATTTTTGAGTTATCTTTGTCGCATACAGATGGGCCTTTTTCATAATATTATCAAGTTAAAAAATAATTTTGTAAAAATTATCTCATTTTGACTGACTTTTTAAGCAGCATATAATTGCTCTCGTCATTTGGTAAAAAATCTTGAACGACTTATAATTTTAAAACTCCTTAAAAGTATATAAGCCATAGAAAATATTAAATGTACCTTAATCTTTGGCTTTAAATGAATCGTTTATTAAAATGGAAAATCCCGACCACCCAGCATACCCGTAAAATGCGGGGAGCAAGAACAACAATGTAGTCTTAAATAGGCCTTCAGAATTTTATTAAAATAACAATTAATACTAAAAAATAATTATATTACAAAAATAAACAGAAAGAATTTTTTTTTTTTTTTTTTTTTTTGTAAACTATAAGAAAGATCATTCGCCCATTTTAAAGATTCCTAAAACAAAGCTTTCGAATTAATCAAATTTCTTAAAAATAAGAATTTAACAAATATTACCAAAAGCTTTACGATCACCTAAATATAGATGAACACCAACTTTTCATTTTCTTGATACTACCATACATACACTACAATTTGAACTTGGAATTCTGAAACTCCTAATATCTATGAGATTTTTGAGAATTTTTTGATATCTTATTTATGGCAATTATGAATAATATAAGGTAAAAAGATAATGCATATCTTCATTAAAGATCATTAAGCGTGAGAAGGTTAAATATATGCAAGTGAACTTATTCGCTATTCATCTGTTTACATAGCGAGCATTGGTCCTCAAACGATTATTGAAAACACCTGGCCGATTTCGAGTTTCTTAGAATTTGGCACATATAAGCGTGAAATATATCATCAAAACTGAATGTAGCTATTATTATGATTTAAACAGTCTTATACTAATCCCTGCTCGATTAAAAAAAAAAAAGGAATTAAATTATAGACGTCGTTGCCATAGGCACGAAAGCACGAAGCCGTTTTGAAATTCAGTGGAGTTTTGTTATTGAGGCTAATATATACTGAACATAAATCGGGAAGGAAAAAAGAAGCTTGAGTGTCAAATCGTTTTAAAAGGAAATTATTTAAAGTTTTCAGTGGCTAAATAAATCGAAATTTCTTCAAGATATCTCATTTGTAAGAATGTTTATTATATTAAGTATCAATGGAAAAATTTGCTTCTTTTTATACAAAAACGTAATTTACGTGAAAAAAACAAACCACGAAAGTGTAATTTTACTTCATAAAAAAAATTATTGCTTTATATTATAGGTATTCACTTTATTTGTTAATACCAATTTGTCCTGTTTACAAATTTAAAAAATTATTCTTTAAAGATATTAAGAACAATTTTCTTTTTTTCTCATATCATAGCATTCATGATTCTGTTATTTCATATTTGTTATGAAAAAATATAATAACTAAATTTTCTTAAATTGAGAAGATAATTCTTATTTATTCTGGAAATCCTTATCTTTCGAGGATATCCAGAAAAAAATTTGTTAGTAAGAATGCTACTTATTTCAACAAAATCCCTTTCTAATTTATTTTTAAAAATTTGAAAGGAGCTTAAAAAAAAATAACTCAGAATGTTGGATAATCAAAACTCTCCTGAACAATTGAAATGTGTTTACATAATTAATCACTGAGATAAAATATAAATTTACAAAATTAAAACGAATGACTACAAAATTATTATTCAAAAGCAAAGATTTCAGTTAAAATTCAAGTTTTCTTTATAAATATTTTTATACGCTTTATCTAATATCTCAGTCTGTAGTCAAATACAATAACCCTATTTCTTAAGTCGTTTGAAAAAGAAAATAAATTTTTAATAATAATTAAAACATCTGATATTTCTTTTAGAAATACTTTTTTAATCTTGTGATAATTCTGTCAATATAATATGCTCGTACTTTCAATAGTTTCTATTGAAAGTGTTATTTTGTTTATTATCATTTAAAAACTTATTTTATATAGATAAAATAAGTAATTGAATTTAAACTATATTTTAAGATTTCAACTGTATGTATTAGCGTAAAAAATAATTCTATAGGTTATCAAAACTTATTCACTACAATCAAAATTTATTTTTTTAAGTTTATGAATAAGCATCAACCAAGTAAAATTTTCATTAATACCTAAATATTTAATTGACGATCAGTAAGATTTCTGATATTGCTGTTTTTAAATCAACCATCAAATATCGTTTCAATCATCAATGCAGTTTAACAGAAATAAATAAATAAATAAATAACTATCAAGAAGTTGAAGGCAAACTTTTTTTAATAGCGCATGAGTGAAATCTGTAAAGTAACGAATCCAGAATTTTTGTAAGGAAAACAAAACCATTTTTGCTAGCAATATTAGGGAAAAAAATTCAGTTGTGATTGATTCAAAATGTTTTTGAACACTTCCTTATCACTGTACGTAACTCAGTACGCGTATTTATGCTTGTAATATATGAATATATTGATGAGAGGTGCTGTAATTAATCTTTCATATATAGTAGTTTTTAAAATACAACTTTTATATTTATTTTTCATTTTATGCACATTCATGACACAATTACTTTTTAAATAATTGCGTCACCATCTATGCATTACGATTTATAGATTATTAACTAGTAGCCTCAAGTAACCAACTGGTTCGCCAGGAAAGCTGTATTTGTTTTCAGATAAAACGTTTAAATATAATTTCATGCCCATGATTACGCCAGATTACTTGTTATTAAAGAAGTGTTCTTTAAATATTTTACTTCAGTTCTATTGACTGTGTACATGAACCTTTGTAATGGGAACTGTTCACATAACATCTTAGGACTATTAAAAAAGTAATACAATAATTACTTCTCTAACTAAATACAATAATTACTAAACTTAGTATTATTAATTTTTTTTATTTCACCTTCAATAAAAGGGAGATCAACTTAATTTGAATTGCAGAATTTAAGCAGAACCGTCATTCACATAAAATTACTGCGCAATAATTACTAGCAATATCATAAGAAAACGAGTATTACATAATATTTATGTATCCATAAAATATGAAATTTTTGTTGAGTTGTTAAGGAACTGAGGAAAAATCAAATCATTTATGTTATTTTTATCAAACATTACATGCAATTTAAAAATAAACAAAGAAAAAAATTGTACTTTATTCCAAGTTGAGAATATTAGAAAAATATTTCATCTGTCCAGAAATTACAAATTCAGTTTATGTAAGAGTGTTTCCTAATTCAAGACAAAGGAAATTTTAACATGATGGGGATAAAATCCATAATGTATATCCACTATAAATTTAGAAATAGAATATTCAGACATTAAATAAAACAAAAAATGAGTTAAAAATCATTTTATTCCTTAAAAACATAGAAAATACTGATTATAAAAGTAGGCTCATAATTTGAGTACAGTATAAAGAAAAATAAGCTCACAATTAAAGAACATAAGATAGAAAAATAAGCTCACAATTTGAGCACACGTGATATAAAAATAAGCTCACAAGTTTGAGCATACACAATACAAAAAATAAGATCACAGTTTGAGCGCATGACACAAAAATAAATTTACAATTTGATCTTCAATTGAATATATATACATTAAATAAAATAGAAAAACATGTGCAAAAAATATTTTATAAATAAAACAAAAAGAAGGACGACTAAGATATTCACAATATTTACACTCAATAAAAATGACAATTATAAAAATGCATGAAAAACTAGCTATACTGGCAATCGATATGTTAGGGGACACATTACCTGAAAATTGGTCAAAACATCAAATTTTATTTTATTAATTAATTTTATTCAACTTTTATTTCTACTCATTGTGTCAAAATTTCAAAGTCATGTATTTAATTAAAGTCATGTAATTATGTGGTATTTACAACTAGCCACCTATGGCAATCAGTTCGTTTGACAAAAATACTGACTGCATATATTTATATTAAATCCCTATTGTACAGATTAAACCTAATGATCACCTGAAGTAAAAAAATAAATAAAATAAAAAGATTAAAAAAAAAAAATTCCCTTAAGTTACAAAATTGAAGAAAAAAAAAATATTTTTTGATTAAAGTGATTTTTTAATGTTAAAAATATAATCAAAATATTTCCAATAATACTTTAAATAAAGTTTGAAAATTTAGGAATGTAATGTGTCCCCATAACCCACTACTGATCAGTAGTTTCGTCGCCAGTGTTTTCGATAATATTTCTGAGGATGTCTGAATTCTCCTCTGGCAGCATGTTGACTTCTCATTGTGTTAAGATAATAAACCAATGGATCAAAAGTTCTGGAAGCAGCTTTCTGAACTGCAACACAAACAGTAAAATGTATTAGACATATTTTAAAATTTACTCTAAACATATATCAATCAGAAGATTTATAAGATTAACTATAAAGATTTATAAGTTTAACTATATTAACTATAACAATAAAAAATGAAATAATGAAAATCACAGCATTACATACTAAACACACACAAACAAAAAAAAAATGAGATTCACTTGTTAAATAGGTGCACAAAAATTTTATGATTAAAAGTACAATTAAATTAAAATTATAAAAATATTTAATTTTAATATATGAAATCTTTTTGATATTATCACAGTGAAAACTAATATCGCTGCATAGCAGTAATAATAAGTATGATGATGGAAAAACTGACACTAAAAATGTTATTAAATTATCAAAAATGAAAAACATTATCATTCTTGTATATAAATATATTTAATTGATGATCAAAACAGATTACATAAAGAAATATACCTTCATCCTCTTCTTTAGATATTTCTGCATTTTTTATCTTTAAGCTTTCTAAAAACTCCAGATAGTCGGGATCTGAAATAAAAATGTAATAAAGAAAAAATCTACATTATAATTATTGCAAAAGTAATATTAATAATACTTGCAAAAATGAAGTGAAGAGAATATCTCAACATAATTACTAGTAACCATATAGTATTTGAGCAATCGGATCTGATTAGTCTCTAGAATTTTACAACTGCGCCTCACTGCAAATGGAATCAAATCTTTTATTTTAATTTTTACTCTCAGAAATGTAATTTGGACAGACAAATGCCCCTCTGATCAAGAGGAAAGTAACATTTGCTAAAACAATCATATTTTAAATGAAAAACATTATTTTCTTAAGAAACTCATGATCAGTAACAATTTCCAATAAATATGTGCTGTGACAATTTTTAATAACTTTTTGGTTGATCCTCTTTTACACAAAAGCATGCTAAAAGATACTTGATTAATTCTTTGGTGTTTGATAGCAATTCTACAAATGTAATCACAACTAAATGGTACCTCTCCTCTCCACCTATCAGTTGCAAGACAATGTTAAAAGAATGTTGAATTTCTTTTTATATCACCTTTGATGCCTGTGGATTTTTATTTATAGGATTGTTTGGATTCTTTTATGTATAAAATCTCATGTAGATGCTGCAGATGTTTATAAAAGTCTTCTAAGTGATGAAACAAATTACACTGATCTAAGTATGTTTAGAAGAAGGCTAATAAATGCATTACATTTCTGCCCTTTTAATAACTTTGTTATACGGATTAGTTCAAATGCCAATCTAGTATATGGAAAAATAGTCAATAATTAGCCGCTAATATCTCAGCCAATTTCACAGATAAAAATTTAAAATTATGTACTTATGAATGAGTGAAAGAAAAACATTTTATTTTCTGTCATCTTTTTTTCTAATGTAATGTAAAATTTATTTTTCGTAACTATTTGTCGTCAGCTTCTACAGAAATCAACATATTTTCCCATATTAATACCTTATTTGATAAAGTTTTGCTATTAGAAGTGTATGTCTAATTGAAAAAGTTATTTTATTTTAATTTTTGCAATATTTATTACTTGAAAACTTCTTATATAGATGGAAATATTAAATTATCAATAATTTATAAATAATAAATTATTAAAACATCTGATTTCAGAAGTTAGGGTGAAAAAAAGGGAAATTCTAAACCTTCCATTGGTTAATTTATGCATATAATCAAACAAATTACTGACTTTATATGCTATAAAAACTTGGGTTGCTGTAATTGGGTAATAACATACTTCATACAGCTGATAAAATCTCAATTCATATTTATAAAACATTTACCATAGTCAATTTTTCCACAAATGTAATCATTTGAGGAATGTTCTTTTGGAACTTGTGCAGAAGGAGCAAACTCTACAATAGCTTTATATTCTGCCCCTATAATTAGAAGTAATGCTTTAATAATAATTGTAACAAAAATTTAACATTAACAACAAATATGTCAAAAGAATATAATTACCTCTGCTGCTATGGAAGATATGACCATCATATTGTTTCATAAACAAAATTCCATCATCCCTGTTCATAAAATTAATGTATGCTGTGCCATACATGTTTTTGAATCTATTGTGAAAAAAGGAAATTAGAGCTAAATAATCATATATATATTTATAAATAGCCAAAGGTGTATGAAGCTTCACATATTAAGGCGATACTTTTATATGTAATTTAAAATCCCCAATTATAATTAGTCTTCAAATGAAAAATAATGCAATGATAAAAAGTTGCGTTATCACGTAATGAGAAATATCTTACTTGTAGGATGACTTAAGTTATGATTAGTTAAGAAATAAAAACAATTTCAATGTTATTTCTAACACTTTCTGATAGAAAATAAACTCTTAGCAATGTCTCAAATTTTGTAGTTTCCGCATTTTCATAAAAATTTTGTTTCAAAATTAATACAAATAAGTATTAATGACATTTAATTCATTCAAGTATTACCTGTAAGATCTCAATACTTATTTTGAAACTACAGATCAAAAAAGCTAAATTTATAAAACTGAGTTAATTTTAAAAGATTTAAGAATATTACTAAGAATAATATTAAGAATATTATAAAATTATTAAATATTAGGAATTTGCAATAATGTCTAGGTTTCAGGGAAAATATTAATTAAAAATAGGAAAATAATTTCCAGTAGTGTCCAAGAACAAGGCTATCAGTAAATAAAATAATAATTTTATACCTTTTCATTCATGTAATACTTAAAAAAACATTGTTTCCTTTCTCAAATACTTTTGATCTGGGAGTAATCTTAATATCTCTATCGCCATACACATAAACTATGTTCTTTCTTTTAAAATTAAACTTCATTCTTTTATGCATCAACACTGGTGCTGCTTATTCTTGCATTCCTAATTACACTCATGTCCATAAATTAAGGATATTTCAGAGCCACACGGAAATTGAACTCTAAGATACATTTATCACCCATAAAATAACCACACACATCTTCAAAAATCATAAGCAAATTGCAGGAAACCACCAGATGACACAGATAGTACATCGTAAATTATGAGAGTGTAAGAGAGTGATGTATAAGGAACACAAGCAAAGTAAAATTGTTCGCAAGTGCTTTATAAGCCTTTCGGTGCAATAACCACAGTTATGACACAAAGGACGCATTCGGATGATCTTTTTTATGTGGTAGAATTATCGGCTCTCTGGAATGTGGGCGAACCCAACTGGAAGCATCCGAGGAAGTTGAAATCCCCCAGAGTGAAACTCCAGGCTTTGGTAACGATTCCAAGATGATAATGTGAGTAGATGTTACAGCACAGAATGCCTCTCAGTTATAATGCCGAATGAGGACCGGTATATGACAGTTATTGCCAAAAGAAACAGACGGAGCACAGCAACAGACCTATCTCGTCAGTCACTGGTACAACAGCTTCAAGGCAGACTGTGTACAGATGATGGGCAGAATGATCTATATGCTCGTAAACCTGTCAGATGTGTCCCACTTACTGCAACTCACTGTCACCTGGAGTAGCGAGCGTGCATTGTGGACACCGCAACAGTGGGCTAGTGTGATATTTTCCAACGAGTTCAGGTTTAGCCTGCAGTCCGATTCTTGCCGGACTTCCATATAGAGAGCACCAGGTACCCGTTACTACCAATACAACATCATTGAACGACACTATTAGGGTGGTGCAGAATTGCTCGTTTGGGGAGGAATTATTCTGGGTTCCGGAACTAACCTGCATGTTCAAATTGGAACCATAACAGGCCAAATCTATTGAGACGCCATTCTCGAACAAAATGTATGTTTTTTCGCGGCACCATGGGCGCAGAATTCGTGTTTATGGATGATAACGGCCGTCCTCACTGTGCAAACATCATAAACAAATGCCAGTGTTCACGGCGGACTTGAATCCAGTAGGGCATGCGTGGGACATGCTAGGCCGACGAATTGCAGCCCATCAACCCCCTTCTACATGTCTACCGGAACTTCAGAATGCATTGCTTGATGAGTGGTATAATGTTCCCCAAAATCAGATCAATAATTTGATACTCAGCATGCCTAGGCATTGTACAGACTGTATTGAATCATCTGGGAGACCTATGTATTAACCATCATACCAACCATATAATATTGGTTTTTGTAAATACTTTTTTTTTGTAATTTGCTCTAGGGAACAAAAAATTGCAATTTTTATTAATGATATCAAACATATAGTATCTTTTTTGCTGTTTACCTTTTGTTTAATAAATAGGCTTTACAAATAAGTCATTTGTTTTGCTTCTGACTCTTTCTTTTTCTGAACTTGCATTATCCTTAATTTATGGACAAGAGTGCATAAGTAGGTTTTAAAGTCTAATTAGGCTATTTTTGTATTCTATGGTTTCATAAGTTTTATAAAAACATTAAAATTTTTATGTTATTGTACAGATATTCTTACAAGCTCAAGAGCTATTCCTTCAGCCAATTCAATCAAATAAATGGAGCAGGGCATAAATAAAGCAAGAGCAAGTACATGAACGGATCATGAAGTAGAAGAGATTCTAAATGAAACTGTTTTTTTGTAAAAAATAAGCATATAAAAAGATAGTTTATCATTAAATTAACACAATAAATAAAAATGAAATTGACTTACTCCTTGCTTGCCTCTACAAAGTATTTGTAGTTATGGGCAGGCAAAGGAGAGACAAACTGGAAAAACAGTTCTCCAGTCATCTCAGGTGGTAAATGGCGTATAACCACCTAAAAAAAAAAAAAAAAAAAAAAATTAATTTGCAAATAAAATATATAGAAATTGAGCATATAAAAATTTATATTCATGCTAGATAATTAACAAATACCTTTGATGAAGGAAGAATATTTTCGTCTTCCTCACTTTCAGATGTATCCTCAGTTATTTGAGGAACACATGCATTTTTTTTGATTTTCCGACTTATATGCCGGGGAATCTAAAAATAAATAAAAATAATTTAGTTTAAGAATGTAATAAAGATTAAATTTTTCACAAGAGTAGTCTTTAAGACAAGCTGCTTTCTCATCACATAAATACACAGTATTAATTTATTTATGCAACTTTTTTAAATCTTGCCACCTGAAAGCATTATCTACTACAAAATTCGAAGAAAATATTTGGGAAAATATTATAGGATTTGGTACATAGAAAGCATATATTTTAAAACATAAATAGTATACAAATATAATTAATGTTTGGCATCTACCAATAAGAAAATTTCAGAGTCGTAAACAAGGTAGGGCAATACAAGGACACCTAAGATGCAGATTATATTCCACAGATGCATTGGGTCGTCTATACACTGTACATCGAAATAACGCAGAATGCTTTTACCTAAGATTATTAGTAATCAATGTTCGTGGACTGACATCTTTCCAAGAATTAAAAACAGTCAATGACCATGTGTGTGCTACATTTCGTGAGGCTTGCCAGAAATGAAGTCTCTTAGAAAACGATGCTCATTGGGATATTTCACTCGCTGATGCTTCTAATACAGCTCAACCACAGCAGATACATACACTATTTCCCATCATACTAACTACATGTTTTCCGGCTAATCCAAAGGATCTTTGGGAAAAATATAAAGACTACATGAGTGAAGACATTTTACATCGCACGCATAGAATAAATGCCAATCCCAACATTCAATTTACATCAAATATATACAATGAAGCATTGATTTGAATTGAGGATGTATGTTTGACAATAGCCAACAAATCACTGACAGAATTGGGAATGATTGCTCCAAATAGATCTGGTAATGACATTTTTGATCGAGATATACAACGAGAAACGCACTTCGATGTTAATGAATTACAAACATTTGTTTGAATTAATCTGCCGAAATTGGTATTAGAACAACGAACAGCATGACACAATTATAAATGGAATATCTAACAAGAGTTGTGGTTTATATTTCTTAGATGCACCTGGAGGCACTGACAAAACTTTTCTTATTTCAATTATTCTGGCAACTATAAGATCACAAAATAATATTGCACTTGCTATTGCATCATCTGGTATTGCAGTAACTCTTTTGGACGGTGGTCGAACAGCACATTCAGCATTGAAATTGCCATTAAATATGCAGGTAATTGAAACTCCAACATGTAATATTAGCAAATATTCTGGGATGGGAAAAGTACTAAGACCATGTCAGCTTATAATATGAGATGAATGCACCATGGAAAACAAGAAATCATTGGAAACACTCAATCACACACTGAAAGATTTGAGAGGAAATGAGCAGCTCTTTGGTAGTGCACTCATTTTGATAGCTGGGGATTTTCGACAAACTCTATCAATTATACCACTTTCAACATCTGCAGATGAATTGAATGCATGTCTCAAATCATCAGTGTTATGGGGGTATGTGGAAAAAATATCTTTAAAGACCAATATGCGTGTTCAATTGCAACAAGATGAATCTTCTGAACGATTTGCAAAACAATTGTTAGATATTGGGAATGGTAAAATGGAAATGGATGAATCCTCACACTGTATTACACTACAGAAAACTTCTGTCACATTGTAAAATCCACTGATGAATTGATTGCCAAAGATTTTCCAAATTTATCACAGAATTTTAAAAATAATCAATGGGTTAGTGAGCGTGCTATATTGGCAGCTAAAAACATTGATATGAATTTACTAAACTTCACAATTCAAAATGAAATAACCGATGAAGAAACAACGTATAAATCCATAGATACTGTTGTCAATCAAGATGAATCAGTGAATTATCCAATAGAATTTTTAAATTCATTGGATCTACCAGGAATGCCATCGCATATTTTATCTTTTAAAATTGGTTCCCCAACATCCTTCTATGCAATATAAATCCACCGTGACTATGCAATGGGACAAGGCTATCAGTAAAAAAATTAATGAATAACATAACTGAGGCAACCATTTTAAATGGAAAACACCAAGGGGAACATGTACTACTACTACCACACATTCGCATGATACAAACGGATACTCCATTTGAATTCAAATGTCTACAGTTTCCTGTACGACTGCCTTTGCAATGAACATTAACAAAGCACAGGGACAATCATTGGAAGTATATGGATTAAATTTGATAAATCTATGCTTCTCACATGGACAGCAGTAGGTTGGGTGTTCACAAGATGGAAAACCATCAAATTTATTTGTTCTTGCACCAGATAGGAAAACAAAAAAATGTTGTATATTTACAAGCACTACTAAGATAAAGTTCACCATCAATCAAATATCATTCATTTCATGATGATATTTAATAATTACAAAATTATTGTTCAATTGAAATTCGTTTGCAATATTATTTAATATCACAAATGAATAAGCATGTTTATTTTACCATCAACTATTTATATCTGTGTTTTGTACATATGTTATATTCAAATGACATATATGTAGGGATAATTTTATTGTTAATTTTCATTTTGATGTATTGTATACATCTGATCATTAATAAATTATGTTTGAGGTATCAAAATTGCCTTTTTTTTTCCAAATACAGCAACATGTGAACAGGTACAGCTAGTATAAAATAAAATAATTGCAGCTTTTTAATTGCACCTGTCGTGCTATTTCTGTATTTGTTCTTAAACCAACACACAACACGCTAACATGAGTATATCTCATTCTCATAATTAACAAGTATTACAGATGTTTTGTTGCAAGCTTCTTGATATAATTTTCTCATGATATGGAAGTACCAATGAAAATAATAAAATGTTGCAATATCCTGAAATAGCTATGAATCCAACATTTCTCTATATTAAAAATAATTTGTTGCTCATAAACCATTAAAGCAATCACCTAAATTATTTTGAACTAGACTTCTATAAGAAAACATTTAATTTGAATTTGCTTTGTACTTCATACAAGATTCATAAAAAGTTATTTAATTTAACCATTCAAATTTTATCATTTACAGAAGAATTTACAACAGCATGTCAGAAAAACTATATTACTTAACAGAAATGTGGAATAAATGGATAATTTTTGATGTTCATATTTATATTTTTTAGAAATGTTTTAAAGTTCTATATTTTTATCCAAGAAATGTATTACTATTTTTGTCCATTATTGAAGAAATATCTTCAACTAGTCAAGTTACAAAGTAATCAGGCTCTTAATATTTGTAATAAATTTACTCGAATATTTAATTTTGTCTATTTTACTCCTCGTTTTCATCTACTTGAGGTACATTAATGTGTATAATAAATATAAATAACTTTCCAAATAAAAACAGTTTTTTTTTAATTCTAATTTCTATTTTTATGATTTTGAACTAAATTATTTTCTGTAGTTCATTAAGGAAGTTTAAAAAAATCATCACATTTAAAAAAAGAACAAAAACACCCATGCTCAAAAATCAGAAAATTTCTTTTTATCAATGCAATATTAAAAAAAAAATTACTATAAACAGAAAAAATGAATCTAAATCTGAGGGCAGAAGCAATATAACAATCCATTTTTATATATTTCTTGAAATTTAGATTGTTTTGATTATTTTTAAATTGCATCAGCTCATTTTGTGTGAAGAAAAAAATTGTTGGAAGACATTAAAATAGAAAAAAAAAATGGTTTAGTATCATAAAAATACATGAACTAAGAAAAGCATTGATTTACGAAATGTTTAGCTACATAAGAATAGCAGTTTGTCACGCTTTTTTCGATTAAACTAGCTATTTGAAAGAAACCCTACTTGAAGCAAAATATAATTTCATTCAAAATCAACATTAAGTCATTATGCTTATGTGGATAAGAAAATCCCTGTTCAGAAGAATGGCTTTTCAACGAAGGTCTCGCATCTTAAGGAATCCATGGGGTAACGGATTCTACATCTAGAAATAACTATAAAGCCAGCCGCCTTTTCAGAATTCATTGTATTGACTACCTTTTAATCTATCAAAATTTGAAACCTACAAGGGTGAAGAACAATGTTGAAATACGCATAATTATTCGTGCAAACCAAAATTAAGTTGTTACTAACCACATGTAATATTCTTTTATATAATACTTTCAAAAGTTATCACTAATAAAAAACCTCAGAATTTTTCTAAATTTGAAACCTAAGAAAAGTGTTTCTGTAGTCCATATTTCCAAACTCCTGCTAATCATATTTATATTAATTTTTTAGAACATATATGCAAAACATTTTTTTTCATTATTACAAAAAAAAGTTGATAATACTAAATTAATAATAACTACCTTTTGGAAATTAAGAATTTCTTCCTCATCCTCAGTCTCTGAATACTCATCTTCAAAGAGGTAACTATAAAAACTTTCTTCCATCTTTTCAAAAAAGCTAAAAAAAAAAACTAAAAAAAACAAAAACAAAATATATATATATATAATTTATTCTAATCCAACTATATTTAATATTTGCAATATGAAAAGCGTCCAATTTACAGATCTCATACATAGCTAATACCTCATTTTATATAAATGTCAGAAAATAAATTTTGAAAAATTTCATTGAGGAAAGAGAATTTTTTCTCTTTCATATACTTATTCTAATACGAATTCTTTCTAATAATTCTATACAAATAAGTGAAGAAATTAATTTTGTACTATTGCTTACAATAGCACATAGAATGAAATTATTTTTGAAAATAACTAATGCTAACACTAGTTCATTCAAAAATGTATGAAGTGAAAGTCCTCATAAAAAATGATCCGTAGATTAAAGTAAATGCTATTAAAATGCATCCTAATACTTTAATTAGTATAATCAGTACTGCCATGAACAAATTTCATTTGAAATGAAAATATGCGCAATATTTTCAACTTTGCAAATATTTTTCCGGAATCAGTAATTTTAAAATCCTAAATGCAAAAGAATTGTAAATTACAACTACCAGTGAAAGTAGCGTAAAATAAAAAATAGCAAAAATATTTAAAATCAATTCAAATTATAATTACCTACGCACAAATATCTACACCAAAGATTCAAACAAACCCGCCACGTGAAGCTCCAACAACAAATGCACGTTGGTTTGTTTTTAGAGATGAGTTGTTGTTGAACTACTAGAGTTGAGTTGTTGCTCAACTACTCCTATCAGTATTACATTTGCTTGGAAATGATAAATGATAATGTATAGAGATGCATAATCCACGATTTTTTGAATAACAAATAATATTGCTATTGTTATTTTTAAATATGCGTTCCAAATATCTGTTATTTCAATCATATTTTTAATTAAAAATTATTACTGAATATTAAATATAAAATTTATTAATTGTAATTAATACTTAATTTACTAATTTAATTAACGTGAGATTGAATTAATTTATCTGTTCCAGCATACTTCTTAATTTTTTTTCTCAAAACTATTTATTTAATTTATTTATTAGAGTGAACCATTTTCTGGAAAAGATGAGTTAAAAATATATGCCATTTCTTTAAAATGTTTACTTTAGTCCTATATTCTATTAATAGATGGCGCCAGCAGTAAACAGAGTACATGTAATCAAAGTCAATCATGTCACGAGCAATTAAAAATGATGTGTATGGAATAGCGCATCATCAAATACGAATATCGGTCACTCCCGTAAAGTGGAGCGGTGACTTCGCACTTTCCCGTGAAGCCTCGCACTTTCCGGTGAATCACCGCTCCGATAAATTTCAGTGATATGCAATTCAATGATACGATACGATAATTCCAATAACGGGTCCGTTCTCTTTTCAATCCAATCACAGATTTCTTTCGAGAGCTTCCATTGGACAGATCGGCGCAGTATGGCCAGATATGGCTCTTGCGCCATAAAACTCCAACTAACCAACCAACCATTGGACAGATCGTACCGATTCTTACTTTCCAGTAAATTCACCGCTCCTGCAAATTTCAGTGATATCGTATCGATTGTTACTTTCTATCCTGATCCAAAACCTGTAATCGAAATATCATCAGTAAGATCGTATCAAGGATTTGAATCACACCCCTCTTTGAAAAGTATTGATCACTTGTATTTGTGACTTTTTGATATTGGTTACGTAATAACCGCTCTGAAAATATTCGTCATCCCTAATAATGTAAGAATTAAATTTCTCTCTCTCTCTCTCTCTCTCTCTGTGTGTGTGTGTGTGTGTGTCGTCGTGTTCTACTAAAAAAAAGGAGTGGTTATAGAGCGAGACTGTTTGGCCTATAACTACAAAATATGGCATGTTAGATCATCCCAATGGGTACCTCGAAGTTATTTTTTTTTTGTAGTTTTCATAATTAAATAAAAATTAAGATGAATTTTGGCATTTTCCAACGTGAAAACATAATTAATTACTAGTACTAACTTGAGAATTAAAAAAAGTTAAATAATTTAATAAGGCTCTAAAATTATTTCTAACCTTATGTGCAATGTTTTCTGGTTTTACGCCAATCTTAAGATACGAATCTATCATCTTACGGTCTGTAAACTGCGTGTCTTATCTATTACATACAAGAGACACTGACAGGCTGCTTTGAATTATGGTCATCGTGTGCTTGCTCTTAGGAACAGAAGTGGCGATTCTATGGTTATATCGTTCACTTCTGTTTCTAATTTTGGATTTTCCTTTCATCTGAATACTTTTTTTTTTCAATTCTGTGCTAAAATTATGATTTGAAGTGAAATATTGAGGAATTTCCTTCATAATTAATAATCGCCATTAAAATTAATTAGGGAAGTTGGATTTAAAAATATTAACTTTTGAATATATGGAACATTAATTGTCTTTTCTGGAATTATTTGATGTTTTTCTTAACTTATGAAGGCTAAAAAAAATAACAAAACATTGACTTTGAATATTAAAAAAAAAAGTTTTTAAATTAAAATAAAGTTTTTGGTAATTTTAATAGTTTGTTTAAACATATTAATTTTGACATATTAAACGTGAATGAAAAATTATTAGAAACTAAAAATTTTTAATAAGTACTTTTTTATTTTTTCATTTTACATCATTTAATTTCTTTTATTTGCTTTTTTCATTTTCTAATCTTAATTTATTCTACTTTAAATAAATATATAGTCAACTATTCAATTAAAAATCAGGTGTTTTCTAAAATTAGTACAAAGAATCAAAACCAAGATATCCAGGTCTCCTTTCTGTTTCGTTCCACAGCTTCCATTGGAGAGATCGAATCGTTTGTTACTTTCCAGTGAAGTCATCGCTCCGATAAATTTCAGTGATATATAATTAAAAATACGATAATTCCAAGAATAACCGGTCCTTTCAATTTTCAACCCATATCATAGGATTGCAAAACACTGAAATTTATAGTAGCGGTGACTTCCCTGGAAAGTGTGAAGTCACGTCTTCCTTACTGGTAGCGACTTGGACTTTCTGATATTCAGAATTGCCAATGCACTAATCTAAAACGATCACTTTTAACTGCTTGTGACACGACTTTCTGATTGCATATATTTTGTTCACTGCTGGCGTTATCTATTCCTAGAATATAGAACTAAATTAAACATTTTAAAGAAATGAGATATATATTTTTAATTCAACTTTTTCAGAAAATGGTTTACTCCAATAAATAAATTAAATAAATAGTTTTGAAAAAAAATCAAATTTAAGAAGTAAGCTGAAATAGATAAATTCATTCAACCACACGTTTTTTAAATTAGTAAATTAAGTATTAATTACAATTAATAAATTTTATATTTAATACTAATTAATAATGTGATTGAAATAACAGATATTTGGAACAGATATTTAAAAATAACAATAGCAAAATTATTTGTTATTCAAAAAAATTGTGGATTATGCATCTCTAAAATTATGCTGCCACCGAGGCTGGTGAAAGCTGAAGGGGAAGGACTTTGCTTAGTATCCCAGTAGTTTACAATATAAAATAAAATAAAATAATACCGCAAAATTTAGATCGATGATATAATAAATTTAGATAGAGAGGTAGATCGATGACCGGATATTTGCGTTTTTAACAGTGCGATGATATTATGGATGGATGTTCATTGGAAATGTCCATGTACTTATTAAACGAAAATTTAGTAAAACACGTAATTTTAATAAGTGATTAATGTGACATTAAAGTCCAACTACTCGGGAGAATGACTTCAATCAGTAAATACTGTGACATTAATGTCAGACGATCTGGTGGAATTAAGGATTTTAAGTCATATCTAAACGAATCATTTGAAATCAGATATAACCAATATTTCCAGAGAACTTGCAGGTCACCAAAGATGACTGATTTTCAACAAAAAAACCTGCAAATAGTATAAAAAAGTTTTAAAAAATACTTTTTTTTGTGCGCGAATAGATGCATTTAAAATTTGCCAAATATACTAAAATTGTACAGCACTTACAACCACGAAACTGTTCCAATACAAAGAAAAAAAGTTAAACAGACATACGAGCTTACAAGTTGATTTGTTATTCGTCATGTCAAGACAGCGAGTAGAATTTCGTTTGTTTCATATATGACCAGTCAAATTCGGCGAAATCAAACTCTGTAAGCGATTTTCCGCATATGAAGCAGAACGGAAATCATTTTAGAGGAGCAAATTCAAAAATTTTATAGAAGCATCTTCAGAAAACTTCCACTGCAATTTTTGATGTCCTACATAAGTAATAATAGTTCAAAATAATAGTTCAATTTTCAGTCATTATAAGCAATATCAATGGCTGATACTGAAACTTACAAAAATGATTAAATTATGTGTTATAGAAAAATGTACAATTAATTTAAAAGTGTTAATTATAAGATATTTATTCCAATCGGGATATTTTATTACTCAAATAAATTCAAATACGTTTTTTTTTATATCTATTGAAATTTTACTTTAACTATTTCATACGTAATGGCAATGCACTCTAGCAAAAAATTGTAAGGATATGCATTTTGTAAAAGAAAATTGTGGGATTATTTTTTTTTATTCATTGAAATGACATGTGGAATTTTTTTCTACTATATAATATATCCATAAAATTGTCTGTATATTTAATGAGGATTTATTCTATTGCCTATTTCTGAGTTAATAAAGCCTATCCTGTTTATTTAAATTTACTGCAGTGTCCATTTTTATTGTTTATTTTGCTATGCTATTTTTTTTTTTTTTTTTGCATTGAATACAAATTTCTTATTTAAACTTAAAATGAGTATGCAGGATATTCTGGTGAACCGACCGATGAGTATGCAGGATGAACCGACACACTCTCAAGGCTATTAATATACTTAAAAAAAAGAACATCAATTGGATTAGAACATGGTGTTGGAAACCCTGGCAAGGAAGTGAAAATCATTAAAAATGCATTAGTTCAAAAGTCATTGTCCACTCTCATAATGCACACATGTGGGCGATGGATATTTCTATGGCAGCAAGTCATAGAAATTTTGAATAGAATTTCACTGTCGACTTGTATTTAGGAATCCTTGGGGCAATACTTTCTGGCCTAGATAGCAAAGTATTTTGCTTTTCTGCAATGCGCCAACTTGGAAAAGTTGCGAAATGTTCCGGCCGTAGTGCTGGGGGGGGGGTTGTTTTTGCCATACTAATGCCCTTGCACATTTTATCCACAAAATGTGTAATCATCTCGATGCTATGGATGGACTGGACACACCAAATCCATTACCTGCTTTCCACTTCAATTAACAATCCTTGTAGCTTTTTTATGGGGTCACCTTAAATCACTGGTGTATGAGACATCTTTAGACATAATACAGGATGATCTCATAAAGCGGCCAGTTGCCACTGTGGCAGACATTAAAAATTTATCTCATATCTTCGAGGGCATCTGCAAGTTATTTTTAAGTTACTTAAAATTGTGCAATGACTTCAACGACCACCATTCCCAACATCTCTTGAAATAGAAAAATAAATCTTTTTGTAGTTATTATATTTTTTACCTCCCATGTGGGACATCAAAATCAATGCATAGTTTTCGCGATTTTTATCCTCTACACTTGATTTGTGATATACTTGAATTTAAATCACAGAAATATTTAAAAAATTTCGGTGTCAATATGTGTGTCATAATCATTTCTGATCATCTCTTGAGACCGTATTTGCTAACCTAAATGGCAATGTACTTGGTTTTTCTGTAAATCGTAATCTCGGAAATGTTACCAAGTGTACCTGCCGCATTGCTTTGTGACATTTGTCTCAGATATGCTAATACCCCTGCACATTTTCCCCGCGAATTGTGTAATCATCTCGACGTTACTCAGTCATATGGAACAGATATTGCTTGGTCTCTACTTCAACTAACAATCCCTGTAACTTTTGTATGGGTTCCCCATAAATCCCTGGTGTATATAATTTCTATGGACATAACGGAAGATGTCATTGAGCGGACAGTTACCACTGTGGCAGAAATTAAAAATTTATCTTTTATCTTCGGACGTATCCACAAATCTTTCTTACATTCTTGTTGATTGTGCAAGCCACCATTCCCAACGAATATTGAAACAATTAGTCAAATGAATCATTTTGCAATCATATTTTTTTGGATTTCCAGCGTAACATCGAAATCTCTGTATAGTTTTCGCGATTTTAATCTTCTACATGTAGTTTCTGATACCACATATTAATGAAATTATTTTTGTATAGATATCCACTAATAATATACTGAATTTGTCGGTCCATTCACTGAACATTATATGTTTCTTATTTCTTGAAAGTCATTTGATTATCTCTTTAATATAAATAAAAATATTGTTTGTAAGATTAACAAGTGTTTCCCCAAAAGTTACTTACATTCTCTCGAATAAAGATAATATTCCAGAGAAAGCCTTACATGATATTAATGTACAATAGTGACGAAATATTAACCTCTAGTATAAATTTTCAGCAATTTTACTGAATCTATCGTGTCACCCTTGGCGATAAATCCCTGGCATACGGTATCCGAAAACCGAATTTGTGATTTAGAAACGTTTTTCCAAACCAATTGAGACAAAATTTTGGCACACTTGTAGTCACAAAATCTCATCAAATTTAACATATTTAAGTCATTGCGTTTTTTGATTTATCGCATTTACAGGTTTCTGGAAGTACAGACTAACAATCCTTTATTAGATTTGGCTGAAAATTCGAAAGATATCTACAATATCGATGATAAATACGAGCATTTAATTTTATCCATTTGGTTCTCTTCATTTTGTTATCGTACTAACTAATATTCGAACAGCCGGACACAGTCTTCCCCTGAGTGAGGTTTGCTTTTGCTCAAAATGTGATAATCTAGAAAATTTTATATAAAAACCATATACATAATTCCATCCATAAAAACGAAAGCGTTTGAGTTATCTTTGATACAGGTAGACGGACATTATCCGAAATATTATGTTAAAAAATAATTATTTGAAGAGTCTTTTTGACTGATAATTTTAAGGAGATTTATTACAAAATTGCTCTTGTCATTTAGAAATAAATCTTCTAGAACTTATTTTAAAATTCCTTAAGAGAATAGAAGCCATAGAGAATATTAATTGTGCCTTAACCTTTAGTTTTGCAAGTTTCATTTATTAAAATGGAAAATCCCCACCCACCCATTACACCAGGGAGATGTCGGAAGCAAGAATAACAGTGTTTTCTTAAATGAAAGCTCAGTTTTATTAAAATAGCAATTAATGCCAATAAATAATTATAATATTACAAAAATAAGACTTCTTTTTAAAAATATTTTTTGTAAATTGCAAGCAAGATTATTCGCTTGTTAGTAAGACTTAAGGTAAAGCTTTCGAATTAATCAAATTTCTTTGCAATAACTGGCGTTTTATTATAAATATTTTAACAAATATTTCCAATAGATTTACAGTCGCTATCAAATGCAGATGGAAGGATCTTTTCATTTTCTTGATATTACCATGCACTACAATTTGAACTTGTATTTCTGAAACGCTTAGTATCTAGGAGGTTTGAGATTTTTCTATTCTTTATAATACTATGAAGCACAGAACTATCATGCCTAAAAATAATCACCTGAGTACTTGTTTCTTGATTAAAACCCTGATTTTTATGCAAAAATGTTTTTAAAAACACATTGTGTTTTTTAAAGCAAAAATATAGTATTTCCCAAAAGCCAGTAAAAGAGAATGCAGTGAAAGACTATTAGAACAGAGATTCATTACATTGATTTTTAATAAGTGTTCAATATGGTTTCCACTAAATATAAACAAGCAAGGTAAATCATAATGCCTACAACAGATGGGAGGGGGCAGTATGCCTGGATGGATTCTACCAATGATTTGCAATTTCGACCAGCATGGATAGGAAGATTGGTATGCAGGCAACTTCAAATAATCTTTCAATCGTTAATCTACTGAAGCCAAGTTATCGAGGTCACCATTTGATAGTACAGATTTACTTACCTCTCGGTCTTCAGTGTATCCAATAAATTCCATTTTGGTTGAAGGTTCTTATATGTTCACATAAGACTTAGTTACCATTCAGCAGTTCCTATGAAGTCTATCCAAATACTAGAATATATTGTCAACAAATATTAGACAGCCTTTCTGAAGAGTTACCAAACATATATATATTCATTGCTTAACTTTCCGTTGTCGCTCAGTAATTAACCAAAGATTAAAAGAGTCTATAACAGAATAGTGATTAAACTATCCAAAACTACCACCTAGCATGAATGCAGCAGATTGGCTATACACACAAATTTCAACTAAGAGTTATTGCAAACTTTACATCATCCTTTGTGTAAATTGGATTGGCACGAGAAATAAAATAAAAGAATCCAATCCTTTTTAAAAAACGTTCAACAGCATAATCACAATATCTTCAAAATGTTGCAACATTACAGATGTCAAAACATCTTCGCTAAAAAGAATTTGTTACAAATTAGTGTTGCTTTAATTTTAGTTTGTATTCTTCAAGACTGTAGATTTAAATGCTTATTATCATAAAAATTTCATATCCAGAATTTCCACTCCTTTTCATTTTAAATTTAAGTATTTAACTTCTTCCCAGGGCAAAATGAAAGGAAAAATAGTTATTTTCAATTCTTAACAAAAAAAAAACTTGTTTTTGAACTCCAGCTTCAATGAAATAGCGATGAACTATGACAGATTTCAGGGAACCAAGGAAAAATTAAATCGTGTTATTTTTTTTTATCGAACTTCAGATTCATTTTCTTTAAATAGGAAAAAGAATGCGTTTCTAAGTTAAGAATTTCTGAAAATATTTAATATATCGAGAAATTTCAAAAGTTCTGCAGGAGTCTTCCCTATTTCAAAACATATGGAATTATAACATGAAGGGAAAATATTTAATATGTACATCTATTGCATATTCAAATATTAATTCACACATAAAATATATACGAGTAGAAAATCACACTTTTATTCTTTAAAGACAAAAAATATTTATTACAAAAGTAGGCTCACAATTTGAGTACAGTACACATGAAAAAAATAATAAACTCGTAGCTTGAGCGCACAAATAAGTTTACAGTTTGATCATGATCTGAATATTTAACACATGCAGAGATTGGACAAAAATATGGAAACGCTTCATGAAATGCAGGCTTAAAAAGAATATTTTAATGAAATGTGTATATGGCGCTGTGTTTTCGTCTACTGACCTCACCTATATAAAGAGATTTCAATGCGCAAGTCCGTTCCAGTGCACTGTTCTATGAAGTTGCAATTGCATCATGATCAGAGCTAACTAAGTTCGAGTGTAAGCATATTGTTGGAGCGTGTATGGAGGGCGTTTCCGTAAGCAAGGTAGCCGAGGTATTTGGTGTTTCAAGAAGTACTGTATAGAATATTTACACCGCATATTTGAAACATCTGCTAAATCACAGAGTGGATGAAAGTGTGTTCAATATCTTGATAAACGATCATTACAGGAATTGTGACAACAAATGAGCAGACCACAGCTGCCAAAGTTACTGCTGAAATGAATGTCATACTCGCAAACCCTGTCTGTACCAAAATAGATGGGCGCTCAGTAAGAAAGGCATTTCTGGCCGAGCTGCAATTCAAAAACTATTCATTAGTGATGCTAATACTCGTAATAGGAAAAAATGGTGTTTAATTCATAAAGTCTGGAATGTGGAGCAGTGGAAGACAGCGATGCTTGTTTCACACTTGTGGCCGAGTTTACGTCTCCCAAACACCATCTTAAGCGACAGATTGTTCATTGCCAAGAGTGAAACATGACGGAGTTTCCGTCATGGTTTGAGCAACCATATCGCAGTTTTCTGAGAGCCCCCATAATAACACTGCTAAAGAGCAATACTGTCAATGATTATGTAAACATTTTGGCCGACCAAGCCCATCCAGTGGTACAAACTGTTCTCCAAAAGTGACGTTTTCCCAAGACAACAATGCACATGTTCACACAGCTCGCATTGTTCAGGACTAGTTTCTTGAGGACAAGGATGATTTATCACATCTCCCCTGGCTACCAGAAACACCCGACCTCAATATTATTGAACCATCATGGTCTACATTGGAAAGGAAAGTGTGGCCACTATCATCATCATTGCTTGAACTTGCTACCATTTTTGCAGGAAGAATGGTATAAGGTTCCCTTGGTAACAGTACAGAAATTGCATTTATCCATTCCGAGAAGACTGGAAGCCATTTTGAATGTCAACGGTTCTTCTACACCATATTAGGCAAGGAAACTTTAGGCGTTTCCATATTTTTTTCAACCACTGTATGGATGTTGCAAAAATAAGCTCACAGTTTGAGCACATAATACAAAAATAAGCTCACAGTTTGAGCATCAATTGAATATTTAATACATGTGTCGATTTTAAGGAGTACATACATTAAATAAAATACAAAAACACGGGAAAATATAATTTTAAATGTATACAACATTTTCACTCAATAAGAATGCCAGTTTTAAAAGTGTATGGAAAGCTAGCTATATTGGCAATCAATGCTTTAGGGGACGCATTATCCGAAAATTAGTGAAAATCCAAAATTTTATTCATCTCGCCCTTCTACTCATTGTATCAAAATTTAAAAGTTGTGTATTTAATAATTCAGAAAATAATTTGATTTACGACTAGTCACATTTGACAATCGTTTCGATTCACAGGAATACCGATTGCATATATTCATTTTAAATCTCCAAGAGAGATTGATGCTAATGATTCCCTAAAATAGAAAATATTTAAAGAATGGATTTTTTTAAAAAATATTAATTAATCTAAATAAGAGAGAATCAAAAACAATTTTTGATCTAAATGATTTTTTTTAAAGTTAAAATATAATCAAAATATTTTCAATAATTAAAAAAGTTAGGAATGTAATGCGTCCCCTTAACCCACCATTGATCAATATTTCGGTGGCCAATTTCTATGATATTTCTGTGGATGTCTATATGCTCCTTTGTCAATACGTTCAGCGCTCCGAGTGTTTACGTAATAAACCAGAGGATCGAAAGGTTTTGAGGCCGCCTGCTCAACTGCAACACAAATAGTAAAATGCATTAGACACGTTTTAACATTTCATCTAGATGTAAATAACAATCAGAAGATTTAAAAAATTAACTACAATAAAAAAAAATAATGAAAAGCACAGCATTATATACTTAAAGGCTAAAAATCAAATGAGATTCATTTAAATTGGAGCATATAAAATTTAACATTTTTACGATAAAAAATAGATATTAGCCATTACTTTTGCTGCTGAAGCTTGCAATAACAAAAACATGTAAAGACTTTCAAGAACGTATAATATGGAAATAGGCAATTAAATTTTTTTCGTAATTGAATTCTATATAAAAGGCATGTAAAGAGTCGTTTGAAAACAATGGTTTAGCAACAAAGGTAAAAATAAAATATTGAACATTGGAATTATAATTATCGTTCACTTGGTCCCAAAGCCTAGAAAGTACAAATTATGAAAATGCAATTTCTTATTTTCTAAAAAAGAAATTTTATATATAGAAGATTTTCAAGCCTACTAAGTCAGTTAATTGAATTGTTGCTCCTAATGTTGCATTCTAGAAGTCGTAACATATGCCAAAGCAGCAGCACTTGTATTGAGAAAATAATCTGGTAGATAATTTGGGAAGAGATTCTGAATTTCAAAACATGCTATTAAAACAATGCTTCAAATTAATTTGCTGGTTGTTCCATATAGAGTTAAGTTGTATTTTTTAAATAATACATTAAAAATCAGCATTGCAAGATTATTACACAATACATATTACGATACTGCCTTTAAGAAATTAAATTCACTATTGTAAATTTTAAGGTTATTACAGATTCTTTCTATACGGCCTATTCTCGATTTATGTTCAAGAATCCGTTCCTAGAACAAAATGCTGTTTTTTTCCCAACCATGCAAAAAAAAAAAAAAAAAAAATCAGCATTGCTATGACCTAGAATTCAGGAATAGGATATTTTAGGCATTTTTTGTACTCTTCCACAGTTTTACCCACTATACATCTGCAATTCTGTCGTTTTCACCTAACTGTAGTAACAAATACGGAACTTCCATAGCCATTAGAGTGCATTGAAATTGTAATACGGCAGTAATACATGAAGTTACTATATGGAAAACACACCCTAATCTTCAATTATATAATATTTAAAATATCCTTCATGATATAACTAGGCTCCAAAATTATGAGGAAATTTAGAAAATATTACCTACCAAGTTAAAATATTCTACCATCTAGTTCTAGCATGTTTTCGATAATACGTGGTGCCACGTTTATGCATACAACCTAGAGAATGTCGCACATCTTTAATATCCACACTTGATTATAATCCATTGTCTAAAATAATCTATTCTCCCTAGCAATTAAATCGTGTATATTCAATTTCAAGAATTATTAATAATTTATTATATCAAAAATTGGATTATATTGCACCTATTAAACATAACTAGCCATCCTATTTCATCCTATTTAAAATAATGACAAAACCAAAGAATCAGCCTATCGGTCAAAACCACTGCATCGATTCTACTTTTCTTTCATATGGAAATTCGCAAACTCTGCATGTTAAAACCCCAAAAACTCGAGAAATCCTTAACAAATTTTGGAGATATTTATACCATTTTGTAGGGCATTTATTGCGGAAGGTTTTAATATATTGAAGTCGTATCAAAATAAAAAAAGTTTTATAATTTCAATTTTAATTATTTTTCTACGATTCGCGCATGCGTAAAGCATGTAGTATCTGTGCTTTGCCCTGCGCCACGCGTGAGCGGAAATCTCAAACTTCGCATGTGCAAATAGCAAGAGCTGTGGTATTCATATGCGATACATTTCTTTACGTCCGACTTTAAATAGCGGCTCAAATCTCACTATCCCCAAAAGAAGGAAATTCAACCTAGGCCGGAGCACATTAAATACCAAAACGCTTCGCTTATTGCGCGATAATGAAAATGTAGAAGAAAGAAACGTTAGGTTAGTGAATATCGGAGAAAGCATGTCCACACTTTCTTCAAATGAGCTCTCTGCTGAGCGAAGTAACCACCTCTTTAAATCGCGCTGCAATTAAATTACAGAGACAGAATGAATCTCGCCTGTCTGCTGATAGAGAAAGACATTTATATTTGAGACACAGGAGAAGTGAAAGAATAAACGTTAATATTTGGTCCGAAAAGGTTTAGCTCTGAATTTTGCTCCATGTGTGGATTACAGAAATAATGCCTCGTTTCAATAGGAACAATGTCTATAGTCTGTCCATATTGTTCAGCTTTAATACAGTCATTTTCGCCAAATAAGAATTTATCGCCAAATTTTAGCGAAATGGCCGAATGTGGCGAGAACGGCAGCAATAGGGTAATGGTAGCAAAAGTGACATCGGAAAATTGCCAACCTCGCAAGGCGCAAAATGACTTTATATCAAAGCTTACCCCTAAATATTTCTGAATATGCGCTATAAAAATTTTCTTTGTAGTTATTTTTCATTTCTAAATATACCTTTACTATCCTTTTACTATCGGGTAGAGGCTAGATTCAAGTCTAAAGTTGCGAGCACTGCTAGTATTTCATAAATCTTAGAAATTCATTTTTAGAGCCATTATTTGCATTTTTACAAATTTATTTGGCAACAAGGTTAATATACAGTTCTTAAATTTATCTACCTGCAGAACCTCTAACAACTAAATGAACCTAGTTGTTACCTTGCAAGAAAATTCTGCAGTTGATCATATAAAATGTTCAAAAAGAATTTCACACAGTGAAGGTTTATACGTTGTACCAATGGGTATATTGTAACCTATGCAACATTGTACACTGATGTCTAGTCATAATTTAAAAGTTTTGCATCTTCTAATTAATACTGATTAACATTGTTAAATAAACATTAGATTTTTTTATCCAATGTACACAAAATTAAAAAATAAGCTATAACTAAGCAATTACTACTTCATTTTAAACAGCGAATTCCAAATAGATTTTTAATTATACATTTTCAATTACTTTAATTTATACGAATTTCCTGGGCTGTAGGTGAATTATAAAATATATAACAATTATAAAATTGAAAGAACTCTAATGAGTTTTACATAATGTTAATTCAATATATATTTGAAGAAATTTATATCGAAATAATTGTTTTATCAATCATTCTTGATTTTTATTTATATTCAAATTTTTTTTGATGCAGCAAATTTTAATTGAATGAAAAAATTTCTGTAACATGAAAAATGTTTATAATCATGCTGTATCAAATATCTCTAGGAGAGGAAATGTGTTTTCAAGAGGACTTTCTTTGTAACAACAAAACTATTTTACTACAGTACGTACATAGCAACAGAAATCAGCACAGTTCAGTTTGTTGCAAATTAAAAAGTTTCCCCTTCTCTACAAGTAACACATCATCTTCCCCTAAGGTTCAGTCTGAAAATTCAAAGCTCCCAGATGAATATTTCAAGATTGTTGGTTGGTTTAGACATGGCGCAAGTTGAAATAAGTATTTATATAAACAAAAAATTTAAATCGCTGCAACCTTGCAGGGCTAATGAACAAGAGTTCATATACCTTAAAAGTTATGCAAGGACACACACAGTTCAAGGAAAATATATAGTTCCTTTAAAAATTTCTTTCCCCAAAGACAACGATCTAAAGAATATTCGTTTGTGAAAAGTACTGATCAGAAATAAGGGGCCTGTAGTTTTGAAGAGGGAGTTTTGAAGTTTGTTTTGCACTAATTTTCGATTTACAAGAGCCACAAACGCATTTATTTCAAAATAGTTAAAATAAATTGACATTCATAAGGTTTAATATTTTCAAATTCACTTGTAGATCAATGCATTCCATTTTATTTTGCAGTCGGCTGATTAACTTTCATATTAACAGGCTTGCAAACTCTACATAAAAGAATTTAGAACGCATCCCAAAATTTAATTCTTAGAAATTCTTTATTTAAAATTCTTATTTTAAAGTTTGATACAGAATACTTCATTGAATAAAGCACTTGCTTGAAGATAGCTTACTGTTAACTGTTGGATTACATTTGTCGCAATCCTTATTGTTCAAAAACCGCTTATATAGATAAAATTTAGGGAGGAAAAAGGAAGATCTTAAAACTTTCGTTTTTCCGAACTTTCGTTTTTTTCGAAGAGAACTTAAATTCTTAATCCATGTACCGTCTTAAAAAAGTTTGAAGATTTGTTAAAACAGACTGACAATGTTGGATTTAAAAATTAGGTACGAAATTAAATTAGCACATTATACACTATAAAATCTTGGTTTGCTGCAATTGCATAAGGCAAACATTCAACAGTTGATAAAATACCTCAAATTATATTTTATAAAACGCTTATGAATTGTTCCACAGATGAAATTTGAGGAAAGTCGTTTTGGGATTTGTTCAGAATGAATTATGCTTATTCAATTTGAATTGAATTTTTTTAATGTAACAGATTGTCCATGATGAATTTAAAATTTATGTACACAATCGAACAAATTACCAGTCAACTTTTTATAGTATAAAATTTCGGTTATAATTCAATAAGGCAAATATCCAATACCTAATCTTAATTTATATTTAAAAAACTTACCGTCATCAGTTGTTCCACAAATGTAATCATGTGAGGGAAGTTCTTTTGGAATTTGCATAGGAGCAAACGCAACAGCTTTACACTTTGCCACTATAATTAGAATAGATGCAATAATATTTGTAACAATAAATATTTAACATTAACAAATATATCAAAAGCTACATACCTTTTGCTACATTGGAAGATATGTCCATCAAATTGTTTCAGAAACAATAATGCATCTTCCCTCTTTACAAAGCTAAAAATGCCATGGCAAATGTATCTCTTTGTATCTAGTAAGAAAAAGCTAATTAGAACTAAATCACGATGCATCTATTTATAAATAACCAAAAGGTATACGAAATTTTACACATTAAGGTGATTGTTATACGCAATTTAAAATCGCTGATTATAATTAGTCTCCAAATGAAAAATAATGTAATGATAAAAATTTATATTATCAAGATAAGGGAAATATCTTACAACTCTTAAAAAATTAATATGATGTTCTATAATATTTAGAACATAAATGCATAATTGTTGATGCTTCAGTATAAACAGATGTCAAAACCAAGATGGCCCGACTTATGATTAGTCAAGTGATAAAAGCCATTTAAATGTTGGAAATAACACTTTCCGATAGAAAATAAGAAACTGAGCAAAATACCAAGTTTCTGTATTTTCAGAAGTTTTGTTTTAATACAAATATATATTAATGACATTTAATTCATGTAAGAATTACCTGCAAGGTCTCTATACTTAATTTGAAACAGATCAAAAATGCTAAGTGTATAAAACGGATAATTTTAGAAAATTTAAGAATATTACTAGAAATAACGAAATACTATAAATTTGCAGTAAAACCTAGAAATTAAGAATTAAAAAAGGAAAATTTCCAATATCTGGAACAAGGGAAAATAACTAAACATTCGGAAAAATACCCAATAATATATTTAAAAAAACACCGTTTGCCTTCAATAAATTTGATATCTTTTCATTCAAAAAATATTTTTTTAAAAATTTCACCCAATACATTTGATCTGGAAGCAAGTTGAATAACTACATCTCTATATAAAAACTATGTTCTTTCGTTACAAATTAAACTTCATTCTTTTATGCATAAATACTGGTTTTTAACAAGGAAAAAATCTACTTATTCTCATAATCCTAATTATAAGAACTTTTAAAGCTAAATGGGCCATTACTGTATTATGTGGTTTCATAGGATTTATAAAAACAAGAAAATCTGTGCAATAATATTAAAATTTTAATGTTACTGCACAGAATTTCTTATAAGACTAAGAGCTATACTTTCAGAAGAGTCAATCAAATGGATCAGGGCATCCTTAAAGCATGAGCAACTATAAGAATGGCCCATAAATTAAAAGAGATAAAAGAAACTGATTTTTTTTAGATACAACCATAAGAAACATTGTCTTGACATGATTGCTGCCACTCCTAATAAGTTTTATATTTCCCATTTCTTTTGCATCTTATTCCAACTTGGGATCTGGCAACCCAGTTTTGATACAAGTAGAATATGCCGTTTGCTTTATGGAATTTATACGTTACGTTATTTTATCTCTTCGATGTACGGATCATTTGATCAATTTAAGTCTTCGTCATATGTAAATACATTCAATTTCTATCTTTGTGTAATTAGTGTTGTGCAAATATAAACCGATTCGAAAACGAAAGTAGAGTTCCGAGTCATAACAAACTGGCGTCCTTGACAGGACATTGTACTCTGCATTACGCAATGAAGCAGAAATCGTCAAATTTACGATTTGGATATTATTTTGTTTAAGATAAACCAGGTAATTAATGCTTTTTGACTGCTTCTGTTTTATTTATATACGAAGTTCCGTTTTCGCTTAGAGCGTTTATGTTCAATTGATTTATGTTTATTAAGTAAAATGACTCTGGATTCGGAACAAGCAGAGGACTGAGGCTAAAATAAAGGCTCAACAAGCAAAATTAGAAACTAAATTACGGAATGAAAGAACTAATCTACGCCGCCTTTTTGCCATTTCCGGGCCTTTTTGCAGTTTCCGTATTTCCGGGCAAACTGACAGATGTTGGATAGGATATGCCACCTATAAGAGTTCTAGGAGCTGACGTATTAAGCAGTATTTTGACTGGAAGGATTAAGATTTTTACATCTAAAGTGTCAGCCATAGAGACTTTATTTGGTTGATCAATTTTAGAACTAGGTCGTAAAAGGCAAGTAGTTAATATGGTCACGTTATACTTACAATGCATCGACGTACTAAAGATTTGGGATTTAGAAATTTTGGATATCAAAGATCCAATTGAAAGGAAACAAAAGACTCTTCTTGAAGAGACTATGACCCATTTACGGGAACTTTAAAGATCCGTGAAGATGGAGATACGAAGTAGCTATACTTTGGTTGTCTGGTCATCCACCTGTTTATGATAAACACGATGTTGACGAATCTAGACTACATTTAGTAACAAAACGTTTACTGAAAGAATACCTACGAGATCTGTGATAGTGCCGTGAGACAATGGAAAGGGAAGGCACAATAGAAACTATATCAGAAGAAATTTCGAAGCCAGGTCATTATCTTACTCAAAGCCTCGAGTGCTACAACTAAAGCACGACCTGTTTTTGATGTCTCTTTCAAACGATTTGGATATACTTCTCTAAATGAATGTTTAAATGTTGGACCTAGTCTTTCATAACACATTTCCCCCACTTCTGTTCAGGTTTCGAACTTGTGCCATAGGAGTGATTGCAGATATTAAGCAAACTTTTTTTTACAGTTGAGTGTCAGACATGAGGATCGTGATTGAGACTCTTGTGGAATACCAGAGACCAATCGAAATTAGGATTTCAGACATTGTCGAGTCGTCTTCGGAGTGACGTTAAGCCCATTTCTCTTGAATGCTAATATACGTCATCTTAATTCAACAGAATTTCAAACTGAATTTCTTCAACCGCCTGTGGAAAAACTTAAGAAAGGATTCTATTTAGACAATCTAACAACCAGTTTTGAAAGTCTACAAGAACTAAAAGAGTAAAATCCAATGGAGTAAGAAAAAATGAAGATGAATGCTGCTTCATTTGAACCAAGATGTTGGGCCCACAGTGGCATTGAAAATAAAGAAAGTCAAAATGTACTCGGCCTTAAGTGGGATGCAAAGGGCGATGAGCTTTACTGTGTTAATCCCGAAGTTGATTAGAAATTTAATGAAACTTACCAAGAGAAAATTATAGTTAACAGTATATACAATCCATTTGGTTTCACATCATTTGCAACGATACTGCCAAAATTGCTACTGCAAGAAGCTTGGCGAAATAAGTTGGATTAGGATGAAGAACTGCCAGCCGACATGCAATTAAGTTATCAGCGATGGGCGAAACATCTCGATCTTGTAAAATTCCTCGTAAAATATTGCATGGAACTATTGAGGTCACCTTACACATATTTACAGATGCTTCAGCTCATGGGTATGCCTATTGCGTCTTTCTACGTTGTGAAGAAAATGAAGATGTGAAAGTCATTCGTTTTAGCAAAGGCTAGAGTAGCTCCTGTGCAAAGACCATCAATTCCGTGACTAGAGCTTTTAGGATTGCCTCTGCTATACTAGACTCTTTGAATTTGTCTTTGAAGACATTTTTTGGACAGATTACCAATACAGAGCCCTGGAATATATTTGTTGGCAACAGTTAAAGAAAGACGAGAAATTACAAACGTAGAAGATTGGATATTTGTTCCTGGACATGTCAATCCAGCAGATCTACCTTCCCGTTACTGTGACTGGTTTGAACTTTTACGGAGTCGATAGTGGGAGGGACCAAAATGGCTTTACGAACATCCAGAATTTTGGCCGTATACTGAAATCCTTGCTGAAGAAGCAATTCTTGAAGGACTCAAGTCTGTGGCTGTGAACTTAAATATCGAAACCAAAGAATCTTTGGGAAACAGATTTTTACACTTTTCCAGTTATCCAAGGATTAACCGCTTGATAGCTTAGGTATTAAGATTTTGTCACAACATCAGAGTGAATTCTCCAAAATTGGGGGGGGGGGGGAAGGCTATCATATGAAGAAATTCGACGAGCCGAGGAAGCTCCGATACGAATGATACAATCAGAATGGTCAGTGGAAATGAGGGAGAAGTTCTCTCAGACAATACAGTTTTACGAAGAAAATAAAATTCTGAAGATACAGTCAAGGCTTATCCTAGGGCAAGACCCGAAGGAATTTGCAAGGCCCACACTTGCCAGATCATCCCAGTGTCAGAAGAATGATATCATGCTCACAAGACACTTCACCATGCTGGTGTGCAAACTACCCTGTATCATCTACGTTAATGATTTTGGATGCCTCGTGGCAGGAAGATTGTTAGTTAAGTTCTTATAAAGCATTGCAATTTCCATGTATTGCATATAATTTCATTGTATTGCGTATATTTCTTGTTTTCATTTAGGCAAATTTGCCCGCAATACAAAAGATGGCAGGATGTTGCCACTCCTAATAAATTCTATATTTCCCGTTTCTTTTGCATCTTATTCCAACTTGGAATCTAACAACCGGTTTTGTTACAAGTAGAATATGCTGCGTTATTTTTAAGTATAGAATTTATAAGTTATTTCATCTCTTTGATGTACGGATCATTTCATCAATTTAAGTGTACTTCATATGCAAGTACGCTCATCAGTTTCTATCATTGTGTAAATAGCCTCGTGAAATCCTCTGCCTTGTGTTGTGCAAAAATGAACCGATTCGAAAGCGAAAGTAGAGTTCCGAGTCATAACAATGATCAACAAGAATGAAATTGACTTGCTCTTTGCTTGCCTCTACAAAATATTTGTATTCATGGGCAGGCAAAGGAGACACCAGCTGCAAAAAGGATTCTCCAGTCATTCCAGGTGGTAAATGGCGAATTACCACTTAAAAATAAATCAAGTTTCATTTTGCAAAGATGTATTGAATTTAGACAATTTTATTTTCATGCTAGAAAATATGAATACCTTTGTTGAAGAAAGAATCTCTTCATCTTCACTTTCAGACGCATCCTCAATTATTCGAGGATCGCATCTGTTTTCGTTGATTCTCTGACATATATGCCGAGGAATCTAAAGATAAATAAAAATCCTTTAGTTTAAAAATGTAAGGAATATTGTTATTATGAAATGAAAATAAGTTCAGTCTTAAATAAAAGACGGCTTTTATCACATCAGTATTATTTAGTTATACGACTTTTCAATCTTGCCATCTGAAAACATTATCGACTACAAAAACCGGTAGAAATTGGAAATGTATAAAAAGGACATAAAACACAAAATACATTTCAGCTAAATTTTGAAACATAAATATGAAAATATAATGCTTGGCATCTAATAATAGTAATTAGAATAAGTCAGATGACAGACAGAAGCATTATTGCACGAAGCTGGTACATGAAGCCACAACAGCTATGCAACATCCACCATGGTCGAAACTACCTCTGAGAACATCTCCAACTCAGCCATACAAAAGAACTTCCTTCAATAGTCTTATGGTACAATGGGTATTTTTTTCCCTCCATTTAATACCCATGTTTTTACAATTCTAGTCTTAGTGCAAACAATTTCCAAAAATTTTTTAAATATTTGCAGAAGTAGTTTGGCAGGAGTTTTATTATCCAATTCAATATTGGAAATTTTAGTTTGTATTTTTAAGAATCTTTTTAAGCAAGTAGATTGGAAAGCATATAATTTCAATTCTTATGGTTCAGTCGATTTCCAAGCTTTACACTAATGCTGTTGCATCAAACATGTGCAGTAAACGAATTGCATATGTTTAAAGTCTTCCATCATTTACTGAAGACAATGTATAGATTCAGAACCTTTCTAAATCTAGTTATATTCATCTGTGGCACTCAATTTCTCTATTGTAACTGCAAGGTACGAGAAATGTCAGTTGCTTGGAAATTGATCCATTAATTAAAGTGAATTACTTTCACTACATTATTTCAACGCTTTTGTTTTGTCTAAATTTCCACATACAACGTTTGGCAATATTCGAGAATCTTTTTCCTTAACGTCTGCAAATTTGAAAAATAATACAACAATATTATCAGCAAGATTTGTCTTTCAGCGCCAAATTCAAATCCCAGCATAAACCTGCTTTTTATTTTAACGATTGTGACCTTGTAAAGTCTGTACGATCATGAAAGTATTCCAGATTACAGAAATGCACCTCCGTTTCATTCTAGTTTCGATGTCAAATACTTCCAATAGTGTGTTATTTTAAATAACATCCTTTGGTTATAAATACAGGTTTTTAATAATATTGATCAATTTTGCAGAAAGTTAATAGAAGCACAATATTTTCCCAGAGGCAATATCTATCAGTACTGTTCAATACTCTTCAAATCTATAAAATTCCTATTTAAACTTTAATTCAGTTCAATATATTGCTTAAGAAGATAGGCAGAATAACTTTCTAAAAATATGAAATTTAATTTTAATTCTGCTCACTCAGATTTACTTTAAGAAACAACTCCATAGTATTTATCTAATTATAAAACATTTAGCAACAAATAAAATATTTCTTCACTAAAATAAATTTATAGAAAATATAGAATGGCATAATAATCATAAATTAGTTACACATATTTAAAATATATCCTATATCAAATGCAATTCTGATATGAAAATTATTATACCCTGAAAATAAACTATCATTCCTTAAACAGAAAAAAAATGCCTAAAAACATAAAAAAACTTTAAAAAATACAACCAAAATAATACAGTCAGAATTCATATTTCTATTATGCTTATAATAAGTTGAATATGACATAGTTAAACTATTTATTACATATAAATGAAAAACGAATTCGGTTACAGATATTTCAACTCGTAAAATAAGAAAATTACCAATTTTCTTAGGAAGCTATAGATGACCTTATCTACTGTAGTTTGATTAAAGAGATAATTTTTTTTTACAATTTTTCTGCAATTTATTTTTTGACAATATTGTCAAGAGTTATGACTAATAAAGAACATTAGAATTTTACTAAGTTTGAAACTCAGAAAGTTGTTCTAAAGTGCACATTACCAAACTCTTAGTAACCATATTCGCATAAATTTTTTAAAGCACATATATAAAAACATTTATTTTAATTATTACAAAAAAGGCCGATTAATATTAAAATGATTAATAAATACCATTGTGAAAAGAAGAGTTTCTTCATCTTCCTTCAGTCTCTGAATATTCATCTTCAAACAGGAAACTATAAAAAAGTTTCCTCTTCCATCTTTCCAAATAAGCTAAAAAATAAATCATTATGCCATAATTTATTCTAAGCCAGGTAGATGTGATATTTGTAGTATGAAAAGAGCCCAATTTACTAATCTCCTACATAGCTAACATCTCGTTTTATATAGACGACATAATAAAAACAATTACATTGAAAAAGGAAACTATCAATCCAGAAATAATCAATATGAAAATTCACCTATATAAAATTTCCTGAATCGATATAATAAAATATAGATTGTATTTAGAGAGCGCCAATGCTGCTACAACTAAAACACAAATGAACTTAACCAAATTAGAGGAATTATTAGAAATAATAGTTCTTAATTTCTAATAATTCTTCTAATTTGATTGAAAAAGGAAGGATTTCTTCTCTTTCATACAGTACTTCCATTATGAATTCTTCCCATTAATTCTATATCACACCTACAATACCCGAAGAAATCAAGCGATACCACCTACAACTGCACATAGAATGAAATTATTCTTACAAGTTTCATTAACACTTATTCATTCAAAAACGTTGTTGTGTTGGATGAAGTATTCGCAAAGTTTGCATGAAAAATGATCCGTGCACAAAAAGAAATTGTATTAAAATGCATCTTAATTTTTAATTGATGTAATCTGCACTGCAATCAACTAATCTCAATCTAAATGAAAATATGCCCAACGCATTTAACTTTGCAAATACTTTACCTAACGCAGTTAGAATTTTAAATACTAAAAGTTTAACCACAGAAATAATTACAACAACCTGTAATAGTAAAGTTAAATAAAAATAATTCTAATAAAAAAAAAACTAAAAAAAATATTTAAAATTAATCCTAATAATAATTACCCAAACAAAAAGTTCTCTGGCATAGATTCAAATTGAATGACAAATTCGCCACGTGAAACTCAACAAATAAAGCAGAAGCAGAATATGCACGTTGGTCTGATTTTGGAGCTCAGTTGTTCCCCAATTACTCCTTTTATCAGCAGAGTGGCCTCAGCTAGTTATAAGATCCCAATAAAGCATGCGCAGAAGGAAAATTGCCCATGCGCTGAAATAGCAGACGATTGCAACTTCTTGTTTCGACAGGAAATATATTTGTATCGACAGGAAATATATAAAAAAATGTTATTGCTGATCATATTAAATAATAAAAAAAATCTATATTATTATTTGAATTTATAAAAATGAATTATTAGTCAATCGTCTTCATATTACCTGCTGTCATTCAGGCGATCAAGAAGGGCTCTCATTACAGAAAATGTCTATTTTGAGAAGGATCTTGCGAAAGCATGTTCTATTCCGGTTATTCCTGGAATCATTTACTGGAATTTTTTGCACGACTTGGTTTGAGCTGACATGAATCTAATTAAAAAAATTTGTTACAGCTTACAAGAAATAGTCTTTATCTTTACAAGTTTGAGATCCTTCAGGATCCTGATTGATCTTTTTTGCCGTTTGATCATGTAATATCTCAAGTTTCCCTGCGTGCCTTTTAACTTCAGCCAACTAAATAGCTGAAGCTTAGAGCTAATTATTGGTCTAAGGCGCTATTTCCATTGCAGAAGTGTGTTTCCTAGTGAGAGGCTGGAATTTTTATGTAATTAGATGATCAGCCGTTATCCCTTGGAACATAACAGCTGAAACCATAACTTCGCTTATAGCCTCTTGCTCAGAAATGTGTTTTAGAATACAAAATATATGAGAGGTAATATCTCATTATGAAATATTATAACATCAGAAATTCAACAACTGCCCACATATAATTTCTAATGCAATTAGAGCTAAATAAATGCAACTACAACCAAGCTCCCTATGTATTTAAAGCAGCACCATCAAGTGAAAAAATATCAGAGAAAATCAACAAATGGGAGATACGTGGTTAGATCTGCAGTGGCCTGATGGTAAAGTCTCGGCTTTGGAAGCAGAGGGCTTTAGGTTCGATACTCGATTCTACTAGAGAACCGCCGAGTCTGGAGAAAATTAAATCCATCGGGGCTGAACGCTCTCCCGCTGGTGTGGTGTGGAAGCTTGGAGGGGAGGGTACCATCTCAGGTGTCGTCCTCGTCATTTATCTGTGGTTCAAAATTACGAGGTCAATCCCAAATTAGCTCTAATTTTGCTTTTAAACGGAACTTTAATATAACTAAACTAAAATGCGTGGCTAAAGAATTTTTCTTATCTATGATATGTCTTAGTAAAGTATTTTTCCCCTGAAATTTAATGTTGTTCTTGTGTTAAGTAGCTCTTGATAAACGATCTTTACACTTATTGGATTATTTTAAAAGAATCTACAAGATCCCCAACACAAAGGTATTTATGTATCTGTTATATATTTCATATTTATTTCACTTTAAAAATAATAAAATTCATCTTCGTCTCAGTTATTGCCCCACGAATGTATTGATAATATTGTTCACTAACATGTAATATCAAAACTTCTCTATAATATTAACTAATGGTGAACTTTAATTAAAAAACAGGAAATAAATTCTTATACGCATATATAAAAGAAATGAAAAGATAACTTCCTTGTTTGTGCGAATCTGCATGAAATGAAATGCTTTGGCTCAAAGATAATGACTTAAGTAAACTGATAAGAAAAGAAATTTTGAGATAATTTTAAATTAATGATACAGATTTTTGTTGTCAAAGTAATTCATTAACATAAAATTTACTTTATTTTGTAGCAGTTTTTCATATTGTATTTCCCTTCCCTCATATTTTTAATGCAGGCCCCTACTGTATTACTTATTAAAATGTTCAAAAAGCTTTAAATTTAAAAAAAAATTAAATATTCTAAAAAAATTTACTATTTAACTAAGTAAAAATTGTAGTGAAGAACTCTTGAGTATGAACAAATACAAACACTATTCTTTGATAATTCTTCGAAATAGTAGATTTTCTGCAAGTACTTGCAAAATTTTAATGTTAATATATTAAAAATAAATACTTTATTTTATTTGAAATACCAAAAGTTAATAAGCCAGCAGGAGTGGTCTCTACGAAACGTTCTTGCATACTTTCCAATATAGATCTTATCCTCCTCCCTCCGTATAAAAATGGGGGTCTTGTGTTAGGCAGCGAGTACCAAGTATGGCATTGATGAACGATAGTTACGAAATGAAAAGTGTTGGAATAAATTTTGTATTTTTACAGAATCTATCGCGATAATGAATTTTGGATTCTTTTTTACCAGCTTATTGATACCAAAATTTGATACAAATTTCCAGTTGTAGTCATATGATAACTTACTGAATTTTATTGATTTAAGTCTTTGGGTTTAAGAGTTATTTATTTACTTACAGGCGAAAGTATTGACCAATGATTAACCATTTGACGCGTTTGATTCAAAATCTAATATGCACATCTATATTATAGATGCTCAACCTGTGTACCAAATTTCATTTATCTAACTCTTTAAATTTTGCACTTTATCGAGTTCACTTATTCTAGAGCATCTTGATTGATAGATTTCGTGTAAATGGATTTCGTTCAAAATTTGATCTAAATCTACATATTTAGTCATAATTCCATGTGTCAAATTTCAGTCGTTTAGCTCAAAACTATCATATTCACAGACAGATAGAATGACCGATTGAGTGATTGAGGGACAGATTGACTGTCTTAAAGACAAACTTAATAATCTTAATACCAAAAATGCGTATTTCGGACTTGGGTGATCAGAAACTTGGAGATTTGCCAAAATCTCGTATTCGTATTCTTTGACGTTGGCGCAGCATGGCCAAATATGGCCCTTGCGTCACTAAACATCGTACAGCAACAATCTTTGACGATTACAATACTTCCTATATATTTCCTTTATGAGAAACTACAAAAAAAAAAAATCTAGAATGATAATTAAACCAGTTAAAACAATTGCAATACATTGAAATTTTTATGTAACGATTTTATCTATAACGATTTTCTCTCTAGTTTTGGGGCAATCCTATTTACCCTATGTACGTATTTTGAACCTGTGTGTAGTGATGATCACTTTTTAGATGTATCTGTTTACAATGATAATTGTTCCACTTTTGGGGAAATGATAGCTTATAACCTGAGTTTTCCTTCTTGAAAAATGACACCCTAATGCCCGAAATAAAAGAACGGCGTTTATTTTCGTGTCCAGATGTTGATGTTTTCGCTGTTTTAACTCTTTTTGTAGTAAGTAGATAAGAGGAAAAGTGACTGAAATGTGCACAGGTGTCTGTTGCACAACTTTCGAACTAGAGACTATCAGTCCTTAAACTATCAATTTTCCGCTTTCTTCCATTATCGATTTATTTATTTTTACAACCCAATTTATCGCCTTAATTAGATATAGACTTGGTTTATCCAAAGGCGTATTTAGGCATTTTGTGGCCCCATGCAGTTGGCATCATAATGATATCCTTTTTTTAATAAATTGGTCAATTTAGTTACGTACTTTGACGCTTTTTAAGTATAATCAAGTTTTTAATCATTTATTTGTAAATTTTTTATTTTATTTCAGTAACTTTCTGAAACTTTATATATTTTTTAGCCTTTTATTTGTATATTATGACTCGTAACTGCGAAGCATCCGCGTTAATATAATACAAACACTTAGCATTCAGTGTAAATTAAGCAGAGAGTTTCAGAAATCACCCAGTGCTTATAAAGGTCATAATAAATAACTTGAAACGAAATAATGAAATGGTGAAATAGATAGAAATCTGAATAATTATTCTTGACAAAGAGTTAATATTATCCTAATATTTAATAACTCATAAAATTGTAATTTAAAAATACAGTTGTCTACTTTGTCCAGTCAGAAATCTACGAATGAATTTTATTTCTGGGTTATTTTAGTAAAGCCTGGTCTATGATTGCCATTGTAAACGAAGCATCAATGCTGCATGTACAGAATTTTTGTATTGGGCAGTGTCCAATTTATTTCTGAAAAGGACTGCATCCTTCTCTGAATGGTCACTATCGAATCTTCCCATTCATAAGGTAGATACCATTCACATTGAGTTAACTACATTTTGTTATTAGTTTTTTTATGTGTTAAAAGGATAGTTCAAAGTAAATTGTTGGCATTTGTAGAAAAAAATCTTTCCAGAAATTTATCAAGGTTGAAATAAATTGATGGTGCTAAAAATATGGGATTTCGCAATCTATGATAGCATTTTTTCGAAATAATAAAGAAAAGATATTAAAGATATTACGGAAAGAAGCAAACTGAATAGACTGAAACAAAAAAGACTGAAAAATGCCATAAATGATGATGTTGGCAAAATACCCTAAGATGGTTCAAGAGATAAGAATCACACATTGACTACTCCGATCCGTTCTGAGGCACACGGATAAATCTGAATGACCAGACTATTGCGGTCATTCAGATTTAACCAATTTCAGTAAGGTTAAGACCTAAGGGCCATCATAGGCCATGGTGCAATATTTCCCTTGGGAAGCAAGTTCCATCATTGGTAAGGGGTAGTCGATTTTACATTCCTGTACCCAGCCGGGTGGCGAGAACCACCCACCATGTCGGAAGCTTCTCATCCTTATATTTGAGGTGCCCCCGGGAGGGATTCACGAGATAAGAGTGAAAAAAGCATTAATTAGTAGACCAGTGATTTCTGAAAAATTGGAAAATTCACATCCTAGTTAGGCAACAGTGATTTCAAAGCCAGTAATAGTTTAGTTGGCTTATATCCTTTCGTGATTACTACAGGATTAGGATTGCTCTCAAAACAACCGAGGTTGAAGGAAATTGAGCTTCAGTGAATGATTCTCTATCCTAAAACCAGTGAGATGAAGAAAAGACAGAAAAAAAATGTATTATCCTGATATTGTGTACAATATGAATGAAGCCGATTGATGACACCTATCAGTTGACACCAGACAGTGTAAGGGTCTTTAAAGAAGAAACTGTAAGGTGTGGGGGGGGGCAGAAGTGATAGCTGGCTATTTCGTGTCACCCTGAGGCACACCTAATGATGCCAGATGATGAAAATGTCCCTTCACTCTGTTTCCGTGCCTACAAGGGCGGCGAGAAGCAACTACCATTTCGGAAGCTCCTCATCCCTATATTTGATGTGCCCCTCGGAGTCATTGAAAAGGTGATAAGAAATCGAAGCAGATATTGACACTTTCGTTGTGTTCAAACTGATTATTGAAATCGATAAATTGAAGCTCTTAATCACTGAAAAATGCGCGTTGCCAAGTTGTTTTTAAAATGTCAAAATATCAAAAATAAACCAGAGGACTACAAGGTAAAAAAGATTTGGATTACCGATGAAGTCTTTGACAAACTGATTCTTGATGCTGATAAAGAAACGAAGGAAAAAAGGTTGCTTGCATAATTGACAATTGCACACCTCACAACACTGTCAAAAATTTGAAAAACATAGAATTGCTTTCCTTCCCACCAAACTGCACAATAATTTAATTCTGCAGCCATTATATTTAGGATCGTCCTCAAGGGATACTAAAATTACAGGAAATTAGAAAATCGTATATGATGATTAACTACTTAATACTTCAAAAATGATACGAATTTTATGACTGTCAAAATTTGAAGCTAAAAATACTTTTCAGAAAAAACTCTAAAGATTCTGTTGCATGTGAAAGATTCAATTGCAATCTTACAAAGCTAATAATTTCAGAGAAATATCTGCGGGTTGCTTTTATGCTGGCAATGTCATATAATGCCATCTCGTAAATTGTTGTGGTACTTGCATTGTTGTCATAGGATGATAGCCTTCTGGTACCTCAAAATTTTGCGAGATGTCGCTATATGACATTATCCGAATACGAATACGTTCGGTTCACACCCAATAGCAACAATGCAATTATTGTGTTAACCAATTTGAATTGCATGTTAAACTAGATGCATTATTTTTATTTAAATGACCAGTTCATATGTAGGTAAGATTGAAAAATATTCATATGTAATCAGTATGTGATTCATCTCTAAATATTTTTTCCGGGGAAAAAAAAAATCCCGAGCAAAACTCGTTTTTCTAGGTACTGGAAATTAAAAATAATCAATATCTCCAACAAATAATGGGGCCGCGGTGGCCTGGTGGTAAGGTCTCGGCTTCGGAACTGGTGGGTTCCAGGTTCGTGACCCAATTCCACCGAAGAACCATCGTGTAAGGGGGTCTGTTGCACGTTAAATCCATTATGACCAAATGTCCTCCCGCTGGAGTGGTGTGGTGAGGAGAGGGGGGTGCCAGCTCAGGTGTCGTCCTCGTCATCTGACCACAGTTCCAAATTACGAGGTCCGTCCCAAAATAGCCCTAGTGTTGCTTCAAACGGGACGTTAATATAACCAAACCAACCCATCGAATAAACTGGTTGCTAAAAGCGGACAGAAAATAAATAAAATAGCAATAAACTTTGAACATACATATTTAGTAATACATTAAATAGCAGGATTCTTTTATTTAATTATTATATACTTTTAATGTTATTCAGATTCGCTCAGATCAGATAGTTAAATGATGATGATGATGTCGTGGCCGCGTTACCACAGAAAGGGGGTGCAGTAGCTTCTGATGGTAAAGACCCCTGAGCATCCGAGGGCAGAAATCTGACTTCTAGCTCACATGAAGATGAAACTCACACATTTGCTTGTACAACCCCTTTTTACAGGAGGGCACATTCACACACATCACAGATAGAACACAGGTGAAGAACAACCATGCCGGAAACGGGATTCGAACCCGGGACGCCCAGATCACAGAGAAGACGCGCTTTTCCTATGCTAGGACGCCGGCTTTCGTTGACATGTGGCGTCATTGATACAATATCAAAATTTAAATAGTAAAAAAACCGATAATTAAATTTTGAAAATATTGAAATAATGCATTGTTATCAAGGATACTCAGGTATTCAGAATTTTAATACATCAGCACATTGGGAAATGAGTGTCGATTAATTATAAAATTGCTTCTTTACAAATACGAAACAAATCTGAAATAAAAGTGTTTAAAAATAACTTTTTAATTCAGAACCCGATACATCTGAGAATTTATTTTCAAGTATATATCGGATGATCTTTTACTGCTATCCTCGTACATGCTTGAAACCATGTTAACATGGATTTGAAAACAATGCAAATTTTTAAAAAATGAGAAAACTAGACGCGTTGATCTTTGTTTAAATTCTAAAATGAATTGCGAATTTTTTCTTTTGTGGAAATGCTTTTTCCCTTGATGTTCAATTTCATGCTTTCAGACTTTAATTCATACAACATTCTATATTTTTTGTAAAAGTTTCTTATTCTAATTTAGCAATTATGAATTTTATTAAAACAAAATATATAATATTATTAATTTTTATTAATCACAGTAAATTATCATTTTTTGTGTACTGATAATGTAAAGTACAGAAAGTGAAAAATGTAATTACTTTGACAATACACAATTAAACTGTTCTTCTAAGAACAAAATAATGATAATTAGCACCATTATTACAGAGGAATTGTTTGTCTGTTATGTTAATGTATATGGCAATATAACAATAATAATATTTGCTAAAAATAAAGACGTGAATGTGTGGGCGTGTGTTTGCGCTCAACAGGCCAGATCATTTGACTACAACTAACAAATTTGGTAAACGTATATTTGGAAGGTAAAAATATGCACTTTGGAAAGATTTTTTAACATTTTAATTAGAATTTTAATTAACTTCTAAAAATGATATTGCATAAAAATTAATTTTATACTGTTTCAAAATTTTTAAAAAAAATTTTGATACCAATTTAATTGAAATTTTTGCTAAATGGCGGTAATTTTTATAGAATATATATATATATATATATATATATATATATATATATATATATATATATATATATATATATATATATATATATATATATATATATATATATATATATATATATATATATATATATATATATATATATATATATATATATATATATATATATAGGTGAGTTTACACACAATGAACAGAGCATATGCAGAATAATTAAAATAACATGCCTGACAACATTTTAATGCCTGACAATTTTACAAAATCATGGATATGAAGTTAATTTTCAACTATTTAAATGAAATTAAATATAATCAGCGCCTCCAGCGAATCAAAAATAAATATTGAATGTACTCAGGTGTTAGTATCTTGTTATCCTTTACAAATTCGTAAAACTTTTTTTGTAACATTTGAATTTAAGGTATTGCTGAATATCCTTTCGGATTAGAATGATAAAACCAGCACTTGTGTGGTTAAAAAAAAATCTCTTTATACATACCCAGAATATAATGAACACAATATATTTTTTTAACTAACACCAGAAATTTATTTTAAATTTAAATATTTTTGATAAATATGATAAAGACGTATGATATAGCGGCCAATATATTGTTATAAGCTTGTAAAGTTGCTTCCCAGCACGGTTAGTTCTATAACCGGAAAGACTGAAATACAGTCATCTATATTGAATGCTGCTTGGGTGCCGAGCCAGTGATCCCAGAGCTTAGCTACAAACTTCGCTTTCCGACGAATTTGGCGACAAAATAGATAATGCTGGAAACTTCGAGAATTTTAACGATCCGTCCATTAGGAACCGAGATACGCCTGGTTGGCCTAGAAGGTTCTCGGTCCGCCTCCCAGGAACTATAAAAGAACGGCAGTCACAAACTGCAAGGTGTCGTAACGAGTCTTCGAGAAGATAGCGAAACAACGGCGGAGTGCCAGCGTAGTGTGGAGCGCAAGTTAGTGCTGAACCGAGCTGTGTTCCGAGTCCTGTTGTCCATTGTGTAAGCAGCATCAAGTTGTGTGTCGAGTAGCCAGTCTTGTAGTAGTGAGTCGGCAGTTGGATACAACTAAAGCGAAGAGACAGAGGAGTGTTTCAGCCGTCTGGAGTGAACGTAAAGCGAAGTTCCGAGGATCCCCTCTCCTGCTGGATTTTGTCTGGCCGCTTTGTGTGCTGTGGTCGATTACTACTCGTGGACTACTGTTTACTGTCCTGTGTATACTCGGATGTAACTAGTATATAGTTGTCGTCTTTGTATTCGTTGTCTGTGTCTTTGTGTTTAATAAACGTCGTTGTTGTTTCCTACTGAGGCCTTCTGATTGTGTTTTCACACCATACGCCCACTACAAGCGAACCCGGTGATCCGTAGCAATATTTTCTTTCAAAGGGAAGCATTCTATTATTAACAAAATGGGCAGATCATATTTTCCAGCTTGTGATGGGTTTTTTTATAAATAGATTTTAATTTTTAATTACGCTGAACTTAAACGACTAAAAAAAAATATTGAAGGAAAAAAATTCATATAAAAATTTATATACACAAAAATTTATAAAAGTTTCCTAATTATGTATTTTACCATTTCTATGCAACAGTTTTAATAATATATTGAAAATCATTTATCAAAACAATGATTTTAAAAATAACCAAACGATCGTTTGGTTATTTATTATTAAAACAATGATTTTAATAATAAATAACCAAACGATTAATTTTATTATTTATGTGCATTAATAAAAATACGTTGTAATTAACTTAATGCATTGTAAGAATAATTTTTAAAAATGTCGAATGATTCGCTTTATTTATCCAGAGTATCTATAACGCTGAGATAAATTCGTTTCATGATTATTCAAAAGAAGTAATTTTCAGACGCACATTTTGAATAAATATTTAATTACAAAAACTGTAAAGATTCACGATGCATTTTTGTCTTGTTTCCAACATAAACCTCATTACAACAATTATTCTGCACTGTTCCTTTTACTGCATATAACTGATAATTGAAGATATTCTTTATTCAGATATTATAATTCCCAAGATATAATCAATTATGAAATATTGCAGAAATTATCGCGATGCAACTGCTATCCACTCATTTCAGATGAAATGTATAGGTTCTATCTATCAGTAGTAATTAAATATTGGTCATCCTCTGAGTTGGTAAAAGGTTAAGGAGAGGGTCTACAGTCTTAGAGGGGCTCGTATGAGTTTGTTGTAAAGGTACTTCTTTTAATTTACCCTCAAGTAATGAAAATTATTGTAATACATTGTTAATTGCAAAATATCGTTATTTTATAAAATAAATTTAAAAAACTTCAATGAAATAAAAAAATAAGGAAAATATTGTGCCACATAAAAATGTAAGTAAATACTGAGTCATTCCCTTACTCTTTCTAAATTATATGATTATTTAAATTCAACAGACAGTTTTAGAAAGAGAAACTAAGCATCTGAATAGATACTGCATTTTTGTAATTGAAGACTAAAAGTGATAAATGATATTAAGTGACAAAATATTTTTTATTTTAAAGTGGTAATTTTCTAAGTGGGTTCAAAATAGGGTGTAAAGAAGTTGCCCATAAAAATACGATTCTTTTATTTTTCCGGATTTCTCAACCTTTTCTTTCGGTTTTTATTTTACCACTTTTAAAATGAAACATTTACCACTTTTAGAATGAATTTATACTGTCCCATACAGTCATGTTACGACATTGTTTATTAGATACAGTAAGACCATAAAATGCATTTTATTATTTTTTCTTGTATATCGCCCCAATTTTCACAAATATTTCTTGGAAGATTCAATATATATGAATAATAGTAAATAACTAATTAATGGAGTATTAATAATAAACGATTAATTAATAAAGTAGTTAGCGATTTATGAATGAAATATTAATGAATGAAGTAAAATTCATGGAAATAAAACTAGTATTTCTATATAAAAATCACGACGGCTAAAAACATTCAAAAATATTTTATTCGCCCCTTCAAACATACAAAAGGTTAGTATAACTTTTAACCGGCAAACGATTTTACAGCTACCGAAACTATATTAAAAAAAAAAAAAAAAAACATTCATTTTCTTTTATTTCTTTTACATTATCAGCCATTCATTCATTTCAACATCACTCAAAAAATTTAATTTGAATCCATTTTTTGAAATCAATGAAGCATTGCGAATCCCCCCTTCCCCCCCCCCCTTGACTTCAGATATTCTTTTTCATAGCACATTTTTCACAGACGATTGAAATATGAGGGAAAAAGACAAAATATTAAAAACCAAATCTTCCACTTAGCCGTAGTTCATCTTTCTTCTCCGATGCTCCGTATCTTTCTCTCTTCTACACGTGCAGAAAAAGGAACACCCTCTAGGCACAAATCCGACCACCAACGTAGAGACCACCCGCATCGCTCTCTGTGTTAGTAAGCCCGCCTTGAAAATAATCTTGTTTCCCCTTTCAAGACTGACTGGCTGGACATGCTTTTTTTTTTTTTTTTTCATTTGAACAAAAATGGTTTCTCGGACGCAATGCGGTATTAGTCGATGGCAGAGAACGAAGGTTATTTTTCGTTAAGAGAAAATATCGTTTGGTAGGTGGGTACACCTTCTGTGTGGGGTTTTCGTGTTAGGAATTTTAATTAAGATTTTAGCATTTAAAGTGGGAAGCTGCAAGTTATTTCAGCAATTTGCCGCCAAAACTTTAGACAAAAGTTTCTTTCATGCAATAACAGGGGATATAACCAAGCAATTGATAGCAAAATTTCAAACTTAGATATATTAAATTTTATTGGAAAAAGCATATAAGAAAATATTATTAACTTAATATTAATTTTGGATTCATGACATTTTTTATAAGAATAGCCATATTATAATGAAACTACTTAAAGAAAATTTGAACTTTTAGTTTGGAACGTCATAGTATGATAATATCTTAAGCGTGATTCATCTGTCTTAATATTAATGTTAAAAATTGCCTCCTTATTTTAACAATATAATATAAATTATTAATATTGTCATAATGCATGTGTTCATCAAAGCCATAACAAAACAATGAAAAGGATTACTGTAAAATATGCTTACAAATATATTTAGAAATTTATTCAAATTAGTCAAAAATTGTACGGATATAAGATTGATGAAGTGAAAAACTAATTTTTAAAGAAATAAATAAGTATAAGAATATTTTTGCGCGATAAAATATTTCGAAGTTATTGAGGAAATTTTTTTTATTTAATTGACATTAAAATTAAAATTTGATTAAAATTAATTATAAATCTTTAAAAATATTTTCCTAGTGAACAAGTAGAACTCAAAAGGAATTAACCAAATTTTGTAATTCTAGATCCAGCGGTCCACCCTGTACTATTTTGGAACGATTTTCACGTCATGCTATTTACTCGTAACATCTAGCCCATAAAATTTACAGTGTTAAAAACTGCAAACGATTTATTTCGACAGCGACAAAATATCGTTTGCGTTTTGACTTTCTGAAAACTTCCTCACGTCACAGGCATATTTAATTGAAATGAAAAACAGATTTTCTGTTTAAATCAGAAAACTGCAAAACTAATTCACAAAAAACGAGCCTCTCGTACTGATTTTAGATCCCCCCCCCCCCGAAAAGTAGGGACTGCATGCGTCTGATTTTTAAACGAGATGGTCGTTCCATTAGCCTTCTTAAATTCATTTTCTCCATGCAGGACCGATATTAAGAGATATGGGGTCCCTACTTTTGGGCGATAATTTATTTGCTTAATTTTCTAGAAACTATGATTTTACTTTAAAAATACAAATCCAGCGAGGTTTCCTCCATCAACTTTCTATTATATTAACTTAACTTTGAGTATTTCGTTATTTGTGATATTGAGAAAAAACGAGAGTTTATTTTAGACATTTTTTTTCTTCTTATAGAAATTAAAATGTGATATGCATCTATTATTTTTGAATTAATAGAAAGAATTTGCGTTTTTAATTTTAAATGTGCTAGTATATTCAAGAATAGAAAAAAATGATAGACAACTTTTTGAGGCTTTAGCTCCAAATCTGATGTTGATCTGCAATTGTGATCTTAAAACCATATGCTAAATTTAATTCATCTAGCTCTAAAGGATATGGAATTATTTTGCCCGCATGCATGCGAACAAATAGTGCGTTTTCGCAGATGTATTTTGTCAAAAATTTAACAGAAAGCTACAATTGTGACGATATGATTACGTAGCAAATTTTAAATTTTCCCTGGTGGATATTTTTAGTAACTGCGTTGATAGAAAGACCGAGTAATTCAAAAACTGGTTATTTTTTTATTTTTAGGGGGTTTAAAACATAAAAAATTATAAAAATTACAAGCACCTTTTTTTTTTTTTTTTGATGATTACAATACTTTTTTTTACGAGAAAAAAAAAGAGGAAGGATTGGAAGGAGAGGAATGAGTGATACAGTAAAAATTTCAACTCTCGAAATAAATGTTGCTGATAAAAAAAAAAATGTTTTCTTGTTTATATTCATGCTCATATGCTGACAGATATAATATCATTTTTGATCACTTTATTTTTTTAAATTAAAAAATATATTACAAAGTATATTATATAAACTCAATATAATATAAACTCAAAGAGCTAACAAAATAATATGAGAGTAGTAGTAAGAAAAGCTTAGAAAATATTAAATGAAACTCTTTATGTAAAAATAAAAATTCAAGAATGATTATGAGCAAAATAAATTATATCAGAATATAACTTATTTTTATGACTAATATTATAGAACTATATAATAATCTCATGTAAATTTGTTTTTGTAAAAAAAATTTGGTCTATAGCTTTATTTTAATTTAATTGAGATTTTTTTCTTACAACATTACAAATGACACATCTAACACTGTGTCTTCTAAAGAAAGAAGCGACATTAACTAACCCATATTTTCTTCATTTGAAAATCATCTTCAGGGCACAAAACAATCTTTCACAAGGTTTTTGAAGATAATTTTGGAATGATATGAACAATTTTAAAACTATCTTAAAAATATCTACAAAATTTATGCATGTTTTACTTTCTAAGGTTCGAAATACATAAAAAGAAAGAATTGGCATCGTCAAATATTTGAACTTCAGATTTTGTCTGGGTATCTGGGTACAAGTAAACACGATAACTACAACTTGTGAGCTAGATGAATGAGATTTGGTACACAGATTTAGCATTTAAAGTATCTATCCGTATCAAAGTTGAAACCAAATTTGCTGAAGGGTTGACAGTCCACCGATCAGCCATTTCATATACAAGCAAAAATGTAACAGCATAGATAAATTAAATTTGATATTTGAATTGTATTTCTGTATCAAATGTTGATTTGAATCGGTTGGAAAAAGTGTGTAGAAAACACATATTCGGCTTGCTTTAATGTATTACGTAGTAAATAATTCTCTTGGTATGGGCTATGAAAATAAAAATCTTAACAGTTGTTGCGGACGCGAAATTGCTCGAGGTCCACAATTTTTATACGAAGAGGAGAGGGGGGGGGGGATAACATCTTTTTAAAAAGAGATTACGAAAAATTTTGGGGTTGACTCTTCTCACTGATTTATTGAATTTAGAAGCATTTTTAGTTCAAAAGGTTGACCTTCTAACTTTGATGAAAAATTTCTGAAATGAGATGCTGCATCGAATTCACTGATTCGGTTGTATAATTATTTCTTTTTGTTGGAAATGGTTTAAAAGAAGTCAAAGGATTTAAAGATTGAAAATGTAGAATAAATTTACTCAAACGATAATAAGATTCAAATTATTCTATCAATATGCTAATGATACGTCTTTTTAATGAATTTTAAATTAATGCATTCGATGTATAGAGATGATAAAATTTTCAAAAGAGTATTAAATATAATGTATCCATGAAGGGCCAAAAAATTTTCAATTCTTTCTCTAACAGAATTCAGATAAAAATAAATTTTATGAATTGAAAATTTACGGTGTAAGAGAAAAAAAACTCTGAAATATGGCAGAAACTGTATTTCCAAGCACTAAAGATCGCTTGGAAATCTTTCTCCCTCTTGGATCTCTTGGAAATCTCTTGTTTTCGCTAATTGCATTATAAAACTTCCAGCGAACTTTCGAGTGATTTAAAACTTATTCCCTTAAGATCATTGAAGACTCATTGTATGGATATATTTAAATAAGAAAAAAATAATTAAGAACTGAATAAATGTTAAAGTTTATACATTGAAACAACCAAAATATATGTTTTGATATTATTTTTCAATGAAATTCGAAGGACTAAAAAAACAATTTGAATTACCGACGAATTTGATTTAAAAACTTTCCAATCAGCTAAATGTCACTGCATATGGAATGCTTTGAATCGTTTAGAAGGACTGAAAAATACCTGAGCAATTTTTAAAATCAGAGGAAGATAGCATTGATGACATTTTTGTTGTTTGACATTAAAAACCTTAAACAAACATTTTCCATTAAATCATTAAATAGCATACTGAGATCGGCTTCCAGGACACTTAGCGGTCTTTTCTCTTAATTCCTGGACCAACCTCTTCAATATATCTATAACTAACATTGAATCTGATTATTTTCATTATTAATGAACTTAGCTTTAATAATTAAAATTTTGTCTTGTTTTTCTTATTTTGATTCATCAATCAGTGCTTCTACGAATCGAAAAATCATCTAGTTTAAAGATAATGAAAATGATAATTGTTAATTAAGAATTGCATTTGATATATTCAAAAAAAATTATCATTTTTTTTTTTTTTTTTTTTTTTTTTAGTTGGCATTTATTTATTTTCTCGTATAAGCAGTATAGAGAAAAATATTTGTAATCAAAAAATTCGAAGTCGAACTTTTAACGAATCTCCACGTTTTAGACTACTATAAATTCGAGAAACACATTTTTGGAAATTGTTTGTTTGTCTCTCTGAGACAAAGATAATTTAAAAACGCTTTGACTAATTGTACTCGCTATATGATTAATATGACCCGATATATGCCAACTCTAGTGAAGAGATAGATATTTACAACAATATTATGAGCTCTTTGCTCGTCTTTATAAAAAGAAATAGCAAATTTTTTAATATCAAAAAGTTAATTTGGGAAATACGTATACTACATTCACATCAAATGAAGTCGCCATTTTTTCTGCACTGCAAACATAGTGTTGACGCTTCACAGAAATAATTTTTTCTGTGGAAAACTGAATTTTTTCAACGCATTTGCAATATCAAAAATAACGACTTAAAAATAAGAATTTCATCCCACTTTTTAACACTGCAAACATATTTATCCATTTGTCATCTATGTGCAGAATAAAATATCACACTCAAACTTGGCCAACTCAGAAAAATAAGTGAGGTCGGTGGTCACCCCCTTACCCTTCTCTTCCCGCCGCCACGTCCCCATTATTAAATGTCCATTTTGTACTTTCAGGAAAAAACGTTTAACACATGTACTTTAGTTATGTCACCAGCAGATTTATGCAGCAAATCTTAGTCACAAGTGAAATCTCTTCCTTTATGATTTCAAATAGCTTTCTTATTTACAATAAAAGTTATTAAATTGAATAAACAATCCGAATTAGATGTATTACTATCGAATCAAATATATATTTATAATAATCGAACAAAGGTCTCACTAGTATAGTATATAGTCGTTGTTAGTAAACCAACAGGTCATAGGTTCAAATTTTAAAGTAACTAAGAAGGCATGCTGCTAATAAATACAGGTCAGCAATAAGACAATTGCTAAAAATTAATTTTTTTAAATATTTTAATAGGTAATTGGAATAAATTTTGAAGATATATAGTACTGGGTATAATTTGCCAAATACAGAGAAACTATGCTGTACAATATTGGGAACTATACTACACAGTATCGAAATCCAATATTAATCAATAAGACAAGAAATGATATTGTTAAATATTACGTAAAATAATATTGTCTTTCCAAATTTTACATTATACAATAGAGTGTGTTATTTCGATTCTGGAGAATAGTTGAAACTTTGAATTGCATTTCTTTGGGTTTCTTTATCATTTTCAAAAAATTTTAACCCCTTAACTGTTTTGCCCGAATGCCCTACGTGCATCGATTTATCGAATTTTGATAGTTGTAAGCAAAAAATAAATCATTGATAACAATTATAATTCAATATTCAAATTACTTCGAATACATATGTATGTCAATGGATTTCCATTTGAATCAAAATAAGAAAATATTCCCAAAAATAGAAGGAGTCATCTTATTAGATAGTAAAGAAAATAAAGCAGTTAAGTATTTAAATTCAAATCGTCATTATTATTAGTCAATCAGGTTTCGTTTAGTTATATTAATGTCTAGTTTTAAAGCAATTTTAGGGTTGTTTTGGGGACCACCTCATAATTCTGAATTCACGATCAGATGACGAGAACGACATCTGAGTTGGTGCCACATCTCCAAACTTCCGCGCCACACCAGGAGTGAAATCTTTTGGTATCAACAGATTTAACTTGCACCAGATTCTCTTACATGTCAGTTTTTCGATGGAATCTTGTTTCAAATTTAGACCTCTCCTGTATGTTACCACCTCAAACCTTATCTTGTCTCAAATCTGGATTCCGAAACCTTACCACCAGGATACTAAAACCAAGATTAAAAAAAAAAAAAAAAAAAAAAAAGGAATGATTTACCAATAGCCTAATGAAAAATTGAAATGATGGGCATTTAATTTTTTTCGAGAGTATTTCTTGCTCTGATAATTTTATTAAAAGAATGTTAGGAATCTGGATAGGTGCTTTAAGTGTTATTCTAAGGACCATTGTCTATAAATATTGTAGAAAATTGAGTAAGGTGTTCTTGGAAATTATGATTAAATTTTTACTTTCTCGTATACGTATTATAGAGAAAGTATAACAATCATCAAAAAATTCGAACTCGAGATTTTGATGAATCTGCATGTTTTACACCTCCCTGAGTTCGCTACACATGAGTTCGAAAAGCACATTTTTAGAAAATGTCAGTCTGTCTGTCTGTAACAAAGATAACTCAAAAACGCTTTGAGCTTGATGGATGAAATTTGGTATACGGTATATCTTTATAAAAGATTTATAGATTTCTATCAGATTTTGAGCAAAATCCGTTCCCAGGGAGTCCACCTGGCTCGTATTTAATTATAAGTTAACACAATAACTAAAAAAACTTGAAATATATCTTATAAAGAGAGATATCTCTTCTTCAAAAGTCACGAAAAAGAAGAGAACTATATAGATAAATTTGGTACACACATTTAAAATATGTAGTGTAGACACCTTTCAAATTTTGAACCAAACCCAATGATTGGTTAACTGTCTGTCGGTCTGTATTTTCAGAAATAAATAAACGCAATAACTGAAAAATGCCATGATTAAATATGTTAAATCTAGAACAGAATTTTGTGCATGCGTCCTGCTATAGGGGTAACGCGTCTTCCCCGTGATCTGGGCGTCCTGGGTTCGAGTGCCGGTTAGGCCATGGTTGTTCTTCTTCTGTTCTACCTGTGAGTTGTGTGAATGTGCCTCCTGTAAAAAGGGGTTGTGCAAGCGAATGAGTGATGTGTGAGTGGCAAAGTCATACTCTTGGCCATAGGTGGCGCTACTAAAACAAGAGACGCACCCCCTATCAGCTAAATCGCTGTCTTCGTAACAGCGGGCTTGTCTAAGTGCCATAAGAAGCAACAACAATGCAGAATTTTGTACTACAAGTGAAACTTTTTAGTCGCCAATTTTTGTTTCAATAGATTGGAAAAAAATGCATCTAAAATATAGGTTAGATTTTTGAATGTTATCAACCGCATGCCAGGCTGGAACGCCAAAAAATTCTCTAAGGATGACACGATAGATTTAGGAAGGATGCTAAATTCTTGCCAAAGGCTAATATATCATAGCTTATTTTAGTCTAGTTATATTTAAGTCCCATTATAAAGCAACACTAGGTTAATTTTGGGACAGAGACCACGTAATTTTGAATCGTAGTCAGGTGACAAGGAAAACACCTGAGCTGGTACCCCCTCTCCAAGCTTTCACATCATACTACGCCAGTGAGATGACGTTTGGTCCCGATGGGTTTAGCTTGCATCAGGCACACTTACATGAGGGTTTTACGGTGGAATCAGGTCTCGAATCTGAGGCCCTCCGGTTCCGAAGCCAAAACCTTACCACCAGGTCACCATGGCCCATTAATATTTCGTAACTATTGCACCAAGATATTATACCAGGGAATGCTATGTAAGACGCTCTCTGGTATAACACCTTTATTAGAGAGTGCGTGAGAAAGTTTTTGGGATACCACTCCCGCTGGTTTTTTTTTTCAATTTCTTTGAGAACCTGAAATTTTCAGATCATGTAATTAAAACTGCAACATTTAGATTATTTTTTTCAGCAGAATTCTAAGATGTTTTAACGATACACCCCTTGGAAGCGCAACATTCTTTGGAATCTCGAGTGGTCGCATAGTTTTTTAAAGTCATTTTTTTTTTCATTAATGATCTAATCTGTATAATATAGAGAGGCTGATCAAATGAAATATATGTTGAATTACCGACTTTATAGTTCTATTTTTTATCAAAATCAAAGCTTTGGTTTTTTTAGTTATTTTAGTAAAAAATAAATAAATAAATAAATCTTCTGATCGCTTGAGATCTAGTGCGACATCAGTCAAATCGTACGAAATGAAAAGTTATTATTGGTCTTTTCTGACTCTTTTTTTAACTGTAACTGCTTAAATGCTTAAAAAAAAAACAATTTTTTTTTATTAGTCTTCGGAATTTTTTTTTTCAAGAACCGTTCTTTATTTCTCTTGTGTACATTTGTTATTTGAGTCGTAGCAAATTTAAATAATTTTTGTTGTTTAGACCGTCTATTCTTATTTTTGTGTATAATTTTATTAATAAAACAGTTGATTAAGTCATTCGGTAAACTAAGAAAACATTTGAAATAAAATAATATAAAAATTAAATAATTCGTACATTTGAAAAAATTTTTGTACTTAATATTTGAGAAGAATAATGATATTATTCTTGAGAAGTGCCTTTAAGTCGATATTAATATTTTCCAGTTATTGTAAATACCGGCGGCTTTTTTAATTCGGAGACTGCATATTTTACTGATTTTGAGGCAGAGTACTGCCTGTCATACTTGTGACAAGGTAAAACGAATTTATTTTATATTTATTGAATTTTATGATTACATTTTCTGACATTTTGGATGCTTTTATAATGTTGATTTAATTTTCATCAAAGATCCCATTGAATTAATAATGAAGGGAATATAATATTAATAAGCTTCTCCTATGATAGCAATGAATTAATAATTGAATTGTACTTTTAACTTGAAAAATGTTTTAGTAAGACTGATATATTGTGTAAATTCCGATAATGTTATTGATCATGCTTCAAACTTCGTTCAAAAATATAGTATTGTATCTGTATTATTAGGAATTACAAAGGTGTAATTCTTTAAAATAGAGACTTAATTTCCAAAAACAAGGATCTCAGAGTCTGACCTTTCAATTCTTTTTTCTCTATCTAAAATGTGTAACATTTGTTTCACACATCTTGAAGTTTCTACCTGGAACTAATTGATACCTACTAAAAAATTAATACATTGTCAATATTTATAAATTATTATTTAAATTTAGTTTGATAAATTATATGCCAGTCAAATAAATGGTATTTTTTCAATTATAAAAGGTTTATTTATTTTTGTAAGTATTAGGAGTTTTCATATTTTCTAGTCTCCTTTATTGTGTCTACTGGGAGAACAGATAAATTTATTTAAGGTTGTAAGTTCTACAGAAGAATTTGACATATATGTATGCCATGGTTTTTCTAATTTTATTGTTTCAAGATATCTTCATATTTAAAAAATATTTGGAACCTGAAAATTATTTATCATGATTTTTTTTTAGTTATCTTTGAATATAAATTATCAGGAATGTTCTAAAAATATATTTAGAAGAATTTTATATCAATGGTTGTATTCTTCATCAGTACTTTAGAGCAATTTCTGAATCTTTAAATTGCTTGTCAAATCATAACTTTCTTAACATTTGGAGCTGGGAACAACTGGTGTAACAGTAACATTTAAACTTAACAAAGATTATGTTCATTGTAATTAGAGAGTATCTTATATTTTTATCTGTTTATGTACACTTGGAATTTGGAAATTTATAGCCAAATAATTTATATTTATGATGGTCAGTATCTATTTAGAAAAAAAAAAAAAAAAAAAAAAATTAAATTTTTTATATTTTTATAAATTGAATGCACATATAGTCATATTTTTAAGGGGAAAGGACAAACTTAAAATTTTTAAAATCTGATGTGTCTGCAAGAGTTGAATATCATTTCTATGAGGGAAAAGAATGATATTTGTGTTTTTGCATTCAACTTTACAAAGTTATGGTTTCACAGCATTTAAAATTTACTTATTATTTACAATTAAAAAATATATTATAAATTTACAAATATGACACATTATTTTATTAATTATCAGTTATAGATTGTTGTTCTATAATATAATATTACTTTGGGAAGTTTTAGATTGAGATTCTTGACAATTTGCCAATAGCTGATGACTTCTGGTTTTTCGTTTGTATTTGCAAAAATAAGTGAATTCAATAGAAAATGAAAAATAAAAGTTATAAATGTAAATTCTATTCTGAAAATAAAATTATAAATGCATGCTCATTTTTAGGGACAGTGATTAAAGAAATCTGAACTATTCTAGATCACCGTGCTTTTTTTAATTTGAATTTCTTTAATTCAATAAAAAGGATAATGTGCAGACCTCTACTAAAATAAAATATTATGATCATGAAATTTTTTTTTTATTATTATTATTGTTATCAAAAACTAAATATTTAAGCTTCATTTTATTTTGTTATTTGAAAATGTAGATTTATCTTCAGTCATATTGTGCTTAATCTTTAATTTCTTTATACAACATAATTTTTTTGAAGTTAACTTCTAAACTTCATTAAGGCTTCAATAAATCATAAGTATTCATAGTAAAATGTCTAACTTAGGTGAAAACTTATTTATTTTCAATATAGGTGTGAGTTCTGCATTTATGGATTTGTTGTTTATTCTCATGTTTTATTTGCGTACATATCTATTTCTTTACATCATATATAATATAAGAAATGAAGCTGTTATTATTTTTAGCGAAGTTTTAATGTTGCAATATTCATATTAATCATTAAGTTTGTTTTTCTTTCCAGAGCTGAAAAAAAATGGAATTCATTGTGCTATGTTTTCTTCTGCTAATAATCGGTTGTTATGGAATTGAAAATCAGTTCAATGGTCTGGCATATAAATCTGTTACGAAAGATGGGAGATATGATGCTGGAATATGTTCTATGGAAGCAACTTGCGAGAAATCGCAAAGTAGCCAAAATTTAACGTGTTTTGGAACAGAGTTACCTTATTCTATAACCTCATTAGCTTTAGCTGAAGATTCAGAATCTCATTTGGAAGTGCAAGTATGTATTTTCCTTTATTTACTATAAGGTTATACTTTTTGAATTTTTATTAAATAAATTTCTTTCTTAGGAAGTAAACGAATAATACTAAAATCTATGTTATAAAGTTAATTGCTTAAAAGACTTCTAAGCAATTCTTCTCTAATTCAGATAATTGATTTGTATTTATCTTTTGCATTTTCTCCTTATTTGGCCAAACACCTGTCAACATAAAGTTAGATTCTTTTTTATTTAATGAATATTATTTCATCTAAGGTGTGAATGTATTTGGGATGTAAGTGTCCAATAATAGTTTGTGTGAAATTAGCATCTAGTACTAGCCATGCTGTAGTTAATGGTAAGAATACTCAATTTGTAATCTTAAAGCTCATTTAATCTACTAAATAAGTACAACAGTATCCTTAATGCCCTTTTTTAGAAGTATCTACAAGCAGAAAGTAAGACAATGATGGCCTGTTTGAATGTTAATAGAGAATGTATTTTATTTGAATTTATGATTTACATTTTTATGTCTAAAATATGCAATTTAATAGTTCTTGATTTTTTTTCTTTCAATTAAAGTGGGAATCCTTCATTTCATTCTTTAAAATGATGAATTTTTTTAGTTTTTAATATATATATTTTTTTCTAAATAGGATAATCTTGCTCTTTGGCAAGGTTTGAGAAGCATTCCTAGATGTTGGGCTGTTGTTCAACCTCTTTTATGTTCTATTTATATGCCAAAATGTGAAAATGGCTTAATATCCTTACCTACACAAGAGATGTGCAGAATTACTAGAGGCCCATGCAGAGCTGTACAAAAAAAACATGCTTGGCCATCATTTTTACGTTGTGAAAATAAGAAGTTATTTCCACCGCGTTGCAGAGTAAGGATTTTTCTTTTTAAATTTTCTAGATTAAGCCTTTTATCTCACAATTTAATTTAATATTTTTTTTGGATATGACTTATATTTTTTGTATATAAAATGATATTCCATTTGATATTTTTTTACTCTTCTTCAAGAAAAGTAATTTAGATAGAAATTTTATAATTAAAAACCAAAAATGCAATAAGTGTTCCCTTATCCCCTCAAATCCTTACATCAGAATGTAATGAATACCAAAGGTTTCAACTTGACAATCGATATAAATGCCAACATACTCTTTGTTTAAAATTTAAAAAAAAAATGCATTGGTAGATCTTGTTAATGACAGAACTTCCTCTAAATCATCGTGAGAACGTTTTCAAGTGCTATGTTAACCTTTATGGGTCGTTATCACGTTTTTCACTTGTTTTTTTAGCTTGTTTTGAGTATTAGATTGTTCGCTAAATTTATCTTGAGATAGTCATGTTGCATAATAAAAATTAAGTCTGCTAGAAAGATGTAAGCATATATAGATTGAACAGGCAGGAATGTAAATAGGATATTAACTAAGTATCACTGACTTAGAAATTAAAGCAAATTCCAAATCTAGCCTGTAAGATTTGCAATCCTACACTTATTGAGTTTTCCATTTTTATTCTTCAGCTAATAGTCAAGCTGGTGGGTTTGCTTGAAATATCTTGTTCATATTTTTTATTTAAAGTTTGTATATTTCTATTATTAAAGCTGGGGGATTTGAGATGTATACATTTACAATTTTCTATTTAGGATCACCATATTGGTGTACTCTTAAAATCTCTAAAATATTCTATTGTTGCCCATTTGAAATGTATCATCCAATGACTCTTCCTTCAATGGATCTCCTATTAAAAGATCTTCTTCTCTGAAAAAATGTATGATTTTGAAGGCATCATCCAGATTTAATACAATGGCTGTTATACTTAGATAGATTATGAATCATTTGGGATTTAGTTCTTGTATCAAATTTAACAGTTTTTAATGAAAATTTCATTTTAGATATTCTAAATTATCATCTCAGGATGACAAAAGCACAAAATTTCTTGGTATACAAAATTAGGCCACTTTTTGCAAATCATACCCATGTTGAATATAATTGCTCCCTAAACAGACCTACAACTGTACATGTTATTATATTTGATGTATGTCTTCTTATTTGATATATTTGCTTAATGTATCTTTGAATAGCCAGAACCTATTCAGAAAATATTCTTTATTATACCAATTTATAATTATCGATATGCAATAATCAATTTGATATGTTGGTTTATAAATTAATGACATCATAATGGAATGTTGAATTTCTTGTGAGTTGTTTCAGAGGGCATTCAACAAAAAATTTTTAATCTGAAGTCAAATTTATCAAAAAGATTCCTTTTTACAATGCTAGCTTTTATGATTTAGAGAAAATAGAAGGCAATGAAAGCTGTAACATTTAATATAGCATGATCAACCCAAGACTATACTAGTGGTTGCTCAATAAAATATTTGAAATAATAACTGAAATTTTGAAATTTATAAATATAAGTAAAAAAATATAACAAATCCCAGTTCTTAATTCTTAAAAATATTTAATGAACTGTGTAATTTGTGATTGGTATGGAATTTCAAATGAAGCCTTTTCGTTAAATCTAATTTTTCTATTTGATTTTATTAGTCATACTTGTGTTTGAGGATACATTTTATTTAATAAAAATTTATAACCTTGTTGAAAGGTTTAGGTTTTGTAATTAGTTTATATTATTTTTTAATTTTTTTTTGTTATGTATTTAGAATATAGTTATTATTTTTATTTTTTGTTTGTTTCTTTGGGTACTTTTTTAAATGTATTTATTTTTATTTCCAATAGAATCCTCTTCAAGAAATAAAATTTAACACTAGTTTCAAGTGCATTCCACCCTTAGTAGAAACTGATAATTCTGATATTTATTATGAAGATGTAGATGGTTGTGCCTTACAGTGTCAGAATCCTTTTTATACAGACAAAGAACATGATGATTCTCATTTTTTTATTGGTTGTTTGTTTAGCGTGGCTCTCTTTGCAAATTTGTTCACTGTGGTGAGTTCTTTGAAGAAAGCTTTTATAAAGTATACACAATTGTAAATTTATTATTAAAATGTGTGTGCTAATTCAGGACTAAAAAATTATTGAAGTAATTATAATAATTGACTATTAATTAAATGGCTGTATTAAATTTTAATTTAATTAAAAGTAAAACTTTTTAGCAATTGTGTATTCCTTTTATACAATGGAGCCTCTGATTAATCCTCAATAACAACAACAAAATAATAATGGATATTACAAATGAAAAAAGTCTATACAGTTTGGTTTAATCATGCTATTGATTGATGATTCTTAAACTTAATATTACAGTATATGAACTTTGTGTTATGTTTTAACTGTGAAAAATTCCCTAAAATATAATATTACATGTTTTTCTAGAAAGATTGTTTTATTTTAACTTTTTTCCCCCCTTTGTGTATGTGTCGGTGTAATGAAAGAGATAGGATTAGAAAGAATACATATGATCAACCATGAAATTAATTTCATTTAAGTGATGTGATGGAAAAATCTTTGGCACATTTTATAAAGGAAATTAAAGTGTCCAATTTCATCAATATTTAAGACTGAAATTATTTATTGATGCAAAAAATAATTTCTCATTTAAATTTTACTATAGGATAATGAAAGAAATTTAATATGTAAGATATGATTAAAAAAAAAAAACCAAGAAATTATATCAAATAATTTAAAATATAAAATTTGAACAATATAAAATGATGTAGTTTTAGTTTTATTTTCTTTACTGGAAAGTATGTTCTTTTGTCTTACAAATATAATTTTTCAAAAAAAAAAAAAAAAAAACTCATGTTGTTCCTTTATTGGAAATTTGGAATTATTTTGACTATGAGTAATCCATTTTGATATTTAATTCACTTGCAATACATATTAGGCTCTCCAATTATTGATATTTTAATTCAAATAATAACATTTTTGGCTTAAAGAATAATAGGTAAAGCAGAGGAAAGATGAATTGACCTTTTCTAAAATGACAGTAAATGTTATAATGCATAGTTAAAATAAAACTTTAATTTTATTTAAATAAAAGCTAGTTTACAATTAATATTGTTAATTGTCATACTATTTCTCTTCAAATATTGTAAATTCAAGAATTTTTTTTGTTGAAATAACCAGTATAGATGTTAAAAAGAATATTGAGTAATGAAATTATGCATAATATAATAGTATGAGAATATGTAAAAATGCTGGTATATCTAAGGAAAGGAATTGAATAAATTAGTAATTTCTTAACGTTTATAAGGGGGGAAAATCTATTAAAAAAGCTGAAGGAAAGAACAGAGAATATAAGTTATTTAATCTTATATTAAAAAAATTATAGGTAAGGACTTATTGTCATAAATTATTAATAAAATCGTAATTATTTTTTCAATATCCTGTTAATAAGTATACTATTCAACAGCAGAATTGCAACTTTTTTAATAGTAAAAGTGTCACAATATATATTTTTTAAAAATATTTTCTTTGAAAGAGAATAAAAAATATTTGTATAGTATATATTATATTACTTTACAAAAAAAAAAAAGGATGAAGCTAATTTAATAAATTATATAAACCTAAGCAAATTGATATTGAGAATACAAAATGAAAACGAGTAAAACTAACACCTTTTGCATGATGATAAATAGATAGGATAGATAGTCACATTGACTGTGGCTTACATTCGTCATTGCAAATGTGGTGACAGTTTGACTCTCAGTATTTTAAAAATTAACTGTTGACTAGGGCTGTGCCAATTTTCGATTTATCAGGGGGGGGATCCGTATTTTTTAAAAAATCAATTTTCTGATGCCAGTTTTTTAAAAAATATCGATCTATTGAAATCATGAGCATGAATAACAGTTCACGATAAATTGCGATACAATAATCGATATTTTCAAGTAATTTTTTTTTTGCTCTTCTTTCTTTTTCACTTTTATACAGAATTTTTTTTAGTATTTCTTTAAACACTGTCATATTCTAATATATAAAAGTATTTTAAGCATGTCACTTTGGAATTAATATCTTCTGCTTTCTGTTCCCTAACTGAATGATACCATTATGGAAAAATAATTACGGTTATCAAAAGGTTGTAGACTGTCCTTTGTTTAATATCTAAATATTCATCTTCAGAAATAAAAGAAAAAGGATTAATTCAGATCAAATTGGCAATTGCAACTCGCATTTTCACTCTTAAGCATTCTTACATTAAAAAAAAAAAAGAAATTCCATTATACTTCTGCTTTTGTCTAGCGGTTCACGATAAATCGCGATACAATAAATTGAAATTAACAATTATTTTACGTTTTCGCTTTCATTTTGGTTACCGGTTAGTATTTATTTTTGTTGCTCTTCATTTTATTGACCTTCATATATCATTTTTGTTAATATTTTTATAAATACTATCGTATTCTAATATACAAAAAAATACTTTTTTTAAACACAGTGTTATAAATTGTAACATTGAGACATTGCTTTGACATTGACACACTTTATTAAACGGTGTTTAACAAAATTATTTTCTAACTATTTTTATTCAAAAGAAAAAAAAATATTTTTATTATATAAATTAAAACTTCCTTTTATTTGGAGTTGTTCTGATCAGTCAATATGTTAAAAGATGCTATTTATAACTTGTAACAGCTTAATAACTTATAATAATGATTTTGTGATATATCCAAAAATATCTATATGTGTTGGATGATATATCTTAATGATGAAGTTCAGTCATCTCACAGCCCAACTGTTCACCTAAATATGGCATATTTTGCTTCAATATCTATAGATAGCAATAACATAAAAGAAGAGGAAGGGAGAGATTTTCCCTCCCCTAGGAATGGCATGTTCTTAATTTGAGCAAGAAGTTAAAATGACTCCATCTCATCTTTTTGGGGTTATACAATTTAAATTAACAAAGAAACAATGCTAATCAAAAGCAAGGAAAAGTGCAATTTAACTAAAATAAATAACGGAATTTGATATGTTACCCTCTTCATCTGTAAAAATACGGCAAAGTATTTTAATTAATTCCTCAAACTTTTTTAATTTGTTACATAAATATTATTTTAAATTATCAATAATTAGTAATTTCTTCAACTTTATTTTCTTGTGTATGTTTTTATATGAATTGAAAAATCAGTATATTTTGAAACCTCTTATAGAATTTTTCAGCTGTAATTTTAGTTGATTTACAACATATTTTCATTTTTGTAGATCACTCTGCTTATCAGTTCTAAAGCAACAAAGAAACTGCCTTCATCCATTATACTCTACATTAATGTATGCCTGATAGTGACATCTTTAGGATGGCTTGCACAATTTGTTCCTGGATTCAGAGATGGTATTATTTGTAATTCAGATGGAACATTGCAGCAACAGCAACCAAAGTGAGTGAAAACGTTTTTATTAAATAATTTGTCCTTCTATACATTGAATATAAAAGATTCTTTTGCAAATACTCATGAATCATTTACATGCAACTGGATTAGATTTGATTTATCGTACTTTTTAAAGTATTGCCATGGACTAACTACAAGTAAAATAAATAATTTTCTAGAGATTAAGAGTTTTAAAGATTTGAAGACCTAATTTTTTTCAGGTTTTATTGTAGTAATTCAGAATAATTTAATTTTGTGCTTTTATATAAAAACAAGGATTGTACACTAAAACTTATTGTAAACTTATTAAGTCCAAGTCTTGATTAAATTGTAGAACATAATTCTAATAATATTCCTAAATATCTTTTACAAATTTTATGTTATCTTAGGTTTTTAAAAAAAATCTATTTTTAAAAAAATTATTTTGCTTAAAATTATTTTTTAATTAAAAAATGTTGGGCATTTTTTTCTGTATGCAACAAACTAGTATTCCTTTTATTGCAAGAAACCAGTTCCCTTGAATGTAACCTGCAATGAAATATATTTTGTAAAAATTTCTACCTAAAATTGCTTACGTCAAGATTAAATTAAAATGAACTTTTTTTTTTAACTGTCCAGATGCTCAAATTACTTGATTGGAATTATAATCAATTAAAGGAAAAATCTCAATTATAGTAAAGAAATCTATTTTCTATGTCCATTTTTATCCATTGCAATTTCTATGTATCTATTTTGAATCATGATGCCTATAATATTATTTATTCATTGTCATCAGAATTTAACAAGTTGGTAGTTAGTTTATAGTAAAGATTCTGATAAATTTTGTTTAAGTTATGTTAGAAACACCCAATATTAAAACATTTGTAAAATAAATTTTTCAATAATTAAAAAAAAACATTTTATGCATTTTTTTAATACCTTGGAGAAAATGTGCATCTCAAAGCAATTTTTACATTTTTAAAAAATATTAATTAAAAGTTAAGTAGAATTATGTGTGGGGTGTCATGGTATCTTCCTGAAATATTAGTGCACAAAAATTAATTTTACATTCTTTCAAATTTTAAAAATTATATTTTTAATTTTACTAATTGAATAATTATGCATATTTTTTTCTGAATTTTGGCAATTAAAAAAAAAAATTGCCTAATCTTTAGCAGTATATTATATTGCTGCTTTGAAATTCAAACCATTTTTTTTTTTTTTTTTTACCAAATATTAAATTAGTTTGCATTGCCACAAAAGAAAACAAATGAATCACACAATTATATTTCTAATAGTGCTATAATGGCTTATTACTTGTCTAGTTAGAAAGTGAATGAAATATATGTAAAACAGGATGGGGACTAAACTAGAAAATGGATTTTTTTTTTTTTTTTTTTTGTTATCAGTGAAATGTTACAAGTTTAGGTAGGGAAATTTTTTTTAGTTTTTGTTGCCACCCTGTAAAACTACCGAAATACATGGCTTTAATGTCTTATAATTTGAGGGAATCATGGATTTGAAGTTATGTCTTAAGCAATTAAAATAAAATGTAATCAATATCCCCACTGTGAATTAGTTAGTTTTTAAAAGCAGCTAATGTGTAATAAGTAATTTCAAAGATGTTTGACAAGAACTATAAATTGTATTTCCCTAATGACTTCAGGATTGGGAAAGCACTTTCCTGTTTCTTGCTCAAAATCCTTTAAGTAATATCTTGATGTTTTTTAGTTATATATTAATAATTTCTCTCATAAATTTAAACTTCAAACTTCATAATTTTATATATAATTTTTTTAATCACATTGTAAATTTCTTTTCAGACCAGCTTGTGCTGTCCAATTTATTTTTATATATTATTCCACAATGGCCGCTATTACATGGTGTGTAATTTTAAAGTATGTCGTGTACATCCAGATTCGCAATTCTGGTTCTTCGAAAGATATTCTGAAGAAGTATTCAACTAAGTTGAAATTACTTGGTTGGTCTGTTCCTGCATTATTCATCTGTCTCATCTGGACTTTGAAAGGGGTAAGAATTTTTAATTATATACTGTTGTTGGATTTAGTTATCTTTATTACTTTTTCTAAAAGTTATATATATTATGTTAAAAGAGATATAAAATATTTGAGTGGTTGATTGTTGATCGTTTTCATTCATTTAATTTTTTTTTTCTTTTTTGCGAGATTGCAGCTGGTATCTATAGTCACAAAAACCTGAAATTCATATTAAGATATGAAAAGATTGTTTTGCGAATATTAGTAATTGAGAGTAGCTTTCATTAAACATTTTCTAAATTAGTTGATTTTGGAGTTTACAATTGCCAAATATATATATATATATATTTGACATGAAAAACTTTTTTTTTTTTGAAATTGTTTGGTACAAAATGCAGCTGACGGTTGTAATAACTTTTTATTGAGCCAGAAATAATTGCTGTATTAGTACTGTAGCTGCTAGTTCTTGACATACTATGTTATTTAACATTAAATGAAATATAATATTAGTGAACTTGATAATTATGTCAAAATTTCATTAGAAACTTTTCAAGATAATTGATAATCAAATTGTTGGAAAAAAAAAGACAGGTTTTTGATGTCAAGAATTTTATTATTTGAAATTTTTAAGCTTTCTTTTATTTGAAGCGGTATGTGATGCACTAGGATAGAACCTGGAACCTTTTGGTTAGCAGTTCAGTAACTAAACCATTTTACCGAAACAGCTGTTCAGGTAGAAGAGCTGTTACTGGCTTATATGCTATTCACCACAGTACTCTCTCTCCAGTGAGTCAGAGGTGAGATGAATGATATGGTTGTTGAGTGGTGATGTATTATTAGTAACTGTTGTTTTTAATGGGCCTACCCAGTTGATTAGCGCCAAGCGTTATGGCGAGCGTTTTGTGGGTGCTGATGCGCCAAGTGTGGCGGCTTTTGGGTTGCTGCATCACATGAGTCTGACGACTTTGGTTTGCTGCGTCAAGTGAATCTGACGACTTTGGTTTAGCTGCATCAAGTGAGTTCTGCCGACTTTGGTTGCGGGTAGATGGTGCCACAACAGCTGTACGAAGGTTGATGGTTCATTGTCCGAGGTCACCAATGAAGTGGTAGGCGATGCGTGTAGGATAGAACCTGGGCCCTTGTGGTTAGCAGTCCAATAACTGAACCATTTTACCAAAACAGCTGTTCTGGTAGAAGAGCTGTTACTGGCTTATATGCTATTCACCACAAATTCAAAATGCAACTGATTGTTGTAATAATTTTTTGGCACAGCTATGAATTTTTACTAAATTGCCATTCTAATTGTTATGTCTTACATCAGATGTAATTTAATATTACATTAAATGTAATACTGCATTTTCAATTATTTTGTTTAAGTTGCTTATAATTTTGTTATTCAAATTATTTTTAATTAGTCAAAAGTTTTAAGGATTTTTAGTATTAATGATTATTATAAATTTGCATTTGTTCAAATATTAATGTCATAAATTTCAGAAAAAAGTTCTCTTTTATCCCTTATAGATTGATGGAGATTCAGTGAGTGGTATATGTTTTGTTGGATATGTTAATTCCAATACTCGCCTATCTCTTGTTTTACCTATAGTTGTTGCAGGTGCATTGATTTGCTTCTTCATTATTTGTAAGTATATGAAATTTTCATTATATATAATTTGCTTGTTTTTTCTAACTAAAATATATACATTAATTAAAGAAATGAATAATAGATTTAAAAATTTTGATTATTTTGTCAGAAAGATTAATTTATATATAATAATCATTTAGTAGATTTATAATTACATAGTTCTTTATTAGATCATTGTAGCTGATAATGGAACATCTGCCTTATAAAATAAATGAAATCCAATATATAATCAGCAACAATTCAAATTGACTGTGTGTAAAAAAATTGCAAGTAATCAAATTGTTAATGCTTGATGCATGTTTCTGTGCTTGTATTAACTATTGAAATATCACCATGAAAATAGACAACTTTTATTTCATGATTAATTGAACCTTGAATTTTTAATAGAAAAACAATTTCTGTACACTAGATAAAATTTCTGTGAATCAAGCAAACTTTTTAGCATAAAAAATCTGTACATCTATTGCAGTAAAAAAGTAACAATTGATTTTTCCCCCTTTATAAAGATGAATATAAATTAAATAAAGACAGAACTATGTTACTGATTCTTATTGCAGTAGAAATTCAACTGAGACCAGAAATTGCTTATGTAAAAGCAATGAACACTTACTGGTGATTTGTGCACTATTCTCTTGTACTTCTATTGTATGAATTTTTTTACTAACTTGCAATTTTATTTTTGTTTTAAGGTTTAGTTTAGCTTTAGATTTCCTATTATGAGATGACATTTAAACTTTTTTTATATGTGCAAAAGATTTTAAGCTTACTAATTGGTATAGAAAGAATGGGAAAAATAAGACATGATAAGAAAGATGAAATTTTAATAAGTTCAATATAAAGAATTCTGAAAATTATCCATGTATTTTTTAAAAATCTTTGATAGTTTTAATTTTTAAAATTCTTCTTTAACCTTAACACAGTCAACTATGTATAATTTTTTTTAATAAGAACAGGAAAATTTTGTGATTCATATTTCTCTGCAATAAGGTTTCTATGTAAAAAATTTTTGTATCCCCCCCTTCCCCAGGAATCATCTTTTTTGGTAAATTGCAGTTTGATTGCATTTACTTAATATAATACATAAATTTCTAATATATATTTTATTAAGTAAATAATATATAGTAGAAATTTTATGATGATAAAAGCAATGCAAGCTTTTTTTTTTTTCTTTTTTTAAAACATGGTATAGAATTATATTTTTGATTACTGCCCTATTTTTTTCTATTGTTTACAGCACTTTTTGTTGGAATTTTAAGATTTCCATTGTTCAGAATACTTTAACATCAAATTTATGCTGAAGAAATTTTATGCTTCCTGCTATTTAGGCTATGATAAACTATTTGAATCTGAGAAAATTTTTCCTCTTTACAGAAAAGAAGAAATAGCATCAAAACCTACAAAAAAGTTTTAAAGAGGCATGTGTAGAGAAGGTGGATGAAGATAGTTTTGATAACTTTCAAATTTAGAATAATTTTTTTTTTTTTTTTGTGAACTTAAAAGACAAATGGAACATCAGAAAGAAGAAATTCAAACAAAAATCCGTTTTGGATTACATATTTCAGTTGGAAACAGTGATTGTATTATATATCAGAAATAAATTTTTAATATTGTGATTGAATATAATATTAATTATTTAAATTAAAATATTTCATACATCATACAACTCCATAGACTGTGAAAGTTAACAGAATTAAAAGAGTATATTACACAAATTTCAACTTAGTAACTGATTAAGCAGAATTATAAAAGCTGAATAATAGCAGCAATTAATTTACATGGGACATTCTGCTGAGGGCATTTAGTTTAATTCGGGATATTTCATTAACATATACTAGGATTGCAAACAAAATATTTTATAAAATTACTAGTTTGCTTTTAATGACATTTATATCTCTTTTCCTAAGCATTCGTGTATTCTGTACAATTTGAACTTTCACTTCATTTATTCCTGGTACTTTGACAAATCTGAATGGTGGTAATATTGTATCTCTGAATACTAAGTTACAGTAATTTAATAATTTTATATTAGTTTAATCTTGAAATAAATTTGATAAATACATTTTTTTCCAGCTTTGTGTTGCCTCAAAAATATGAAGAGCCAAGAAATGCCTAATGACAGATATCGTAAAAAGTTGCGGAGTTTGAAATATAAAATATGTAAGTTAGTTAATATTTGCTTTATTTTGCTATTAATCATAATGGTAAATTTGTGTGTGTATATGTATATTTTTGTTGCTACCCTACAAAGCTGACCATTTCACCTACAGCTATCAAATTTAGTGCATTAGTATTTTAGAATGGTTTTAATTAAGGATTTAGTAAAATTATTAAAGTTTTTTGACAATTACTTCTGGTTTACACACACAAAAAACATTTTATGCCATTTAAAAATGCAATAATAATAATAATAATTTAGATGTCATACAATTTTACCTAATGTTAATATATTTCAATAAACTTTTTTCATAATTTGCAACAAACTTTTCATTGTTGCAATGAAATTCAAACTACTTTTCCTATTGTATCAAGTATTTAATATTGCATTTTTTCTCCTCATATGCAAGGTCAAGGAATAAATATTTTGTTTTATATGCTCATGTTCTTTGGCGGTGTAATAAATTTTTGCTTTCAGTTTTTATTTCATTAATTTTCTCGTTTTTTTGCCGGTTATATAGACTAATCCACTAAGACACTAAGTATATTAGGAAAAGAAATTTGGTATAATAAATAATAACAATTGCTTTTTTGTATTTTTTTTAATATTTGCCTATATCAATTCAGCTAACATGTTATTAGACTTATTAATATGCATAAATTGAATGTTAGAATAAACAGTGCCATGATGAATAAGAAATAACTACATATTTCTTAAGTATATTTGCAATTAAATATGATGTAATGCAAGGAGTTGTGTTTTTGAGGTTTGATTTGACTCAATTTGGAAAGTTCACATTGAAAAGATCAAAATAAGTGTAACACTACTAAAAGAGCAAGGATTAAATTTCTGTTTGTATTTGAAATTTGGAAAATCTTAATTGAGGAAATAATGGATATAATGTGATGCATTTAATTGATATTAAATACAACCAATTGCATACCAATCCATTGAGCTTATTGATTGCCAAAAACAACAATTACTTAATAAAAAGCATTTTCATTTTTTTAAAAAAATATTTATTTTAAGCACTTTAAATATTTTAATAAAAGAAAAGGGATGAAAATATAAACATTTTTGTAGTTAAATTTGCATTTTATCAAGTTACTATATTTTTATTAAAAAAATTTCATTTATTTTTATGAATATCGACCATATACATTCTTCTATGTTTTATTAAAAAATTAATTTTTTATTTTTCTGTTAATTTTTTTCAAATGATTTTTCATGCAAATTATTAAATTGACTGGTATCTCATTTATAACATTTCATTTAGCCATGAAAATACTGTTAATTTTGTATATATGTAAAAAGCTCACTTTGAAGTTCTTTATCAACAATGGTAGTGTCGAATTTTAGAAATTCTTTGATCAGTCAGAATAAAGTTTAATACCCATGTTATGCAAGATATCACATAAAAACATCACAATTCATGATATTATGATAAGTAAAATGCTATTTAAGATTAGTAATATAATACTGATTTACTGTTATAATATTAAGTATAGTTTAGTATTATTTTTAAATTATATGTTATTTATTAACTATTATTAAAATCTAAAAAAGATGTTAAATTTTTATTTATATGTACTTAATATATTTTACTATCATTTCTGCTTTCTTCTAAATATTCTTTATTTATTGCCTAAATATATGTGATCTTTTTAATTGATTTTTAATTTATAGGTGGGTATTCTGTTTGTTGTTTGATTATTATCATTTGTACTTTTGCTTGTCATGCTTATGATTTTCTTTATCGAGATGAATGGCAAGAAAGTCTTAGGGAATTTATTGTGTAAGTATTGCATTGCATTTTTTTTTTTTTTTTACTATTTTTTATTTGAAAAATTTAACTAGCAAGTCGTTTTACATCACATAAATTTTGTTGTAATGCTTACCTAGAAAATTCTATACAGAAAGATCTTATTTCAAAGTTATTTTAACTATTTAAAGGTTATTCAACTATCTTCTTTTAGTTTTAAAAAAGATTACATTTAATTGAATTTATTTCTTAATTATTGTAAATTGTCATAGCAAACAAGAAAGAACAATACTATGAAGTTAAATTGATCATCTTATTTAATGCAGAATCTTTGACATCTGCATGCAATGGATTTTTTTCCTTTGCTCTCCACTTGTTCTTTTAAAATTGTCAAGCTGTTAGATGATCCGTGTTTGTTAAATGCTATATTATTGAATCTACTGTAGTTAGAAATTCTGAAAATTATTTTTAATTTAAAAAAAACAACAAAAAAAAACAACCTAGCAAGTTTATAGAATGACCTGAATATAATTCTATATTTTATAGATGTCTTGCAATGAATTCTGGGCAGCTGTATTCAGAATTATCCAGCTCTGATTGCAGTTTGAAAAGCAAACCAAATATAAATGTTGTGCGTTTTCATATATTTTGCATGTTTGCTTTTTCAATGCTGATGTCTTCTTGGGCTTGGAGTAAAGTCTCCATCAAAGTTTGGAAGCGACGTTTTTTTAGGTATGTTTTTTTTTTTATATCATAACAAAATTAATCTTACTACATAATGTTTCATAATTTAATTAACTTTTTAATATTTCAGTAAAGTTATAAATTTTGTTTCATTATTGAAAGCTATGGATTTGTGAGAATCCATTCTGTGTGGGTAAAATAATTAGACATCAACAGATGAATTTCAAAATTAAGAAATAGTTGGCAATTTTTTTTTTTTGAAAACCAATTAGACTATTTAATAAAATAGTGACAGTACTGTAGGATGTACAGTATTAGTAATACTTAATTATATAAATGGTGTATTACTGCAGAATGTAGATATCTGGAAATCTTGCACCATACCCTTTGTATAATGAGCTTTTTAATTTAGTTTTCATTAATGGCTTTGCATTCATTTCAATTTCTCGCTGATGTAATTTAATCCAATATTTTGTCCAATTCTTTCCAGTAAAATTTCTGCTTTAATTTTATAGTGATATTTGTTTGTCAAATTTTATATTTTCATCATCTCATATAATTATGCATTCTAGTTAATGCAAAGCTGCAGTATTCTGCTATAGATTTTTTTTTTAAATGTATGTTTGTCTGTTGGTGCATTATTCTTGTCATGAATTTACTAAAACAAATGTTGAAATTTTTGCTAATGATTTCATTTAAATGCTATAAACATAGGTTGGTTGTTGATCACTTATTATTTGTTAGTTAAAATGTTTTATCAGGATTTAATAATAAGTAATGCATGATGTTGAACACAGTTGTAATAAATGGCAATATGAAATGAAAATAAAAGTATCGCCACTTTTTGTCATAACTGCCATTTGTGTTGAGGCATGTGTCTCTGCACTGAATCAGTTTAAAAATTCTAATCTCATAGAATGCTGTCATCTATGACTAAAGATGCTGTTATGTGGTCCATTTCAAGTTATTGTCGGAATCAAGCATCCGATCATTGTGGAACTTCTTCATTTGTCCAAAGAGGGGGGGGGGCTAGAGGATTTCATGTTCAAGGTGTACGATAGGTTCTCCTAAATTTCCTGAGTCTTTGCAGTTTTGCACCAATAGGAATATCTGCTCCTAGAATTTGCCAAAGAGCAATCTGGATATGCATCCATCTGGCTTTCATCTGTTTGAGCTCATTAAGAAGTTTCCTTGATAATTAGAAGTTTGACTCTGATGGCAACCTCAAATAGGTCATAAGACAATAGCCTACTCCAGAGGAACAGCGTTGAGGCCTGAATTTCAAACTGATCTTTTGCTTGGTCAAATACCTCAACATGAATGGCAGTTATGTTGAAAAGTAGTAAATTGATGATACTTTCATACCTTTTTCATATTATCATTCATTGCATTTTTTGTGTCGAAACTTGTGTGTGCTACTTATTAATATTGTCTTGTATATTAAACTGTAGTAGATTCTGCTAGATTATCTTTATTTTTCATTTCTTGAAATAACATCAAATGTTCAGTGTTGTGTATATTAAAAATGAAAAATTAAATCCATCATCAATACTTTATAATGCAAAGCTGAAGACAAGGAAATACATGTTTATTGTGTTTTTTTATTTTTTTTATTATTCATTAAACTTATGCATAATTTGGTTTAAAATGATTGTAGATATATTTAATGAAGTATATTAAGCAATTCAATTTCTGGTTATAATTTCAGTATGATCAATTCTTTGTTCAAAACCTTTACTTTAAATGCCATTTGCTTTAATACACTGATCAATGTGTAGAATGTGGGGTTTCTTAAATTCCACATTTCTTAATTATGAGACATTGCTAATGCTGAAGAAAAAGTAGTATAGCAAATTCATCTACTTAATAAATCTGATACTACCATTTTAATCTTTATAATATTATTGTTATTTGGCAGTATTGATAGCATGAAAAAGTTTAAAGAACAGAGGAAGTAATTTTTAGTGATTGTTTAATGTTGTTGTATGTTTTTATATTGACAGTTGTCTTTATTTTGATATTTATTGTTGAATTTTATTACATTTATTTACAATAACATTTCCATGTTAACAAATTTTTGTTTTGTAAGAACAATGCATGAAAATGGGCTCTAACAATTTAAAAGAATTTAATAGACAACCAATTATACAATGCATTACATTTACAATTACACAACAATTATTCTATGTCTAGCCAATACTTAAAATTTACAGCTTAACATTATTAATTTTCGAGGTCAGTAGGTTTATATGTTCACAGTTTTGCAGCTAGCATCGTACTTCCGTACTTTGGATTGTGAGGAGGTTGGCGTAGTTTGAGCGCACTGGCATTATTAGAGAGTGTTACAGTTTCTGATTCTTGCTCACAAGTCTTGAAATAATGAATAAACTTTCCAAATAATTATAAATAAAAAATTTCTTTGTTTTTTATAGTTGTTGTTCGCCAAAAGATAAAAGTTCAACACTGAAAAAGCATACTCTGATATCTGAAGTGTTTCGAAAACGTGATCAACTTAACAGAGGTGACATCTCATTAAGCATGAATAGCCATAATGAAGATCCAGTTGGTAAGAAAATGACTCAGCAATTTTATATTTGATTTTCTGCAGCGCAAATAAAAAGTGAATAATTATTAGTTTTATTTGAATTTTGGGGTACAAGGTAGCCTCTCTAATCATGGTCTGATAATTAAAAAATAATTATTTCTCAGTTATCAGAGATAGCATATACTATGAGTCATCTTGTTAACATGATGAAGTTCTTTTTAATTCTTATGGCTTTGAATACATTTTTGATTACGTAAAATTCAATTATAATATTTTGTGCATTATAAAATTCATAGTAAAAATGTGAAGTAATCTTCAGTAATTCATCATGCTGTTTAGTAGCTTATTTAATTGTATAGTAGCAGCATTATGTGTATAATGTGTTTGCAGATTAAAGATTTTAGTATTCTGCTTAAAATTGGTATATCATTTGTTAATTATATCAAATGATAAGAAAAAAATCTGAGGCATTCTACAAGGCAGACCATTGGATCTAGAGTTATCAAATTTAGCACATAGTTATTTCTTGAGTTGTAGTTGCTTACTAAAAAATAATTTTAAAGTTTTATTAGATTTTTAATTAAAAATTAATTTTACTGTTTTCCCTCAATTTTCCATCATATTATTGCACAAACATAATTTTTGCACAATGTTAAAATAATGGTACATTAATAATCTTTCAGTAATATTATTTCTATATAATTTTTTTGCTCTATATAATTTTATATAATTTTTAAAAAATTTCTTTAAATATATTTTGCATTATTTTCAAATTTTAAATACTGGAATAATTTTTACATGCATTGTGACAATATTACATGTTTTTGTATACACATTATTACTGTTATATAATTATGTGTAAATTTTAGAATTTAATTTTTAAGAAGTCAGGCTGAAAAACTTATTATACTATGATATTTCCTATTTGATGTTTAAATTTATATAATTTTCGTCCTCTAATAGATTTAATATAATAATTTCTTTCCTAGAAAAAAAAAAAAAACCTTTTAATGCCATTCTTTATTTACTTTTTTAGGTATTAACTTAGATGGATCTAGTGTTGCATCAGGGACCATAACGTCATCTTGGGCTAGATCCTTTCCTAAGTTAATGTGGCGGAGAAATGCTGTTCCTAATATCATGCTCTATGCACCTAGACATTACTCCTCAGCTTCAGGTAAATAGATTGTTTTGTTTTATGAATATGTAAGGTCTATTTTTGTGTTATGAAACTTTTTTTTAATTATTTTTATTTTATTTTATGAGACAGAAAGTCATTTAATCACATTTTTTTATTGAATACTTAAAATCAAAAATCAATTACTATCAAGCTGCAAATTTTATATTTTTAAAAAAATAAACTATGCATGGGCATTCCAAAAAAAAAAAAAAAAAAAAAAAAAAATCAAGTGAATCACATGTGGCCTATAAATTTGTAAGTGCACAAATTATTTTTGCAGTTGATTTAGGGAAGGGATAGAGGGTTAGTTTTATTTTCATTCTTCAAAAGATTATGAATAGCATTTTGAAATTGGTAGAATTTTTAAGCTGTATGAAACATTTGATATTAGTTCATTTTATTGCAGCATTAAAATTTGTTCTACCATACGTTTGAGTTCTGTAATTGTAGTTTACTGATATCATAGATAACTGGTATATTAATGGATTTAATTTTTTCTAATTAAATAGTAAACTAAGTTCTTTTATTATTATTATTTTATTTATTTCAGTGAGATAAGATTATTGGGAAAACGAAATGTTAATGACAATTGCTAAGCTGTGTATATTGTTATATTCCACACTTCAAGAATTTGGAAGAGATTGTCACTTTCTGTAATCATAAATTTTTGTTTTTAAATTTGCATTGAGATAGACAAATAATGTACTTTCATTTTGGAAGCAGAGACCTGTATGCATTTAAGCAAATAATGTTGTGATATTTAAATTACTCTTACAAAAAATTATATCGATAAAACTTGATACACAGATTTTGCATCTAAAGGGTAGATTTATGTTAAATTTGGAACCAAATCCATTAAGAGTTTGGTCATCTGTCTCAACATTCAAATAAATACAAAAACATAATTTTGGCAAATGAAATTTAATATGTGGTCTTGTAACTATAGTTGTGGTTCTTTGTCAAATTTTTATTTCATGCAGTCAGATAGAGGTCCCCAAAGTACATATTTGATTTTTTAGTACTTTTGTATTATCTTGCCCAAGATGTGCAAATTTATTTGGGGGGGGGAGAGGAAGGGAGGGGATAAATTCTTTATTAGTGGTATGCAAGAAAGTTTTGGGAAAGCTATTTCTCCTGGTTATTTGATTTTGGGTATGATTCATAGTTTATTTTTATGTTATAGAGTTAAGAGGTTAATGAAATGGGCCTTTAGATATAGTTATTTAAAAAAACCATATTTTCCACCTAAAAAAATGTGGCAAGCATTAATAGAGTAAAAGTTTATCTTTGTTGTTCAAAAACAAGTCTGTTTTTAAAATTATTTTTAATATTTTTATTTTTCGAGCATTAAATTAAAAATTTTATTTATGATTGTAAAAAATAACATTTATGTTATATGCTATTTTTGGAACTGATGCAATTGAATAATTTTATTCCTGATATCATTATAAATTTACCAGGTTATATCACTTAGATTTATATAACAGCTTATTTATTAGTATAATATCTTTCATTAATTGGTTTTGTAATCTTTACCCAATCATAATTTAATGAACTGGTCTTTTTTGCAACTTATATGATATCTTATTAACTTAGAAATAAAATTAATATCCTATTACTGTCTTTTCTTAAAAGTAAAAGTTGATGTTGTCAACCTCCCTGTTATTATAATTCATACTGTTCTCAGAATAGGAATTTTGAATAATACTTTTAGTTCTCAACAAATACAGTTGAATTTGTAATTTTTCTCTTTCATCTTATACTCTAACTGTGAACAGATATATTGTTCACTTATTGCGGAACAGATAGATTCTACAATTAGGTAGATTTAGACAGTGCTTTGTGACCCTAAACAGTGCACTTATGAATCCTCTCTCTTAATAAATTGGTTGATTCAATTTCGCATTTTAAACTTAATCAGTGTTATATGTGTGTGTATGGTCCACTAATTACTAATTTGTTAATATGCATAATTAATTAATTTAACTTATGGTATGGTGACATCTGTTTGTATATATTTTAATTTAAGCAAATACCTAGGTTTTATAAATACTATGACTGCTAGTAAACATAATAAAAATGATAGAATCTTGACCAAGTGTTATAATTCATAGAATTTCAATTTGTAACAATTTTTTTTATTTGGGAGACTGCAAACACTTTTTTAACTGATCTTTCTGTGACCCTCTGTCAGCTTAGTGGTTCTAAACAGCTTTCCTTATCTGAAATTGGACACTGACCAGATGCTTGAATTATAAACATGTTAATTCTTTAATTCATCTTTGGTTTTGCAATATTTTATGTTTATTCTAAATAGAGCAAAATTTTACAAGGTAAACAAATTCTTCCTAGAAATTGCTGACATCTATAATGATAAGTTTTATTTTTTTACAGACATAAGTCGTCATGTGTCCATAGATTCTTATAATCAGCAGAACATAGATTCACAAAGTTTACAGATAAGTGAACAAGAATATGTCCTTCGTCATCAACGAAGAAAAACCCGAAAAGAAAGAATGAAACTCTGGAAAACTAATCGGTGGTTTCCAAGCAGTAGAAGAGACAGTGACACTTCTCTCCAAAGCTCTCTGGCAGCTTCAATTGTTGCAGCAACTGCCAAAAATCTAGGTGCTAAGATTTCCAAATCTACTAGCACAGGAGATCTTGGCAATCCTATACCTCTAATAACTCCTTCAGTTATTACTCCTATTATAGTTCCTCAACCAGTCACTAGAAAAAGTACTATTCAGCGAGAACACATTAATCCACCTTTTACTCATGGAATGACAGATAATTCACATCGAATAGAACATAGAAATTTGCCATCATCCATTGGTACTGCCAGTGTGAGATTGACACCAAACCCCTCTACAGTTGGTGTTAATGTAAGATATACACCTAATCCTTTGATAAATGGATATCAAAATCCAATGAATAATCTCATTCAACCTCCCATGTTTGGTCAGGGGTATGAGTACATGAATGCTGTGCCTTATGGATATATGGGAGGCATGTGTCCAGGAATTTACAGTACCTATTCAACAAGTATTGTAAATCCAAATTTTAACTATCAACTTTATGGCAATATGGGGTATATGCCTTATGATTCCTATCAAACCAATGAAGTGCTGTTGAACCAATATCAACCAAACTTGTTACCAATGCATCCTAGAGCTGAAAGTGCCAGTGAAACTGAATATTTTCCTATCGTAATGTCAGACAGTGAATTCACCGATACTGGTCATCGTTCCTATGATGAAGCTCAGTTGATGACAACTCAACGCCTGCTTCAAGAAAGAGCACAAGCCCTGGCTGCTGCTGCAGCTCAGAATGAATCTCAGCATCCTAAAACTGTGCTTGAACCACAGGCATGTGCCAAAATACAGTTTCTTAAAAGAATGGATACATGCAAAATACAGACTTCTGGTACTCAGACTTCTGAACCTGTCAATGATAGGCAAAGTCCACACAATGAAGCTCCACCCCCATCTCCAGCTGATTCAGTCAAGAGCTTAGATGTTGATGAAGATGATGATGATGTTTTTGAATGCTCTGTTAATGAAGAGAAAAAGACTACTTCAGTGTCATCCCTTCCTCAAAATGTCGAGGATGAAAGCATTATACAAAAGTTAAAGTCAAAATTTCGACGTGCCATCTCTTTTACAAAAAATGGTCAAGAACAACCAGAAGGCTTAGAACTGTCTGCTAAGCCTTGTTTTAACTCCCTTGACAATATATCTTCGCACAAAGATCCATTACCTGTAAAAAATACTCAAAAAGAAAAGTGTCTAGATGTATCTGAGGGTTTGAGTCTAATGGATGCCAAAGATGGAAATGAAAATGTTTCTAGATGACTAGAACATTAAATCTGTACTTGTTGATATTTACAGCTCACAGTTTATTTGATGATTTTTAAGTTACACTAAATTCCATTTTATGTAATATAACCAAGATTATTTGCATTATGGTTTTACTTGTTAATGATTTATCACAGGTAACATCAGTTGGTGGTGTATTTAAATTTATTTCAAGGGCTGCAATTATCAATAAGTACCATTAAATCATATTTTACATTTTTATTTATTTTTATCTAGTGTAAATTGCCATGAGTGTAAAAATTCATTGTCCTTTGTACATATAATTTTGTTTTAAGTACTGTTAGACTAATATTGCTTTTTAGAATCTCAGCAATTGTTATTGCCTTTCCAAAAATTAGTACAAAATGTATTGGTAAAAAACAGGAATTATTTTCTCCTTGATTTTACTGAAATTGTTTCACTCAGGGCTATTTCTGTAAATGAAACCCTTTACAGAAATAGTTTTTTTTTTAACCAAATATTTTCACTTGGCATTAATAATAATAATACTTATAAAGCAACTAAAAATAAAAGTATATTTTCAAGTAATAATTTCACACTGTTGAATTTTCATTTCATTCAATTATTTAGTAATGGAAAGCAGTTCTTACCCTGTCATAAGAAAGGTATATTTTTAATGATTTTTTTTTTTTTTTTTTTGTGTGTGTGTGTGTGTCTTTTTACATTTTAAGTTTTGCTGTTTGTTAATTTGTTTTAAATATAATGTAACTGATCAAAGTGAGCTTTCAAAACAGATTCAATATGAATGTTATTTAGATCTGTAATGCTGAGTCTAATGTGAGACTTATTTCTTTTCATAAGTATAAATAGTTACAAGAAAGTACTTCTAACCAGGGAAATAATTTGACATGCCAATTTTTAAGTTCGTTCAAACCTGAATAGCAAACATTAAACATTGATTTCCGATTAATTCCTTTTGAAGATGATTGAGTTAAAATTTTCTGTCTGTGGAAAAAATTAACTGCAATCTGCAAGTCTTGTGTTGTTTACAAAAAAAAAAATTGGTGCATTGATGTGACATATCATGTAATTAATCCTTAGCAAAAGTTTTAATACCTTATTTTTAATTAAAGGTTACAAAATTTTTATTGGCAGTTTTATTATGTTTTCTAGGCTGTTGTTTTGAACTTAATTTTCTTTTGTTTGATATAAAAAGGTAGTTCAGAAAGAGAGTTGCCATCTCGGATGTCATCCTTATCATCTGACCATAGTTTGGAATTATATGACCCATACCTAAATATCATTGTGTTGCTTAAAAATAGAACAGTAATATGACTAAATTAAACTTGAAACTCTTATGTCAGAGTAGTAGCATAAAGCAGATAATTTCAAAAATAACTGCAACATGTATAATATAATTAAAAGTAATTAGCAATTGCACGTGTTTGCTTGAATAACATGTTGGATTTTACTGCCATCTTTTAGTTATTTGAAAGTAAATAAGCATATACATATAAAAAAACTTAGAATAGGGATGTTGTGCATTTTAATTTTATTTAATATCTCAGAGATAATTTTATAAGTAATGGAAAAAAATATAATCACTTCTCAGCTTTTTGACTAAGATCAAAATATAATAGGAAAGTATAAAAATAATTTGTTTATGTGTATGCGTTATTAATTTTTATTGACTTACGATGATTTTTTTTTCTCTTTCTTTCCTCCTCCTTTGAATAAACTAGTTGCATGAGAGTTTTTTACAGTTCTATTACATATTTTACTGTTTTTCGTGCAATAGACACTGCTAATAGGAGACATGATCAATTTCTGTTGACACCAAAATGGTCAGTATATGTAAAATGCCTTAAGAATATTGCAAATGTATAGTATTTTAAGAATAACAGGAAAAGCTGACCGCATAACACTGTTATGCATTCATTCATTTTAATAAGAAAAAGAAGATTGACATATACAAAATTGAAAAATTCATACATATTTCATTTTTAAGCTGTTTTAAAAGTTAACAAGAATAACCTACTTGTTCAATAACAGAGAAGGAGAAAGTAAAAGAGCTTATATAGTGATCAATGTTAAAGTTGCAGAGATATGTTCAATGGATGTAAAAAACACAAGAAAATTGCCTTGGCTTTTTACCTTTATAATTTGATTCTTACACACTATTGCTGGACCATTTCAAAGCAAAAGATCACTAGAATCAACAGATTTCCTGGATGTTTAGATATGTCAGATTCATTCTGTATGAATTTGATCATCATTGTTTATTGCTATATCCATAATTGATCATTTGTTCAAATTGTAACTATTTAATAATTGTTTAATATTTTTAGTCCAATCTAAGATATTGCAGTCAATTTATATTCTTTAAATCATGTGCTTTTGATAAAATAAAAATATTAGTTACACATACTTTTTTTAGAAAATATAGTTGTAACATGCATTATTGCATTTATAAAGAAATAAGCTATATATCGAAAGAATATAAAATAATTTTTATAAAACCTTGAAAAGTTAATGTATAAATTATTTTTAAAAAAAATTTTAAATCTTGAATGTAGTTTTTATTGGGCATAATTTTTTTTCTACTATTCTGATTTTTTTTTTTTTTTTTTTTTTTTTTTGTGGCTTTAATTCTGTTATATATATTTTTCATGTATGTAAGCTAAGTATTTGTATATGTACCAGGTGAATTTTACATTTTATATTTTTCCCCTTCATTTTATATTTTGAAGTGCTATATTTTAAATCACCTTTTAAAAAAATTTAAAGCATTTGGATTGGATTTTTTTAAAAATATGTTGTTAGATACAAAAGAGCTTTTGAAATGCACTTTTATAGATTCAATAAGAACACATGTTCTCTAAGGTGTATCTCATAACAGTTAATTGGTTTTTTTAGCTGTAATGTACATTGATTATAATTAAACTTAATACTGTGTATATGCTCTATTAAAATGCATTCGTTAAAAATTAACGATTATATACTTAAATATTTAGATCTGTTTCTTTAATGCTTAATATGCTCAATGTTTTATGTGTCTTAGAAAGAACTAATTGTTCTTATGTGCCTTACATATTGTGATATATCTAATTCTTACTCTGTTATAATGTTGTTTTGCAGAAAAAAAATCACTTTAGATTTTATTCTGATACATTTTTGTTACTTATATCTAGACTTTAGAATGTCTAGAATGTACATATATTAGCCTGGAGCTTCAAGGTTTTAGATTTTCTTTTTACTACCAAAAATGATACTGCTTATAATTTATCAGTTTTTAGACTAATAAAGAAATTTATTTGAACATTTTCTTTTTTTTCCCCCTTTATTTTGATGATTAAAAATGTGTTAATGATTGCTGCATTTCAGTCTGTAATATGAAGCAGAAAATATATGCATTTGTCTACCGTAAGATTTCTTTTTACAATGACATGGAATTTCCTCATGCCGTTTACTATACTGCTTACTACATCACTTTACTATAAAATTTACTGTACTAAAGATATTTAATACAATAACAAAAAACATCCAAACTTTTTTAGCGATATTTTCTGAAATAATTATAATTGAATCATTTATATTCCAAATTGAAGAGTGAGAAATTATCTTTTTAATGATAAAGATTTCATTTCCTAATCAGTTTTTCTTAAATTTTATAATATTTCAGAAATCTTTAAGATTCAATTTAAAGAAAATTTCTGGGTTGTAAGTGGAATATATTTTTTTCTTTCGTCATATCTTTAACTCTCGCGTTTTTGTCTTTGTTCAATGTAAACAAAGAAAAATTGCCTCTTTTTTTTTACACCAATTAAAACAAAATTGCTAGACTCATGCTAAGTGGTTCAGATACAAAAAAAAAAAAAAAAAAGAGAGAGAGAGAGAAATGAGTCTAAATGTCGATCAAGGGTTCAGAGAACGTTGTAGAAAGGGAACAAAACTAAACGTAATTCAATGTAATGAAAATCTAATATTTATTTTTAATTAATTTAAAATGTTGGAATTACTTGAAAATACATTTTTAAAACCTAAAAACTTTTTTTTCAACCTTAACACACATAAATACTGATAATACATGAAAAAAAAAATTGACTTTTTTTTTTACATAGCTTAACAATTAATAGCACATTTGTAAAACATTACTCTTTAAATTAAAAATGATAACAGTAACAGGGGAAACTGTTTGTGTGTTGGAATCTGAAAGGATTTTTTTCTCTCCACGTACTCTTACACGTATCTCTGACACGTACTCTTCGAAGTCATGTTATCTACCTAGTCACAAGAACATTTTGCGTTAGTATAGGCAATTTAAAGATGCAGGTTACTTATGCATAAAGAAATCAGTGGCCGATCAAGTGTCTCGGGAAAAAAATGGTGGATAGGGTAGGTGACGTAACGACGAAGTCAACTATATTTGGAGATTGTAAATTGAAATTCCTCCCAAAATGGTATGTCAAATTTTATGTAACTGATTAAAATCCCATCTCTATCATTTAAAATTACTTCAGAACTTAAAACCTAAGATAAAAATCTTCAATTAGATTCTTTCAAGAATCATTGGAATATGAAGAATGTATTGATGTTTATAAAGAAATATTCCATGTATTGAGAAGTGCGAATCATCACATTGTTAAGAGTTTAGAGCATAGGTTCCCAAAGTGGTCCAGGTGGACCCCCAGGGGTCCATAGGAGACCACACGGGGGTCCACGTAGACGTGAAAAGAAAACAGGGGTTCACAAGTTGTAAGTGGGGGTCCACAAAAAATTACTAAACACTAAAAACGAAAAATTACACGACACTAAAGGCGAATCGATATTTAATGTCCTGAGTGATTTTTTTACAGAAAAATCTATTCCATTTACAAACATTATTTCGGTGGCAGCAGATGGAGATCCTGCCATGTTCGGGCGATATCTTTGGTTTATAAGCCATCTTAAAAGAATAATACCAGGACTAATTGCAATTCACTGTGTCAGCAACCGACAACACCTTGTAGCGAAAAATTTGAGTGATAGATTGCACCAATCGCTTCAATTTGTGATTAACGCAGTTAATAAAATAAGAAGCAATGCTTTGAATACCCGTTTATTTGCACTAGTGTGCGATGAAAATGATGAAGATTTCCAACGACTGCTATTACATATTGAAGTACGCTGGTTGTCGAAAGGTGCATGCTTATCGAGATTTTACTCACTTTTCGAATCAGTGATAGAGTGTCTGGAAACTAAAGCACCAGATTTAAAAGAAAATCTGATCAAATATAAAGCGAACATTGCGTACTTAACAGATTTTTTCATAAAATTCAATGACGTTAACTTGCAGTTACAAGGGGACAGCCTTAATTTAATAAAAACAAAGGGTGTAATTTCGGCTTGTCTTGATAACTTGAAATTAATGAAGCAAAATCTTAGTCGGCGAGAATTCTCCCAGTTTCCGCACTTGTCACAGATAGAATGTCTTGATGAGGATATTCAGACATACGCTCGACATTTAAATGCCCTGCATGATGACTTCAAAAATAGATTTGAAGATATTCTGACGATGGAAATACCACCATGGATCATAACCCAATTTGATGAAACGGAAGAGGCGAATATGGTATTACAAGAGGAGCTACTTGAGTTCAGCACCAGCGAGGAACTGAAGGTGAAATTTAAAAAAGGCTATCAAACATTTTGGGTGCAAGCAGAAATCCCCGAAAAATATCCTGGGCTGTGGGAAATTGCGAGAAAATTTTTGATAGCGTTTCCCTCGTCATATCTTGTCGAAAGAAGTTATAGTGCCGTTACGAACCTGTTAACAAAAATAAAGGAGCAGATTGAACATCACAGAATGGGGAGATTTGAGATTACTTCTTACAAAACTGAAGCCAAATATTGATAATTTGCTGTCAATTCATCAAGTACATCCATCTCATTAAAAGTAATACTATTTTTTATTGTTGATTTACATTTCAGAGTTCATTGTTGATTTTTTGTCAATTGTTGATTGTTTGTAATAATAAATGTTTATAATTTTGTATAACCACAAGTATTATTTTAATAAATAGGACACAAGAAAATGAGCTACTTTTTTTTCCTTCTTAACACCCCCAATTTAGGGTGATATTTTTTTGGAGTTTTGGGAATGCAGTAGAAATTTAGCAGCAGGGGGTCTACCGAAAATAGTAAAACTTTGAAAGTGGTCCACGAGAAAAAAAAAGTTTGGGAACCTCTGGTTTAGAGCAATGAGGCACACCCAGAAATTGTGAAGTTGCTGAGAAATTCACCAAACTTTAATATTTTTTGTGTTGCAAATCAAATTGTATGGACTCTACCTCCCCTCTCAGATAAAACAATAAAAAGTAGCAACTATCTGGATATGCGGAAAATATAATTATTTCCACAACTACGCGAGAACAATAAAGTGAGAAGTATATTTAAATACATAAAAGAGATTAAAAAGAAGACAGTAGTATATGAGACATTTTTTTTCAGTACAATTTTATCACAAAGTGTTGTAAGATTTTGTTCGCCCAAATATTGAATAACCTTATCAATGTGGGCTACAGCTGCGTCAGAGCTTACTTTTCTTCTGCGACTTATCCTGGTAGCCCTCAAACCTCTCAAAAAGTGTATCTAATGTTCCACCTAGATTCCTTCTTAGTTCAAAACTTAAAATATTGGTGCCTCAATTAATCGATGTTAACCTACCGATATTATCTTCATCGATATTATCTCCTCCAGTAACAGCACTTTTTTATTCGGAATATTTTACTTGTCGCTTCGAGGACGATTCACCAATCAGCTGGTGGTGCTAGTTCGAGCTATATTAATACATATTAATCATTCATTGATTACTTCATCTACTGGACAAATCCAGTAAAATAATATCTTTTGATTTTATATTTGTTTGAAGTGTCTTAGTTCTTTATAATCTTTTATAATAATGAAATGCTTACATTTATAATTATAGTTCATTTCAGCAATTTTTATAATTTTAATTACTTTTTATAATATATATTTAAATAATAAATAAAAAACATTTTCACTTTGTTGTTAAAATAAAAAGATTAACTAAAATAAATCTTAGTATTTAGATTAAATTAAAAATGCAATTTAATGTTAAATAAAGTTGACTCATGATTTAAAAAAGGACGTTTTAATGTACACTGCTTAGAACTACAAAATGTTTAAATCCTCCAATGGATAAGACCAGGGGACTGAATATATATTATTTAATTTTTTTTCACCAATACACATGTTACTGTAAATAACATAAAGTTCTTTACATCATTTAAAGTATTTTACTAATAGGAATTATATATCTATTTCTAACAGTTTAAAAATTAGCTATTGGAACATGAGTAAGTCTTGTTCCTTGTCTTGTACAGATCCAGCTATTAATGCGTCGTATGTCCTGTCGTGGTAAAACGCAAAAATACGTTGTTGCCTCCGGAAACCTAGAGAGTCTGATGTGTCCTGCGAAATGTTGGTAAGTGTACAGATATCATAGGACAGCGAGTGAACAGATGATAGCATATGCACTGTGAAAATTGTGCCATTAGTTAGATTCCATTAAATCCCATGTAAACTTGGAGTAATATAAACAAGACTTTAGAGAAGACATTTTCTATATTAAATATAGCCCTATGTTGCTTCCTAGCTACAGGTTGCTGATCCTTAAGTTCTTTTCCACCATAATACACCTCTGAAACCCTAAAATTTCAATTTCATTCCTAAATTCCGCATGCAGTTAACACAGCTTACAGCTCCTTCTCTGAAATGTTCGTTCAAACAGCAGTAAATAAATGGGTTGTAACATACGGAACTCATCGCCAGCCAATGACAGATGAAAAAAATAGTGGTGGGAGTTGATGACTTGTAGATGAACTGGAAAGCATTGAATTCGTGAAGTAAGTAGAACACATTCAGCGGTAACCAGCACATGGCGAATACAATCACCACACGAATCAACATTTTGATTGTCTGTAATATAAAAAAGGGATTATTTATAAATTAAAAAAATAATTGGCAAGAAAAATAATGGTTTCTTACGAATATAAGAAAATGTATTTATATATTTATAATAATTATGAAAATTAAAGAATCTGTCCACCAGCCCAACCACTGGTTCGTCATTTTTTAATTTCATAAGATAACATGGTCCCTAGATATCTCATCAACGGTTGCCAATGCCTTGCACCCCCATTATCGAGATAAATATCCAAACACTATTTCATAATTTTAGAGTAATCAGCCTTAGAGAAACACCGAGCCCTTACTAGCGTATCTTCTTCGAGACAGTAAAATGGAATAAGCTGAAATCGCCCGTTCTTATAAAATTCAAATTTTTACGACTTATTCAGTTTTAGTCATGATAGGGTGACCCTTGGTTTTAATTTAAAATATAGGTTTCTCAAGAATATTTTACTAAATGTAATTCATCAGACCAAGAATCTGTAAAAAATTATGAAATTCGTTATTCATCAGAACATTTATTGTTTCAAATTACATAAAATAGTATTCTTTACTATATTTAGAACATTTTTCTTGTTAGATGTATATGCCTACTACAGATTGTTCAGAAACTAAGTATTGTTACAAACCTGTAATTTTGCTTCCCAGCACGAATAGTGTCATCATAAGAAAGACCGTTGAACAGTAATCTGTATTGGATGCTGCTGGATGCCGAGCCAGTTATCCCAGAGCTTGGTGACAAACTTGGCGACAAATTTCGTAATAAAATGGATAATGCTGGAAACTTCGGGAATTTTATCGATTCGTCCGTTAGGAATCAAGATACGCCTAATTAGTCTAGAAGCTTCTAGCCCCGCCTCCCGGTAACCACAAAAGGCCGGCACTCTCAAGCTGTGTGTGTCATTGACAGTTGTCGTCGTGAATTGTAGTCGGAGTAGCCGATAAGTGATGAGTCTTCGAGAGGAAAGCGAAGAAACAGCGGAGTGCCAGCGTTGTGTGCAGCGAGTGCTCAACTGCTGCATGCCATGGAAGAAGCGTCGTATTTTTTGTGTAGTAGTCATTTGTGAAAAGTAGTGAGTCGGCAGCTAAAGTGAGAAGTTCAGCTGTTGGAGAGACCGTAGAGCGAAGCTCCGAGGATCCCCTTTCCTGCTGGATTCTGTCTGACCATTTCGTGCACTGTAGACGATTATTACTTGTTAGCTGCTGTCTGCTGTAGTGTGCTAATGTGTGCTGTCCTGGATTCGGTTTTCTTTTCGGCTGTAAATATTTGGCGTCTGTGTATTCGTCTTCTTTGTGTTCGTCTCTTCGTGTAAATAAACGTCGTTGTATTCTACTGACGTCTGCTGATGGTATGTTCTCTTCACTATACGTCCACTACAAAAGAACCCGCCGGTGAAGAAAATCCTTAACCAGATTAACCAGATTAGAACAGACTATGTATGACTTCTATATGTATATGAATCATGTGTACCTTAAATCCAACAGAATTATTGAAATAACCCTTGAACAGCTGTTATTTATTTAATAATTGATGAAATCTCTTGCTATTTTTTTCATTGATTTTCTATTTTTTTTCTATTGATTATCTTTGTAAAAATTTCTCGTTATGGGATTGGCAATTTATTTATTTTTTTGGAAACATTAGTTATGTCCTCAAAAATAAATTCTTGTTCTATTATTAGTTTTAATTATTATTATTATTTTTTTTTTACCATTTTAAATATTTTTGTGATAATTTATTAGTGTTTGGTGAACATTATATAATGTTTTGTGCGGGATTTCATCTTTTTTAGTAAAAATATTTAAATCAAAATACATGTCCGCTATACTGGACATTCTAACTCAATGCATGTTTCAAGCAACTGTAATGCTGCTAAGCAGCAAAGCTGAAGTTATTATTTTTTATTCTGTTTAAATCTTCTATTAATTTAAAATAATAAATTTTGTGCACGTAAAACGTCATTTTTGATATTGATATTGATATTAATATTTTTGGAACATAATTGTCTCTTAGATTTTTCAAATTTGTATAATCAAGTATTGATTTATGAAAATCTTGAATATATAATATTTTTGATTTGAGCTGTGGTGAATAGCATATAAGTCAGTTAACAGCTCTGCTACCGAGCAATTGTTTTGGTATCATGGTTATGTTACTGGACTGCGAACCACAAGGTCTCAGGTTCTATCCTCGCGCATTACATTCCGCCACAGAGCAAAGAGGTAAAACTAACATTATATATCTGAAATTTAAAGTGTGTTAATATCTAAGAAGAGTTGAATTTTCTCTGAAATAGCTATTGTTTGATAATTATTATTAACTAAATAATTTTGTTTAAATCTGCAAAAGTCGACTTAATTGCAATAAAAAAATATCAAGTTTTTAGGACTGCTAAAGCATGTCCCTGAAAATTGATTATTTGCTTGCTGCTTTATTATAACTTCTCTCATGACAAGAATAGACTTGTGCTATAAACAGTGGGTGTTTTCCTTAATTTTCTCTAATTGTTATCTAACCAGGTACCTTTATGTTGTGCTTCGTTGGATAATAAAGAGAAGTAAGAATGCATTTTGGACTTTTTATAAAAGAAAATATTTTTGTAATGATATTAATTTAATAATCGGGGAAGAATTTTCTGAATTTTAATAATTTTCTAATTTTTTTTGCCTAATTTCTAACAACAAATTACATTTTTGCCCTGAAATTCAAATATTTTTCGTTGTTTCATCAAATATTTAATCACAAGATTTTCGTTCATTGCTATAAGCTGAAGAAGAAGGATTCTGTTTATATCTGCGTAGTTATCGTAACCAATAAAAATAATTACAATAATATGAAATTAGATGAAATATTTAAAAGACAATAACGTTTTTAACCTTCTAATAATTTTTTAGAACTTCTGGGTAATTTTTTAAAATCACAGTTTAGATGCGATGCTTGTAAATAAGTTCAAATAATTTTCAAAAAAGTGAACTGATACTGTATGTTGCACGTTAATAATATGATATAATAAAAACTTGTAGTAAAAATAAACACTCTAAACTGCGAAAACGCGGGATTCAATAGAAAATGGACTGATTGCCAACCAGCGGAAATCGGGGGGATAAGCAGCTGGAGGGTTAATATCATGACGCCATGAAACTAAATGATCTCCAATACGAATGTTTATGTACAGAAATAACAGAAAATATACAAGATTTTTTTAAATAACACAGCTTTAACCCCTTCGCATACAATGACGTGTCTGAAACGTACATTGAATTACTGAATTTTAAATTTTAAATCTTCAATTAGATGAAAATATTAGGTAATTTAAAATGCAAAAATCATTCAGAAATGCTTCAATATCTCAAAGCCCCTTATATTATTATAGGAATTAAAATAACAGTAAATGCCACAGATAGGATGCATCATCTAATTAGGAAATAAAATAAATTCGTGTGTCAAGGGGTTAATAAATGACCATTTGACGAAATCATGTATATGGAATTATGTCCAAGCAATTTAATTAAAACATATCAGTATCTCTGACACACCAGGTAGTCGCCAAGGACAATTAGTGTATAATAAGAAATTTTTTAAATTAAGCTACGATACACTTATGAAAGCTTTTGCTACACTCTACACCCTTGCTGGACTACATAGACGTTGACTTTAGGCCTTTAATACCTTTATTTTAAAAGAGGGATGTTAAATTCACTATTCAAAACGAAAGAAATGGTTAAATAAATTCAAAGAAAAGATTCATTGTTTACTTACTTTGTTCTTCGATTTCGCTTGACTAATGAGCTGAGCCTCTGTGACAACCCCCAGAGTGTTTCGAGACCAAATTTTTGCGACGATTATGCAGTAGAGGATTCCAGTGACTGACAAGGGCAAGATATACTGAGTGATAAATGTGGCCAGCGTAATCCAGGTGCTCATGTTCTCTGGGTATACGGATCGACAGCGAGTGAGAGGTCTGTAGGTGAAGAAGGAATCGACTTCGCTGAAGATGGCGTGTGGGAGAGAGAGGATTGCTGCTGATATCCATATGCATATAATTGTTTTGAAAGCCTAGATAAAGAAATAACCATTGATAAATTGGACTGAAAACAAGTTTTAAGAGGTAATATCATGTGTTTCATTTCTTTTGTCAATACTATTTTTTATTTCCTCATGTATGAATTATAGAAAAGTATTGTAATTGTCAACACTTCAGACCTCTCTGAAACTAAAAAATACTATGTTTTTTTGGGGGGGCATTATGTCTGTCTGTGAACACGATAGCTCAAAAACGCTTTCAACTAGACAGATGAAATTTGGTATATTGATTTTAAATCGGATTTTAGATTTCTATCAAATTTTGAACGAAATATGTTCATAGGAAGTCTTTGTCTGTCTTACTATTTAAGTGCAATTGAAAACTACAAATGGAAACAGCTAGATAGATAAAATTTGATACGCAGGTTTAGAATCTAAAATTCTTACCAAAAATTTGAATCAAATCTGTTAAAGATTTGCAAGTCTGTCAGTCCGTATTTCCGCATGCATGGAAGCACAATAATCCATAAACGTATGACTTAAATCAATGAAGTTTGGTATGTGATCTTGTAATTACATTTCTAGTTCCTTGTCAAATTTCGGTTTCAATGAATTCGTAAAAAATATCTAAAAAGCATATTCTTACGATAGATTCAGTGAAAAAGCTAGATTCACACAGGAGATCTATATTTCGTAACTATTGCTTGCCAATGTCATGCAGGCATTCGTACTGATCGTTGCTGTAACTACTAAAATATGGTGATCGGTTGAAACCCGAAGACTGATCATTAGTATATATTGTATTTGAAAATCCTGCTTGCTATTTTTGTTATCAACGTCCTTTTTTCTGAATTAATACAAAGCCTTAAAGATGCACAGAATAAGCATTTCGATGTCTTTATACGAATGTGGGACTTAGCATTAAAGTAATTTTTTTTCTGTAGGAAAGGGTAGAACGTATCAAAGTATTGCTTAGGCATATTGGTTGCTAATTATATGCAATCAAAGCATATAACCCATCAACATACGGCATAGTTTGACTCATCACACTTTGTCACGACTCATCACATACGACGTGAGTTTTGTCAGATCGAAGGGAGTGCAGATGAGAATACAAATAGTAGAATAATGTGTTGGAAATTTATCAAAAACATGGCAATATACGGTGATATTCACAGATCTGTCGAAGAAGATTAGGATGACGATTTGTAAATCAGGTACAGCGTGCACACATCCATTCTTCACTTGTATGAATAGAGTTTAGAAGTTCCTGAGAGTTTTTGGATGCCAAAGTCATTTGGAAAATCGCATGAGCTTACTGATATATATTAACCATGTTTAATGAGTCACATTTTATTTTGTACCCACTGCATAAACTCTAAAGAAAGAACTGAAAAATCAAGGACGAAAATATAAAAATTGTTCGTCTTAATGATACGTTAATTTGTCTAAATGGATTTATTTTTATATCTTCAATATTAAGAAAGTTATAACGAAATGAAAATTTCCACCCTCCACCATTTCCACCCCCTTTGAGCTAGATAGGTCATTTACGAACTTTACTTTGGCCATTACTAAGGCTATTACTTTTGAACGAAGATTTGAGTTCTAGGAACCATGATCGGTGAAGAAATGAAGAAATTTTCTCCGAGGTCTTGTCATGAGAACCATTGCAATAGGTAGCCTTCCTATATGAATCTACCTAATTTGTTCCATTCAGGAAGCATCTTGTAAGCTACATATTCCCACAGAAAAAAAAAATTAAGATCTTCAAAAATATGCGTACAGACACTTATCTTACATTACTAAACTGATAGGTATTCAGCAAAAATAATTAGTTTGGATTGGTTGGTTATTTTCTTAATTTTAAGTTAAGATTGTTCTCAATGAGGAGTTATATCTGTTGATACTATACTATAGTCATGATATACTATACATTATCATTCAAAGAAATATTTAAAAAAAAGAATTAGTTTCAAGATAATCAGTACTTACTTGCATTGGTGCCATTTTGGGCCTTAGTGGCTTACTGATAATGCGATACCTATCCACAGCAATGCATGTCATGGTAAAAGTTGAAACATACACAAAAGTCACTTGCATTAGTGGTACCAGTGAACACATGAAGTCACCGAAAGGCCAGTTGTTGAGAAGTAATCCGACGACGTTGAAAGGTATGTTTAGAACTGTCATCAAGAGGTCTGATAGAGCCAAATTGGCGATGAAAACGTATTTGGCACTCCGCAAACTTGCATTACGAATAACAATACTAAATACGAGTAGATTTCCGAATGTGCTCATTATAAATATAGCACTATATGAGATTATGATCAGGACCTCTTTTGCAGATATTCTTGACTCTTTGCCAAAAACAGAAGTCCAGAATTTGTTCTTTTGAGTGCTCGCTGAAAATTCTTCTGTTACATTAGCGAGCACATCTGTTGCATTCATTTTGGAAATCAATAACAAATAAATTTTACCCTACTGCCTTAAATTAATTCTGAAGCAATATGTTATATTATTATGTAAACTGGTAAACGGCTAAATGAAAAGGAATTAAAATTTTAATTCAAAATTACCATAAAAATCCTTAAAAGAGTTTCGTTTTTTTGTATTAATAACTTTTATTTCAAGTAAACATATAGTTACTAGAATGAACTGATGACCATTTATAAAAACTAAAAATAAGAAATAGTGCAATTAACAACTCACCAAAATTTACAAACCAAATATTAGTTTATATATTCTTCTAAGAATTTTAGTTTTTAAAACATAACTGAAATATATTCATACTTTTTGTTTCTTTAGTTAATAAAAACATAGGTTTAAAATCGGCCTAGGAAGTTATAAAGTTTCAGAAAAGGGCAGCAATCTTACAATTATCACTTTAGATATGTGCGAAAATCAAATATTCTAAAAAAAATTAAGATTAGATTTATTCTATAAAAATCCATAAAATAATTTCAAAAATTTGGTATGTAGCAGAGAATTAAATTAGATATCAAGCAATGAAATGTCAATTCGCTCAAGTTTTCTTTTCAGTTGTCAATGTCCATAACAGACCTAAAAATAAAACAAAAATAAAATGCATAAGAATTTTAACTTAATATATAAACACTGAAGACACATCTCGAAATCTGAAGTCTAAAGAATAATTTAAAAAAAGGAACTCTTAACAATGAATTTCTCTTAATACTTGAATTAAAATACAAAAAAAGGTAAGTGTAATGTATTTTAAATTAGATTCAACGCAATATGGGTAATATTTGATAATTCATGGCTAACAAAAAGTTGCAATAAGCTTTTGTTATTTTCTTAAATTAAGTTTTCATGCAAGAAAAATAAATATAGCCATCAAGAGTATTCTCTTCTTAAAGATTGCATAAATTATCACAAGATGGCGCCTTTTGATCTCAATTTTATAGAATTAAAAAAAAAATCAAGTACGAATTTTGTATTTCTTTTAACGCTGATGGATTGAATTTTTCTTCCATCTTAATGCGTAGAACACATACCAAATTTGATTCATGGGAATTATTGTTTTTGAATAGTCATATTAATGTACAAATGAATAATTAAATAAAAAATAATTGGTTAACCAATTGAATTAATTTCAGAATTTAATACACATCTATAATTCTATTGATAAATCACTATGCCAAATTTCATCTCTCTAGTTCTTTGTGGCTTTGAATTATCTTACATATATATACGATCAAACAGATTAAAGACATATTTTATCGAAAATTTGAAAAAATTTGCAATTTCGGTGCAAAGACCAGAAATTAGATTTCATCAGTCTAAATCGTTTCCTTTTTACATTATCGCATTGATAGACAGACCTAATTTCAAAAATATTTTTTAAGTCATGGAAGTTTAAATTATAGGCATTCATTAAAGATCAGGATAGAAATTTTTAACGACTGAAATACTTCCATATTTTTAAACTTCGTATACGTTGAAGTAAAAATATATAATAGATTAATTTAGTATCTAGTATTTCATTACAACTAAAAATAATCAGAATTGAGGTATTCAAACTCTATAATATTTACGTACGAAAATAATTTTTTAGAACAAAACAGCACCAAATGGTGGCAAATGCGATAAACCATGAATCGACATCTAGCATTGATCATATATGTATATTAAATATCAAATGGAACATTATATATAGAGAGAAAAGTCTGCATTTAATCTGTAGTCTAGACCGAATTGGAGAATCATTTAATCTGCAGTTTCTACATCAAAATTTTGACATGTGTTGACTTGAATTTCACGCTCTCTAGCTAATCTTTCGCTTGCATAATATTGAAAAGAAATAGGATGACAGTTCATTTTCGCTGAAAATCAATTTCTTTTTACTTAAATGTCTGCCATTATGACCGAACATCATGTCAGAGCCAGCCTGCAAAAATTGAATTTTGTTAATTTTGTAAGAAGATGATTAATGTTTTTAAATTTTTAATAGGAATAACTTATATTTAATATAATTGAAAAATTTCGAAATTTAATACATTCGGATTTGAAATATTATTTATACTTTAAATCCAATTTAATCCTATTGTTTTCATACCACATAGAATTATAGTAGCTTTACTTTCTTTTAAATACTTGGCCAGAAATATAACACACAATTCTTTGAAGTATTTTCATTTTTTTTCTCTCAAAAAGAATTTCGTTCTTTGCAGTTTAGCACTAAAAAATCGGACGAGTAGTGGACGATCATTATCTGCATTAATAAGATTAAAATAATATGGATATTTAAGCAAAAATATTTTTAGAATAGAAGCAATTTTAAATCTTTGAGGACGAGTATATATGAATGATGCCAACAGAAGTGCTGCGTTCTGAAAAGTTTCACAGCAAAAAGTGTTAAAAATAAAAGAGAAAAAGAAACAAGAATGATTAGAGAAAATGATTTTATTTAACGTAAATACCAGTAATTTTCAAGATTCTTAGAACATTTCCATGTTGCTAGGTCAATGAAGAAAATCCCTTCCGGATTTATATTTAAACTCATCCAAAAAACAATTAAAAATCGATTTAAGAAAATGATATTTTGTTTTTAATTAAGCAAAATATTTCAACTATTATCTCAAAGAACTTTAAACAAAATCAAAACTAGAATGTCGGATGTAAGAATTCTTAAAATTAAGCTAAATAAGTTAGATGTTCAAAATAGATTTAATAGAATAGAAATTGTTTGTTCTATATAATGCTCTTTCCTACGATTAGTGCCAATTCTTTTTTAAACAATAATGGTATTCCAAAATTTTTATCTAAAACAATCACACTAAATGCTATAAGTCAAATGATTCAAAAATCATCCAAAACAACATAAAATATTCAATAAAAATTTTCCACCTTAAATTTCAAAATTTTGGCATCGAGGTATATTGTATCGAGGTGTTCAAAATTCCATAAATGAAAGTGAAATAGATTCTTTGGGCAATTCAGACAATCATAAAGGCACTTTCTTTTATAAATATATATGTTAAAAACGAATAGTCTTTCAGAAGCGAATGTTATTTTTTTCGCTTTAACAGATATAATATATTTCTGGTTGTTCTATTTTTGCAAGAGGGAATCATCTCAGATCTATGCTATCTCTTAACTTTCCAGGCAAATAATTATGTCACCCGCAAATATAAAAACAACTTTAGCAAGTCTCTCATAGAATGTGTTAAAGTCAATATTCGATTCGATTCGTTCGCTTTCTTTTTTTTATCGCATTTATTTTGCGACCCCTTTCTATCTGAAAGATCAAAGAACATTAGCTTCGAATAGTGCGTATAAAAATATCTAGAATAAGTTAAAAAAAAATAATGCCTATTCAAAGTTGAAATATGTGTTTGCAGAGACAAAGTTTGTTGAGCTTGAGTTTAAAATTAATTGATTTAAAATTTTTCTTTCTTTCTTTTTTTTTATTATCATTTGCAAGAAAAATCGCAATTCTGTTTTTTTCACCCGAAGTTTTGGAAAAACACACCAACGGCCATATTCAGAAAATAGAGTAAAAAAAATTGACGAATAAATAAAATGTTTCGAAGGAAAATTTCGCCTTATTTTTATAGGCTGTCAAATTATCTGTAAGTTGCACTAAATGATAAGAAAATCGTTCAAATTATCTGTAGAGCAGATTTTGAATTTAGATACTAAATTTGTCACATAAATAGTTAATTTTAACATAATAAGTGTTTATTAAGAAAAGTTTTAAAGATTTTAATTAGATTTTTAATCTATATTAATCAAAATTTAAAGTATTTTTCTGTAACTTCAGAGCTTTTTATTGCTATAAAAACAATTTTTCAACATTTTAAATTTGCATATAAGTTCTTCAAGCGTATTTTGAAACGACAGTTTACAATAATTAAGTTACTGATTTTATATTCAAGCCTTTTGGAACGATATTAAATATATTTTTAGGTGCATGCATAATTATTAATTTTGAACTTTAAACAATTATTTTTGTAAATTTTTGGTTGGATAAGTTATATATATGCACAAAAAGTTGTGAAGCAGTATAATTATAATCAAATTATGTTTCATTTTGAAAATATTTGAAATTTTGAAAGAGGGTATTAGCAGACTGAATAGCAGATTGTTACTATAATCACTAAATTATATATTTAAGCACGGTATTTCATTACAATGTAAAAACCAAACCAAAAATGTAATGCTTCAAATATGCAATTCTGTTTGTTCAAATTACAGACGAATTTCCAATTTCTTCGCTTGATCTAAAGAAACGAAGCACTGAATGCTCACTTTCTGCTACACACAATATTGACTGATGTTTATAGAATGAAATTAAAATGCCAAGTGCACCAAATTTATTTTTGGCATCGAGTGGCGTGCGTAAAATACCAAAATCCTCAAATGAGGATCGTGACAACTACTAGGTTAAGTGTAAATTCTGAAAATAAAATGAAAATAGATTTTACCATGCTATATTACTTTGGACTACGATATTTTGTACATTAAAGCTCTTTTTTGAAACGATAGTTTTTAAATTCATAGGGCTATTGTTATAATTCTAAAATGCGCAGATGTATTATATTCATTCATTTAATATGCATTCGTCTGTGAAGCAGGTGTTATGCGCTGTCATTTGCAGTTCACATTACATTTCATATAATTTAAAATTGAAATATTTTTCTAAGAGTTTATATAAATTTCGTGCATCAAACTTTGTATAATATCTAATTAAAAAGGTCCATAATCAGAGTTACGATTAAAAGCAAATTATTAAAAGAAGAACAACTTTTGTTATTGGTATTCCAATTAGCTGGTTCCTTCTTACCGGTTCTTAGCTGGTTCCTTCTTAATTCCTTCTTACCAGCTAATTGGTATTCCAATTAGCTGGTAAGAAGAAAGAAAAAAACCTAGTAATCCTTCTTTACATGAATTAATTTAGTAAACATCCAGAAAATATACGAGCAGATGAACAAATATTAAATTAGTGCGAATAAGAATAGTAAGTACAGTTTATTAAGCTGACGTTCGTCGTCTGCAAAACAGCTGTAATTTCAAATCTTTTCATTAATACTCAACTAAATCTTTGCTTTTGAATAAACAAATTTTTTCAATAATGGAAATATGTGTTCTAACTGGATTTCAAGTTAAAACTAAATTTGGAAGAAAAAAAATAGTAATACCATTTTTCTGTAAAAATAATGCAAAAATTTAAAACTATTATAAAAAAAAGTGTCTCAAAAGATTGATTCTTTCAGTTGTAAAAAAGAAAGAGAAATACAATCCTCTTAAAGTAAAAAAAAAATAAATCATCTTCCTTTTAATAAGATAATTATTTCTGACATATAAGATTAATTATTGAAAAATTAATTATATATATTATGAAAATTAATCTTATTGTTTCATTTACCCAAGAGTTTCATTAATTTTCTTTGTAAAGCATTTAGCAGTTCTAGAGAGAAACATTGTTTCTTTTTTATTTCATAGCTAATAGTTTTATTTTAATATGAATGAAGATTAACTTTGATGACAAAAGTTTCTACAATAACTAAATATTTTTTTTTAAATTTTGTAACATTTGATTTAAAATTAAAATCTGATTATTATTATCTGTTTCACATATTGGAATTGGACAAATTGCGTTTCCTAAGGGAATCAAGAATTTGTATTCATACAAGAATTTTTAATTTTTCGTTATTTCACTAATCTTCTTATTAAAGAACTGCACTACTGATTCCTTAAAGGTATAAGAAATTTTGGATCAATTCAAAAATATGATCAAATAAAACAATTTAGTTTATTTTTGTCTTTAAGTCAGAATGCTATAAAACGTTGAAAAAAAATCATGTTAAAAATAGCCTTTTATGAATCTTCTAATCAAAAAATTAAAACAGCCTTTTATGGTTACTAATATAGTTCGACTGACAATTCTTCTACTGGAAATTAATTATATATTTCCAAATTTTTCAGTCCATTTTGTTTTGTTTGAATGTAGCCTTACAATGTTAACGATTTTCTCAAAAATAACACATTTTAGAGCATCAGAAATTTTAAAGGAGGAGAGAGAGATTGCAATAAACATATATTGACAAGATTTTGACGAATCCCCAAGTTTCAGATTTACTTGAAAAAAAAACAAACATATTGTTTGGACAATGTTCGTCTGTTTCTCCGTGAACACGATGATTCAAAAATGCTTTGAACTAGATGGGTGAAATATGGTAAACGCTCTCTACTCCAGATTTAGAGATTTCTATCAGATTTTAAACGAAATTCATTATGAGGAAAATTTTCCGTCCAACTATAGGAATTAAATTACGCAATAAGTGCAAAACGATGAGAACTATATAGATAAAATTTACTTTACAAATTTAACATCTATATAGATCTGTATATGTATAAAGATATATAGTACAGATATGTATCAGATTTGAAACCTCATTCATTAAACGATTGACCGTCGATCGGTCTGCACTATCACATGCATGTAAACGTGATTATTTAAAATTTTCTGGTGTTTTTTTTTCATATTTAATTTTCGTATTTAATCGTAATTTTTCATATTTAATTTTCGTAATTTTTGGTATTATCATATTTAATTTCTCTCTCTCTCTCTCTCTCTTTTTTTTTTTTTTTTTTGAGAATCGACTAGTTTGATACCATTTGAAATCGTAGACTAACACTTTCAAAAGAATATCTCTTTTTCCCGGTACGCTATTTCTAACCTTGTTTTTTTTTCCTACAAAGTTAGAATTTTCAAAAAATAATATATTGTAATAAGATTTAAAAATAATGAAGATTTCAAATCGATATCAAATATAATATAGATATCGATTTCCAATTTTTACCAGGTATTTCCTTTTATGTAACACGCATTCAAGCAAAATTTCAAAAATTTCGCTATTGTGAAAATTATTTCTCTACATTCGCACATTTTATAAATTTACTCTTGATCTAATTAATCATCATAACATTCGATAGCTCACTCTACTGATATACTTTGCACTCAAAATTTTTTAATATAAATATTCTTATTTGGATTAAGAGGGGTTGGGGGGGGGATGTAGACAAAAATAGAAAGAAAATGTAAAATAAGTCCAAGATTGTCTAATCATATGCTAAAATCGAGTGGAAAAAATTCCCGCTGATTGTAATTGTAAGCAAAATGTTGAAGCCCAATTTCTTTAATTCGACATTACTTTTCAAAGTATAAGAACATATAAGATGATATAAAAAAATACGTGATAAACTATGTAAGAATAAAAGTTAGTCATACTTAAAGACTGAATTTCTGCCCTTTAGTTTGATCCATGGATAAATAACTTCCTATTTCTACTTAATTTTTGTACAAAAGCAGCAGATGCTTATTCACGAATTTCTTACAAATATTCACAAACAAAAAAAGAAAATGAAAACTTTCTATACATTTTCAATTCACTGTTTTAATAAAAGTTTTCATAAGATTCGATTCCATTCGAATTTTCTTTTTAGATGGACAAAATGTACAATAATACAAGAAAAATTTAAAAATTTGACCATAGTTAAAGATTTGAATTATGCCCTTTTGTTTGATCCATAAATATCTTTATACACTTTTAAAATATTTTATCCTTTTGTAAAAGTGCTGTCAGAAATTACTTACAGAAATTCATAAAAAAAAAAAAAAAAAAAAAAAAATCGAAACTGAGTTATTTCTATTTATTTTCCAATTTATTGACTCACAAAATTTCTAACATCCTATGTTTTATTATTTTAAATAAAAATTAGAATATTACACAATTTTTCGACCCATTGTCTGGAAGAATTATCATTCAATTATTAGATGTTTCCATTCTAAAAATACCACCTAAAAAAGGTTTTTGCTGCCCATCTCATCTTTTGCAGTAATGCATATTCTCATTTTCTCACTATAAACTAAGGCTATTTCTGTAATTCTGATTGCTTCTTGGAACGTCCAGAAACGTATTTTTACATTTCTTCAGCTCAAGTGCATATATAGACAAGTGTCTAAACATAGAATTTCATTTACTCTTTATTTCTTTCCTCCTGTAACTGAAATGGAAACATTTACGCAGATCGTTAATTTGGCACTTAAGTTGTTTTTATCTACTATCGACTCCTTCAATAACCATTATGCAGTCTGTAAAAGGCCCCATCTTCCTTGTCTATTTTAAAAATAGTAACAGGTGTTTCCGTATCAATGAAAGTATTTTAGAGGAGGTTTGTTGTTTGAGAGATTTTGTTAAGGTTTTTGTTTTCATCATCAAATAATTGTAAACAAGGTTATGGAATATAAAATCGTCAGCTGCTTTATGGAAAGATTGGTATTTATATTTATAAAGAGGAGTTATGTATTTTTGCCTTTAAAACTCTCTGTCAAATGCAAACCAACACACAGCAATTTCTGTTTACTCTTCTTTTTAGAAAAATCAGGCAAAAGGAAAAAAAAAGAAAAAAAGGAAAGGAAAAGAAAATATCCAGAAAACTTAAATTTAATACAGCAGAATTTTATACAACCATTTAGACATAAAAGTAAATGCTGTCAGTTGAATTTATAATTATCACTACTAATAATAAAAGCAAATATGAGTCATTGTGTGTTGGTATTCTCTATGGCAGACTGTTGGAAAGTGATTTTCTAAATTTTGTAAAGATATACTTTGAAGAAAGTAAATGTACACCTCAGGAGCATTTTATTTTAAAATTTCGACTTGAATTTTAATTAATCATATGTTCATATAAAATTACAGCAGTTTTCATTGATACGTTCAGTCTGTGAACATGATAGCCCCAATACAAATAGCCTATTCGAAGGAAATTTGGAATCTGACTTTCACACTGAAACAGTTAACCAAAACTAAATTTTAGACAAAATCCGCCCAAGAAAATTGTTTATTTGTCTGCCATACAACTGTTCAGTGTCCATAAAGGGAATGGATACAAAGATATGGGACAGCGTTATATTTGTCGATATGAAAGTGGATACAATAAATAAGAAATGCAGCGAGATAAAAAAATAATAATAACTTGGCATATATTTTTATCTTCAGAATTGTAGAATACATCAAATTCACCAGAATTGTAGAACGAAATCCAGCAAAAGGCTAACTGTCTGTCAGTCCTCCTCTTCATATATATGTTACAATGAATATCCGAAATCAGTCAAAACGCTAATTAACTAGGTAAAACGCGTTTTAACTAACAGCGCTAATGAGAACCCGAATTAACAAGTTAAAATACGTTCTAACTGACAGCGGTAGGGAGAACCGATTTTCTCTAGTTAATTCTGATTTGTCCAATTAAAACCGTACGTAAGTTTAATGTAAGTCACTTGTAAAAAAAATTGTTTTTCAAAGAGATGTTTCAGCATGAAAAATTATTCTTTTTGAAATTCTAAGCATCATAGTAATTTCCCTTGTCGAAATAAGTAAGTTATATTGACAATGCTTTGTTAAACAATATCCAAATAAAGTATTGTTTTTTCTTTCAATGATAGGTTCTTTCCACAAGCACAACTTAATAAGTATAGTTTAATACAATAATTTCGGATAGATAAAAGTAATATTGTCTTACAAATCATGCAAAACACGAATATAATGGGTTATCCTAAGCTCTGTCAGTTAGAATGCGTTTTCGCTAGTTAATTCGGGTTCTCCCTAGCGCTGTTAGTTAAAACGCGTTTTACCTAATTAATTCGGGTGTTGGCTGATTTCGAGTTTCACTGTAACTTATATATATTTTATAGAAAATTCATCCCTTGTGTGTACAAAGAAAATTTTTTCAACACATTGGAGAATGGAAAACGACGTTTTATTCCGCAAGAAAGCACGAAGCACGCATAGCAAAACGCAGCCGAAGCATACACAAAGACAGCACTCTCAGAATACAATCATACAAATGCAAATAATAAAGCCTTATTAAATAGCAGCGACGGCACAGCAGTGCTCAGCTTAAAACAACTAGAGAACTCGTTCCGTATTCAAGATTCCATTTGGCTGACTTACTTCATTTAACTTTCTCACGTTTATATAAATTTTCTGACATAAGAGTATATAATTTTCTAGAAGAATATCTGAATTTCAAGCCCCAATAGAGATATCAACAATATTCCTGCACTTTACAGAGCCTCCATTTTTATCGCCAAGATCGGGGATCGGATCTGAATTCTTTCGAAATTCATTAAGAATGTTTGTAGATCCCTCTTTTCAAAGTAATGACTCTCATTGGTGGGAAGATATTGTTGCGGAACTTCTTCCACTAGATTCGTAAAGTCAACGAGTTCGCTTGCAGTGGGTGTATGGTGTAACGCAAACAATTCACATTCAAGATTTTGACGAATTTCCACGTTTCAGACCTACCTGATTTCGGAAAAGCTTTTTTCAGAATCTTACTTGTCTGCTTGTGAATCCGATAACTCAAAAAATGCTTTGAGCTAGAAATTCGGTATATGGAATTATGATCAAATTTGTAGATTTCAAACGAAATCCATTCAGAGGAGGTCTGAGAACAAATCAGCCCGATAACCAGAAAACGAAAATTAAAAAAAGTACAAGTAAAATTTATTACACAGGTTTCAACATCTAAAATATAGTTTCTTATCAAATTTTGGAACAAATCTGTCAAAGGGTTAGCCAAATGTCTGCCCGTATTTTCATATGCACGTAAATGCAATGACTTAAATCAATAAAATTTGGTACGTTATCTTGTTGTTACAACTATAGTTTCGAGTCATATATTGGAATTAATCGACTGGTAAAAAAGGCGTCCAAAATACATATTCTCACGATAGATTCAGTAAAAATGCTGGAATCGTGCCAAAGATCTATGTTTCATGATTATCGTTCACCAGTTCCATGCGAGATATTCCTGACCTTACGCAGGGTCAGAATTTTATACAGAGAAAAGATAATCTTTTTTGAAGAGTATGTGGGAAAGTTTCGAGGATCCTATCGCCCCCCCCCCCTATTCTTCTGGAAACAATTCAAAGCAACAATTAATAAGTTTTTTTTTCGGCTTTAATTGCGAGCACTCTATATCCTTGCTTTTAAATCACTCCAATAGGCCTTCAAACGTGTAAAAATCGTTGATAAATAAGTAATTTATGATGTTACAAGTTCTCTTTGCACTTGAGTCTGTTGGAAAATGTCGAGGGGACCATTCCAGCTGGTTTCATAGCTAGTTTCATGTAGTAATTAAATTGAAGGAACTTCTTGAGCTATTAAATATTAAAAGATTTTGAATGCCCTTTAATAATATGTAACAATTTTTTTTTCAAATCATTTATGATTCTAACATAAATTACAAAATATTTCATAAACTTAAAAATAAGGCCACTAGTGGCTGTATTACTCACTTTCTGTTATTACTTTAAAATTCAAGTACTTTTTATTTAACTACTTTTACCACCCTATTTCGTTGTATTTTTTGACGATAGTTTATAAATTTTAAATAATTTAAATTTTGAAAAAATTTTGGATTTTTTTTTTTTTTTTTTTTTGGTGGGGACGGAGGACATTTGAGATTTTCCAAAATATGTGAATTCTGTAGAAATAACGAATTTGTTCCTTTCTCTTTCAGCTTTGTTAGCATATAAAGAAAAGATGTTCTGTAAAATATAAATTTTAAAGAACATCTTTCTTGAATATCAAAATAAAAACAAAAATTCTTTTAAAAACTTAAAAGGTATGGACATCGATGTGTGTGTGTGTGTGTGTGTGTTTTTCCCAATATTGTTTCAAATATTATTTTTTTTATTTTTATCGAAATTTATTTTTTAGATCAAAATAAATCACCGTAAAGCACTCATATATCTTTGATACTTGATTTCATTTCTTTACTACGTACCTATATAACACAACAGGTTGTATTTTCAGGCCAATTTATAAATTAAAGACAAAATGGCGCATTTTGCCTTTAATTTATAATTTCCACTGTGGAGAGAATCAGTTATGCATTTTGGAGAAGTATCCCTTCATCTTGATCAATTTGGTTGAAATTTGATACTTTTCTACAATTTTGATGTAAAGATCTATTATTAAAGTTCATACACTTAAATTATTGTCTTTTAGAGTTATTGAATTCGTATGCACATTAACAAATATTTCATCAAATTTAGAAGGAAATCTAAATTTTAGTGCAAAGCCCGCATACCAAATTTTATTCTTCTAGCCCATTTGTATTTGAATCATCATGCTCACATGCTAGTGTTGCATGCCGGACTTCCAATCAATGGACTTCATTCAAATTTGATTATATATCAAATAAATTTATATATAAATTATATAATTTTTCTATAATGATTACATATCTAATTCTATCTTGCATTTTTAGTTACTGTGTTCAAAATTTGCCCAGCAGAGAGACATAATTCTTAAAGAAAAAAAAAAATTAGTCTTCAAAAGACTAAAAATGTGATTATTAATCAAAATCTCGAGGTCGTATTTTTTATGTTTTAATTATTTTATCTGTCTGTACTTCGTATATGACAAAGTTGAACGTGTTATGTTGCTTAAGTACAAGAGAAAATCTACAGGAAACTATTCTCATCGTTTTGAAATCCAATCTCAGTAATCACTGTTAGAACATAAAGCATATGAAAATGTTATTTATCAATTAACAAATCTTATAGATAAGAAAAAGTTCTTTTTTATTTTTATTTTTAATTTAAATTATTATTTTTTTGAATACATAAAACTTTAAAAAAAAAGATTCTTCATTATAATAATCCTAAATTTTTAATAACATTTAGAGATTAAATAACGCAAATGAAATTAAAATCGTTTGCAATAAATTTGTTAATTCAAATGATATAAAAAGAATAAGTAAATTGAAATAAATAAGAATGAATCAATATTTTTTGAAAAAACGATCATTATATTTCAGATATATATTTTAGTCAAGAATTTTATTTTACATTTATATTATGAAAAGATAACAATTATTTTATAGTTTATCAGATTTTCTTTCTTCCTGATTTTTTCAAAAAAATATTAATATATATTATATGAGCATTTGATAATTTGTATCTTAGAATAATACGATATACAACATGTTTTGTAAGTGGATAAATGATTCCTATGGATATCATGATTTTTTTTTTTTTAATATTTTCTGAATATATTTAGCTGTGCATTTCATAAAAAAAATAATAATTTTGCTTATTTTTAGAAATTAATTTGTTTTTTTTATTAGGGTGCCATGAATTAATAAAATATTACTTTATAATTAGCTATGAATAGAGAAATTACTGTAATTTATATCAGAATTTTGAAAAACCAGCATAGAAATATTCTTTATTTAATCTCGCATTTTTATAGTTTCATGTTGCCTACCACTTTTTAAACAGATAAGTAAAACATCCTAAACCTCATAAGATCGTAAGCATTTATTACATTTTCATTTTCCTTATGCATTAAAATTTAATTCAAATTCAAAGACATTTTCTGAGCATTTTTTTCTGTTGTATTTTCTAATTCATCTCTGTATCTTTAATGATAATGAATTATTTTAGTTATTCACAAATTAATGAAGTTGTATAACTAAAATACTTATGGTTGACATAATTAATACAATTAATATAACGCACGAGTCAAATGGTTGCCGATGACGGCTAGTATTGTTAAATGGATGTGAATTTTCCCTGGTAGAAAATCATTTTCTAAGATATGCTGCACCAAAAAACGTTTCAATAGTAAAAATTAAGCTAGATATCCATTAAATTCATGTTAAAAAAAAACCCGATAAAATCAAAGTATTGAAATAATATTATAATACTTTGTAACATACAATACTTTGGAATACATATAGAACAAGCATTCGTACAAAAAAAAACATTAATTACATGTTGTATTTTTACTAAAATTTCATATTCTAAAAAGAATTTTTAAACAAATATACTTCAAAACTACAAAAAAAAATGTAATGAATTTTAATGAATTAACATTGTAACAACAAGCGATTTACTTGTTCTTACACTGTAGTTTTTCAAAGAACAAAATCGCAGTTCTAAAATTAATATACTAGTAAAACAAATTCTAAATAGAAATTTTAAAAATAAAATACTACTATATGATTAGTTTTTTTCAAAATCAAATATCACATTTCTTTTAAAATGATACTATGACCATGAATAAATTCAAACCGAACACAAATGCAGAAAAATATTTGTGTATATTTTTTTAAAAGACAGTTTGGATTTAGTTAAAAATTCTTACTTCAAACACAGCGATCGGATATATAAATACCAGAAGAAATTTTTCGCCCTTCATCCAGGAAAATCGAATTTGGAAGAGTGTTCTAACACTTCTCGCGACTAACCTCCGAATATATATCAAAGACGAACAATTTCATTGATGGAAATGCTGTTTTTATTTTTTAGCGCATGCGCTTTAATGAAATTATAGAATTAGAGTATTTAGCAGACGAGATTTCCATTAATTCCAAATTATTCTGAATTAAAAGGCTTAATGCATTTTATTGAAGCAAAAATATAAATGAACTAGTGATTGAAAAACATTTTCATATAAAGAAATCTAAATAACAAATTTTCATTATTTTCTTACCAAAAACAATTCTCCCTAATTAATTTTTTAGAATTAAAGAAGAGTTTAAAAAATTAAATTTTCAAAGAAATTTATTTCGATCCATATACAATTATGTAATTTGCAAATGTGCGTGGAATATAATAAAAAATTGTACTCGTATGAAAGCAGAGGAACAAATTTATTTATTTTTGGACTAGACTGTCCTTCCGGACATAATCTTTTTCGAAATAGTTTAAAAACAATGTTTACATTTATTCATAGATAATTTTTTTTGAAAAGTTGTAATTAAAGTCGTTACTTTGGAGCTAGTTTCTTTTGGAACATTAGAAATAATTTAAAATGCTCGAACCCGCAATACTTGCTCGCCTAAAACGGCCATCAACGTGAGGTTTCTTTCCTTTTTTTTTTTTTTTTTCTTTCTTTTGGAATTTGTACTTTTTTTAGTTGATGTGTTTTCATTGAATATTTAAGACCTGTACTTTATTCTATAGCAAAGACAAAATCCAACACATGGTAAAAAAATTCTCCCTAGTTATTTATTGCGTAGAGCTATCGTTTATATGAAAGTCCTTTACCATATAATGCAAGCCGGTCTTGAGATTTTTAAGAGAAAGAAATGGGTAGGGAAGTTTGGATATTTCAGCATTCTTATGTTTCGAAATTTTGAAACTCTTTGGAATTAGCAGGTTAAAAAGTGTAATTTTAATTATCATTGCACTTTTTCAGCCTCCAGCCAATCTTATTTGTGAACTAGCTAGTACCAGCCGCATTGCAGCATCAGAAGAAATAATTTTGGAAATATCTTTTGAACTTTGAAATAGCTATCTTGTTTAATTAGGAATGATAGGAAGTGTAATATTTATTTTCTTGTCGACAATGAATACATTCATTGAAATTGAAGGATATATAAAGGAGAAATATAAATAATATTTATTCTACTTTGTTGACTTAATTATTCAAGTGCTTTAAGGTAGACATTACTTTTAGTTTTTCTGTCTTCAGCAAAAACAAATAAATTTCTTGGCTGTCCAACTCGTGAACATTCAACATATAACTAGCCATGTGAAAAACATGGATTTTCTAGGTTTAATCCGCACACTTGAAGTTATTGGCCTTGCTGATGGTCATCGGGAATATAAGTCGAATGGGGAACTGCAGTAGTTTGAAATCAAAAGTCATATTGGTGGGAATAATGGGAATGCGTGGAATAAGCACATCTCCATTCGACTTTCCTTTAAGAATAGTTACTTAGATTCTTGCCGTATTTTAGTTTTCTGATTCTGTTGCGCGTGATCGGTTAGCATATAAACGTTGTTTTTCGATTCTTGCCGCAAGTTGGTCTTCTGATTCTGATGCGAGTGATTGATCAGCTCATAAACGTTGTTTTTCGATTCTTGCCTCATCTTGATTTTGAGATTTTGAAGCATGTGAATTTGCAATTCGTAAACGATCTACTTCATTGCTCACTTGTAGTTCCTCGCTTGTTTGAGAATTTCGAATTTGCTTATTTCTACCTGCTGTGCTGGTAGATCTACAAGTGACGAACATTTGGAAGGCATATTTTTTTATGCGTGCATAACCTTAATATCGTTTGTCGATTCTCTGAATAAATAGAAAAATTACAGTTTGTGCTGGAAAATTTCCATTGTATGTAACTTAACTTGATCGGCATCGGTAATAATAATCCTGTTTTGTATAAATAAAATCTTAATAATGTTTAATGGTAAACTCTGAATAATGTTTATGGTTCGCCGTAGCCAAAATATTGCTACAAGTCTGTAATTTTGTTACCTGTCACGAATAGTGTCATCGTGGAAAAACCGTTGTAAGATCTGTGCTGTGCGTATACTTATAAGATCTGTATAAAATCTTATAAGATCTGTCTGCTGATCTGGCTCAGAGCTTGGCGACGAATTTTGCGAGTTTGGCGACTAAATGGATAATACTGGAAAGTTCGAGAACTTTCATGATCTATCCACTAAGAACCGAGATATACCCAGATACGCCCTGATTGGTCTGGAAGATTCTATCCCCGTCTCCCGGTATTATAAAAGACAGGCACTTTCAAGCTGGAGAAGTCGTGTGTTAGAGTAGTCGGAGTCGCCGACAGGTAACAGAACTGGAGGATTAGACAGCAAGCAAGCTGCTGCACTAGCAATTAAATGCGCTGCGTATTTGTAGAAAAAAATTTTGTAACATTTGGTGTCAGAAGTGGGACTGCCAGGACGTCAGTCTTTAAAGAAGGGAGCAATGTTACAAGTCTATAATTTTGCTACCTCTCACGAATAGTGTCATCGTGGAAAAACCGTTGTAAGATCTGTGCTGAGCGGGTGCCGCGTCAGTGACCTCAGAGCTTGGCGACCATTTGGCGACATGGCGACGAATTTGGTCGAGTTTTGAGACTAAATGAATAATACTGGAAAGTTCGAGAACTTTCATGATCCATCCACTAAGAACCGAGATATACCCAGATACGCCCTGATTGGTTTAGAAGATTCTAGCCCCGCCTAGCGGTACTATAAAAGACAGACACTCTCAAGCTGGAGAAATCGTCTGCCAAGACTAATCTTAGACTTATAGAACGCCAGCAAAATAACTTAATTAGAAATTTCTGCAATATGAAATACTACATGCCCAATACAAATATGCACTTATGCCTAGACTATCCCCCTCTTAAAAAATTCATTAAAAAACTAGCCACTAACTTCTTTAAAAACATGGATAAGAATGAAAATGAAGCAATAGCTAAAATCCTTAAACATAAACCATCTACAAACTTTAGAAGACCCCGTAATATGCTACTTTAATTTATCTCAGTCCTCTAGTTTTTCTTCCTAACTTTTATTATTTCAAACTCGAATTAAACAGTATCTCAATAGCCAATTCTGCTCACAAGCAGTAAAACTTACTAAGCCCAACGGCAGCGTACCCCCGCACCCTCACCCTAATATCAGACAATCACAATGAGTCCTGACACTCGCCATCTCCAAATCTCGTCGAAGATGGCCACGGCAAAGTATAGACAGTGTCATCATAAGTATAGACAGTGTCACCTTGTGAAAGTAATAGTGTCATCGTGGAAAAACCGTTCTAAGATTTGTCCTGTGCGTGCTGAGCGGGTGCCGCGTCAATGACCTCAGAGCTTTGCGACGAATTTGGCGACTAAATGCTGAAAAGTTCGAGAACTTTCCTGTATTTAAAGACTGACGTCCTGGCAGTCCCACTTCTGACACCAAATGTTACGAAATTTTTTTCTACAAATACCGCAGCGCATTTAATCGCTTGTGCAGCAGCTTTCTTGCTGTCTTGTCCTCCAGTTCTGTTACCTGTCGGCGACTCCGAATACTCTAATACACGACTTCTCCAGCTTGAGAATGCCTGTCTTTTATAGAATCTTCCAGACAAATCAGAGCGTATCTGGGTATATCTCGGTTCTTAGTGGATGGATCGAGAAAGTTCTCGAACTTTCCAGTATTATCCATTTAGTTGTCAAACTTGCCAAATTCTTCGCCGAATTGCCAAATCAAATGGTCGAGAAGCGCTGAGGTCATTGACGCGGCACCCGCTCAGCACGCACAGGATAGATCTTACAATAGTTTTTCCACGATGACACTATTTGTGCTGGGTACCAAAATTACTGACTTGTAACAATATTGTATACGCTGAATGACAATATTTGTGTAGATGGCTATTCATTAACGAAAAGAAAAAAAATTAGCGCTTGCACTAAATCAGCGTTTTTTAATCTTGCAGTATTCACGGCCCAGTTTTCAATCATAATTTCCATCGCCCCATTAAAATCATATAAAAAGCAAAAATCATTTTTAAAGAAACTTTGTCTGTGAATAAAAAAAGCTTTAATTGCTTCTTACAAAGTTCATATAAAATAGCCAGATTTAAAAAACCTCACACCATTGGTGAAGAGCTTATTTTGCCAGCAGCAATTGAGATTGTAGAAACTATGTTTGGAGATAATTTTTCAAAACAATTGCAGTCCGTACCTGTTTCAAATGAAACTGTTGCTCGTCGAATTGGTGATATAGCTGAAGATATTCAGTGTCAGCTTTTCTCGAAGTTGCGTGACAAATTGTTTTCAATACAGCTTGATGAAGCAACAGATAGTAATAAAGATGCTCATTTAATTGCCTATGTTCGATTTTGTGATAATATGTCAGTAGCAGAAGAACTACTTTTCTGCACAGCAATAGAACTCAAAACAACGGCATTCGCATTATTTGCTGTTTTAAATGATTTTATGAACGAGGCAAACTTAGAATGGAAAAATTGCTTCAATGGTGCTCGTTCAATGTTCGGAAGTAACCGTATTAAATTATATAAAAATGAGACCCCTGAAATCGCACTTTGTAAAGACATGGTGCTTTTCTTTTCCGAACTTTGTAAAGACATGGTGCCTTTCTTTTCCGAACTTTGTAAAGACATGGGTTCAGTACATTCAGCGTTACTATTTCATTGCGGGGCAAGATGGTTATCACGTGAGAAATTTTTGCAACATGTTTATGAATTAAGAGAAGAAATCGCATTTTCCTAGAAGAAGAAAAAAGACCGGAGGCCGAGAATTTTCGCGATGGTTTATTTGTGATGAAATTGTGCTACTTGGTCTACATATTCGAGAAATTAAATAACTTGAATCTTCAAGGAGCAAATACACATATGTTGGATATGAGTGATAAAGTTAATGCTTTTTGTAGAAAATTGGAATTGTGGAGCAGAAATTTAAAGCAAAGAAATCTAACAATGTTTGCAAATATGGATGATTGTACCAAAACTTACAAGACTGAAGAAGAACATGTAAAAGTTGTTTTTGTAACCACTGAAAATCATTTAGCCATGCTAGCAAAGAATTTTAAAAAGTATTTTCTTGCTGACGACCAACTGATAGCTAGTTACGATTGAGTTAGGGACCCATTTCATAAGACTCCTGAAGGACTCTCAATTGATGAGGAAGAAAAAATTCATAGACTTCACGACAAGTGGCGAAACTAAAAGACAATTTAGCAATAATTCACTATTTGAATTTTGAGCAGGAATAGAGGATGATTTTTCTGCACTGAAAACAAGGGCATTTCGCATTACCATTTTCAACATCCCACCTTTGTGAAACTGGATTTTCTGCTGTGGCTTCTTTGAAGACAAAATATAGATCTCTATAGAAACAGAACTGAGAGTGGCTATTTCTAATATTAAGCCTTCCTTCGAAAAACTTTGCTCTGCGAGACAGACCCCATGAAATCACTTATAATTATTAAGTTTGTTTTAATTAATTTTTTTTGATTAAGTAAGTTTTGATTTAGTAAGTTGTTTTACTTTAATAAGTTATTAAATATGTCGAAATGTATTTCGCTTTCTATGTGTATGTGTGCTTTCCTTTCAGTCAGTTAATAATTTTTTTTAAAATAATATTTTCTTTTGAGTATTCTCGCCCTCCCCCCCTAGGGGGGCGCGCCCCACAGGTTGAGAATCGCTGCACTAAATACTTTCCATTTCATTTCACTCACATTGATTGACATCGATGATAACAACTTTATTTTGTTGGAAATATGTGCGAATGATATGTGCCGTTTGCTGTTTACTGTTTGTCTTTTGTCTCTTGTCAACTTAAAAATAATGCTGAATCATTGAAAGTAAGAAACAATTTGTTTGTAAATTTTATGACCTTGTTTACAAAATAAATGCTAATAATTGTACTATGCCTGTAACCTTCGCTTAAATGCAAGTAATAAGTTGGCAAAGTTTTATCGCAATCGGATGAATGGTATGCCAGCGCAAAAAATACGAACAAACAAACATTCATTTCTATATATTAGATTTTTGACATGTTTTGGGTATTCTGATGGAGAAAATAAGAATATTCAAACAAAATTTATCTGAATCAAACAGGCAAATTCTTTTGAAGGAATGACTGCAATTCAGCTTAGAAATGTATCACCAGTTAATTGAATCAAGGACTAGACAATTACAAACTGTATAAGTGTTGCAAATTGCATACGTATCAAATAGTATTAGCCATTAATAATAAATATGATACTGTTACCGTACAAGTACTTTTTTTAGCATTAGACTGAATTATCAGCATTTCTTTCTTTTGTGAATATATCAAGTAAATAATAAATATTTATTTGTTTCATAATTTTATAATCATCATTCATTGTTCAATGTGTGTTTATTTATTTACATTGTGAGTTAAATAAAATGACGTCACTTTATCACTTTTGAACCTTTTGCTCACTTTATCTTGCATAACAGTTAAAATTAATATATAGACTAAATTTTAAGGTAACAATATTGAGCATGAGATTAGTTAGTTTATCCAAATCAGGTGATTTATTTTAATTTATCAAGAAAAATCAAAGATTTCACGAGAAAAAAAGTCTGAAATTTCTTGATAAAAGTAAAAAGAATTCGCTTTTAATGAAAACAAAGAGATATTGAATCAGATGCCTAATTAGATGTCATATGAGGTGATTACGTATCGAAATAGCAAGAGTATATATATATAATTTTTCTAGATGGCAAGTACGTTTTGGAACTCGAACGATTTTGAGATGAAACCAACCATCATTTTCTAAACATTGACGCATGCGAATCTGATTGTTTCAAAGCGGTTTAAACGGGTTTTCAAAGAAAAAAAAATTTAGAACTCGATTGATTTTGTGATGGTCAGAAAACCATCGCTTTTCTGAAAGCTAGTGATTGCGAAGTATGAGTAATGTGAGAACATGATGTTGTTGCTGGATCGATAATACGTGACTTAAAAAAATAACAATATTCACACATGATCACTTGAAATTTGCGATGGCAGATTTCCATTTTTTAAAACTTAATTTAGGCATGAAAAGGAGGAATTAATTCTTAGTATGCTACAAATTTCAAATTTTGTTTTCTTGTTTCCTTTTTGTTTTTAGAAAATCAGAAAAAGTCTGCAATTTATAATCTGGCAAATTAAATAGCTTTATTTTAATTATATTTTATACTGTTTTAGTTTAAAAGCTAAAGATGTCTATAATATTTAATTATAAAGAAAATAATCATAAATTAATGACGTAAATAATCATAATAATTAAATGACGAAAACTGCGCTACCTTTGTCTTGTAAACGTTTCATGAAAGAACGGGAGAACTCAGCTTCGATTATGTGAAATTGTGATATCAAAATATTTAAAGATTTCAGGTATATGAAGGATTAGGGAATGATTCTTTTTGTAAACATTCATTATGACAATCTATACATTCTGCCTTGGACGAGTTATTTTTGCGGTATTCATGTATTTACGAAATCCGTTGTGGATTCGATGTGTTTTACTGGAAAATTAATTTTTAATTGTACGTGATTGTTTTACAAAAATATCAAATAAATTTATTTAAATGTAGAACAGTATTAATTAATTTACTATATAAACTCACAAAAAATAGTAAATTTCTGTAATTTCCAGAAAATATTATATAAAATAATAACTTATTATATCAGTAATTTAACTCAAAATAGCACGCAGATAGGGATTACTCGAACTTGTTTGAAAATAAATTGGAAAGAATATCATGCATAGATTTGTTTTTTACCTCTGATTACATAAAGGTGATTTCATTACACATTAGTATTATTCTTGCTAATATATGGATGGTGATAGTAAGTACAAATTCATATTTTGTATAGTATTCAACAATTTTAATTTACTATGATTTATTAATTTTTAAAGATAAGTACATATATAATTAAGTTGTTCAGTTTGATAGATATTATTTTAACGCAAAGAGTTTATCTAATTAACTTAATATAAGCGTTTTAAAATTAAATAAATATTTTATTTAAAAAAGGCTATTGATTGGATTAATAAAATGCAAATTGGAATTTATTACAATTATTTATTTTTTTACTTCATGAAAATAATTATTTGAATAAATATGAATAATGACAAAGAATTTATTCGGCTCATTGTTTCGATAAATATATGACTTTAATTCAATAAAATCTCTGAATCAAGAATTATGAAAATGTTTTTAATGATTGTTTTATGAAATACATATATTATTACACTATTAGACTTTCTCTTTAAGTTTATAGAAGATGAGAAATTGCTAGCCAAAGATTAATTTTTAATCACCAAAGAAAAAAAAACAATTTTTCAAACCGATCGAAGTTATTATATAAGTGAATTAAATTAATCAATTGATTCAATTGATATATACAATCCCTGTATCTGACCCTGATACCCTGTATCCGACCTAGTTTTCGTAATTAAATATGAAAAGCAAGGTGTCTATTAAGTAATCTATTTAGGACTTTTTCAAAACCTTAAAAACTATAAGTTTTGATTCTTATCTTAGTGTTCCCTTTTCCAATCTGTGTAATCATTTATCATTGAAAAATCAGTTTGAACCAATTATCTTAAGAACTAGGCCTACAATTTATGTTATTGTTTTGTTTATGTTTCCTGCATTTAAGTTGGCATTATAGAATTTATGTTAATATGTGAACAGTTTATATCCTTTAACTTATTTTTTTTCTTGCAAATCCTTGAAATGTGCAGTGCAATGTATAAACATATAGAAACTACCAGTACAGAGCCTCCTATTTTAATTCCACACTTTACCGGCAAATGCATCTACGATTTTTAGCATCGAGATAAATGGAGAGCTTAGGTCTCAATAAGAAGTATAATAATGAGTTTTGGTATAAAAACTTTGTCTTCTGGTATTGATGGTCAAAGAAATGAATTCATAGAACTCCGGCCTATACTGCTTTTTTGTTATCCGGCCATTCCTTCCGCCTCATTAGATTGGATACTCGAAAGTGTACTTGTATATATATTTACAATTGACTAAACACTAATGCAGTAGATTCTAGATTTGAACAAATTAATCATCATAGTTAATATTTTCAATTCTTATATAATATATGCATTTTAAATATCATGCTTAAAGAAAATCTACTGAAGGAATTTGGAATGTGTTATAATTAATGGAAGAATTGGCAAAGGAAATATCAATAATTTCTACGCTTTTGCGGGAAAAAAAAAGGGGACCCTCCTAAGCAATAACAAAGTCAAACTTTGTCTTAAGAATATTGCAACTATGCCAATAACTTTAGCAAGTGATGAAAGGAGTGATTCTAAGTTAAAATTAATAATTCGTAGTTTTTGACTATAAATCAAAATCGCCTGAATTAATTGCCCATCTTTCTAAATGAGTATGAAATTACTGATCAAATGTACTTAGATAAATAAGAAAAAGCTTGTAGAACTGAAACGTACTTTTTTTAGTGGACAATAATATAATTGATGAAAGAATTAGCAGAGGAAATTTCAATAATTTCTACGCTTTTGTGGGGAAAAAAGTGGACACCCTCCTAAGCCATAACAAAGTCAAACTTTGTCTTAAGAATATTGCCAACTATGCCAATAACTTTAGCAAATGATGAAGGGAGTGACTCTAAGTTTAAATTAATAATTCTTAGTTTTTGATTATAAATCGAAATCGTCTTAATTAATTGCCGATATTTCCAAATGAGTATGAAATTACTGATCAAATGTACTTAGATAAATAAGAAAAAGCTTGTAGAACTGAAATTTACTTTTTTTACTGCACAATAATATATTTTTTAATAGTATTTAAAATTTTATGGTTAACAGTCTTTTTTCCGGGATCAAACGATCTCATTCTCATGTAAATATTGTCCTCCTCATCTGCCCATGGCTTAAAATAATGATGATTATTCCAAAATATCCTTCATGTAACTTCTAAATATAGGAAGATAAATATTTAATTTTTTTTTCTTTCCTGTATCTTAATTCCAGATTTGGTTGCTTGCCGGTAGAATCATTTAATATGCTTAAAGATTTCTGGATCCCTCTCTTAAAAACTCACATAGACTTTACAGTTCTATTCGGTTTAGCTAGATAATCTAACTTATAATAGCTTTTTAAAAAATTCAATTGATTATTTAAATAATAAATATTTTTTTCTGAAATTTTAAGTAGTATCCACATATTATATTATTATTTATTATTGTTGTAGAACTTTAGTTTCGAAATTTCTATTTCGAAACATAATTGATAAAAGCAGGTTTCTCTTATCATGCTTTCTGTTTTTAGTCGTGTTGCATAGGGATAACGGCTTTTCCCGATCTCCCTTAACTTGTCTCTTCACTAAAAAAGTTGTGTTGCAATTTGTGTGTGTATTCTTTATTTTTATATACTATACTTTCTTGAAAAAAATGAATGAAACTCAAATTATATTATTGAATCCTAATTATGATTCTGAAACTTTGGATCCAAAGAGTGGACATCTTTTTAAATGTCCAAAATGTGACAGGTGTTTCCGAAATGTTGGACCTTTAAAGTGCCATTATGGAAAAGCTCATAGAAAATCGGAACCATTTATATGTATTATTGATTCATCCTTAATATGTGAAATATGTAACAAAAGTTTTTCCCAAAGATGCGATCTTACTACCCATTATCGAAAAACACATCTTAAAGAAAAACAAAATATTGATGCAAGAATATTATATAAATGCGAATTATGTGATAAGGAATTTTCTTTGAAATCTACCCTTGACAATCACTATCACAGCCATAGGGATAGAAACAAAGAATCATTTAAATGTGATGTGTGCAATGAAATTTTTTATAATGTGGAACTCTTTGAAACTCACTGTAAGATGCATACTAATGTAAAATCTAACTCCTGTGATAGGTGCCAAAATTCCCCAGACAATATTAATCAACAATGCATTTGTGTATTAAAACCATACAAATGTGAAATTTGTGACACTTCATTCATTGTTAAAGAAGATTTTCAAAAGCATTATACTGCCCATGAAAAAGAAAAACCTTTTCAATGTGAGGTGTGTTTTAAGAAATTTGGTCGAAAAGCAAATCTTAGAATACATTCTTTTGTTCATGCCAACCAAAGGCCTTACAAATGTAATATCTGCGATAAAGCTTTTAATGTGCGTGGATATCTTAGAGCACATTCTGCCATTCACACAAAGGAAAAGAAGTTTAAATGTGATGTATGTCATAAAGTATTTTCTCGCAAAAATATCTTGAAGACCCATTATCGTATTCATAGTAAAGAGAAGCCATATGTTTGTCAAGAGTGCAACAAATGCTTTACTCAACTTGGTACTCTTCAATCCCATTACTTTACTCATACACAGGAAAAACCTTTTCAGTGTGAAATCTGTGACAAAAGTTTTAGTTTCAAAAGTAAACTTAAAAAACATTGCCTCATACACAATGAATGAACTTAACTTTTTATAGAGCCAAATTAAATTTTCAGATGAGAATTGATTATCTGTTTTGCAACTGAACTCTTTTGCTTGCAACTCTTTAATAAATTAGTTTGTTTTTGTTGCTTTTCTAAATATAACCTTGCAAATTATGAAAAATTCTTTTAAGTTTTCATTAATAGTTTATACAGAATGTTGTGTCTATTTTTGTTAATGTTTTTAATTTAACTTTTCCTTTTTAAAGAACAAAAATTTAGCAATATGTGTAAGATACTGAAAATCCAACTTAACTGGGTGTTTATTCTATATGAAGTAATAACTTATTTAGATTTTTAAAATACTATTTCAAAAGAAGTTACTAATATATTTAAAGCAAATTAAGTAAAAAAAATACCAATATAATATATCACAATATTCTATCAAATATTGATAAAAAGTGCTCTTACAGTTTGAAATATCTATACACAATGTGCGCTTAATGCTGTTTTTTAAATAATGAAACTTAGTTTATCCAGATAGAATTTTTATTGATATTACTGATGATTTTCATTAGGCTGATAACTCATATTTTTATTGATATTACTGCTGATTTTCATTTGATGAAAATTAGGCTGATAATTGATATATTATAATCATTGGAATTGCAACAAATTTTAAATAAAGAACCATTTGCTTTTGCAAATTCTTGACTACTGAATCTGTAATATTATTAATTTTTTTTTTTTTTTTCTTGTATCAAAAGCAGAACTTACGAAAGATTTCTGCCCATGTATCATTCAAAAACACAATGTGAGACAATCATATTTAATTTTGAATATAATCCTATTTTATGTCTAAAATTCATCCTAACCCATTTAAAACATATAGTGTTTAACAAAATTGTTAAATTGATTGAAGGTTAAAAGCAGGAAAAGAAAGGGCAAATCTAATAGTATAAAAGTTAAGTTTCAATGATTTGCCGGTTTTCAATTCCAGGATTTTTTTTTGAAAAATACTAATAATTAAAATTTAAAAGCCTTTATATGTAAAAAATTTTAATTACTTCTTTGAAAACTAAAGTAAACATTTTAGATTAGTATATTGTAGAGGGGATTTATATAATTTTATAAAACTATAAATGTAAAATTTCAATGAAAATCATAATAAAATGCATACTGTGGCAAGAGTTATTACAAGCATCTTTTGCCTGCACCAACCATCATCAGTGGTTTAGTAAGTAGTGCAAATAATACCCAGAACTCCCCCCCCCTCCCATATTTGGCTTTAAATAGTAACATAAATACTTTTATCTCATTTTATGATATTAAAATCACAAAAATATGCTTATATTTTGTTTTTTATTATATAAATTTTTCTGCACTCTTATACATAAATTTGACTGAATTTTTAAAATTATATATTAAAAAATTAATATTTTTTTGTATTTTTCCCAATTGTTTAGTTAATTATATTTTATTCTTTTTTTATTTCCAGTTATTTGTATGTTAATTTAACATTTCAACTTGCATATGTAAATTGCTACAAATCTAAAATGATAGTAGAATCGAATTAAAGATTGCTGCTGAACATGCTGAATTACATTTCATACCTGCTGTTTCATACCTGGAATGTTAAAACAGTGATTAAAAGTAATTCAGTTGATAGATTAAAGAAAATTACTTAATATAATATATATTTAAGTAGTGTTTTTTTTTCTTTTATAATTTTAATTTGGAATTTAAAATATTCATTTCAAGACATTATATATTATATTTTTTTATTTGTCAATGTATAGTAACAAAATGTGAAATTATTACTTATAATGTTTTGTATTTTGTTTTGGACATATCATTATTTTTATTACTTAGCTCATCGCACAGTAAAATATTGTTACATTATTGAAAGTCTATGTTAAAATAAAAGGGAAAAAAAAAACAACTTTAGAAATTTATGCTATTGATGTTTTAAAAATTTTAGTGGTTATGTATTGCATAAATCTATTGCTTTCCTCTTATTTCTACTAAAATTTCGAATTTAAAAACCCCATGAATAGCAAAAATAAGTTTCCTGTAATAATGCAGATTGTTGAATATATTTAATGATATGCTCAAATACTGTTTCATGAAAATTATGAAATTATAGCTGTTTCTAAAAGTTTTTATTGTAATTTCCTTGCATCCTGGGAAAGTTAAAAGGTTTATTTTTTATGTATTATGTGGTAAAAAAATATTAACTACTAATAAATTCAAAAAGTTTGCCTCTGTGCAGTTATTCATGGTTTTATGTATACAATTTTGACTCCGGTGTTCTTTATTTTTATATTATTCTGATTTCATAGTCTGTCCCCTTCTTCCCGTTCATATCTTTATAGATATGAACAGGAATCTGTCATGTTCATATCTTTATAGTCTGTCCACTTATTTTAAATTTTTAAGAATGAACTTAAAAATTAATTCTTTATCGATTTTTTAAGCTTTTAAATATAATATTCTTTTTTGGCTTATTATATATAGATGCATTTAAATACTTTTTAGTTCTTTTATTTATTTATTTTATTCTTTTAGTCAATATATCTGATTGATAAATGTTCCCCCTCTTCTTTGCCACTCTCATTCAATTATTTTTATCGTGCTTAATTAGAAAAGCTCTAATTAAATTTTCAATTAATAAGTTAGTTGCTTTTTTAAAATATCTAACAAATTATTATGCATGCTTTTTATTCATATCTGAAGTAGTGAAATCTTATAACTTTAAAAGAGCAATTCTCGTATATATATAAATTTATTTCGTGTGTCTCGGAATTAATGCACCGAATCGAATCAAATTTTATATTTAGATAAGGTTTAGCTTTTTAAGCTTATCTATATAGATGTCTTTCCTGATAAGACGCAACACTCCCGTGTTACACATACTCACAAAATATTTTTTTTATAACTAAATATTGACATGTATCTATACGTGGCCTGCACAAGCATATCAGAGATGGAGTAGTTGTTAGGACTCCTATGCATCCTTTTCACGTTCGATCACGCATTTGCAATTTCATTAGATTTCGTTTATAAGTTTAGTCGAACCGTAAAATAAGATTTTATTTACAATTTTACAAAAAAAAAAAAAAAAAAAAGGTTGAGCTAAGCTTAATTTTTCGGGTACTAACATTAAAAGACGTAGTGAAAATTGTTACGTAAGCATGTTAACCCGACTCTCACTTGTAACGCCCTCTAGCGGTATATGTAAAAAACCGTCAGTCTTTGTAACATCACCGACGTAGCAGCACGCCGAAAGGCAAAGCTCAAACCAACTCCCGAAAGCGGAGAAACAATAAAATCTTTAAAACAACCAAAAAAGGTCCGCCATCATTATTGAACCTCTCCAAAAATATCAAATGGATGGTCATTCATTGGAGGCTGTGCAATTCGAATTCTAGGTGTATAGTATACATATTTTTTATCTGTATCTTCGTATTATAAAAACAACTGCAATTAAAAATCATTATATAAAATATTAATTTGTCAGTAATGCATCGATTCTCAACCTGTGGGGAGCGCCCCCCTAGGGGGGCTCGAGCACACTAGAGGGGGGGGGAGCGTGAATATCCAAGAGAAAATATTATTTTAAAAAACTGATTAACTGACTGAAAGGAAAGCACACATACGCATAGAAAACAAAATACATTTCGACATATTTAATAACTTATTAAAGTAAAACAACTTACTTAATCAAAGCATACTAAATTAAAAACAAATTTAATAATTATTAGTGACTTTCTTGGGCCTGTCTTGCAAAGCAAAGTTTTTCGAAGGAAGGCTTAATATTAGAAATAGCCCCTCTCAGTTCTGTTTCTATATTTTGTCTTCAAAGAAGCCACAGCAGAAAATCCAGTTTCACAAAAGTTGGAGGGAAAATGGTAATAGAAGGTGAAATGCCCTTGTTTTTAGTGCAGAAAAATCATCCTTACTCCTGCCCAAAATTCAAATAGCGATTTATTAATAAATTGTCTTTTAGCTTCGTCACTTATCGTGAAGTGTATGAATGTTTCTTCCTCATCAATTGAGAGTCCTTCGGAAGTCTTATGAAATGGATCCCTAACCCACTCGTAACTTGCTATCAGTTTGTCGTCAACAAGAAAATACTTTTTAAAATCTTAACCAGCATGGCTAAAAGATTTTCAATGGTTACAAAACAACTTTTACATGTTCTACTTCAGCCTTGTAAGTTTTAGTACAATCATCCACATTTGTAAACATTGTCAGGTTTTTTGCTTTAAATTTCTGCTCCACAATTCCAATTTTCTACAAAAGGCATTAACTTTATCACTCGTATCCAACATGAATTGGGTAAAGAAAGTTTCCGTACGCAGCTATGACTGTTAATAAAAGTTTTATTTTTAGCACAAAATATTTTGTTATGAAAATGAAAATTTTAAAATTGGTTTAACAAAATGTCATTTATTATTTATGAATATTGTAAAGGAAAAACTATGACGAAAATTAAATGCTTAAATTGAAAGAATAAAAAAATGCCACTAATAAGGAACAAAAAAGTTTCCGTACGGTATTTATATAGTACTTGAAAAATCTTTTTCATGCTGACCAATTTGCCTTTAATGATCGGTAGGCCTTCCTTTGGCCTTTATCACTTCTCTCAGATGTTGTGGCATAATCCCCATCAGTTTTTTTTTTTTTTTTTTTTTTTTTTTTGTTGTTTCTGGAGAAATACGACTCCAACTTCAACTGAACTCAACTCAACTCCCTTTTGAGTTCAACCTTGTTCTTTATGTCATATTTTTTTTAGTTCACAACCGATTTCTTCCAATAAATGCCCTATAAGGATCAAATCGGGTGACTGGGGAGGGCTATGAAACTGTTTTTTAACATTATAGAGATAAAACTCTTGACAAATCTTGGAGGTGTGTTTAAGATCGTTGTCCTGTTGAAAAATAAAGTCTATTCCAAGGGACAGTTTATCTGCATTGGTTAAAATGTTTTGTTTTAGAATGTCAAGATGAAAATACTTATACATATTTCCATTTATAAAACATAAATATCCGACACCAGCAGCACTTATGCACCCCCATACCATATTCCAATCATTATCGTACTTATGCAGTTGCACATAAATTCTTAAGTAACATAGGCTGTTTTGATTCCCTCCAGATCATAACTCAACCATCTGACCCATGGATATTAAATTTTGATTCATCACTAAAAAGGACCGATTCCCAAAAAGATAAAGGCTTGCTTATATGCTTCTTTGTAAACTCGAGACGCTTTTTCTGTAGCAGATACTTATAACAGGCGTCTTACAGGGCCCCACATCCATTATAACCATTTTTTTAAATGATATTTCTTACAATTTAAGATGCGAATTTAATGTTGTAATTAACCGTTAAATCAGTTGCAAGTTGAGGTGCACTACTAATTCGAGGGATTATCTTGGACCTTACACATGATATTGCTTTTATGCAAGCGATTTAACTTCGGAGTTCTTCCGGATCGATCTCTATCCTCAAATGTTTACACATCACGGTATCTTTAATAATATACTCCACTGTAGACTTTGGTTTGTAAGTCATTTCACTGATTTTTTTTTCATAAATAATCTATTTTTTCTCAACCGAATCACTAACTCTCGAATGGATTTTTGAATTTCCATTTGAAGACGATCAGCGAAACATTGGAATTAAACAACTGTTGTTATGTCGTATTCTTCACTTTGACAAACCATGAAACTTCGAATATTTATGTGGATTAGCTGTAGAGAACGTCAGGAGGAATTTGCATATTGTGTATGGAAACTTTTTTTGCATAATACTTCGTCATTTATCATAAAAATTGCAAAAGGACTTGCTGAGTTTTGTAAAAAAGAGAAATTTATTTTGAAACTCCCTTTTAAAGACTCATATTAACAATATATAAGTATTTTATAAAGATAAAAAGCAAAGATTAGAAATTATGCTAGTTCATTTTTATTTTAGTCTTCCGTACGGAAACTTTTTTTACCCACTGTATGTATATTTGCTCCTTGGAGTTGAAGATTCAAGTTATTTAATTTCTCGAATATGTCGACCAAGTACCTCAATTTTATCACAAATAAACCATCACGAAAATTCTCGGCCTCCGTCTGTTTGTTTTCTTCTGCTAGGAAATTGGCGATTTCTTCTCTTTATTCATAAACACTTTGAAAAAATTTCCCACGTGATGACCATCTTGCCTCACAATAAAAAAGTAATGCTGAATGTATTGAAACCCATGTCTTCACAAAGTGCGGAAAAGATTCTCGATTTCAGGGGTCTCATTTTTATATAATTTACTACGGTTACAACCGTAGTTAACACAATATTCAGACCAGGAGTCATTGCTTTCGAAGCCAAAGCTTCTCTGTGTCACGCAACTTCGAAAAAAGCTGACACTGTACATCTTCGGCTATATCGCCAATTCGACGAGAAACAGTATCATTTGAAAAAGGTATGGACGGCAATTATTTTGAAAAATTATCTCCAAACATAGTTTTTACAATCGCAATTACTGCTGGCAAAATAAGCTCTTCATCAATGGTGTGAGGTTTTTTTAAATCTGGCCATTTTATATGAACTTTGTAAGATGCAATTAAAGCTTTTTTATTCACAGACAAAGTTTCCTTAAAAATGATTTTTGCTTTTTATATGATTTTAATTCAAAGAATTCTCTGGGTTTGTTGACGTACTCACTATGAAGTGTTTCCAAATGTCGTTTAAGTTTATTAGATTTCATGCGGTCTTTGGCCAACATTTTTGAGCAAATGATACACAAGGGCCTTTCTTCTTCATTTACTTCAGCACTGGTAAACCCATAATTTAAGTATTCTTGAGAATATTTTCTGGATTTTATTTTCGGAATCACTCTCGTCTGTGTACTTGTTGATGCTTGACTATCGTCTAATGTTTGCTTACTTCCGCTTAAAAATTTATCCACGAGTCTGCATAAATCTACTGCCGTGAATATTTAATATGGTGAATTGCAATTAACACGAAAACATATATAACATACACATTCACTATATATTCGATAGGCATAAAAGGATGGATTCGAATGTGACTGGCTGGAATTGAAACTTGCGTTATCGAACATTTTCCTTATTCCTATGAGAAAACATTTGCTCCGCGCATGCTCGAGACGGCATAGATCATGTGGATTCCCTTCCACAAACATAGCTTATTTTTTTCACTTTTGTTTAGTCATGCTTCTGTTTTATTTCTGTTATAATTCGAAAAAATGTATTCCCAGTTTCTAAATTTAGCTCATCCCGTCTAGGTTAACTTTCATTAACGAATTTTTTTACTTTCATATTCTTTTAACGTTGTCTCCCTGTTTGGCTTTCATTTCAAATATAATATTTAAATTTTCCCCGCTTTCATTCGTTTCATCTGTTTACTGACGGCTTGTCCAAAATGCAAGATGTGGTTTCTCGCCAACGTTGGCCTGCTTTTACTCTTGTTTTGGCAGTTAGTTAAAAATAATTTAAAAACAGAATCCAAAATACTCAATATGCATTATTGTTGTATACATTTTATTGTAAGCGGGAGGGGGGGGGGCGATGAAAATTATGATTGAAAACTGGGCGCCGCAAATACTGAAAGATTGAGAAACGTTGCAGTAATGCATTTGTTGATATACCAATTGCTGATGCAACAGAATGTATTTTTTTTAACACGTAAGCGTTCAATTCATTACAAAGCAAGTATCAAAGTTGCCAAAATAAAACTCCAGGATAAATTATGATTTTGTTGTTGTTGTTAATCAGTGTCTCATGAAGAGTTGAAATAGGCATCTTAGAGCAATTTTTTTTTTTGAAATTTTAATGAATTGAAAAGTGAAATTTCGACACTATTTCACGATTATTCTCAAAATATTATTGCTCAAAACTGATTTCTTTCCACAATTTTAAAATATTGTCTTTTTAACGATATCAATTTAATTATCGTGCAATTTTTTTTTTAAATCTTGGTTATTTTTTTCAAATTTTTTTGCATAATTTTTACTAATAAATTACTTTATTAAAATGAAGTTCAATTTTTAAAATTATTTTTTCGTTAAATATTTAATTGAGTGATTTTCGTCCATCGTTGAAGTATAAAGGAGCAAGAATGTGCTAAGTATCTTGAAGAATAAGAAAGTGAAAATAAATATCGTAAAGTTTAGAAGATAGAGGAAGCGGACATTTACGTTTTTAATAGTCCTTTGATGTCGTGGGACTTAACTCTATTAGGATTATTCATATTGACAATGTACAGTAGCCGGTGTAAGGCTATTGTTTCGGAACTTCCTCCGCTAAATCCGTAAAGTCAACGGGTTCGCTCATAATAAGTGAATGGTATAACACAGTCAACAGGCCTCAATAGCAAATGGCGACTTTTATTAACACTTAGACACGAATATGCAGACAACAAAACACAGCCGAGATATACAAAAGCAATACACAGTAGAGATGCATAATCCACGATTTTTTGAATAACAAATAATTTTGCTATTGTTATTTTTAAATATTTGTTCCAAATATCTGTTATTTCAATCATATTATTAATTTAAAATTATTATTTAATATTAAATGTAAAATTTATTAATTGTAATTAATACTTAATTTACTATTTTAAGTAACGTGTGATTGAATTAATTTATCTATTTCAGCTTACTTCTTAAATTTGATTTTTTTCAAAACTATTTACTTAATTTCTGTATTGGAGTAAACCATTTTCTGAAAAATTTGAATTAAATATAAATGTCATTTCTTTAAATTGTTTACTTTAGTTCTATATTCTACCAATAGATGGCACCAGAAGTAAATGGAATATATGCAAATTCAAATCACAAGCAATTAAGAACGATTTGTATGGAACAGTGCATCAACACATACGAATACCAGTAAGACCGGTTACTCTCATGAAGTGGAGCGGCGACATCACACTTTCCAGTGAAGTTACCGCTTCGATAAATTTCAGTGATATGCAGTTCAGTGATACGATAATTCCAATAACCGGTCCGTTCACTTTTCAATCCGTTCACAGATTTCTTCTTTTCTGTTATGTTCGAGAGCTTCCATTGGACAGATCGTATCGATTGTTACTTTCCAGTGAAGTCACCGCTCCAGTAAATTTCAGTGATATCGTATCGATTGTTACTTTTTATCGTGATCCAAAACCTTTAATCGAAATATCACCAGTAAGATCGTATCAAGGATTTGAATCACACCCCTCTTTGAAAAGTATTGATCACTTGTATTTGTGACTTTTTGATATTGGTTACGTAATAACCGCTCGTAAAATATTCGTCATCCCTAATACACAGCAGCACAATAGAACAAACAGCAGCCCGTACATAGTAATCGGTAGTAACAACCGCCACATCACACAAAACAGCCCGACAAAACTCTGCAGGAGGAGAGAATCTCCTATAGCTGTTCAATACGGTCTTTCCAAACGTCTGCAATTCTCCATTGTCTCCTCGCTTTAGCGGTATTCAACTGCCGACTCCTTACTTTACGACTGGTTTCTCAACACACGACTCGATGCTGCTTCTATAATAAACTCCATGATTCGGCGCACAGTACAATTCACTAATCGCTTGAGTTCCACTCAACGCTTGCGCTTCGCTAGACTGATCCAACTAATTCGCCGTTGACTCGCTATATGACTTTATACCAAGTACACGACTGTCTTCGATTTGGACTGCCGGCCTTTTATAGTTTCCTGAGCAATGCATAAAAGGTCTTCGAACAATCAAGCATATACCAGCTCCTATTGGTTCTATCACCAAAATTCTTGAAGATTCTAGTATCATCTATTTTGTCGTCAAATGATCGCCAAGATCCGGCATCCTATTAGCATCCAAGAGAGCTGAACGTAAATTGGCCTTTTCTACGATGGAACTAACTGAACTGGGAAGCAATATTACAGATTCGTAACAGAATTAAATGGTTTTGATGTTTATCGCAAAATGATACTTCTTAAAAACATTTCGTTGAGGAATCATGAGCAACAAGTCATATATAAGAGATTTAGTTGAAAGTAAGCGCAGTCAAAGTTATTTGCGACAGCTTATTGCCAAAGTCGGTTATTTATTAAAAATACACGTTCAAAAATGGCTTATTATTAAAAATATGTTGATCCAGCAATCGGCAGAAGTTCAAATAATAGATTTTCAGCTGAATAAAATTAAGTAAACATGTTGGAAACATAAAAATAATTTGCTTTATAATAATAATTATTTCAGATCACCTAGAAAATTAATTTCGCCGGACAACCTCTTTTAATTTTCTTATTCACTATTAAAGTTCTCGAATTTTGAACAGTATAGTCCTTAATTCTTAAATCTATTAATTCTAAGAAAAATCGTTTTATCACAATTTCTAAAGTGTGAAACATTGATTAGAAAAATTAATCGAGAGATTTTAATAAAAATAAAAATATTACTTTTCTAATTTCTTTAAATCTATCGGGAAAACTTCATATATTCCATCATTTACGCGAAATATATTGAATCTAACGGCGTATTATCATATTAATGTTTTTCCAACATAGGCCCATCTAGCAATGTTTCTTTCTCCAAAACTAATGTAAACAAACAAAATTTTTGTAGATTCTTCTGAAAGAAATAAAGCTTTATAACCTTTCGCTTGTAGTTACTTTTTTTTTTTGTCTGTTTTTAAATGCGAGGCCCTGTCTACCAATATATAAATATGTTATAACCAATCGTGATTATTGAGGTTTACATATTCAACAACTTTCTAATTTAAAATCAATCTTATTTTTTCAATACAAATTACAGGGAAAGTTTAAATATAAATGATACACCTGGTAGTGACGTCAATCTTATTTAGTCTGTAAACATGCAGTATCCGATACTTACCTGATTTTACTTGACACCAGGGGCGACTGAATGTGAGAAATTAAACTTGTATATGCGAATTATAATTGATATGTAAATAAATTATTTTTAAATAGAACTGCGGTTTTATAGACCTTTGAATTAATATTTATCATGTCCTACAACATTAAGTTTAAACATAATCCGTCAAAATAAACAAATCGTTTTAACACTGTTCTTATGGAAAGCCACTTAGATATATTATGTTTAAGAGCAGAATAATAAAAATTGTTTTTGTTGAAATGTTCAAAAAATTGAAATGACACAGTAGTGGCAGGAATAGTTTTGATTATAATTAATGCACGCATGCCCATAAATAAGATTATTTCTTTCGCGAAAGTTTGCAAATAAATTGTTTCTTAATGGAGTATGATGTGAAAAAAAATATTATGTAAAATTTATTTTTTAAAAGCAAGAACAAAATCTTTCTTTTCGTCTTTCATATTTGGTGCTCCATAATTTACAGTTGCTACAATCCATTAAAAAGAAAGGCAACTTCATTGATGTGGAAAATCAGAATAATGTCCCTTCTGAATTTAAATTCGCTATAGATGCCAAATTGTATGGATGATACACGAATTCAGACAAAGACCTTTTTGTTTTAATTTTAAAGAGTGAAATATCAAGCGAAATTAATTTGCACAAAATAAAAATTACTTAAATGTTATCTGATATGTTTTTTATGAAATAATATTTGAAGTATTCATTCGTTAATAAATAATTAAATACCAGTTATTATTTTCTTTTTTACAAATTTTTAATTTAAGATTTGGAAATTTCTGTTTAACAAACTGAAAGAGAAAATTTTTTCTGTAGAAATTCTAGTTGCATAAATTCTTGAAAATTTATTGATTTTACATACTAATAAAAGCAATTCTAAAAGTTCAAAAGCCAGATTATTCAATAAACAAAAATATTCCTGAATTTTTATATATTTTTATAAATTTCATGGGACAAATATTGAAGACTTTAAAAAAAGTCAAAATAAAATTTTATAATTCTTTAAATATTGTTCTCTTTATTTATTATAGAAGTAAAAGTTCTTCCTTTGAAATATTATTCAAAAGAAAACTGCCGAATAAATATAAAATGTGAATTATAGCATATTTAAAAATCAGTTTCATCAGAAGTAAGCAGTATAAGTTCAGCAGTATCTTTTAAAAATAAATATTGATATAACACGAAATATAATATTAAGAGCTTTCATAGAGTTCAGATACTCTTGAAAACCATATCCCTTCACAAGTAAAAATTGATATGTAGTTTCATAATAATAAGTTTTCTTTCAATCTAGCATTAGCGGCAAGCAATTTCTTTTCTTTTTATTTGTATCACATTTTTTAAAATTTCCCTTCAAAAAATTGAAAAAATGGTTGATAAAAAGAGATTTCTTTAAATTGCATTCCAGTTAGCTTTATAATTTTGTTTTTTATTTAGTAATCAGTTTAACTCACATAACAAATCAAATCTTTATGAAAACAGATATTACTGCATTGTTTTACCTGTACCTATAATAATAGTATCCAATCACGGTAATGGAACTGTGAAGTCTGATCCATCACTAATTTATATACTCTTAGAAATTTCCCGAAACTTTCAGAAAAGAGTGCGTGCGTACGTGTGTATATTAGCGCTTAGAGACCAAATCGTTTGACCTACAACTATGAAACTTGGTGCATATATACCTTGTATAGTGGAAATGTGCACTTCGGAACGACTTTTTTTTAAATTTTAATTTAAAATTAAGGTTATTTTAGGCATTTTCCCACAATAATTCTCAAAAATAGTATAGTATAATAAACTACTTAATCGTGAGTTTTTCTTTCAATGCTGAAGCTACAACTTTCATTTTCAAGTTAAAGATGAAAAATGCGGTTTAATATCTTTGTAGTTTTCAAATCAAATTAAAAATAAAAGTTATAACACCACAAAAAATAGAGAAAGACGAAACTAAACAAGCATTTTTAATAATATTTTGCTGTCATAGGATTGACCTGCAATAGGAAACTTAATGAATTCAATACTAGGGGGAAAAAAAATACAAGACAGAAATAGAAAGTTAAGGGACTTAATGAACAAAGAGGTTTAACACCATACGTTGAAATTTGAAATAATATATTTATTATAATATACACGAAGGTTTTTGAATCGTAAATTTGAAACTTTGAATTACTTTTACATGCTGTTCGATCCCTACTTTTGCCCCATCGGATCTCAAACTCGCTCACTACCGTGCTCCTGCAGAGGCCAATAGGTCTACGTGAAAGTTGAAAATTAGTTGTATAAAGCAGCGATAATAAAAGTGGATGAGACATGATTATTTTGATATAGATGAATAATGGCTTACATTTCTTTAAGAAAAGTCAATAACATTACATCATTAAGATGAATATATTCTCCTCATCAGCACCTGATACTTACTACTGATATTTTATTTCATTTGTCCCATTATATTATGTCCTAATATTCTATTTTACAAAGTAAGTTGAGCTTAGTATTCATGATGCATCATGATCTATTACTTGCGATAACATTTTTCTCTCTACAACATAAATATCTACTGCAGCTAAACATTAATTACCGAAATTTCATTTGATGTTCGTTTTTTAGCAAGAATTAGTATTATGGCGGATTGAGATGCACAAAGGATAGAACCTGGGACCTTGTGGTTCGCAGTCCAGTAACATGACCATGATACCAAAACAATTGCTCGGGTAGCAGAGCTGTTAACTGGCTTATATGCTATTCACCACAGACTCTCCCTCCAGTGAGTCGGAGGTTAGACGAACGATATGACTGTTGAGTGGTGATGTATTTAGCTGTTGTTTAATGGGCCTGTACCCAGTTGAGTAGCGAGTGTATGTGGGTGAGAGGTTGCTGCGTCAAGTGAATCTGACGACTTTAGTTGCGGGTAGATGGCGCCACAACAGCTGTACGAAGGTTGAAGGTTCATCGTCCGAGGTCACCAATTTTGCGGTATTGGCGATGCGCGAGGATAGAACCTGAGATCGTGTGGTTCGCAGTCCAGTAACATGACCATGTTACCAAAACAATTGCTCGGGTAACAGAGCTGTTAACTGGCTTATATGCTATTCACCACACTATGCTTATGTACTAGGGATGACGAATATTTTAAGAGCGGTTATTAAGTAACAAATATCAGAAAGTCACAAATACCAATGATCAATACCTTTCAAAAAGGAGTGTGATTCAAATCCTTGACATGATCTTACTGGTGATATTTCGATTAAAGGTCTTGGATCACGATAGAAAGTAACAATCGATACGATCTGTCCAATGGAAGCTCTCAAACAAGAATTCAATCATACAATCTATGAATGGATTGGAAAGTGAACGGACCGGTTATTCTTGGAATTATCATATATTGAATTGCATATCACTGAAATTTATAGGAGCGATGACTTCACTGGAAAGTAACAATCGTGGCGATCCATCACTGAAAGTGTAGCTATCGCAGGAAAGCTATCATCACCGCTCCGCTTGAATTTCCGATATTCGCATTTGACAATGCGTTATTGTATGAAGATGACTCTCTAATAGCATACATTCCTTTCACTCTGCAGGCGCCATCTGTTGGCAGAATATAGAACTAAAGAAATGACTTTTTTTATGAATTGAACTTTTCAGAAAATGGTTTACTCCAATAAATAAATGAAATTAATAGTTTTGAAAAAAATTAAAATTAAAAAGTAAGATGAACTAGATAAATTAATTCAATCACACGTTACTGAAAATAGTAAATTAAGTATTAATTACAATTAATAAATTTTATATTTAATAATAATTAATAATTTTTAATTAATAATATGATTGAAATAACAGACATTTGAAACGAATATTTAAAAATAACAATAGCAAAATTATTTGTTAATCAAAAAATCGTGGATTATGCATCTCTATTCTGTGCGAGTTTAAAGTGTTATTATTTTTGATGCAGTTGCATGGTTCTGGCATCAGAAGCAATGTCAATAAAAATAAAAAATTAAAGAGGTAAATAAGTCGGGTTTCGTCCACATTTCACGTTGTACGGTACACACTGTCGCCACGACTTAGTCACCGGCAGGTCAGCAAATATGGATGAAAATATGAATATCTTGAATAAATTAATAAGTATAGGACTCAGTGAGCAAAAAGCAAAAGAAACTGCAAAAAATGAAAAACTTTGCAACCAATTAATAGAAATCATAAATACTGTAAGTACGACAGGATGAAATAATGATGCAGTCTGAATGTGTTTTTTTCCATATTATTAATTGTGATAAAAATTTTTTATCATATGATTGTTTTTTTTATCACATTTCGGTAGTTTTATTCCTCATTTCTTTTTATCTTATCAATTTTTAATAATTTGTAAATTTAAGGCTCTTGCCCATAATCGCATATTAATAAGTGTCGTGTGCAATTTAAAAGTTGTTTTACATTTGTAGTTGATTTTTTTTACGAATAAGATTATGGGCTAAGTTACTTACAGGTCTTATTTTTATCTGCTGTATAGTAACTGTAATGATTTCTAAGTGTCAGTAAAAGGGCGGGGGGTGCCGTCTTTAATATGATTTATTCTGTGTATACATTTTGGAATCGTGTTGCGAATCAAATATATTTATATAGTAAATATATATATTTTTTTAATCTTCACATAAATTGAATGAACATATTAAATCATACATGTTGGTATGAAAATAAAATGATGAAAATTTACTGCTGAATGTAAGAAATGCATTTAAATAATATAATTAAAGTCTATGAAGAAAGTAAATTGACATTTTAAATGTGAAAATCTGTGAATGATTAAATGATACTTTATACATATGATTTTATTAATTGCTAACTGATGGTGTCTAAATGTAGTTTGGGTATCAAATTATTGTATTCTACAAATTATCTAAAATTAAATCTTTTCTAGATGTTATGATCCTTTATAGAAAAGGCACTTAGCCCATATCTCAAGTGATCCATGAGTTTTTAATTGAATAAATATAACTCTTTTCTAAGATAGAAGGTGTCATTTGATAAGATAGTGGAGAAAATTGTACTTTTAAGTGATTAATTATCAAAATTTTATTTAATAATTGAAAGATGGTTGAATTATCAACAGTTTATTTGATTTTTGAAAATCACTTTATCACCTTGTTTTGAAAATTGAAAAATGGGCATTAGAGCCAGATTTTGTAATTTAGAATGTTATTTAGGGGTAAAAAAATAAATATATAATGAAGGAAATAAATATTTGAAAATTTTGATTTCTATGTCTTATTGAAATTTTATTTTCAAAAGAATTATTAAATTTTAAAGACGTCTCATCTTCTTTCTCTTCTCTCTATAAACATTATTTTGTTTCATTGCTTTAATAAGGGGGAAAAAAAAAAGAGTTCAGTATACTCTTACCTAAAAAAATCACTTATCCATAATCACATAAAAACAACAATTGGTATCATAATCTGTAATATTTATCAGTTATATATTTATTATCAGTTATTGCTTCAATTTTTTGTAATCATAGTTTTTGAAATAAACTTCTATTTTATGTTAGTGTTCAGCATAAAAGCAGTATTTTGATATAATTTATAATGAAATTTAATAAAGTATCAAAGAGATAATAATAAATATTTTGTAAGATTTTTCATTCTTATTATATAAAAAAAATTAGAGCATTTATTTAATGACAGACAGTTATCTGATGATTCTCTCTTTTTATATGCAGGCTACTAAGTATTCACCAAAAGGAATATCTAAATCAACTGGAAACTTATTGTATAAGATTGGAACATCAATCAAGCCTCAAATACAATCTAAAGTTGAGTTACTTGTGAAATATGTTGCAGAAGAGAAACTTAATACTGAAATCAAAGTTAATGGTAATTTGTATCAAATTATTTTTTTATTAGAACTAATTATTTTTAAATAATACATTTTCCATTTTAATTGTTTGAAGTATTCTTTTATTTTTATTGTTTCCGTATTCTTTTTTTTATGTTTTTAAATCTTTGATTGAATACTAATATTTGTCAACTTTTTAGTTTTATTTAGTGATTTGAGAATTTGTTTTATGTAGTTTTGTCTTGTCGAGTTTCATAGATGTGTAATATCATTTTATATTTTTGAAACATAAAAAAAAAATTCTTTTATATATTAATATCACTAGCTTTCTATATTAAGTGCATAAATTAAAAAAGAAATTACTAGCATTCCTAGTTTACATTAAATATTCAGAATGATTTTGAAAATTTCAAAGTCATTTCTTTTTTACAGGAAATGAAAATTTAACTGAAAAAAAATTAATTAAATCTCTCTCTCTTTTTTTACTTTGACCAAATAGAAAAAAAAAAAAAATTGAAAAAGGTAGCAAGTTTTTAAAAAAAATTTATATGTAGTCACCTAACCCAAACTTCCTAATTTTCGAAAATAAAACGGATTTTTTGAAACTGGTAACAAATATGAACATCTTATATTAACATAAAACTGGAAATATCATAAAAATCAAAAATATTTATTATTGATTGTGAAAGCAATCAATTTCCTCCCCCCTTCTTCTTTTAAAACTTGGAAAATTGAGGTAGGTGGGGTTGCTTGTTAAGTGATATAAAAACTTGCATAAAATTTTTATAGATCTAAAGAATTACAGTAATAGTTAATTTTCTTTGTAAATAATTGAAGTGATTATTTGATAGTGAAGATGATATCATGTTTAGAACTTAATATTAAATGTTTCTGAATTTTTTTTAAAAAATATAAAAATATATTCAATTAATTGTTAAAATAATTTTTGTGATTAGAAAAATAAGCATGTTTAAAAAAATATTTGGTTTTGCAAATAGATGGATAATTATGTCCTATATTTTAATGCTACTTAAAACTACTTAAATGGATTACCAGTATTTGATCTTAATATTTTCCTTGATTAGTATTACTATACGAGTATTGTTATTGCAATATTTAAACTTAATTGCTGCATAAAAACTTCAATTTTTAAGTACCCTCATGAAAATTAAAGTGATTTTTAAAAAATTGTTTAAAAATAGGGAAACTACTTTTTAAAAAGCTGTTTTATAGTTGAGATTCAATTGCAGCATTTACTTTCAAATAATAAAAAGGCATAATACTTTTTTATGGTTCCTTCTGATGATTGTTTATTTTGTCTTAATTTGATTGTTTTCTTATTTTATTCTAAATGCAATGGAGAATTTAAATGATTTTTCTCTCTGTTTCTCTTTTCAGCTGCTATCAAATACTTGATGGATCATACTGAAGAAAATGTTGATATTAAAAATTTTGAAACAGCCTCTGGAGTTGGAATTTCCGTGTCTCCTGAAGAAATAGAAAAAGTTGTTGAAAAAATAATTGCTAGTCACAAAGAGGAACTTCTTGAAAAACGATATACTTTCAATATGGGAATTCTCATGGGTAATAATTATTTTTCTATGAATGAAAGAACATTCACCATAAAAATATTGTATGATATTTGTTTAGACATATTGTACAATTAATGTTTATTTCCCCCCTTGTTTCTTATAATTCAGCTTTGCTTTTTTGTCCATCATTTATTAACTGTTTTCATATTTTTTTAAAAATTTGATATAACATTGATTCAATTTCCTTATCTCTCAAGCTCCATACTTCAACAAAAAAGAAATACGCAGCTAAATTTGTTTCACAATAGTGTGCTAAATATTTGTTTATAAAGAAAGACAACTTTTGATTTTAAAAATATAATTTCATAGATATTGAGTGTTATCCGAAATTGTAAATTTGGCAAAAGAAGTTTAAATATAGGTTCAAATTATACTTTATAGTCATAAATTATACAGATTAATAAAGATTATAATTGCAGAAAGAATCTTATGAACTTATTACATTTCAGTTACTTTTGCATAATTCTTCAAAATCAATCTATATAATTTTACAAACTTTGCGTTTTAGTTGTTGGCCAGAATAGCTTTCTGATCTTATAGGAATATTCCAACTTTTGGATTACTTACTTTTATTTGGTGCTAAGTCTCAATAATGCCAACTCGCTGACTTTAAGACTAGGAAAAAATTTCTATTCCTCTTAATTCCATTGTAAAATATTTCATTGTATCTAAAGTTTAAAAATGAATAGTAAAAAATTCTTTTCTTTTGTTTATAAATTTTTAATTATACATAGGACAATCTTATAACAGTTTTCTAAGTCCAATATTTTTCTTCACAAACTCTGTTTGAATTGTGACCCATGTTTGAAGGTGCTTTAATATAGAATTGGATCTTTTGCAAATATAAATATAGTAAATGTAAACAAATATAAAAATAAAGCAGAAGTTACAATATTTGACTATGACTCATTACAACTTGTTTGATGATTATATTTTACTGTTCAATTCAAACTTGTTGCTTAATCTTTTGTCTTTTAAATTTTAGATGTCTGAAATATTTTAACTTTTAAATGCTAGATTAAATGTAAATCAAGTGTGTCAAATAATTATTTGAAAATTAAATTATTAGATTTACTGAGAAATCTAATTATTGTTAGTTAAAATTATTAATTGTTACATAATAATTTAAATGCCCATATAGCATTTGAATTTAAATTCAAGCAGATATTTAAAACGTTTCTAAAATTTTGTACTTCTTATAAAGTTACTAACAGTTGATAGTTTCCATTGTTTTCTATTTTTATTTTCATTATTAGAATTTAAGATGTAATATTAAAACCAATTATATATAAATACTTGTATATTTTTTTATTGGTATAACTTATTTATTTATTATTATTATTTTTCCCATATATATGGCATCCTTATATCTCCAATTTTTTCTACAGCTGCTGCTCGATCTGAACTTCCTTTTGCTGATGGTAAATGGATTAAGAATGAAGTTGATATCCAAATTTTAGATCTCTTAGGACCAAAAGACAGCTCTAATAATCAAAAAGCAGCTAAAACAAAGGTGAATATTTAAGTTATCTAAATTATTTCAGCATGAGAAGAAAATTTTCTGGAATAGGAATTCAATCCGTTTATGTCCATTAATCATTATGGAGATAATTTTGTATTCATTGCAAGATTTTATAAAAAAAAAAAAAATATGAAATGCTTTTAAATTTTGCAATAATTTGAAAGTATAAATCATGCTTTTAAATTATTTTACTCAACTTTATAATTAGTAACTTATTTGTTATTTATTAATATAAAGCAAATTCTATTAAAATTGAAGAACCTAGCACTGACCATGATTAAACTTTGTTTATTGATATTGAAAAAAGAATATGCTGACATCTTTTTCATTATTATTTCTTCTGAAAAATTCTAAAATCTGAGAAATATTGACCAATTTGTTTGCTATGTAGTTGTTATTTATTATTATTATTGCTCATGCTCTGTATTTCAGAAATCATTATAAACAGTATTAAAAGTCATATATAAAATTATGTAAAATACTATTTCTCTATATTTATCAGTTTAAATCATTTGGTTAAAAAATGAATTCTTTAATATACATGCAATTAACTCATTTTTAATTTGTTTTTCTGTAATTTCACATTGGATTTAAGAAACAAGATATAATTTTTAATTTTTTTTTTCTTTTGCCCAGGATTATGCACTAGCAAAAAAATTTCCTTTGTGTTCCCATCCATTAATTTTTTGGCTTTATTTGAAATGAGAATTAATAAAAATTATGTTGAAAATGTCATTTGTCAGTTGTAGGATATATTTGAATTTGATGTAAGAAAATGAATTTTGCACTGCATGGATAAATAAATTTCAATTAAATTGTATTATTAAATGTAAACTTCTAGCCATAGTAATTATTGCAAGTATTGTAATTTATTCTTTTTCTTTTTTAAAATAACTAATATTTTGAAGTGATGAAACCTTATGGTTTTTATTCTTCATATATTTCTCCATAATTAATTTTAATTCACTAAAATATTATTTCAAGGTAAAAGAAAAGAAGAAAGAAGCTACATCATCTGAAACTGAAATTCCGAAAGAAGAAGAACGTAAGGCAATCTTTTTTTTTTTTTTTTTTAATTTTAAATTGGCAATAACTTGGATTGAACATGTTTTCATAGTGCTGATTAATAACTTTTTTTTTAATGGATAGAGAAATTCATGCTTCATATTTATTGCATTTAATCTACTATAATAAAAATTATGTGTTCTGCATAGTTTCTAATTAATGTTACTGTTATTATTATTTATATAAAAACGATTCTAGAAATGAAAACATTCTACATTTTAAAAATTCTAACATAATTGCTTTTAGAATTTTCTTTTTATGTCAGTTTTTCTATCTCAAATTATACTTAAACTTTTTAAACATGCAATAAAGTTCATTATAAATTTTTTCCATAATTAAAATTATGCAAAAGTTTTAACTAAGGAAATTTTCAATTGTTTTTATTTATATAACAATTAATCATGCTTAACGTTAGAAAAAAAATTTAAATAATCAGAATTATGTATAAAAAATCACTTTCCAAAGATAAATGCAACTTGCAGATTTTTAAGTGATAGTGGTTCTTTATTATGTTATTATTCTGTATTATATAATAAACATTAATATCGTAAAAGAAGCATAATAAACATGCACATCACAAATCTTTCTATAAATTCAGGTGTAAATGTTAATTGCATAGTAATTATATTATATCATATTCTTAGCTCGAACTATTACAAGCATGATGAAGAGACTAAATTTCCACAAACCTGGAGAAAATTATAAAACTGATGGCTATGTTATTACTCCAAATACTATGAATCTTCTTAAAAAGCATTTGGAAGAGACAAAAGGACAGGTAAGACAATTGTCTTTTGAATATCTGATGTTGACTTCTAATATTAAATGTATTTGAAACAAAGTTTATTTTTGATTATGCATATCTAATTTTTGAATTAATTGGTTCATAGATGTTAAAATTAACATTATGTACTTTTGGAATGGGAATATATATATACTTATTGTTTAAACTTTGTTTAAAAGAATTTTAAAAAACATAATTATTGGCAAGTAAGTAATTTTTTTTTTTTGATTATTGATTTTCATATTTATTATGACAGCAATTTTTTATAAACTGAAATGATCTGTTTATTGCCGAAGTTAAAAGTGCAACATTATTGACAGTTTGAATTTGGAATTTTCTGTATACTGGATTTCTAACTGTCAGATTAACTGTTTTTTTTTTTTTTTTTTTTTTTCTTGTTACTAAAATATTTCTTTCAAAACATCTTTTCTTGAAATTGCAATTCTTAATTAAAAAGGGATATTCTATTAAAAGCAAATTATTACAACTCTTTTTTTGCTTTTAATTCACAATTTATATAATACAAATATTCTTGATATATTTAGATGGAGTAACATAAATACTTAATTTTTTAAAAACTATCTTTCAGTGAGGTATAAATTTCAGTCTATGAACAACTATTATGAAATTAAAGGATTTTTGCTTTCAAATCATATCTAGTGCTATATAAAAATGAATTGCTGTTTTCCCTTTGAAATAATCATTTTTTAAATGTTTCTATTTTAATATTTTATTCTACATGGTTCTTTTTCATAATTTTCAGTTTGCTAAACAAAATAATCACAATAAAAATAACTTGCTCTGTATAGTAAATAATAAATTATTTACTATACAGTAAATAATAAATTATTAACTACACAGAGTACTTTGCTGCTATAGATTAAACACCTGGGTAAATTAGGACCATTTTGTGTCATAAGATAAAGATAATGATTTTATTTATTGATAGTCTGTTGCTATAAAAGAATGAATTATATGGATTGCTATATTCATTTTATATTTTGATCACATTTGCATATTTTTTGAACAAATTCTTTGTTAATATGCTTGGATCCTGCAAAATATGCATCATCAAAAGGCAGTTGGGTTAAATATTAGAAGTTTTAAAAACATATTTTATGATATTAAAAAAGTTATAGTTTAAAAAAATTTGAAAAAATATGAGTTATTACAAAAATAATGATCATATCCAAACTTTCATCAATTGTTTTATTTCAATCTCATTCTCCAAATTCATGAAAGTGGGTACTAAAAAAAAGATTGAGTTATGTTAATTATTTCCATAAAGATTTTGTGGAATTTTTTATAATAAAATGTTTGAATTCTGAATAATTTTATATGGTCATAAGTAAAAGAGCTAAATTAATATTCTAAAAAAATATTTTGCATTATTTTTGCAGGTAAGAACAAGATTTCCACCTGAACCAAATGGAATTTTACATATAGGGCATGCAAAAGCTGTTAATATTAATTTTGGATATGCTGAAGCTCATGGTGGTCTCTGTATTTTAAGATATGATGATACAAATCCAGAGAAAGAAGAAGAAAAGTATTTTAATGAAATTCTTGAAATGGTTCGATGGTTAGGTAATTGTTTTTTCCTCTTTCGTTTTTTTCTTCGTTATTAATTTGAAAATTAAAGCTATTCATTTAATTTATACAAAATGAAATATTGTTTGATTTTTCCATTTATTTTTTAAATCATACTTCTAGTTCATTATACATAATTTATATGATCTCAGTTTCATAATTGCATTCTAGATGTATGTTTTATTATAAATTTTACTTTTGATTTTTTTATTGTATGCTGTACCTTTGAGTACATTTTACTCATATATTTCATGGATTAAATAATAGAAAAACCATTTTTTTTTTTAAATTTAGTGCTCATAAACTGAATTTCAGTTAAAAGTACGGAGATTGTATACACAGAATATTCACTCTGATTATGACCCTGTAACTTATTTCTAAACCTTTAAAAGTAGACATATATTTCTAATTAGAAATATGCTTCAAACATATAAAAAATTATAAATAAATTTTTTGTTTTTTCTGACATTAAAAATGCTATTAGTTATATTTTTATATAATCTCCAAGTTCATTTAGTCACATTTTTAAAAACATTTTTGGCATTCTAAAATTTTAAATAAAAAAAAATGAATTCTGTTGCTAAAACTGATCAAGCAGTGAAGATTTGGAATCACTATTTTATATTATTTCTGTGGCTACCTTAAGAAAGATTATTTAAACAATGAACCTTTTCTCAAGATTGTTGTTGATTGGTATAAAATAATAAAATTCTAAGTGTCATAAATTAATCAGATTTTTTTTATTATTAAAGCATGAAAGCTTTTTTTTTTTTTTTTTAAATATTAGGATGCCAGAAATATTTTACTAAATATGACTTATAAAACTCAGGAATTGTATGAAAATTCAAATTTTGTAAATTTGAAATCAGTTTATTTGTTACTAACAGCAACTTAAATTATAATTCTATATGTCTCAAAGAATTTTTCTAGTTGCTACTATATGCCTATCTCTAATGAATTCGAAATTAGCTATTGGGTTTTGATTAGAGTAACATATACTTGTTTTAACTTCTGTTATTAAAAATGAGTTTAATTTTATACTGAAAACTTATATCGGATCTTTTGGTAAAGTTATAAAGTAATTCTTTTGAGTTTTCAAGATTTTTAATTTTAAAAAATCATTTATTATCTAAGAAGTAACTACATACCAAATTTAGTATTTCTTTGTTCAGTGGTTTGCCCTGCAGAACATTTTGAAAATTTTTTATAATTTATAGAGAGTATCCAAATCTAAATATTGCTCTAAATCTTTCAATCAAAACTCTAGAAACTCAGAATTCTGAATGCTTCTATTCTATCTTTTGCTTTCTTACATGCAAAGTATAGAGAAAATATTGTAATTATCAACAGATTTGAACTCGAGATTTTGATGAATCTCCATGTTTTAGAACTATCTGAGTTTAAAAAAATACATTTTTTGGAAAATGTCTGTTTGTGACAAAATTAAATAAAAATAGCTTTAAGCTAGATGGATGGAATTTGGAATACCGTTTTTACACCAAATTTGTAGGTTACGATCAGATTTTGAACAAATCCATTCAGAGTAAGACTGTCTGTCCAGCTGTACAAATATGAGTTGCCATAACTACAAAACAAAGATAGCTAAATGGATAAAATTCATTACACGAATTTATATCTGTATTGGTAACATCAGTCCAATTTTGAGCCAAATCCTACAACTGGTTGAAAATTTATCTGTCTGTATTTTCAAAAACATATAATTGCGATAACTAAAAAAATGCAGCGACTTAAATATATGAAATTTATTACATGATTTTGTGAATACAAATGTGTTAAAACTTTTGTTTCAATCAGTTGGGAAAAACACATTTATAACACAAATTCGATTTTCAGATACTATGCCAGGTATCAATCACAAAAAAGGCCACGATAGATCTATTAAAAATGCTAAACTCATGCCAAAGGTTTATATTTTGTAATTATTATATGCCAATGCCATGTAAAACGTTCTGTGAGATAACACCTTTATTAGAAGGCATGCAAAAAAGTTTTGGGGAGACAGCTCCAGTTGATTTATAAACTGAGCACTCATTTTTATAATCTTTTTACACAAGCAATGTAGTTGTGTACATTATTGATTTTACATATTATTGATTATTTATATTCAGTCTCTAGAATGAAAAAAATATTTTAATCATTAGAACATTTCCGGAATTCAATTTGTGATTACTCAAATTTTGTATAGAATTATATTCTATCTAAAGCACATTATTTCTTTGTATATAATTGATAGATTGCAAATTTGGATAATGAAATTTCAGTGATAATAGGATGTTTTTTTTTAATGTTCTTTCCTTGAGTGATTTTATTCTTTTAATATATTTCAAAATCACTTTTTGTAGTGTTCTTATATATTGATCTCTTTCTATATATTTTTTTATATATAGAAAGAGATCAATATATATTAATATCATCAATCAATATATTACTCTTATATAATAATATATAGAGTAATATATAATCAAGATCAATATATTACTCTTTATATAAATTTTATTTATATAAAGAGTAAAAGTAGGCTTTATATTTTTAAATCCTTAAAAATTCTCTTAAAAGTTGTTTAATTGTTTGATTTGTATCTATATAAAATAGGCAACTACTTCTGTTTTTTTTCTTCACTTCCTACAAAGTTTACACTATATACAGTATATGCATGCAGTATATATGGTATATATCTTTGATATATACTGTGCATATATTGCCTTATTCCTTTACTTTATCTTTACCTTTGATATTCCTTTATCTTTTATTTTTATATTGTTCTCACTTGAAATTGTGTTATGAATGAGAATTGCTATAATTTTGTTTTTCTACTGAGTTTTGTGACAAATTGTTTCTTTAATATAGGGTATGAACCAGCAATGATATCACATTCTTCCGATTACTTTGACCAGTTATATGAGTATGCTTGCACTTTGATTAAAAAAGACTTGGCTTATGTTTGTCACCAAAAGCAAGAAGAACTTAAAGGCTTCAATCCCCCTCCATCTCCTTGGAGAAATCGTCCTGTGGAAGAAAGTCTTCAGTTATTTCAGGTACATACTTCCATTTATTCTATGTATGTACATAATTTAGATAAAGTTGCAAACAAAATTAAGTGTTAATTGAATTTATGCTGTCTGGCATAACAAATATTCTATAAACTATATATTATTGTAATTTTATATATATTGACTATATTTTATTGTAAATATTCTACTAAATCTTAAATGTTTGACAATAAATTTCTAACATATCTGGCTAATTTCTCATAAGTCATAACCTTATTTCATTGTGTTGTCAGCAAAGTTTAAATGATTCTAACTCAATATAAATAAGCAAAATTTTAAAAAAATCTATAGGTGAATGAATTACTTAATTAGAATTATAATATTTTTCAATATTGCAAAAAAACCCAAAACTTTCAAAATATTGAGAATGCATGAACTAAACATAATCTCTATATCTCGAAATAAAGAGAAAAAGAAGAATGCAGATATCATGAATCGTGTAATATTGTTAGCAAGTATACCATTTCTTCCTGACAATAAATGGTAAGTAATGATAAATCTTAATTTATATCAGTACATGAGTTCAAAAATATGTATTTCAGAACTAGTAATTTCCCACATTAAACAAAATCTCTATATTTTGTGTCCTTTGGTAAACTTCAAGATAAATTCTTTCTCTCAATCATTGACAACTTTTGTGATATAATCGTGAGAGTTTTGTAGTTTTAGGTCTTTTGCTGTGCAATGATACATATTGGAATCATTCATATTTAAAATCTTTTTTTTTAATATAATTTTGGATCATTTGATGTTGTGTTAGTAAAGTAATATGTTTATTACATTTTTTAAAATTTAAAATCGATAAGTTCGTTAGAGATTTATTAAAAATTCCAAGTCCCAAATTAATTTTTCGGTTACTTTTTTGTATTACTGAGTTAAAAAAAATGTATGTAGAGAGCTTTTCTTATCAAGTTACAAGGCAAACTTTTATGACATGAAAGAAAAATAAATTAAAATCAAATGTTATGTGTTAGCATCCTTAAAAGTTTGTTACATCTTGTTTGTTTCATTTTCTGCAATAAATAAATAAAACTTGTCCCTTATGTCTGGTTGACTCTTGGGATAAGACCTTTTTTATAGTAATTGATCACAAAATATTTCTTTCAAACTGAGTGATAACCAACACCCACTTTAAATTAATTTTTCATTTATCATCAATTATTCAATATTTTTAAAGATTTATTTTCAATATTTTTCAAATTATGACCTATTTATTTTATTATAATTAATTTTTTTTTGGGGGGGGGAGAGCTTATAAAAATCATTTTCACATAGAAACATTGTTTTTATAACATAGGTTTTTTTCTCTCTCCTTCTATAAGCATTTTTGTATTGCACTTTTTCACTCTTTTTCTATAAGCTTTAAAAACATAACTAAAATCTGCATTCTGTATCTATACTCTTAAAAAAAGAAAATTAACACTATACCATCTGGTGGCACCATGTTGGTGTTATTTCAAAATTGTTGGGCAAATGTCAATGACACCACATTGGTGCCACATGAATTTGTAAATTTTATTTTAATATTTATTATTATTATTTTTATTATGAGAATTATTTTTTTGCTAATTATTTATTTTATGAAAATCAAAATATGATATCCCCAAAACTTGAAAAACCGCCAAGGACAGAAGGAATTCTTTTGTTCGTGTGTTAAACAAAAGAATTCCAATCAAACACGCAGATGGCATGGTGTTAATAATAGGAAAAATTCAGCCCTGCAATAAAATTTTTTTCATTATGAAAAGGAGTGAACACACTCTTTAACTAGTAAAAAGATTTAGTGCTCAGTATTTTACTCTTTTCTGTATTTCTTCTGAAGATTAAAAGTATTTAAAAGAAAAGAAAATGGGATTTGATTGTTGATGACATCAAATATTACATGCAAAATTAAAGTGATTGTTTCTTAAATTGGTGCTAACAGTGGCCAAAAAGCACCATGAAAAATTGTTGCCAAATTATAAAAATATACTTGTATACATATGCAAAAATATAGATCAAGTCACATGCTGCCAATTGAAACTACCAAATTAGCAAAATTTTTTCTTACTGTTTTGGCTGCCGTTACAACCGACAAGTACCATTAAATTTGTACCCTAAAAAAAAAAGTTGTGCAAGATTGAAGCTCTGTAGCACCTATGCGCAATCTACTGCACCAACACTTACAAAATTATGCATTCATTTTATAAGTATTTGTAATTAAGTTGCTTCCCTTCTAAATGAATAGAAGTAATGATTAAAAATTATGATATAATGATTAAAAGTAATTATTAATAAATATATTGTTAGGGAAATATATTTTCCTTTGGAAATGTTGATTACTGGAAAGATTTGGTTAGTTCTATTGTAAACTTATATAATTTAATATTTTTGTAGGATATGAAAAATGGTAAAATAGGTGAAGGAGAGGCAACATTACGCATGAAAGTAACATTGGAAGAAGGTAAACAAGATCCTGTTGCATATCGTATTAAATTTTTACCTCATCATAGGACAGGAAATAAATGGTTTGTTGAGTTATACTTTTTTTTTTTAATTTTCTGTAATTTTAAATTGTGTTGAACAGATAAAGAGAACCTTCTATTTTCAGGTGCATATATCCTACTTATGACTTTACTCATTGCCTTTGTGATTCTATTGAAAACATCACACATTCTTTGTGTACAAAAGAATTCCAGTCTAGGTAATTAAATTAGCTTTATTTTTAAGTTTGTTTCTGTTTTTAATTTTTTTTTGTGGTGATGTTCAAACATGAGTAATATAAAATTTAAAGGCAGGTATACTAGTCTATCATAGGTGAATTTTTTTGTATAGTGACTAAAAGAAGTTTTAACACTTACAATGGCACAGATTATTTTTTCTGGAAAAGTTAATAACGAAATTAAATCTATATATTTTTATGATTTATATATGCTTCTACTTTTAGGTATATTATACTTTTTTAATCTGATATCAGAATTGATCTTTTTTTTTTAATCTAATATATAAATTTATGGTTAAGAGATTTTTTTGAAATTCATTATTTTTTAATCATGTTTTAATCATTAATCATTAATCATATCAGGGTAATTATAAAATAAACTCTCTCATAAGTGAAAATATCAACAAAGAGAAAACATTTTTTTGTTCTTATTTTTAAGAATTCATACGAGATGTTTAGAATACATTTAGCTAAAAGAATTACTCATTGCATTTATTTCTTAAATTCTGAATTTAAGAAATACATGATGAAATTTCCTTTTAATATCAGTGTAAGAATGGATACAGTTCAAACTCATTACTTATAAGTATTCTTACTTTTTTATTGATAAGTTAATTGAATATCTTGATTTTTGGAAATTAAAATTTATTCTTTTATTATTTATATATTTCGTAATTTGACACTATAATTATTTTTTTAATTTATAAAACAAATAAAAATAACTTATTTCATGAATTAACAACATATTCTTTTGATTCCAGACGATCTTCATACTACTGGCTATGTAATGCTTTGGACATTTATTGCCCGGTCCAGTGGGAATATGGACGTTTAAATATGAATTATACTGTGATATCAAAGCGTAAAATCCTTAAATTGATATCTGAAGGAATTATAAGGTTATTATTGTATTTTCGATTTCTTTATTTAGAACATGAATTTATGAATGAACTATCAGTATATATATATATATAATATACATACAGACATACTTAGGGATTGCAATACTGGACCAAAATGTCAATACCGGTATTCTGTATTTTTTAGATCTTAATACCGGGATACCAGTTTTAATACCAGTGTTAGAAATTTACGAAAAAGAAAGAAAACATGGGTATTTCTGCGTTTTATTTGCCAATTTTATAAGAGAGTGTAAATATCACAAAAAATAATATGGAACTTATAAACTATAACAGTATATAAAGAATCACAAAAAAGTAAAGGAACAACTTATTTATTTAAATCACAAAAAAAGTGTAAATATCACTATTCAGTCTGTGGTACTATTACAAATTTTTGAAATGTGATCTAAAAAAACATGATGCATCAATTGTACTGTCATTAAAGCTGAAAAGTAATTTTGTGTAAAAATTACCAGCTGTCGAAAACGCTCTTTTGGCATCTACGCTAGTTGGTGATACTGTTAGCAATATGCGATATACTTTTTCCAAGTATTTACCTCTAAATCCCTCATCTTCAAATAAATCGATTCCTCGTCGGATGGTTTTGGATATAGCTGATTTCTGTACTGTATTTTAGTTCATTGATTTTTTTTATTTTTATTTATTGCTAATTCTAATTTTTGTTCAAGAGACAATTCCTTTTCACTGTCGATATTAGTGTCATCATAATCTTCGATAACTGAACCGAATTCTTCTGAATGTGGATAGGTTTGTGGGTAAAAAATTGTAAGAAAATTTACTCTAAACTTAATCAGATTTGAATTGATTATTTTCTTTTCTTCTTTTTCATTTTCATTTTTAAAATCATTATAATTATGTAAATACCATAAGACATTTTCTATTTCGATATGCCTTTCTTCTGTGCAATTTTTCAATGTAATATATAATTCTTCAGATAGTGATGTGTGCTGTTCTTTCACGATTGCAACATGAAATTTATTGTTGCATTAGCTGTTAATAAATTAAAATCTCTCCGACATAATGCCTCTATAGTCAGTTTTATTGGAAGTAGAGCTGATATAGTTCTGGATATTAAGTCGAATTCACTGTCTGAAAAATTAATTTGCAGGTTTAAGTCGATTATTGCTTTTTGGATTGGATTTCTAAATTTCAAAAACCGTTCCATCATTAGGAGTAAACTGTTACAACGTGTCTTAGAATCTATTATTAACATATATTCTGTTTTATTTTCAGTTAGTATATATTTTTGTAATATGGCATTTTTTGTAGGGGAAAGTTTAAATATCTTAACAATTTTTCGAACTTTATAAATTATGGGAAGCAATTTTTGATGGGGCAATATCAACTTCCACAATTACATTGTCATTATCTTCATTGTCAATATCACTTTCACTCTCTTCAATGTCGGAATCCGAAGTTTCTATATCCACAATATTTGAATTCTTCTGTTCTTTATTTTTTTGGTATAATACATCTATTACTCCTAATTGAATTCCATGAGCATAGCACAATAGCTGATTTGCACGAATCAACTTTCCAAATTTTTTTCATAACTGTTGCTTCATTAGTCGTTATGGATACAATATCTTCTTTCAGGGATAATCCATGTTTCGCTAATTTAGATTTAAGCAATTAATTAGCCAATTAATTTCGCCCGTTAGCGAGACATAAAAACAAAAACGTATACTATTTTGCTATGTTGGCGATCCCTGAACATATAGTGGAGACAATTTAAAAAATTTCCAGTAAATACCGAAAAACCGGTATTTAAACTTGTGAATACCGGTATTACGAAATTGTAAAATGGCTCAAAATACCGGTATTCGGTATCCCGGGTATACCGGTATTGCAATCCCTATACATACATAAAGGGTGCTGCAAAAAAAAAAAAAAAAAAAAAAAAACGGATAAAGTTATTACAACATAGAATAGAAGTTAATTAATTTCATTTTAGTTTTTGTTCATTTCATTTTGCCTACCACTTCAATTATAACATAATGTATCTTTAGTTTACATATAGTTTTTTGCATTTTTACGGAGTCGAGCAAAAGATCTGCAATTTTAGGATTGTTTAAGCAAGGAAAACGATTCGTTCGTTTGCTTAATGTGCCTCGACAAACAGTGTTTGATGTAATCTGTCGTTTCAAAGAGCTTGGCAGTGATGGTCCACGTCCAGGAAGTGCAGGAAAACGTATGGTGAACACTTCCAATAATCGTAAGGCCATCATAAAGCGAGTTCAATGAAATACGTGGGTTTCCCTGAGAAAGATCATTCGTAAAATGGGAATAAGTGACCGATTAAGGCGGCGAATGGCATAAACAGAGCTTAGACTGAACCTTACAAGTTCCAAAAAGTTCAGCTTCTGACTGAAGAAAACAAACTCGTGCGGCTCCAAAGACGCTGAAAACTTTTGAAACGGGCAAAACTGGCAGCACTGGGAGAGATTTCTTTTTACTATTGAGAAGCTCTTTACCATGCAACAAGCTTATAATTTCCAGAATTATAGGGCCTGGTCTGTAGACGCTCCAAGCACCTCAGAAATTGTTGAACATCGCCAACATCCAAATAGGTCATGGTCTGGGACGGAATTTGCGCAAGCGACAAAACATTTCTGGTTTTTGGTGATGACGACGTTAAAATAAATAAAAAAATGTACCAAGCGGGACATTCTAGAAGCTGTTGTATTTCCGCGGGCTAAATCGCACTTCGGCAATGTAAAGTGGGAGTTTCAACAATACTCCACACCAGCTCACAAGGTTAAAAAGACAGAAGAGTGGTGCAAGGCGCATTTTCCGAACCTGATATCATCTGGAGAATGGGCACAATATTCACCGAATCTCAGTCCCATGCTTACAGTGTATGGTCCATTTTGGAGTCTAGGGCTTACACTAAACAACATAAAAGTGTGAACTCTCTAAATCAATAGCTTTGGCAGGAATGAGGTAGATTAAAGGTAGAAGACTTGCTGCCCCTTGCTGAAAATTTCAATGAGAGTTTGTATCGCTGCAAAAGGTGGCCACTTTGAATCAAATTAAGTTTATTTATTTGTAGAAATCTGCTCTTATTATTATTCATTATATTTTGTTAATTTATTTATTTTTAATCAAGCTATATTAAAAATTGCTTGTCCTGATTTTTCTGCCAAGCCCTGTATATAATAAATTTTTAATTTATTGTAATGAATAATTTATTTTTAAAAGAAATAATTCTTTATTCTGTCAACATCTTCATGCATATTTTTTTCAATTCTACAAAATTTATTTTTTCAATAAATTTAAAGGAATAGAATGATTTTTTAGGTATAAATTCATTTTTAAGATATAGCCACTAAGAGTGATTGATAATACACACTGTCAGGTATAAGATATCAATTTTTTGATTCAATTGATAATTTTTTCAACTTTATTTGGTGATTTTATATCAATCTGATACAACTTTTAGATCGATATAGTCTTAATATTCAGCATCCTGCATTAGTAATAGTATAGGCTTGTGTGATTGATTTTAGCTACAGATATTTTATCCCTAGTTATAATTGCCCTTTACCCTTTGGCATCATATTCATATCAGTTCTCAGTCTGAGTTAGGGTTTGCTGATAATTTATAAATCAAGGTATAATAGAGTGATACTTGTATCAACATGGTACAAAGTGCCAAGGTAATACTTGTATCAACATATAATAAAATATTAGATAACATAAAATATCAGACACATTTCTAATTTGTCTTTTTGCCTGTGATACTACACACATATTATATTAACTGACAGTTCACATATATTATTTCTTACCATTACCTGGAATATAAGTATTTTTTACATATTAATATTTTCTTGCAATATGTATTAAGATATTGATGAAATTTTCGATGAACAAATAAATGTATTTTGTCTTTGACAGTTTATTTTTATTCAAAAAAATAAGTGATTCAAACAACAGAATTATTATTAATAAATTAATTGAAAGTAAATAAATACTAAGCATTGAATCTGAACAGAAATTTCAAAATATAATGTTTTAAAAAAGTACTAAAACTATGGTGGTTTGTTGTGGTTTTCTAAGGAACTGCCCAGTTTTAAATACACTTTTTAATCTTCACAAACACAGCTACAGTACAAAATTCACAAACACTTATTACTACAGACACACATAGAAAATTAGGTTAAAGAACAGTATGGTGGAGGGATTCCACGGTTTCCAGCTGAAAGTATTCGGCGTTAGCGCAAAGGTTGCGCATGGGGAAAAGTCGATCTCAGTCGAACCATTCAACTGGTTGTCTTTTGCAAAACGCCTGAAAGGAGCGCTCTATGCTCAAGGGGAAATAGAGGTGCTACAAAACTAAAATATGTATATTTTGTACTAAAAAGAAAATCTTTATATCTTTAAAAATATAAATTTTTTCTTAATAAATATATTACAAAATACTAGCAAAGAGAACTCTTTTATCTTAAACTCTTAGTATCAGTCTTTTTTATTAAATTCCTTACTTTTAAAAAAACAAAGTGCAAAAATAAAATTAATTTAATTTCATAATTATGTAATTAAATTCCAAATTATATAATTAGCAATATGGACAAAGGTATTTGTCTTTAAATCTAATATCTGTTAGCAAATAGAGTTTTAATACTTATTGACAGCAAAAGAATCAGTTGTCAGGTGTATCAAATAAAAAAAAATTATTGGGTGTAATGGAACATTTAACTTAAGATACTAATACTAATCTGTGCACATATGAAAATCAGTACAAACCAAGTACTCAGTTTTATTCTAACAAGGAAAGAATTGCCTACTGGTTGTATCAATATTCAAAAGTACACAATCATGGGTTACAACTGAGTAATAGTCTGTATCTGCTAAAGCACGACTAGGTATCAATTCAATCTTAATAGCCACTCAAATTGAAATTCTCCCTTCCCCCTTATTTTTATTGAAAATATCCTTTTCATACTAATTTTAATTACTAGAGGCCTTTCTTTGACATGTTTTTTAAAAATTTATTCTGATATTCATTTGTTCCATAGGGATTGGGACGATCCAAGGCTTTTTACTCTAACTGCTTTACGACGAAGGGGTGTACCGGCTGAAGCCATACAAAAATTTTGTGTTGAGGTATGTTTATTTTTAAGATAACAGAATTTACTTCTTTCGGCATCACATTAAAAAATTTTCATGGTGTAGTAATCAAATGTTGAAATCAATTTTTGCAAATTGATTTTTTCTGTATGTGCCTTTGTATAATTATTTGATTTTGATTGATTTTAAATGCCCTTCTTTTTGATAATTTCATTATTGCATATCATTTATCTAGATGCATTAAATTTGTAGTAAAAATTTGTTGTTGTAATATGGTTAATAGAATGATTAAAAGAATATTTTCATAAAATATTATTTTAATGTTTATAATAAAGCATTTTTTTCATTTATCCTATAATTAATTTTTATTGAATCTTTTATTGCCAGTTATTTGGGAAGCTATTAAATTACATTACTCTTTTCAGCTTGGAGTTACTGGAGCACAGTCTATTGTTGATCCCCAAATGTTGGAGGCCCATGTGAGAGATGTCCTCAATAATACTGCACCAAGGTTAGAATTTATATATGCATATATATTATAATGGATCTTATACAGTATAGACGGTATAAAGGTGTCCCAAAATTAATGCAAAATTTGAATTTGCCACCATTTATGCAATAAAATGCTCACAACCCTTTTTGAAAAAAAAAAAAAAAAAAAAAAAACATTTGACACCTAATTATTTAGGATTAGTAAAAATAAAGCATTATAGTTAGAATAACATGTTTTCATTGTTGAAAAACATATAAAAAATAATGAAAGTTTGATGGCCACACTACAAAAATTAGAGAATTGGCCCCCTGGATCGTGTGATTTAACACCACTGGGTTTCTTTTTATGGGGTTATTTGAAGTCAAAGGTCTATGCATAGAAGTAAACAAGTGTGTGTTAATTGAAGGAGGAAATTCAACAGTGCATCAATGAAATTCAGTCACATTTATGCAAAATGGTCATAGAAAATTTTGACAAAAGAGTGCATATGTGCCAGTAAAGCCATGGAGGCCATTTGCCCTATGTTTTATTCCACACATAACGCTATCCTGTGTATTTTACAATTCAATAAAAATATAACAATTAAAAAAAAACTTTTTTTTATTTAATTCAAATTCTATCATAAAACGCTCCATTTTTATTAACCCTAACCTTAAACTATCAGCTTTCAAATTGATTTTTTAAATAGGATTGCCAACACTTAACTGCATGAATGGTAGCAAATTCAAATGTTGCATTAATTTTGGGACATCCTTTATATATATATATATATATATATATATATGTATGTAATGATATTTTAATTCTAATTTCAATTTAATTAATTTCCAAGATTTTATCTTAATTTAGCCCATTGTAACTTAATTCTAAAATAATCTCTTATTTCGTGATCCAGTTCCACTTTCTGTACTTAATTCAAGAGAAGCTGTGTAAATTTGCTGAATCAGCTAAAAACTTCACATTCCCACGCTCCGGGAGAAGGAACAGAAAAATGTCCAGTAAGCACTTTCTTTTTAAAACGTCCCTGTGTTTCCCCTGCCTTGTCGGCGCGTGTAACGAAAATCCCTATCGAAATCTCATTATATATTAGCACTATAAAGAAATATTTTCCCTATCAAAATCTTAGGTTATATAAGACCAGGGATAAAATGTTCAAGTGCTGTTTCCTCATTTCTGTGTCGTGTGTTGCTCATCGCTTCTGCTGTAAATAATGCGTGCTTCTCCAAGATGAAATAAAATAACGTCACGAAATCGAAAGTTTCTTCACTGTCTTCAAAACTGCATTCTGCTTCACATAAAATAATGCTTTATATATATATATATATATATATATATATATATATATAGTAAACAAAAATATAAGCATTATGAAATTAAAACCTATTTCTGAAACAATCTAAAATTAAAATTAGTTCGGAATCGAAACTAAAAATTATTTCAGAATCAAACTAAAAATTAAAAAATGTAAAAAATACACCATTATATTTAGAGAGCGCATATGCAGCTACTACTAAAACACAGATGAATCTAGACTAAATAGTAATAAATACCAAGTTAAAAAGAAAAATAGAATCAAAATTAAACCAAAGGATTCAAACAAAGGATTTTTTTCTGTGAGGGGTCTGACTTTTGTCCAACAATATTGACCCCTCGTGACCCGAAAATCCTCTGAAATTGTGGCCTTGGAGATAAACCATTTTTTACAGAAATAAAATAATAAATTACAATCTCCAATTTAAGTGAAAATTATAATAACATAATACAAACTATAAAAGAACATTCACAACCAATTATTGAAACAAAAAGGAAAGAACATAACAGTAGCAGGTAAAACCTCTACAAAAAAAGGCTCACATCACTGTCTATTCTTGCTTCCCGCATCATTTACTGCCCCTGCACTAAGGGGGCTAGTCATTCAAAATAACGCTAAGTCATTCAAAATAATAAATATTTGGAGGGTCTCAGCACTATCTATTGAGTTAGTTGACATGTAATCGAAAGTCTATTTTTAGTTGTGCTAAAAGATTAGTAAGAAGCCAAGCTTTCTCTTAATAAAACTTCTATATTGCAATAGTTTCTGGGAAATTCATTAGTCGTTACGTTTTTAATCAGATTATTTGCTGCTTCAATATAAGAAATTTTGTTATTACAAACTCGTTTCTTCCTATTAAATTGTGATAAAATTGAATTTTTGAAAATTTTAGAGTTTAGAATAGCATGGTAATTACTAAGCTTAATTATTTTAAAGTTGAATTCATCCCTTTTATCGTAGATACCAACTAATTCTTTACCATTAGAAATTTCAATTTTTAAATCCAGATAGGTAGCTTCAAGTTCATTTTTGTTTGTTTTAGTTAGCACTAAATCTTTTGGATAGCTATTAGTCACAATATTGGTATTATCTAAGTTTATCAAAAGTAAGTCATCAATATACCTCCAACCGTTTATTAAATTATATTTATTTTTTTCTCATAGTAATGTAGGAAAATATTGGCTAAAGCACTTGAGAAAGCTGCTCCCATTGGATGCCTTTACTTGTTTATAAAAATTAATTCCATTAAAAAGGTAATTTTGGGTAATATTAAAATTACATAATTCTAACCAGTTATTTTTAGTAATAACACCTTCATTTAAATATTCGTCACATATAAAAATACAAACATTTATTAATTTTTCATGAGGCAGATTAGCGTATAAAGTTTCGAAATCATAAGTATTAAGCATATTAATATTGTTATCTTTAAGAAAATCCAAAATTTCTTTGTTACTATTAATTATAAAGTTATCTTCCTCTTTGATTTTGTCCAGGATAATTTTTAAGTATTTAAGTAAATGTTTTCCCATATAGTAATTATAACTGCCAGTGCTACAAGTCAAGTCATGAATCTGAATTTGATTGTTTTTTTTAATGAAATTTAACTGTTGGGAACAAATAAGGATAGTTTAGAGAGCAAGTCTTAATTTTGGTTTTTTTGCAAAAGCTAGCATTTTTTTATTAGTTTAATCCTTTAATTCTTTTTTCCCCATGTGCTTTAAAATATAAGTTGCATTAGAGTTATATTCATTAATTAATAGTTCTTAAAAATAATATTTACAAATTAAGCAGAACTTATTTGCCGATTTATCTGTTACTATAATAACAAATTTTTCTTTTAAATTTTTTATTTCTTTTTTTAATGTTTTGCTAAAATAAATCCCTTGTTCTTTAGATCTGTCAATATCTGTATTCATTTTTGTTTTAATTTCTTCTAAAATTCTCACTTTCCATTCTCCGAAACCTCCTACAGGTCAATGGTATTTTCTAGATAATTTAGCAATAAAAATATCCAAACCTTTTCCAATAGAAATTAAGATTTTATTATTGTTTATTTTTTCTCTAAATTTAGTACCTCTTTCCATTTCTCTCTTAAAGAACTGGATTCAATAATTTTTAAATTTCCTGTAATAATATGACCTTTATCCACATCTATAACTATAGTTAGAATCTACAGTTACAATAAAATAGTTACAAACTGTTTTATTTATTTCATCTAAATTTTTGCTATAGCAATTATAATTACAAATTTGTTTCCTTAAAGTTGATGTATAACTAAACACTATTGAAACAGTTGCTTTATCCGTTAAAGGAAAAATATATATTATCGTTATGCACAATTTTAGGTAATTTTAGCTTTTCGAAGTTAATATCAAAAACTTTTATCACACAGAATTCTTTATTTAAATTATTTTAATTAATAAATTATTTTTTCCAATATTAAGCTCACATTTAATTAGATCAAGAATTATGCATTTAATGTATGAATTTTTAAAATTTAAATCTTCAAATTTATTATTTATTAACCATTTAGTTTTATTATTTCTAAGACCAAAAATATATTTCCTAATTTTATGAATGTTTTCACTACTGTGTTCCAGATTACAATAATTCTGAAATTCCTGAAATATAATTTGCAAATTGCTATCTTTACCTTTACCTCTCTTAAATCTTTTACTATAGTTTTCTTTATTTAGAAAATCTTTAAAAATATTAAATTTGTAATAAATGCAGTTATTGTTTAAATCTCCGTAACCTTCCCCATTTAATTTACTATTAAGTCCATAAGGAAATAGAGTTTATATATATATATATATATATATATATATATATATATATATATATATATATATATATATATATATATATATATATATACACACACACACACACTAGCTAGGACATGCATTCAAATGAATTTGTTCAGCATTTCTCCAGTATGGCTTTTTTATTAAAATTTCAAACTCCCCCCCCTTCCCCTCAAATTTTCACTTCAAGATATATTTAAATTTTTTGTAAATCAAATTTTTCACTTCTTTTCTATACTGAAAGTTCAACAATAACTGAAAATGAGGGAAAAAGAATAAAAATTAGAAAATGAATCAACAAACAAAAGAAATGAAGATTGGAATGATCAGAAATTACCTTTTTCTCTTCTTGAATTTAGATTAGCTAGACTGCAGTGAGAAGCTACTCAGCTGGGTATGCTGATATATTTTTTCGCTCTTAACATAATCTTCATCTTTGTTTTCTGAGTATTTCGCTCCAATTCTCTGACTGAATGTTTGTGAATTTTGTTTTTGATTCTTATTGTCTTGACAAGAACATGTCTGTTTTATCAAATTAAATATTTACTTTCTTTAAATGAAACTCTTAAATAAAAAGCTGAATAGTTAATTTGCTAAAATGTTATTAAGATGAAAATTCTTATGAGCAATTTATTATTATTAATTAATATATGTAAGCAGTGATAAATATTTCAGTTCATTTTTGGACTAGCAGTATCAATCTGACTAATTGAAGACAAAAATGTGTGGGTAGTAGGAGACAGATACTTTTGTTACATTATCACTTTAATATCCATATAACTTCTTACTGACAAATCAACAAGGGATTTATATCATATACTGGTCATTTAAAATGTTTGTAATGCAAGAAACTTCAAATGAGGATTTGAAATTAAAACTTTTTAACCATTTATGGGCAGAGTAGCTTTTTTTTTTAAAATTGTAGTGTCTTAATATATATATATATATATATATATATTGCAGTACTGCTAATTTCAGGCCTAACAAGCCACCACTGCATTCCTTTAAATTTTGACTAGGCCTTTTGCTTGTCAGATGTTATTTTCTTTAAATTGTAGGCTTCACTCATCATATATACACAAAAAGTAAATGTTGTACACTTGTTCTGGGACAAATTAAAAAAAAATGTTGAAGATTTTTGTTCAAGGTTTAATGTATATATAATAATTATGGAGCTTCTTTTATATTGAAACTATGTTTTGTTTAATCTTTTTCAATTTTTTTTCTTATTCTTATTTCTTGTTTTTTTAAAATTTTATTTTATTTTTTTCTTCTTATTATTTCTTGTTCCTTATTCATGATCAATGCCTTGTTCGAAAAGATGTTTTTATTACTCCAGAAATATTTAAAATTGCTCTATATCTTAAGGAATTAGCACCACATATTGAAAGAATTTGGGCTATGAAAGGCCAGTTTTGTTTTGCAAATCCAATATTCTTGAATTTTTATGATAAGTGATAGAAGAAAACAGTTTGCCTTTTAAAAAAAACAATGTAGATTTTTATATTATAGTTTATCGATACCTTAGCTTACATTGCTAAACTCCTATCTTGATTAAAGTTCCTGATTTTTCTGAAGACTCTTTTATAATTATTAATATAGTTTTATATTATAATCGCTTATCAAGTTGTAAACCAAAATGCAGATGCATTTTGGTAACTTTCTTCGCAGAAGGAATTATTTGGAATCTATCTTTTGTACAATAAACATATCTACATTTTAGGTATGATAAAACATCTGAGTATATGATGATAAAATTATGCTTTATTAGTATTCATTTCATTATAAAATATGATTATTTTATTTCCTACTTCTATTTATATTAATGAAAGTACTGTATTTGTATGTATTATTGTTAAATTTACTTTAGATAAATTTTATTTCTTATGCATTATATCAGATGCATCTACAATACAAAATGACTTTTCCTTTCTTATATATGTTAAATATATTTTGATATTAATATAATAATAATTATTAAAATAATTTTTTTTATAGAACCATGGCTATTGTTGAACCATTGAAAGTTCGAATTAGCTTACCTTGCAAAACCCCTATCGTGATTGATGTTCCTGATTTTCCTGCAGATCCCTCTAGAGGACATCATAAAGTGACATTTTCAGATGTAATTTACATTGATCAGTCGGATTTTAGAGAGGTATGTCTGTTTTTGATTATAATTTTTGAAATTAGTGGAATAATAAAAAGTTAATTGCATTAAAAAACTTATTAAAATTCTGACTGTTATAGATATTTTTTGACACTTTCATTAGTTTAGTGATATATTAGATTCTATGCTGAAAATCTTTGCAGATTCTGCCCAATAACCAATATAAGAGACTGACTATTGGGCAACCTGTTGGACTAAGGCATGCTGGATATGTTATTTCAGTTACCGAAGTTATAAAGGTTTGTGAAATAAAATGCTGTATTATATTTTCTTTTAACTCTGGTTAGAAAAAATGTTAATGTCCGTTAATGATTTGGTAATTTTTTAAAATGAAAACTGTAATTTAAAAAAAAAAAAAAAAAAAAAAAACCCTATTAACTTTGGATCTACAATAACAGCTTATTTAAAATTTCTTAATGATAAATGGCAATTCTATGGAGCTCATCTGAATTGGATCTTTGATTAAAATTTGAGGTGCAATTTCATAAAGCAATGTTTTGATAAATGTTTTAGGATATTAAATCATATTCCTGGGAAATAAATGTTTAAAGCCAGATAATACAAACCAAAAGCATCATATACTTTTGCCAAAATACTAGAAAATCTTCCAAAGTACATTTATATTTCAGAATCTTAAGGAGAAGATTAAAAATTATTTAAGAAAAATAACAGAGAAAACAATTTAACATATGAAAGAATTTGGCAGTACCTGCAAATAATCACTTCATTTTTTTAAATCTTATTTTGCCATGATATATAAAACGAATTTTTAAATAAAATTATAGGTCAATAAATTGTCAAACTATTATTACATATTGAATAAAATTTATTTTATTAGTTCCTAATCCTTTGCTGTGATCAGAGGGTACCAGTTAAATTAGCAGCATTTAACTTCCTTAATGGCCTTACTCCTCCCAGTGACAGGGAAACTTCCTATGAGAGAATTGTATCATAACTGACATGTACAAAACCGAGATTGAACCTCAATTTCCTATCTTCCACTTTGACAGTGATAATTGTAAAGATTGACCCAGATAATAATGTGAGATAAGGGTAGCTCAATTGTGGTTGTTATTGCTTCGTTGGCGCTTTTTGTTAAAGAATGGCAACCATGCGCTGACTTAGTTTCAGCAATAAAATGTATTGTAACCCTGCTGACATGGGATCAGTTTTCAAAACAGTTTCGTACTGAGTCGTTGCGGGGTCGGTGAACCTCGATGAAGTAAAAAGTTGGCTTTCGAATTGTCGTTTGATTTTAAATAAGATTACAATCCACTTATTAAAAAATTGAAATGAACCAGTTTAAACTTATGGTAAATTTGTACCAGTGGTTATCATCTCCTAATCAACATATAAAGTGAATTTTTAAATAAAATTATTACAAGTTGTTAAATTGCAAACTATTATAACTTATTAATTAGTGTAATTTATTTTATTACTAATGAGAAGGTTGCAGTTAAATTAGTTAGATTTGGCTTCCCTAATGGGATTAGCAACGCTTAAATCAAGTTACTCCTTCCAATGGCAGAGAAACTTCCTATAGGAAAACTGTATCATAACTGACATGCAGGAAACTGAGACTGAACCTCAATTTTTTGTCTTCCACTTTGACAGGGACAGTTGTATGGATTGACCAAGATGATAATGTGGGATAAGGGTAGTTCACTTGTGATTATCATCTCCTAATCAAAAGTATTATACTGATTTACAATCATTTTATCTTGCAAAAACCTGTATTTAAGGCCAAAAATTTTGATTTTTTTTGTTTTGAAATTTTGAATGAATGTTGTGCAAATTAAACAGTAATATTTTATGAACTTTCTATTGACTTTCCCGTTTATTTAATTTGTATGAAGAAATTTTTTTTGGTATGAATTCAATGCACATTTATATAAATTTTACGAAATGCCAACTTGTTTTTGTTACTACCAATCTATTTGCTTGAAAAACTGAAATTTCTGAAGTGTAATTTGTTATAAAGCCTATTAATTATATTTAGTTTTAAAATACTTCCACTTATATTCAGGATGGAAATAATCAAATAATTGAGGTCCAAACTATTGGCACACCTGTTGCTGTAAGCAAAAGACCAAAAGCTTTCATTCATTGGGTTTCAGAACCTGTTACTTGTGAAGTCCGACTGTATGAACGATTGTAAGTATTTATATTATTTACATTGATATATCATTGCTCAGTTTTAAATGAAAAAATTTGCTTTTTTTGTTGAGAAAACTGTCTGGAATTTTAAGAAGTATTCGTATCATTAATTAAAGATTCAAAAGTTTTAATGTAGCATGAAATATATTTTATTTACAAGAACTCAATATTTCAAGATTCTTTATTTATCTTTAATAATTATTAATAAGTTTGAAGTAGTTAATCCATAAGAGGTAAAGAATTTTTTCCTTGAATAAAACAATTATGGAGATGTTACTATTTTGCTTCTATTATATTTTATTCATAGTTATTGTTACCTTTAATATAAGAAATCTGTAAAAATGCATATGTTAAATTACCAAATATACTAAAAATATATACGAATTAGATGATGCACAGATTAATTATATTTTCAAGCTACATATAAAAAGTATATATTAAATATTTTATCTAAGTATCCATTTAGTGATAAATACTATTCGGGTAAGATGTCTTGGAAAGGTTTTGTATAAAAAGTCACAGATTAAAGTGAAATAAAAAATATACATTTAGAAAAGAAAAGAGAGAGAAAAAGAGTAGTTCCCCCCCCCCCTTCATTAGGAAAATTTGAGAAATAGAAATAAAAGAATCTGTACATTTTTCAAAGTGAATTAAATTAATACAGATGATTTGTTAGGGTTCTCATGTAATCAATTTTTTTTGCACTTCTACAAAAGCTTGTTTTTCCATTACTACACTGCCCTTCATTTTGGAAATTGCAAAAAAATGACCATATCAAATATCTCCAGGCAATCTTTTATATTAATAAAATCTGTAAAAATGTTTTGTATTTAAGTTTTCATAATTTGGATTTTATAATTTCCAGATTCAATCATAAAAATCCAGAAGACGCAAAAGAAGTACCAGGTGGATTTATTACAGATTGCAATCCTGTAAGAACTTATTTTGTCTGGTTTAAAATGTCAATTTCATTTGTTTTATTCAAGAAATATAATATGAATTATTTTATAATCTTTAGAATAAGCAGGTTTAGAATTTATTATATTTAGTTTGTAAAGCATTAATTTTGAATTTCTTTTATTTGAAAAGCATTGAATACGTTATTGTAAATTAAACCAGCTGCTTATCTGCAAAATATCTGAAATAATTGATAATTTATGCTATGACTTTTTTAGGGGTATCAATAGTCTGAAGATTTTCAAAATCTTGATTTTTATGTATCTGAAATCTCTATTTCAAGACCTTTCCAATGATGCAAGTCTTTGTCCATACTCATATTAGAAATTAAAAATATTACAAAAAGTATTTTTAAAAAGACATTTTCAATGATGTACCATGCTCTTTTCGACATATGTACATTGTATTTTTTTTCTTCTTCAAATTGCATTATTTCAGAACAGTATTTTCAAAATACTATACACCTTTTTTTCAATGCATATATATATATATATATATATTGGAGTAGGATTTTTCTGATATCACCCAAATATTTCTTAATAGAAGTGATCTCATGTTAGAAAAAGTTCCTACTTAAAATTTTAAATACAGGGTGATTATAATTAAAGTTACGGTTTCAAAAATCGATAATTTTAAAACTACTGATCAGAATGATTTAATAATTTAGCAGAACAATCGTAAGGCAATGGAATTTTGTTTGGCAAATAGTCTGCGAAAAAGGATTGATAAATTCGAAGAAACCGGTTCATTTGACGTGAAAAGGGGTAGAGGAAGGAAACCAGTTTCGGCTGTGGCAGTGGAAGATGTGACTACAGCATTACAAGAACAGATTAACAGTGATGCTGGAATCAGCAATGCAGGGGGGAATTGGCCGAATGCTGTGTATGCCGATCAGCACGTGCGTTAATTTCTACGGAACATCTTGCGCTGTTATCCGTACAAGAAAACTGATGTGCAGCAGTTGCTACTTGTTGACCTGGAAGCACGTAAATCTTTTGCACTACGATTTCTTGCCCGATGGAAGTGGACAACGGATGGCCATGAAACATTATGTGGTCTGATGAAGCCCACTTCCATTTGCATGGTTCTATAAATAAGCAAAATTGCAGGATATGGGCAACCGAGAAGTCGTTCCAGTTACAGCCATTAGCTCTTCAATCTGAAAAGGTCACGGAGTGATATGAAATCGTCTATCCATTTTTCTTCAAGGAGATCCCTGCGGATCCACTTAGTTACTGTCAAGCGTTATGAAGTACTTTTACGTAACCATGTCCATCCGATACTTCAGCAGCATCAGTGTGTGGATCGCACAATATTCATGCAAGATGGCGCTCCTCCGCACATTGCTACTCCTGTGAAGCAGCTGCTGAATGCTGCTCATTTCGGAGATGACAGGATCATAAGCCGCCATTTTCCATCAATGTGGCAGCCGACTTAAACCAGTATAATTTCTGGATTTGTGGTACCTGAAGAATGTTGTTTACAGCGGGCGGATTGAGAATCTAGTAGATTTGAAGGTAAGCATCACACGCCACATCCATTTTATCATTAAAGATACCCTCCGATCTGTTGTGGAGCATGCTGTTTTGCGCTTCCAGTTAGTAGCGGAACAAAGCGGAGGACATATCGAACAACTTATGCCTTAACAAACATCGGTAAAGCGTTTGTTCCATGAAGTTCTTTTTCCTTTTTTTTACATTATCATGTTGTCGATATAAACATGTATTTTTGTCTTATTGCTAATAAATTTTTAGTATCCCTCTGAATTCTATTGTTTCTTTTTGGCTAACAATATTCCTGTTTTTAACGAATCCATTTTTGGTCTTTCCTCTGACAGTGTCATCTATCGACACATTTTGGAACTATTTTTTTCCCCTTCGCCAAACAAAATACCACTGCCTGACGATTGTTCTTCTAAAATATCAATCAATTTTTAAATCGTAACTTTAATTATAATCACCCTGTATATATACATACTTGCATATTTTATACATTTTTTTTTTTAAAGAAAGATACATGAATATAGAGGGTACTAATTCCCCTCAACATGAATGCCTCTGGAAGAAATCTTCCATTACTTCTATACTAAAACCAAAACAAATGGAAAGGCAAAATATATGAAATTCTTTTTGTCTTAATATTACAGAATTCACTTCAATGTTTTAAAAATGCGATGGTGGACAAATATGTGATAGGAGCTAAAGTTTATGATAAATTCCAATTTGAAAGAGTGGGTTTCTTCAGTGTTGATCCAGATTCTACACCAGATAAAGTAAGTGTGAATCAACATTTTTTTTTACTTGTTTATAGAAATTTCTCAATGTAATATTGATTTATTTTATGCTCATTTAATATATAAGTAACCGATTCTTTGTTTTGTTGATTTTTTACAGTTAGTTTTCAATCAAACTGTTAGCCTTAAAGAAGATGCTGGAAAAGAGTGATACCCATGAGGACTACATTTTTTTAAAAGATTGAATAAATTCAAAATAATTGCATCTTTCTAAAATCTTTAATGTTCATGAATCTGAAACACATACACTGTACTAGTAACTAAATTATTGTCCAAAACAAATTTACTATCGACTCCATTCTTTTCCAAGTAAAATATGTGAATTTAATATGTAGGGAAAATATACTGATTATAAGAATAACTAATTGTATTCTTTAATCATTCTAAAATTTTGTTCCGATTATTGTTTCCTAATAGAAAAATTCGACTGGGCAAAAGTTTTGTCTTGTTATTTAAAGATAACAGCAACACTTCCTGTCAAGTTTATTTCTTACTATTTCAAGTTAAAACCTACATTGTAACATAACAAGAAAGAAGACAGCAACAGTATTAAAGATGCATAGTCTCTTTTTAGTGAAATCAAGAATTTTTGCAGCATTAAAGATATCTCCAAATTACAACTCAACTAAAAACAGTTAACCACTTGTGGTGGCAAGACTTTCACAGGTGTATGTGCCAAAACAGTTTTCTGTAACTCGCAGCAAGGTCACACAAAGTATTCAATACCTTATAGAAAATGGAAAAAGATTTATGAATTGATTTTTGACTGTGCTCCAAAATACAATCTCAATCAAAAGGTTCGAGAACATCATTTTTACTTTTGTGACAATTGCATGCTGATGTGTAGCACATCTTTCCCCTATAGGTGATTAATGACCAAACTGATAAGCAATATCACTGCTTAAATTTAATTTTATTAAGTTAGTAAAATTCATGAAAATTATCACTCCTTGGATTTTATTCTTATAAGTTAAAACCTTTTGCTCAATCTTCACATTTTTAGCTTATGTTTCTCTGTTTATTGCAATTTCAATGAAAATTTCTTTTCTCTCTCTCTCTCTGAATCTTCTTAGTAACTAAGTTTTCAGATTGGTTCTTCCTTTATTTCTTTGCAGCAACTGGATACGATTTATTCTTTTTGGCTGATATTGCTAAGATTTTTTTTTTTTTGCAATGTAAATCTCTCTTTTTAAAGTAAATTCACATGCTGCTTCATTGTAAATATAATTCATAATGTAACTGAATTAAAGTTATTTTACTACTTAACAACCATTTTCAGAGGTTAAGAATTGTCGATGAAAGAAATCCGTTAACTCAGGTTTCAGATATTGTAACCACTTTAGCCATCTTATTACAATTTTGTCTGGTTGGGGAAAAAAATCTTTAAAAATGGCTTAATAAAAAATAATAGCCTGACAAAAAAATTTTTTTGCAAATTGATTTTCCTGGAAATATATGTATTTTTTTAATTGGTCCTTCAAAACAAATGTAATATTAGGTTATATATAATCCTAGCTGTTTTGATATGCAAATGCACTTTATCTTATTTAGGCAAGTTTGAAACTATTCATACAAAAAAGATGTATTTTAAAACTTATACAGATATGATTGTTGTATCAACTTGCATAGCATATATATTTTTTGAAAACAATGAATTATTACAAGCTTCTGATATAATGCCATCAGAACGTCAACTGCATAAAGATAGCTGGTAAGTTAGTGATATGAAAAATTTTAGCCTAATTAGGTGAGAATTAATCTTGGTAGTTGTTTTCGCACAAAGCAAAGTAATTCCACCTGGTGATTTTGTATTGTACCTTCATTAAAACATAAGCATAGATGGAAAATAAAGTTGACTTATGCTTTGCTAATAAATTAGCAGTATTCATGATATTAATGTTAACAAAATTAAGTAATAACGATGATTTTTAATGTTTATCTCGTAAACTTTCATAATAAAGCTCATGGCTTCTAGATATCAATGATTGGCAGCCCCAGCCCACACTCTATTCTCCTAATAAATTGAGAGGGGGGATAACCCTGCCTCACTATACATTCTCTAGGGATATTTAATAAAGATCTCTAAACATAGGAATTACATCAATTAAAAAAAAAATGTTTCATATCAAGCTTAGGATATATCATCAGTGTTAATCTGAAATTTTCCCCATTTCAAGAGATATTGAAGTATAAAATAGTAACAGAGCCTTTAACTTCAACAACTAGATTAGTTTTGCCACTTTAACAATTCAGGTTGGTAGTTATATTTCAAAGTTGTCATTATCTAATTATTGCAACAAACAATGTCATTTAAAAGCAAGTGTTATAATTGTGTATTTTAAAAAAAAATTATTCAGTTGTGTTATAACACCAGTGACTAATGAGAATAGTAGGTCAATGCGTGGCTTTAACTTTACCATTCAAATAACATCTCGTGTTCTTTTGAATTTTATTGCATTGCAGTTTCGGCCAACTTTATTCATATTACAAATGAATGCAAGTTATTTTCAATTTCCATATTATACTAAAATGCAATTTAGTCAAGTGGTTCATTTTTATTACTATCTGACAGGTTTTTTTTTTGTTGTTTGCTTAACTCCCTGATGACATGTTTCATTTTGTATTCTCGTTTTGACGACATTAACAGAATGAAAAATAAAAATATTTAAAAAATCTTATAATGTAACTAAATCACCAAAATTAATACTGAACATTTAGAAACTTGCAATTACAGAACTTCACAAAATTTAAATCCACTTTATAAGTCAGAAAGTAAATACATCTAAGCGTTAAAAGAGTATATAAGTTTACTTCTATGCACACTAGACAGCATTTTCTATCTTGTAAACTTCAATGTAAGCATAATAGTACTACTTCTATTGATATATTATTGGATTCCTAACTTTTTCCCTACTAATAAGATTGAGGATTTCATCGACTTAAAATTCTCAAGATAATTTGGATCAGATTTGTAAAAAATTAGCACAGGACTTAAAAATAAAACATATATGAGCACTGCTATTTTATATATATTTGAGAAATTAATGTGTCCTCATTACAATAAATTTAACATATATTTACCAAATGGTGTAGTATTCCATCACAATATTAATGCTTTAATACATTTAGATTCTTCTCCTTGATGTAATTGATTTAATTAAGGAAGTTAGTGATGCAGTTGGACATCTTTTGAAATAATAATTATCTTAATTTCACTAATATACTCAATACATGTTGGTATATTTTCTATTTCTAAAATAAAGCTCTGATTTCAGACAAAAATTTCAAATCAGACTTTTTTAAAAATTCAAGATTTTTATTTATAAGAGTATTACATTTCTATGTTACTTTCAAAAACTAATACAGATTCAATTCTGTTATTAATGAAATGGTTAACCTATATCTTACGAAAAGAAAAAATATAGTTTTATAAGTACATACATATGAATGTATTCATTTAAGTAACTGAAATTTATTTATAAAAACAGCCATAAGGATATAATGTGCATATATACAAATACTAAATGATGATTCAATTAAGCCACAAAGTCCAAAGGTCTGTTGAAACCACCTTTTCTGTTCATGTATTGCCTAAAGAAGAAGTAAGAATAATATAGTTTTCATATTTGAAATATTGCATAATAAAAATATGTACATAAAATGAACACATACCTGTACTTTCTTTTATGAATAACATGTACACCATATGCAACATTTCCTGGAACATGTTTACCCTTTAAAATTAAAAATCTCAATTAGATGAAGCATGCAATAATTTAAATTTTAACCTGTCAACCAGGTTATAAACTTATTACAACTTATTTTGCAAGGAAATACATCCCAACACTTGATTAAAAGGTTAATAAAACATACTATATTAAAAATGAAATTAGATAAATCTGAAGTCTGATCATTCTAATAATTTTAAATAAAGCAAGGTACATAAGGAAAAATATTAAAGAAATATGCTCATCCTTTTAATATATTTTCAAGAAGATAGAATTTTTGAAAGTGTAGTGGATGACTTGTTATTGTATACAAATGGAAGTGTCTCATGAAAATGAAATAACATTCTGCTTTCAAACTTTTTTTTCTTTCTCTCCTTCTTTTCAGATTGATCAGCCTCCAACTCTGCTAATTGTTAAGGGTATTTAAAAATATAAATTATTTATCACTCATTTCTTAGTTAAAAAAGTAAGAATATTACAATTATACACCTTTTAAAAAGTTAATGTACTACAACTTTACTTCATTTAACCACAATTATACAAAAGTAAATGAAAATATTTTGCTAACCTCAAATAAAACACCTCTGCTTATTAAACATATGATTAAACTCCATCGAATATTGAATTGTTTCCCTACATATAATTTAATCTATATAACTTTTAATATTATTCATGTAGTTGTGGTTGACATAGCAAAATACTGCCAATAGACTTAACAAGATAAAATTCTCGAAACATATATTCGATTATCTGTAAAAATCTGGCATCTGCATTGTCCTATCAAAAGATTCTATTGAGTCAGAAGTAAAAAAAATTAAACTTTTAGATATAACTTTTTTCCTACCTTCGTTGTATCAAAGTTACCAAATCCCATTATCTTCATCATTTCTATTTCATCATCAGTTTTCCCTTCAAGATCTTTATCTGGAAAAAAAATAAAAATAAAATAAACTGTAGACTTAAGGGAGGGGAGGGCAATTGACAGTTTAAAATATTTTCAAGAAAGTAATGGCACCTTAAATTTTGAAGCTGTAATTTTATTTACTGACAAAATATTTCACATAAAAAAATAACTTATATTTCAAAATATAGTTTGTTAACAATTTTGTATTAATATGAACTGGGAAATGTAAAAAAACCATTACACAAAACATGATTCAAGAAATAATAAAATAAATTCAAATAAAATGAAAAATAATAAAGCCTTAAGAGCAAAAGGCATTTCATTTCACACTTCTCTTTTGAGCATTTATTATCATATCATATTTGAATGTAGAATCCTTTAATATAAAAGCAAGAAAACAATATAAATTAATATTTCAGGCTATTGTAAAAAGTTATCTTTAACTGTTCTATATCTTTTAATTATAAAAGCATGCTTTTAAGAATTTTTAGAGTATAACCTTTTTAGCACTCTTTGTTTCACACAAGACCTTAATTTTAAATATTCAGCTTAGATAGCAAAACTCATCTAGAATTTATTCACAAGTAAACAAAACTGTATTTTATTTAAACATTTTTAAAGAAGATATACGATGAATTCCATTCCACTTTTTAACCATATCAATAATTGTAATATTGTCTTATAAAAGTCGGCTGCAAAATTTAATATTCCTAATTATAAAAAACAAATATATATATATATATATATATATATGAAAATTTTCTTTCTGTCTCTCTCTCGCTATATATATATATATGACAAATCTTCTAATTGAGTTATCTCACAATGAAATAAATCCACTTTTAATTTTTTTATTATGGCTATTTAATCATTGATTAACCAGCAATGTAAGCTCTTGTTAAATGTTTAACAAAAAAAGTCATCAGCATTACATTCCATTAAACAAGGATTTTTTCATCTTTTCAATTCCTTTTGTTTCAATAATCTTACTAACCTTTGGGGAGATTTCTCTCCAACGAAAGAATACTGTAATTCATACGTTACATTATACTGTTTTTGAAAATGTTATTTCAAACTTATTTCCAATTCTTTATTTTACACATATACAATACCAATAAATATTTTTTTAAATAAGATGACAAAACCTTGATAAATACCTGTAATAGGAGTTCGTTCCATTAAAAATTTGGATACAGCCCTTTTTGGAGCTTCTTTAGTAGATTCGCGTCCCCTGAAAATCAAATAAAAATTATCCAGTAAAACTTATGTATATTCAATAAAATAAAAATGTATTCTAAGCTAAGCGCAAAAATAAAAAAAGAAAGCAATATTATTGAAATCTTTTGAAATACAATAAACTGTTTACAAAAAAAAAAAAAAAAAAAAATCCAAAATTTTGAAAAATTACTTTCCCCAATGTGTTTTCTATATTACTTACTTGATAGAGAAAATGCCATATCTTGGAAGGTTCAGCCTGAACTTTTACATATAGAATGATTATAAAGGTCGAATAGTAACAAAAACTTCTGATGGTTAAATTAGAAAATAAATTTTGAGAAAACACTTAAAGATTTGCCATAAAATAAAAATAAAAAAGATTAATACATCTTATATTGTTGCTAATACAATCTTATTACATTATTGATTCCAAATTAGAAATTTTAAAATTGGTACATCACAAATGTTTTCACTTCATTTTTGAAGTGAAAACATATAGTGAAGATTCACATATTATGTATACACTGGTACTGTAACATTTTATCATTATTGATTTAACAATCTTATTACATTATTGATTCCAAATTAGAAATTTTAAAATTGGTACATCACAAATGTTTTCACTTCATTTTTGAAGTGAAAACATATAGTGAAGATTCATATATTATGTATACACTGGTACTGTAACATTTTATGAAAATATATATCCGATATTAAATACTCTCAGATTCTAATTTTAATTAAAAAATTTTTTTCCAAATAAACACAATATTTCTAATGCTATATTAAATTTATAAAATGAATGGACACTATAATAAGTTTTAAATTTATTTATGAAAAATTAAATCACCTCCAAAATAGCTCTTTCAGTATTCAACACACTTAACAATGCAATGCCCCCCCCCCCCCTGGAAAAAAATTCAAAAATCTGATTGCTAATTAAAAGAAATGCTATTTTTTAAAAATTACTAAACTTTTTTCAATTATTAGGTTATTAGGATTCATATTTAACATTTTTTTTAGAAGGAATTGAAGTAGTTTTCCTCCAAAAAATCTTTTTCTTGCAATGCACATGCACACAAAAAGTCACAGATCAAACTATAGTTCATACTTAAATAAAGGATTCTGATAAGCAATTAAATGTCAACATATAAAATCGTCAATATAATGAAAGATTAGTATTTGTCTTTATGGATAATTTCAATTTCCAATAATTTATGTTATATATACTATGTTTCAGTATTCCAAATCTTTTTTTCGACAATTCTAACTTGCTAAGGAGTGAGATGGGGAAGGATGAGTGCATTTCTGGAATTCATCATTCTTTAACTTTGATTTCCACCTCATTAGATACTTTTTCATTCAACCCTCCTCCCCACATGTATGTTTGTGCTGTGCCGTTTCAGGACATACTATTTAAAAAAAAAAAAAAAAAAATCAAAATTGCATATTGCTTGCTTATTTGACTTGTTCAAGTAACAGAAAAGCTTTCAAGTGTGACACAAACAATATTTTATATAATATCATTAAATGTGTTGAGGATTATTTAATGTTATTTTCAAAATATTATCAAAAAATTCAATAACAAACACGAGAGAAATGCTTTAGCATACAAAAATCATTATTTTGTAAAAAAGTGAATTGTCAAATTTTAAGAACAAAAATCTTTTATTTCATTCATCATCAGAATTTAAAGTTTGGGTCTTTTACAGTAAATAAAAAAATTGTTCAACAATTTTTTCACTTTCTAAGTTTATGAATAATCCGAGCTCATTTTATTGTCAAATGTAAACATATTCTTTAATTTTTCTTCTCACCCCTATTTTGACTAAATACATTCATCCTGATGCAGGTGCAAAAGTATCGAGAGTTTTCATATCTGAGAATGAACAGTAGGTATACAAGAAGAGATAAAAAACAAACATATGTAATAAATAATATCTGATAAAAGAGAATTTTATATGATATTATATTTTATATGATATAAATATATGATAGATATTTATATCAATTTGGCACAAACTATAAATTAAATCAAATAGAATTTAATTTTGATGAAATTTAATAATTATTCTGCAATTCTAAGAGTGTTAGTTACATAGATTAGTTTGAATTTCATTCCTATTCAATTTATTCAAATTCTAAATTTTCATTATCAACAAGGATAACCCTTTTAAATTAATTTCTCTTATATTAAAAAGAGAACCTAAAAATAAACCACTTCTTCATGTCAAATTGGAAATTAGTAACAAATATGATTCATATTTGTTACTAATTTCCAATAAACATAATGCTAGGTTCCATTTTTTTAGGGAAGTTCCTTAGTTATACTTGTATATGCTGAAATTATTAATTTGTTCATTCTTTATTAAACTGATGAATAGAATCAGAAAATATTATATCAACTCACCTGTTTCAATATATTCCGAAATTTGATTAACATAATGACATATTCCACAGAATGGCATTTTCTCTTTCAAGTTGTGCTTATACAATTGCACAAATCCTAGCAAAAATCAACAACATACAAGATAATTAAATAATATCAACTACATGTACACTAATATAAGTGCATTTTCAGTTAACTCAACAATGAAAATGAATACCTTAAGCATCTAATGCAGCCAGTTTTTTTTTTTTTTTCCTGAGGAAAGCATGATTTTGCACAAATTTGATGGCATGATGTTGCTTTTCTTATTGCAAATTTTAGTAACTATGTGGCGTAGTAAGAAATGATTTTTTTCTCCCATGTTTACATTCCTGCTTCACAATGACTGATGCCAAGTTAACAGTAAGGTACCCTTAAATGACATTACTTGTTAAGACCCTAAAAAGGTACTAGATTTATACAAAAAATATTTAGCTTTAAACTGCTATTAAAATAATCTGCGTACCTAGAACCAGATCTGCTCCTTCTTCTTGGTGGCGACCATGAGCGAGATCTTGATCTTCTTCGAATTGGAGACCTTGAACAGAATCAAAATTTCTTTTAATAAGTATTTGGATGAAAAATAAAATTAATGCATTAAATAATTTTAACGGTTTTGAAATAAACTGTAATTGCTACAACAACTATAATACAATTTTAATACAGGCAAAGTCATTTATAACTTTCATTCACATTTTAATTGATAAGCACTAAATTTATCGCATATGCAATAAAATTACTACATCTAAATAATAATTTAATACATATGAAAAATTTCTTAAAATTTCCCATCTGTTACTACCATTAATTAAAATTTCATTTTTACATAATAACTAATTTATTAAAACTTAAATTACTTATAATTTTAGAGCAAAACATGACATTTGAAGAAATATATAATTATAATAAATCCTTTAGCAAAAGGTGAATAAAACTAACCTGCTTCTTCGGCGACGTGGTGATGGGGATCTACTACGATATCTACCTGCCAATATCAATTTAAATATATTAAAAGACATTATCATAATTATCATTCAAACAGTTTCAAAAATTGATCAGTTAAAGTTCCTCTCAAGACATTTTCTTTTAGAATGGAAATGAGTCATAACCAAAATGGAAATGAAACAAAAATATATCTAAAATGGGCAATACCCAAAAAGCTAAACAGAGTTTAATATTTTAAATATTTTTTTAATAATCATTCAAATTTTAATAATTAAATTTTAATTTTGTGAATAATTTTACAATAAATCTAAAACTATCTTCAAATAGGTTTTTTTTAAATCCTTTAGATTTTTTCCATAAATAAATCAGCATGATTTTAACTTCCTCCTCCTGTTCCAACAAATACAAAAATATGAGCAATTTATTTTAAAAAAATTATAATCTATCCTATCTATTCATGAAATTGAGAAAATTTACCTAATTATTAATATAATGTAATTAAATACATGATTTTTTTTTCTTTCTAAAATCTATTACAAAGTTAAAATGTATAACATTTGACAAAGATACAAAACCATTATCAGGGTCAAATCTATACATCAACCAAAATAATTGTAACTAGCAACATTGACGAGTGAATTGGCCGATACAACAAGTAATAAGAAAAACAAGAAAGTTCAAAATTAGTTACGTTTTTAATTTTGATCAGTTAACAAATTTTATCACCATATATAAAAGACAAAAATATCACTCCCTTATTCACATGTTGAACAAATTTTATTTTTTTGGAAAAATAATAATCAAAATTCTTACCTCTAACTCTACGTTCATGATCTCTTTCTCGCTCTCGAGAACGGCTTCGATGCCTTTCTGCAAATGAAATGAAATAGTTTGTATGTCAAATATAAACTGTTTATGAAACACTCATTACTACACAAAATATTTTCTACCTGATCAAATTATAAATTTTATGTATATTTCAGATAGAACAGATAATGAAAATAAGATGATCAGAATCATGTTTAAAAAAATAAATCCATAAAAACCTTTTTTTTTTTAATTCAAAGATATTTTTATCAAACAGTTCTATTCATGCTGATTTGAAAGAAATGCAGAATTTTAGTAAAATAAAAATTTAAAAAGAAGAATCTAAAAACTTTATTTTTATAACAAATTATAACATTGTTATGCATGTTATAACATTGGGTTCATTTTTACTATCACACATTTTTTATTAATAAATTTTTATTACTGATATAAATCCCTCAAATCATACTTAGCGAATTTCAGTTTTATAAAAATGATACAGAAACCATCAAATAATAGATTTTATTCATTATATCTAAAATGTTATCAATGTCAACAGCCGAAGAGTTTCCAAGTTTAGAGAAATTTCAATCTTGCCTTTTACAAATCTAGATGCAAGTGATCTAAGACAGTAAGGAAATAGCTCAGAGGTTTTAATATAAATAATAAGCAGCACTGAAATATTTAACCTCAAAAATAAGAATGCACATTACGTTTTTACAAAATGACTTTCTCGGCAATTTATTATTATTATAATTACATCTATTGCATTGGGATGCAATATAGATTATGAAAACGAATTGATTTTGAAAGGAAACACTAATTTATAATTGTGGAATCAAAATGGTACCAGGCAGCAAATTATATAATAATTCATTAATTAAAAATATTGAAAGCAAATGTCATATTGGTCCATTAGTACAATACAAACTCTCATTTCAAAAGATAAATCCCATATTTCATTTTGCCTTTCACTGATCATGCGATTCTTTTTACATAGCTACTTATGAGTAAGAATAAAAAATTGATCCTTTATACTAATGTTGAAGTGACAAAGCCGTTTGTTAAATGAAAAAGAAAAAAACTATATCCATAAAAAAATCATGCTTTAAAAAAATTTAATTACAATACTAATGGAAAACTTTTCTGTATATATGACCGGATAAAAGAAAAAAACCTATTGTGTGTGAATAAAAGTCAAATGTTACTGCACGGATTTCCTTTCTGTAGTTAGATAAATTAAAGGATTTTACTTACCAGATATTCATGTATTAGAGAAAAAGCAGAGATAGATTTTTAATAAAATATGACTAATATACGACTGTATTAAGCACGATTGACTCAACAAAGGTTTTAGGTCAGAAAATTCTTATGTTTCTGTCATTTAGTTTAAATATTTTCAGATTATTTGCTTGGTTACTTTAAATTTTCATCTTAGCAAATGTTTCCACAGTAAATATGTTATATAATTGTAATAAATATTATGAATAATTAGAATTGTTCAAATCAAACATTGAAAAGCAGTCTAAAAGATGACAATTGATAAATTATACAAATGATCACTTTTATGTATCAATAAATTTTTATTTTAAAAATTATTGCTCGGTGAAAAATAAAATTTTGCACTACAATAAATTAAATTTCTTAATCAAGCATATTTTATAAATCAATTTGATGAAAACACATTTCAAAACAATACTCTATTATAAATGCAAGATAATTAATCTTCTCAAACTATATTTATACTACATATTCAAATCAAAATTATCTAATTATATCAAGGGATTTAATTTAGTTCTCTAAAATAGCTTAAAATATTCATTATCTAACCATTTGATAAATAAGGAAGTCTAGATTTGCAATTGTTAAATATTTTTGTTAGAAAATGAATGGTAATGACATTATAATGCTTTGAAGATCAAGATTTGATTCTTTAGCAGCTAAGATATATGGAAAAATAGGATAAAAACAAGAAAGTGATAAATAATTCAAATGACTAATATAAACTTATGTAAATATAAAGGATCTCAGCAGTAAGTCAACCGTAACTAAAATTGTGCTTAATTTCGAAAATCAAAGGTATCTACATATTTTGGTAAATTAATTTTAATTTAGAACCAAATGGAATTGAATCTCAAATAACATTTTGAACATTTAACATTTTCGGAAAATACAATTCTAAAAATAATACATTAAGAAAAAGGACAAATGCATAAGCGACAAATTTCTTATCAACAGAAATATATCTTACCTCGTCTAGCAGGCGATCTAGAACGACTTCTTCCCATGTATGCTGCAAAATTAAGCAATTTATGAATTAAAACCAAACAGAAACATAAACAACACATAGTCTAATACTATCAAATTTTTGTCTCTTTACATAAAATTATAACTACGGATTTACTGTAATACATATTTGTTTATGTATCGTATGCATTTTGTGTCATAGGCCTATTTGTTTACATACGAATAAAAACTAAGGCCTCTTCATATTTACCTGTAAATATTCAACAACGAAGTTGAATAAATCTCAATATTAGCCTCTATGCTGTAAATAGATCTTTAGTTAAAATATATCTTTATTACAGAAATTCTTTTTGTCTTTCACCCTAATTTTACAGGAAAATCCAAAATTCTCTGTTTTGCGTCTAACTTTACATTACGGTTACAGGAAATAGCACTAGTGGTTATAGGTACAAAAGTTCTTTCAATCTCTCTTCCATGTCTCTTCTAATTAATTAATAACTGAACTAAACTAAACCCAAATTTTGCTTTTCTTTTATGACTTCAATGAAATTGAATGTTTTATAATTATATCAAAATTAGAACTTGAGAGGCATTGAAAGGCTTGAGAGGCTTGAAAAATTTGCATACATAAATGAACTTCCACAGTTCTATTTTCTGTTGTACTTGTAAGTTAAAAACATTGAATACTTGTAAGTTAAAACATTAATATAAATTAAACATTTAATACTTGTAAGTTAAAAACATATAATATTGGAATCTAATATGCCAATTCTGGAATTCATATTTAATCCGAAATCTTGAACTCAAACTATACTCTGTATGGTCTAAGATTTCTTTGCCGGGGTGATACTGAACAATGTGCCATTTACTTTGATGTTTCTAAGGAATGTCTAACATCAAACTAATGTAGATTACACTAAATATGTTTATATTAAAATAATTTATTCTGCTGATGACATTTTCTTAGCTCATTAAAAATTTAACTTTACGCAGGTTACGGTACAGTTGATTTGGTGGTAAGACGCATTTCGAAAAAAACATGGTCAGTTCGAAATTAGATTCCATCGAAGATCCTCGCTATATAAACTTCGCAAGTGTGAATGCCTCTACGATTTTGCATTCTTCTACTATTTTCATGTAAAGTCATAAATCTAAAACTAGCACGACACAAAAATTTCGTCAAAATTTTTCTAATTCAATAGCTAATCCAACGATCCTCTGATTTTTTTAAAACTCAGAGATGCCATGACTTACAAGATTATTGCGACGTGTTATTACAATGACAAATTTAATTAATCAACTCCTTAATATCATTTACTTTCCATGCCCCTTCATTTTGATTGAATCCCAATAAAATCCAGGAGAATTTATCATGTTTCGAACTCACCTAAAATATCATCTGAAGACATTATAAGTGCATCATCAATAAAAATAAATGAAGTGTTCAAATAAAAAAAAAAGTTAGATTTAAACAACTGTAACACCTTTAAAAAAGTCTCTAATCAACTTATATTTCTGACATGCATTTTGAGATTTCCATAAGTCATTAATTTTTTCATAAAAATCTATGACATAGCTATAATTTGGATAATGAACATATTCAAAAGATTTATAACCGTTTCTCTTTTGTATTTTGTTTCTTTGATCATATCATTCCTTTTTATTATTCCATTGATTGATTTTATAATTTTATTTATGCATTTAGTTTTATTATATCATTTCTTTCCGATTTTTTAAATAAATACTTTGATATATTTTGTTCTGTGCATATCTTTGGCGTGCAGTCTGAATGAATTTCCAAATGCACATACTCTTATGGAGGAAAACATTTTTTCCTTTTCATTCATCAAGAGACAAACATTTCAGTCTGACTAACTACAAACCTCTTCGTTTGGTGTGCAGTACCTTATAAGTCAGTAAAACTCAGGATGTAAAATTTTGGAGAATGCTGCGGGGGATGATAATTATTACTATTACTGGAAAAATTTAAGCGTTGCAAAAGGCTTGTTATGCTTTTGAACTTTGAAAAAAGGCAAGACAGACGAAATCCAATTTGTTAGTTTTATTCTCATATCATCTATGATTATTTAAAAGTTGATTTATATATATTTTAGTCATATTCTTCCAAGAACATTAAATTTTTATAGTTATGGATCGAATCAAAGGGGTAGAAACTTACCAATTCAGTTATCGTTTATAAATTTTATTGAAATTAAAATTTTTTATACTATTTCTAAAAAATAATTAATATTAATAGATTTATAAATTATACTTTCTTTTATAAATTATACAATTTAAGTAATGAAAGAGAAAAATTAAATTAAAAGATAAAAAATTAAAAACAAAAATTATAATTTACATTTCCTATTAATAATAATTTTAATGCGAAATAAATTTTTTTTTTGTTATAACAAATTGCTTTATTTTAAACTATTCGACATTGGCGACCAGCTGATTCATCGGGATTATTTATGTTTTATTTCAGTTAAATCGTTTATATATAATTTTATGTCTATGAGTTTACCAAATTGGCTGTTATTAAAGCCGTATAATTTTAATTTTTCTTATATATATTCTATTTTTATGAACCTGTGCAACGGAGACCTGTCCGAAGGTATCATAGCACTATTGACCATTAATGTTAATAAGTCTACTCTCATGGGACAACAAAGTTTTATCAGCTAAGCCATGTATAAAAATTTAGAGTGCGGCAAATGTAAGTTTCATCTAACTTTTCTTCTAACTTTTGCGGTATTGCAATTTCACTTCTTTATTCATTGTGTATTGGTTGATATAAAGCAAAACCCTCCTTCTTTACTTCACAACAATAGAAAAAATAGATGAAATGGCGATTTAATGAAACAATGAAAACGGTGCAAATTTCACTGTAACAATACAATCTGTTTTTTGGAAATTTGACAAAAAATATTTTTTTTTTAAATTGATAAAATTCAGGAAAAATTTGGACCATTAATAAATTGATATCATTAAAAAAATATTAAATTTTGGAGCATTGTGAAATTTATATTTTTGTGTAATAATATTTTTGAAAATTTTCATGAGAAAACTAAAATTTTCAAAAAAATTCACTTAAATTTTTAATCAATTTAGATTTTTAATCGCTCTGAAATCCCATTTCCATCCTACGAGATACATTTTTTTCCAAATTTGATAGTTATTGGTGAAACTGTCTGGTCTGTAAAGTGTCTATGCACACACACATTTATTTTTATTATAACTAAATATTAATCATTTTGCTTCATTGCATTTGCTTTGTTGCTATGCTTATCATTGCTATCAGATTACATAATAACGTCATACTAATAACCAGTATTTATTTATTTATTATTATTTTTCGTGCTTTCCATTGCCATTCATTCTTGGGAAAACTAAATTATCAAGTAATTAGTTTTTCCACGGCTTTCATTATGATGTCACAAATGTATTGTGAAAGCTGATTGGCTTCACAATGCATCAAATAAAATTATATTGATCACCATTGAGTGACCAATCGAATTGACAAAGTTGCAGCAATTTTTACTTTGGGACAAGTCTCTGTTACAAATCTGCTACAAATCTCTGTTACAAGTCTGCTACAAGTCTCTGTTTGGAGGAAGTATTAAAATTCTTGAAATTCTTGCTCAAATCTTTTTGTTCGATTCATAATTTTTTGCAAATATATAAATTTATCATAGTCATTTTTATTGATGTGCTTTATACGAATGATAAATATTTATTTTTTCTTTTTTTGATATTAAACAATATTTTTGCCAATATGTCTTTGACTTGTCAAAAAACTCAGAAAGCATCTAGTGCCTTCAAAAATATGTCGAAACCATCTATCAACATATTAATAACATTAATTTCCAAGATTGAACGAATAGTTTCAGTGATTGATAAAGTGGCTATGAAGACCTAACAAATGACAGCATGAATGCCAGAAAAATCACCGCTACCAAAATAATAACGCGGAAGCAACAATTAACAACAACTCGCCATTTAGCTCAATGCTTGAAGTCAGTGGAGACATAGTATGGATAATAGCTGGCAAAATTCTACTCATTTTCCTTTAAAAAATTCAGTCAGGACTCCAGACGCAGATGCGAAAAAATTACTGATATTTTTTATATAATGCCTATTGGAGTGCCGTAGTCATCGAATGCATAAACTAATATATCGATCATGATAATAAAGATTAATCATATTTTGAAATTCAAAAAAATATGACCACTTAAGCCTAATATACGATGTACTAATATTCGATTTCAAAGTCAATGAAATTGACATAGACACATTAACCAATAAATGAATTTTGTCAACTCTTGGCGGAGCACGTGCAGGAATTTTAAAGAATTTTTGTACATATATTTTCAGTAAATTTGTTATAATAATGATTGTCCGTTTTTGGTAATATATCGCATTTTCTATTAGATTTTAAAAATAAAACGAGGAAAAATTTGTTGGTGTTCAATCATGGTCATGGTGTTTAATTGTTGCCTTTTTATTTAATTATTTAGTGACATATATTAGTTAAAAATGTTAAATGAGTTAGAACTTATTTAAATAAAGTGAAATGGTTATTGAAATCTACTAAAAATAATGAGCGGTCTGTGGAATGTTACAGGCTCTGTGGAGCATGCTGATAGAAGTTTTCCTGCTAGCAAAACCCAAATGTATGCTGGCTTCTCATGAAAGTCTTCCAAGAAACCAGCCTATTTTAGGTCAGAATAAAGTCAGACTTCTACTTTAGCTGCTCAAATGTTACACGTCTCTTTTATCATGAATCCTAGGCTGGCCACCATCACTGACATGTGTAAAAGAATCTTTAAATTTTTTCTTTTTCCCATATTAATATTTTAAAAATCTATTATTTTCTTGATTCTGTTGTGATAGTTCATGACCTTTTTTAACTATTCACCATTCGTTTAAACTTTCCTAAATATTCTGCGAAAAAATTTGGGTACAGAATGCTTCCGTGGTACTAACTAAATAGGAATAAGATAAGCAAAGCAAACTTCGGTTAACGTCAAATCATCAATGCAGTTAATTAAAAAAGTTTGATAAATTGAGCAGAGTTTTCTTTTTAGCACAACATATTTTTCAAAAATCGTTTGGTGGATGCACAGTAATAGAAATCTAACAATTTAGATAATGGAACATGATTTATATTCTACAAGTAAAGGCGGAACACAGTTAGCGAATACGCAGAAGGCATTCTTAACGAACATCACTTGTAAAAATTTATAACTCAAGGAGGCAGAAAATAGATAATTCGAAACAGCAAAAGCACCTAGAGTGCACAACTAGAAAGATCGTTCAGCGACTCAATACTCTAACAGGAGAATTATTCTAATGCAAACATCTCCGTTTTTATAGCTTTCTGATAGGTTGTAACATCATATGGAATTCCCTATAAAGATCTACAGGTTTCAGTTCCTAAAAGAAAAAAAGTCCTAATTCTCGCATTTTCTGCAACCTTTATTTTTGTCACCAAAGTCGTCAAATTTGTCTTCATGAAAGGAGGTTAATGATCTGGCATCTATTTGTTATCCATCGAGTTAGAATATCCGCAAATATCTTTTCCTTACTTTTATACAAGGTTGAAGTCGTAGAAACATTGTACAATATTTCACGATTTTGCTACTTATTCCACATATTTTGAAATGTCGTGAAGATGGCGTAACAATATTGAAGGTAGTTATGCATTAACAGAAGGTGTTCACATTAATCATTGTTAATATAGATTGAATAAAGAAAAACACGTCAAATCTTAAGTTATTCCAGTATTATATTCAATAAGCATTTTGAGGTTCAAATCTTTTTGGAGCCCTGATATAGATCAAAATATCATAATGATTTGTTAAATAACATTTTCTGGGTACATTTTAATTTAAAATTGAATTGCTGAATGATGGAGGTGTCACACTATGCTAAGTCACAGCCACACGACAAATTTATCTGAATATTATTACATGTTGAAATCGGTTGTTCTTCTATTTGCTATGACATTATATGCTTTTCTCTAATGCAAGATGAGCAATAGAGCAAAATCAAAATGATGAATCAAAATGAAAATGCACTCAACAGGTTCCAAGTTGAATATGAATTGAGTCCATTATCAAAATATACAAAGTTACAAAAAAACCTCAACACAGTTTAAAATTAAATATAAAATCAATCAAGTGGCATAAAAAAGTAAAGTTTAAACAAGTAAAAACATTTTCTTTTCTATAAATGGAGTGATATCTTAAAAACAGCGAAAAAAGAAACTGAAGATAAATAGGTACAGACAATCGATTTTGTCTCAAGAAATTACTAAACATTTATCCTGTATACAGCCTGCTTCTGTATCTCAGTGTGTGAACCTTTTGTCATTCGACTCACAGTTAAAGAAAATTCCAATTCAATCCGTATGTCCACTAGCACTGATTATAAGAGAGATTGAACAGAAAGAGAATTAAATGTGTAATATGAACTATTTATCTTCAGTTCAGTTGAGAATCTCACACAGAAATAAAACAAATGATGAAGTAACGTCATCTATGTTTGTCTGTTTTTCCCATTTATCCTCCTTTTTTTTATGAGCACAATGTTATTGCGAACAAAATAAAAAACAACTCTAAATCATAAGTGAAAAGAAATTTTACATCATGCGAAGAGTTTTAACAAACTGCGCTCTTCAATGCCAGTTATTTGATTTCATGCTTAAAATATATCAAGAATTCTTGATATAGCTTGTAAAGCCAATACTTTTTATTAGTAATATTGGCTTTACAGGCCAATATTACTAATGCCTGTCTGATTTTCCACAACTTTAAGAATTCTTTCTGCTAGGCATCATGGCACAGGGACTTTCTTTATTATAACGAAAGTCATTTCTTTTCCAATTCCTACTATTAGCTCACTCTCTCTATATATATCTTGTTCAAATTTTCAATCGTTAATAAAATACTTTTTATTCATCTACTCAAGTTTAAATGCATTTTTTTAAACTTGTAGTGGATGACACTTGATGTTAATACAGTTTTTTTCAAATATTAATGAATTAATTAAATTTTTCTAGTAATTTCTATTTTGTTGCCAAAGTCGCCATATCCGTCGCCATGTCGCCACATGGTCGAGAAGCTGTCTATTTTACCACTTAATATTGTAATCTGTCATATGTATATACATATTTATATTAATTGTAATTATTTAATAAAAAGTAACTAAAATAAAAAAAAAATGTTGACCTAAGTAGGAATTGACTTAAATTTTTTTAAAATATATTACTTGTTTTTTTATTTCTTTAACACATTTTTCTTATGTATGAAAACCTTTTTTTACGGGAAAACTTTCTTCATTGCTCATAGTATATATTAAATTCTTTTTATTCGCATTGCTATGCAAATTCGAAAACTTAATATAAATTTGAATTAACTCTGATGTTGAGATGTAAAGGTCCCACTAAATCAATGCAACGCAGGAACTTCTAAAACGTTGTTCATTGTCCTGATTCCATTATGTGAAATTGTTTTATTTGCGACGGTATTCGAAAAAGATTTTAGCTACGTTCCCATTCTTTTCTTTTCAAATTTGAAACCGTTAGAAAAGTTCGAACATCAAACTAAAATATCTGCAAACATGTATTTACTGCTACATAAATCAAATAAAATATAAGATAAAGCACATTAATATTACTACTTTAATGTCAATAAGTAAAGAACTCGATCTCATTTCTGTGTTTGAAGTGAAAAGGCAGCTGAACAGTCGACAATTGCTTACAAAACGGAATAGAAATCTTGATAAGCTCATAAAAAACTCCCACTTCTGTAAAGTGCGAGATATGCTATAAAATTCTTTATTGGAATTTACTGTATTAAAATAAGAAATTTCTGTTGACTCGTGCAACGGTTAAATTTATGAAAAAAATTTGTGATAAAGAGTTTCAAATCCTCCTTCCTCTTCCCAACTTCTTTTACAGACAAATTTAGAGAAAAATTGTCATTTTTATCCTCTCATATGAGAATTACAGAAAGAGAAATTATTGTAATTATCAAAGCTTTGAATTACAGATTTTGACTAATTTTTATGAGTCTGAAATATATACATTTATATATCCCTGAGTCTGAAATATATACATTTATATATCCCTGAGTCTGAAATATATACATTTTTGGAATTATACCTGTCTGTCTGTCTGTGAATTCGATTCGGTAACTAAAAAAAAACCCTGAGCTAGACGGACGAAATGTGGCAGATGCACTTTATACCACATTTGTAGATTTCTATTGAAACGAAATCTAATCACAGGAAATCAGTCTGTAAGACTGTCAAAGTACAAACTTGAATTTTATGCGTGAAATCGGTCGTATAAAAAGTGTCGAAGACACATATTCGATTTTCTGATATTTATGTCAGCGATTAATCGCCAATGACAGCATGTTAGATTCAGTAAAAATGTTGGTTCATGCCAACGATCGATCATTTATAATTAATGTGCAGTAAATTCACAAGTGTTGATTTTCCTTACCATACTACGATGCACACAATTCTTATGTGTGAAAATAAAAATCTGAACATTCGCGGCGTCCACAGTCTTTGTGCTTAATTTGACGTGTTTTATGTTGCCATAGTTAGAATATAATGTTCTAATCTAATTTTCACTCATGCAGTAGAATTTTGAAATTTTGTACACTTAGTGTATTCTCGATGTTATCCATTATTTAAATATTTTCAAGACTTAATTAGCAGTTGGCTTTATTTAATTTTGATTCCATACAAATAGAACCAACTGGTTGCCATATAAATGACGCCATCTGACTGTCATGTAAGTGGAACAATTTATGGACAAATTATTTGTAATAAAGATTTTTTTTCTTTTGCTAAAATTAAATAGCACAAAAATAATTAAAATTTTTTTAAAAAGTAATGCTAATCAGCGCATGAATAAAAGAATATTTTTAAAAATTGCCTTTTATCAAATTTATAATTTAGAATGGTTTTTCTTATCCTTCGGGAAGAAATATTTATAGGTGCAAACTCGGTACTTCAATTTTTTTACTTATTTGTATTTCAAGAATTGTATCAATACATGAAATGGAAGCCAATCATTTTTTAGAGAAAAAAATTTCTAATATTAATTAAGGTGAAAGAAATACAAAAAAAAAATTAAATAAGAAATATGAATTACAAAATAATCAAGCATAATAATAATGTTCTTTATTCTAATCAAACTAAATAATCAATATTTTTTAATAGTAACAAATTTTAAAAATTAAATAGTTAGCCATTTTAGTTGGTTATTTAATTTTTGATAAATAAGGAAATTTTATCATATGATACTGGATACAAAAATTTAATAGAAGTTGTATGACTATTTCTGGAGGTTTGGGTTGCAATAAAACTTTTGGGCGAACATTTTTTAGCGCGTCCTGAGCTGAAACAGTTACTGCAAATTAAAAAGTACTAAAGGACGGCCTGTTTAAAATAATAAGGCATTTTTTTTGGAAGATATGCCTTATTCCAAGCCAAACAATTTTTTTTTTAAATTCATTTCGCGGCTAAATTTCTAATACGACTCTACATCATGACACAACAGATGGCACGTTTCATTAATGCCACGAAGTATGAAATTGTGGGATAGTACTCCATGAATTGTCTTTCATCAGATTTATTTAACATTCAAAGGTGTGATTTGGATTCAGTGAAGCGTGCGACTGTTGCGTCACGGTGGGAAGATATCATTTTAAACACATGTTCTTTCTTAATTGGAACCGTTTCGACTATAAATTTCTCATATCGAGATGACATCGAATCAATACTTATGATAGCTTGATATTTAACATACTTTTCATCTATAACAATTTGACTTTTTTTCACCAAATTAAGAAAAGAACCAAATGAAATTTGAAATAACTTGATTTAGATTGTTCGCCGAGTATCGCTTAAACTTCTGACGTATAAACTTCTGACGTAAAAAAATAATCGTTTGCCTACATGTAAACGACAGTTTGAAATGAAACGTTCTACTTCTTTCTGCAGAACTAGGTATCAAAGATATAACGCCGCCCTGTGCCTTTCTGCCTATAACCATTAAAGTTTTTATAAGTTGATTGAAAGACAGTGTATTTAATTATTGGATTATTATTAATAACGCGTTTAATTATTAGATTAAGTATGCAAGATAAAAACCAAAGAGCTTCGTTTGCATGTTTGCATGCATTTTGAAATAAATAAATAATGCACTAATTAAATTAGATAATTATTTTTCGAAAAACAAAAGGGAAAAAATCCCAGCAAATCGAACTGCTAAAAATATACAGAAGGAGTATTTATAATATATTGATAAATATGTACAAAATTAATCAATTTTGAATAATACTTCGAAACAGTCATAATTTTGCTGATTAGTTAGTCAGATAAATGTAGTCCTGTTAACAGCAAAATCGACTTCCAAAATCGATGAAAAAATCGTCAAAAAATATTCTTTGAAATTTGACAATACAGATGAAAATTTTTGAAGAAGGTCATCGAACTTTTCTGTTTGGATTATCTGTTCCAAGATAAATGTTCTTTGATAGATAAATGTTCAAAAAAGATAAATGTTCCAAAATAAATACCAGAAGAAAACAATAACAAAGAAAACATATCTAAATTCTGCTTTCATCTAAACACATTTTTTTTCAAATTTTGAATTTTTTTGAATGGCAGCAATTTTTTAAAAATTTCGTATAATTTTAAATACAGGTTAATTAATCTATTCAGGATAATGTTACAAGATAAGCATTTCGCCATTTCTAGAGAATAGATAGCATTTTATCAGTCAGAGATCGATATGAGCGGGTGTGGAAAAGTCTGAGGTAGTTCCATTTAATTTTTTAAAAATATTTATGAGTAGAAAATGGATAGAAAATGTTTAAAATTATCTGAAATGAAATTTTAAAGGTTGGAGTTCTGAAAAATCAAACAGCAATTGTTGCTTCGCTATTATTTCGTATCATTTTTTGATAGATTGGTATATTTACAAATGGGAAAGAGTGAATATAAAGTTATCAAGTGAAATCTAACATAAATCTAAAAACTTATTTTAGCAAATGATCTAAAAAATAATAATTTATTTTAACAATATAATAATAGTTTAGCAATGAGGAGAAAAATCCAAAAACACATATTTTTACAAATGTGGAAATTTCACATACTGTTTAAATATATTTGCTAGAGTTATTCAAAACATTGTAAATAGTGATAAAAAAATGACAATGATCATGGTGTATATGCATTGTGAAATATGAAGAAGCGGACGATGGAATAAAAAAAACCATAAAAAAATTTATATAAAAGAAACATCTGATAAAAATCATAATTTTTTCGAAAACTTTCTCAATTTTAAATACATAATTAAATTAATATTTGGGTGTTTATTTTAATTTTTAGAATCTATTACATTCAAATATTATTTTCAATTAGTATCTAATGTGCATCATGATAATGAGTGGATATTAAACGATGAAGATTAAACTATGCTTTTAATAGTTATGGTGTTGTTAATAAATATTTGCAATAAATTATCTTTATTTAAAGCTTCCCTGTTTGTATAGTTTGAAATAATTAGGAAATTGGAAATAGCAAATAAAAAAAAGGCATATTTTTTAAAAAATCAAAAGTATGAAAGGTAAAGCAAAATTGTAAATCTAAACTGTCGATTGAAATACTCCGAGTAAATTGCAATTGCAATCTTGATTATAATATATTTTTAATTTTTGAAAAAGGTTGAGTATTTTTTATAAGATATGTTGTAGTTTAATTTCTTTACAATTTTTTCCAGCTTCTAGCACTTTTTCTATTTTGTTTTAACATCCATATTTTTGATAAAGAATTTATTTTTATTGCAGGTTTTTCGAAAAATTTTCTTTTTTGTTTACTCTTTAAATTTTCTCTTAACTTTCCACTATAAATTACATATTAAATTTTTAGTTTAATTTACTGTTAGAAGTTACTTATGATATAAAGCCAAATTTAATTAAGATTACTCCATTAACTGATAATTATTAATTATGGAAAATATTAGAATGGCATAGTGAAAAGTAAAAGGAAAAAAAATCGAAACGATTTTTATATGTCAAGTACAGCATGTTAAAATAAAACGATTGGGAAATGCCGACCATTTTTCTCTGGAATAATTAAATCAGCTTAAGTGACACCGAGGATAGTTTGAGAATCCCGAATTTCTTCATATTTTCAGGTAACAATATTCGCTGCATTTCATTTTTTTAAAAATTTAGTTAACAAATAAATAAGAACCACAAACAAAGTTAAATTATACAAAGATACATTGTAGCAAAAATTCAATAGCATGGCAGACGATGTATCTTAAAAGTTCATTAGGAATAGGAAATTTAGTTTAAAAAGATGCATTTGATGCATTCTGCAAAATGTTTTAGTAATTTTGAAGCTTTAGTGTTTGCAGTGTGTAATTTTTAATGTTTATACGGTTTTTTCCCAAAACATATATTTGAAAAATTAAATGACTGCGTGAAATATAAGCTGCTTTCAGCAAATAACTTTTTAGTTTCTCATATATAAAGCATGTAAAAATGCATTGTGATCGTCAAAAAAATTGAACTTGAGGTTTTGACTAATCTCTGACGGACCTCTTCGTGTTCGAAACATCTCGGAAAAAAACCCCTCACATTTTTGAATTTATGACCGTTTCTCTGTGAACAAAGTAACTTAATAAGCTCTAGCTAGCTCTGAGCTAGACGTATAAAATTTAGTATATATTCATTGCTCCAATTTTTTAGATTTCTATCAAATTGTGAGAGATATCCATTCCGCGGAAGTCTATTTATTTAGTTGTCTGTGTACAAGTAAATATAACAACTACAAAATATAAAGATCGGTATACATAAAATTTGATACACAAGTTTAACATCTAAAATGTAGCACTGTATCAAATTCGAAACCAAATCCGTCACGGGGTCAACCATCTGTCGATTTGTATTTCTGCATGCATGTAATCGCTATATTAAAAAGCGTAACAACTTAGACAAATGAAATTTGATTTTAGAAGATTCTTGTCGGCTTTTGAAACAAATTTTCAAAAGGATTGATCGTCTATCGATCTATATTTTCGCAAGTATGCGAAAATGACTTCAGTAAATGGAATTTAATATTTTGACTATATTTGTAGTTCTATGTCAAATTTTGGTTTCAGTCGTTTTGTAAAAAAAAGTCACCCAAAATACATATTCAATTTTATGGTACTTTCTACTTAACCGCATGACAGCGATTAATCACCAAAAAGTATAGCAAAAGATCGCACACAAAAACTTTAAAATTTTCTATGTTGTTTAACTCCCATATGGTCAAGTCCGTATAAGTGATATTAGGATCACTTATATTTGGGAATTTTTTGTACTTTTTAACTTTTATTTTTATTTATAATCTTAGGAAGTTAGCCAGAATTTCCATTTTTAATAGCTTATTATTGAACGTCAAACTTTATACCTTCTTTTTTTTTCTTAATCCATTATCTGATTCACTTTCAATACAATAAGTTGAAATTTAGTCTAATTTCTGCTCATCTTGAGATTTCGTTAGCGATTGGGCTTTGGTATGCTCCTCTTCAGAATAGACGGCGTTTTCATCTTTAGACTGATTGTGTCATTTCTTTTACATAGTTAATTTCTAAATTCCGTTTATTGTTCTTAATGAAAAGAAAGTAGATACATATAGGGAAAAAATTGAATTAAATTTTGCAGCTCTACTTTATTATAAATAAAATAGATTCATTTCTACAGTTAAAAAAGCTTTTGAAAGTTTTAAAAAAATCAAAAGTGTTTCAAATTTTCATCCCGAAGCATTGAAGCTATGATAATGTTTCAGGGGTGTAATTCATTTTTTTCAAAATTTTCCTTTTTATTACATAGCAGTTATAACTCGATCGCACGCACGCACGCACACACACACACACACACACACACACACACACACACACACACACACACACACACACACACACACACACACACACACACACACACACACCAAATATAATTAATATCGTTACAAAGAGAGAGTGTATAAATCCAGTAACGCAAACAATTAATAGTATAGTTGAAAAATATATTGAAAAATATTTTTTAAAAAATGTTTTAATATATTTTAAAACATTACTGCTTATTGTTTTCGTTACTTAATACTCTAAAAAAATTTCAATTCTTTATAATAATAAGATAAGATAGATAAAATAAAACTGATAACATTAAAAAGTTTGATTAAAACATTTTTTTAAAGTAATTTAAATTGCTATTTGTGCAATAATATTCTTCAGAATTATTGTGGAAAGAAATAAAAATGTTCATTAATTTTTTAATTAAAAATTTAAAAAAATGTTTCTTAGCGAATATCTATTTTTGAGGAAATAAATATGCGCCAAATGTAATAGTTCTAAGCTTAACAGTCTGTCTTATAGAGCGTTTTGAATGTTTTTTTTTTCAGCCCGCATGTGGCTTCACGAATGTCGCAATTTACAGATAGCGTGCCAGATTATAAACATTATCACGTTAAATCTATCATAACAAAGATTAAAATATTAATAAATATTAGTGCTGTATTAATAAATATTAGTGCCGCATTCTTTTATTGCATTCCTCCCCAAATGATTGCGAGACATGGTAATTCTGCTGAACACCAATCAGATCGTTTTAACTGATTATTTTTAGCTTTATTTGGTCATAACAAACAAAATTTCTCATCTGTGGGTTTTATTTATAAATCTAATCTGATAAAATCTCAGGAATATTAACATTTTTTTAAAATTAGAAAACTAATCTATCTTTAAATACTGTCTTTCACATTTTCATTTTCAGAAATTGACTACATTGGTACCAGTTGTTATTTTACCGACAGCAAAATTAAGGAACTTGCCAGAAATCCAATGCTCACTGCTATATGTAGTAATAACTATTAGTGTATTATAGCTTAGATTGCAGTTCACAACTTTGTATTAAATTTCAGTTATAATTTAAAAATGATCTAAGTTCAAACGTACGTAATTCTATTCAAGAAGCCAACGCACTCTAAACAAATTTTTCGAGTTCGTGTTGCCACAGGTCATTAGCTAAAAAACTCTGAGGATGAAAAAAGCATAGAAGAGGTTGAGGCTAACTCCTGCAGAAAATCAAATGATAATAGGAATCTACAATCTGAGTTGGCGAATACTGTCCAATTATAGTGAAAAATAGGAAATGTTCTACAGGTGGCTAAACAGAGGTTCGGCAACCCTGGAGCCTGAATAAATAGAAAAACCGTTACTGTTATGGGTATTCTAGTTGAAGCAGCACACCTGTAGGTTTTATAGAGAGATGCAACTATGCTTGTGTGGAACTCTGAGTCATATTTTTGCCTCGTTTGGCCACGTTGCAGCAAATCGTGTTAGTTATATATTTTTTCTGAACCTAAGAAGTGGTGCAAGATTATCGTCTGCCATTCTTTCTGTTCGCAGAAACATGTAACGGTAGTCTTCCAGGTAAGTGATTTTTCCTTCAAGAAACCAGCCAGTTCTTCTCATCATATTTTCCTTATCTGTACTTTATTTAAATTTAAATTTAAAGCAAAGTATTATTAGAACAAAATTCAAATATTGAATTGTTCTTTAATCTAGCTATTTAATAGTACTTTCAGAGAATATATAAGGAACAAATAGATACAGATTTTAAAAGGATGGTATGAAATTTTATTCTTTAAAGAAATAAAAATTTAATTATAGTTAATTTTAATTTTTAAATTGCTACCAAAAGCATGAAATTTCAATTGCAACTTGCAAATATGAAAGTAGAAAAAGTAATAAGTAAAGTTTTACATTGTTTCATAATAAAAAGATCTTCGAATTTTATTGGAGAATTTTAAATTCTATTCATCCTTACGTTTGCTTTATTATCCATTCTTATACCCGTGCTTATTTCTTTTATCATTTATTAACATCTTTGATATTTTATGCTCCAAGGATTCTTAAGAATATAAATTGCCATTTTACATTCATTATTTTCATAGGTGCAAAAACCACGATTTAAAATTGTTGATGGTATGCAAGGAGATTTTGAAAAAGTGCTATGTAATTGCATTATTATTTGTGCTGACTTTCTTCAATTTTTTTTCTGAATGCACTTAAATCTCTAAATTATCATTTCAAGACTTGAGAATATAAGAATCGTATCGAATATGATTATATCGATATTTATGATATTCAGCTTTATTCAAATTGAGGATGAAACTAGTTGAAAGAATTTTCGAAAATGGATTATGTTCAAATAAATAAATGAAACATAAATTTTATTTATAGATTATTGATTCAGATAAATTTGGAAAGCTTTATTGCTTTAGAAAATTTTTAAATTAAATTAAAAGCACGATATATCTTTAAAAAAATCCAGCCTGAAATAAATTTGAGTGCAGTCTCTAATTACAAAATCATAATTTAGAATTAAGGAAAACGTTTCTAATGTTGTAAGTTACCTATATTAATATTAATCCAATATAAATATTCGGATAAAATAATTTATACGGGTTTATTAAAATTAATGCCTTTACAGAAGCTCGTAAAAACAATTGTTACTTTATTTCTATATTTATAAAAAAATTGTCATTTATTAAAATTAAATTACACTCATGATTTATTTATGGTGTTTACTGAAGGTAACATTGAAAAATCTTCTAGAGAATGTTATCAATAATCCATTTTCATGCTATATCTTGTACCATGGTGGAAATACAAGAGGTATCAAAAAGTTTATGTTATTATTTAAATTTAATTATTATCTTAATATAATTGTAATTTGAAATTAAAAGTTGGTGTAAACAATTGCAATTCGTGGACACATATGTTCATGAAATAACCTTCGTATTTGTTTCTTTCTTTATAATACAATTGTTTCACATAAAAGTATGACAAAAAGTTAAAAATTAATTTATAAAATTTAATTCTTGTTTCAGAATGCTTCACAGATCAAGCTGATTCCCGAATTTTTAAAATTAATAGTAGTACGAAGTATTAAACAAAGAAATCAATTAAAACATCATGGAAGTCATATTACTAAAGTTTTCTATGTAAAAATATTTGATGCAATAAAATTTTAAAAGCATAGGAACATCAGTGAAAATACTTTCCATAAATATTTTCAAGTATTGCTTGCATTTTTGCACTTAATTTGCGATATATTTGTATTATCAAGAAAACCTTGTTATTAAATTCATTCAGGTTAAAACAAATATAATTTTTTAGATTAATTAGAGTTTATTTATTTATTAGAATCTTGTTCAAACCGACATTTGAACATGTATTTTTAAAAATATCCCGGTTTTAATTTATAAGTTTTTTTTTCTTAAGAGAATTTATTTAGCAAAAAAGTATTAAATTCATTCTTAAGAATTATCGATTCATTGATAAATTCTGATTATTTCGATAACAAATTCAAGTAAATTGCAAACCTATTAAAATCCAATTTGCTTCTTTTTACGAAATTTCTAAATTTTCATCAGAAAATCTTTGCAATGCAGCAAAATTCAAATAAATAAATAAATAAAATTAACCGCATTTCCATACGAAATTAACACATTCCAAAAATATAAATAACATTTGTAATTCTACATTATGCTACAAAACTTCATTTCATATACCAGGTAATTAAAAAGTTATCAAAAATAATTTTTATTCTTTCTTTTTACTAATTTTGTTATTTTTTTCATTCAAGTATTGTCCTAGATCATTCCTACATTCTTGGAAACATAGAAATTTACAATAGAGCTCTGAATTAGTTTGTAATTGTATGAAAATTAAAACTTAATTCATAGATTTTACATTATTTGCAACTCATATTTGATAACATGTATTATTTTTTATTACACTTTAAAAATGCATTTTTTTCTTCTGAAAAATTCAATGCTTTTTTTGAGTAAACTGAATGTATTTGTCTGCTATTTAGCAAATTAATATTTAAAACCTGCGGTTTTTGCACTATTTCCTAGAAATTTAATTTTTGAACACAAAGGACTTACTTCTCTTGCATCATTCGAAAATATTTAGTTTCGAAAACAGTCGGTTTCAAAATTAAAGAGCAAACAGGAAATGATTTCATACAGGGACAGCAAATTTCTATGCTATCTGCAGCACCTTAGTAGGAAAATCATTTCAGAATCGTAAATGAACAAAATGAAAAGATTTTTTTTAAAAAGAGTTCTTCTTCTTAAATAAAATATACTTTCATGTAAGTACTGAAAAGAATTTCAAGTTTAAAATTTCCAATTTCTTAATATTCTAGATAAAATAACTTCTTTTATATAACGACTAAGGGAAAGTATCTCTCATTTTCCAGAAATTTTATCAGAATCCTACTTTAAAACCGGTTCTTAAAAGTCATTAAATATTTTCATTATTCTGTTAATTAATTTATAAATAATATAATTTATAACGGGTATTCAAACTGAAATTTTGAATAGTGTTAAATGGGTATTATTAATAATTGGAATTCGTATCATGAAGTACACTTATTAATAATCAGCCCTCTATTTTCAGTAAAGAAAAAAATTAATCAAAATAATACGTAAATATCCTTGCAGAATTAAATTTTTTTTAAATAATAAATTGTCATTCTCTTATAATTGACTGAGATCAATTGATCAGATTGATAGAATTTTTCGTAAAAGAAGCCGGACACAAGCCATTTGTTTCAAGAAACGTTTAAAAAGTATTCGAATCTCCATGAAACATAGGGTCATGACAGTATTTTAGGATTGATTCATCTTACTACATTATTAAAAATTTACACTTAACTGTATAGTAGACGTTAACGTGTATATAAAAATTTTCGTTAACAATGTCGCAAAGCCATTGAGTACAGATTCAGACCATAAAGAGCTATGTAATAAATTATAAAATACATTTAAAATTATTCTCAATTAAAAAAGAGAGAAACCTGTGGGGTGAGGTCTCCCTGAAGTTTGCTCGCATACTCTTCAATAAAGGGTTTATCCCTCCCCCCCCCCCCAATTGTGGTCGATGTTAAAGCCGCGACTGTCTTTCACAGCGCCGGCAAACAATAGTTACGAAATATAAAATTTTAGCATGAATCTCGCAATTTTACTACATTTATGGTGTGAATGTTTATTTTAAATGTCTTTTTTCCTGTCTAATTGAAATCAACATTTGATAGGAAACTACAGTTGTAGTCACAAGATCACACGCCGAATTTCAGTGATCTAAATTATTGCGATTATAAGTTATTGAGATTATACGCCTGGGAAATTTCATTTCAACAAACGGTCAATCCTTCTACAGATTTGATTCAAAATTTAACAAGGATATAGATTATAGATGCTAAACCTGTGAACCAAATTTTATCTATATAGTTCTTTACGTTTATAGTTTATCGAGCTCAGTTGCTCTCGAACAACTAGCCAGACTTCCTATGAATTGATTTCCTGATTGGAATCTACAAATTTGGTCTGAAGTCCATTTACGAAATTTCGACGTCAACCTCAAAGTGTTTTTGAGTTATCGTTTCTATAAACAAACAGACGACTATAAAGATAAAAATGTGTTTGGGAGATTCAGAGAGGTGTGAGAGGTTTATAAAATATGTTGCTAAATAATTAATTTAATTTGCTAGCTTTTAATAAATAGAGAAATAAATTAAATACTTATCAAATTTGTTTTTATATATTGGCTATATTGGATGACTTGCAACGTGGCATAAACTTATTTCAGTTTGAAAATAAGCATATTTATAAAATTTAGGATATCTCTGAAATCGAAATATGTGTATCAAATCAAGGACAACTAATCCAAAACTTTTTATCACAAATGTCTTGCTAACTTATAACATGATTGCACCTTTTAATTTAATTAATTGTTTTTATTTCATTACGCACATTAGTTTATTATATCGTTACTTATAAGAACTCAAATAATAAATTCTTTGACTTTCATTGATATTTAATTAAAGCTACTCATAAGTTCAACAATTAATTCAAAACAATTAATATATTGCGCAATCAAGAACCAAAGGCCTTTATGGAAAAAAAAAAAAAAAACACGCTTTAAATAAAATAATGCGACCATCCAATTTTTATATATAAATAGTATATTTTAATTCAAAATTTACTATTTAAAAATAGTATATTTTAATTCAAAATTTATGATGCAAAATTAAATGAATATGATGCATTCCTTACATGCAAATTACTTATATTTACACACACACACACAAACACACACACACGTATTAGACACAAACAAAAGATTCTTTTTAAGCTTTAAAGGCTAATGCAGTTATTTACCAGCAGTGCATGAAATAAATGTTATGTCTTTCATTTAATTAGCTTTCCATTTAGAAATATTTTAAACTTTCCGGAAGATTATTAGATTAAAAGTGAATAATTATTTTTCATTCTAATTTACTATTGAACAAGGCTTGTGATGCAGTTATAATTTTTTTTAATGTTATTTCAGATTGTATTCATAGTTAAGAGTATTTGATCATAAAATAATTTTAAATTCACTTTTTTGGAATCTTAACAATAGTTTCTATATTCTATATATAGTTTTAGGTTTCGAACGTGTTTCAAAATATTGTTATATTTATTGGAAAATTTAATTTGTCAATTTAAAATTTCTTTCAAATTTAAACATTTACTAAAAAATATATATGCTCTTTATTTTGCTGTTGCTGAAATATGTGGATGCCATGGATGGATGTGCATTATATGTTCTTGTTAAGACACCATGAACGGATAAGTAATTAAAATTTCATATTTTTGCAAATCTGAATATGTTTTAGCAAAATTGAAAAACATTTCTACATTTCATGTAGAATTAAAGAAATATCAATCTTAGATGATAAGCTAAAGAAATGTAAGCTAAAAATGAGAGGATCGGAAGTTTATCCACTGTAACTGTTGATCTGAAGAGTCGTTTAAAATAGGTTTTGAAAAAGTAATTCGTCAATTTTTATAGCATCCTCATTTTTTTAATTATATCTTGTAAATCATTTTTTTATTATACCTTGTAAGAACAATTTGAATTTTATGATACCATAAAGCTTATGTAAAGGCAAAAATTTAAAATCAGCAAAGTGTGCTTCATTAATTACAAATCTTAATAATCTAAGCAGAGTTAAACTAACTAGAAACCACTGGTCAAGATATTAATTTTTGGTAAAAATATAATTGCAGGTTCACCTAAAAACTACAGATTTTATTTATTTATAATCATTTATATGTTTCAAGTTTTAAAACAATTAATTTCCAAAGGTTTATTCTGCATTCCATATGCATCTAATGAATTTGTTTCTATTTTAAAAAAAAGGGAGTTAAAAAAATATATTAAAAGCACTTTTCAATAGGAAAAGCTGATTATAACCTGGAGTATTAAAATATTTCATTGATTAAAAAAAATGAAACGTAACAAACATTTTTCATGTTAGATTTTCAAATGAATTATTTTTGATATAAATTCTATAAATAGATATGTTATTTTAATTAAGGCTTTTTTTAAATAAAAGAACTTATTGAATACACTATCGATTTCTAGAAATACCATTTATAGATATATTGACTATTATAAATTAATTTCATTTTTATTCCATTCATAAAAAAATTGAAATTAAGATTGAAAATAGCTGAACATATTTAGTATTTTTTATTCTTCTTTAGAATTAAAAACTCGGTTATAGGAAAAAAAAAACGATAGCACATTTATGCACGAACGTTATTAACTTTTTCATAGCAAATTTTTTTCAAGGTCTTACAATTTTTTTTAACATGTTATTTGAGATTATTATAATTCTATCAACATCTACTGCATTTCACATTAGAGTTAACTAATTAAAAATATTGTAGAACCGAATAGTAGAAATTGATTTAATTAGAATTGCTTATAAAATTTCAACGAACATATCTATTCTGTTTTTATTTTTTTTATGAATAATGTTGAAATTAAAAAGGAAAGGCCGAGCTAAAAATTACCGAACAATTTATTATCAGAATTAAAATCTCAATTACAAGGAAAAATATTGCATATTTAAACCTAGCTACGTAACACACTAAAAAAAAAGAAAATAAACAAAAAGATTATCATAAAATTCTAATGGAAAAAAAAAAAAAACGAAACTCATTTCATAATAAAAATTATTTTTTCGTCTGAAAAATGAAACTGCTGAGCATTGCCCGTTGAAATTGTTAAATGTGAATGTGGGATTATCGTCTGAGTTTTTGTTTCAGAGGCATCAAAACGAGACACTCAATGAATTCCTAGTATTGCTTGATGATTTACGATAAATATTTTCCCTTTCCCTCTTCTGCACTAGTTGCAGATGCTGTGCGAGTTCGAAACGTTGTCGAACACCTGTTCAATTCACATTAAGAGACAGTTACGGCTGATATACATCTGTTAGAGAATGAAGGCGGCAAAAAGTATTATTTGTGCTGTGAACTTAACGGTAAGTTATTTAATAATTTGATTGTTTCGAATCTTAGCTTTGCTTTAGCGAATCAGCAACTATTTCCTGGTATTTCTCACTTATTTCGCAATGTCAGACGTGCATAATGTACTTTTGCAATTTCTAGTTAAGGTAATTTAATTTTTAAAAATTTGTTAGCTTGCTATCTCAAAAATGTAAAAATAATTTCGATCTTTTTGAGTTTTCAGTTTCAACATTCAATTTTTTTTAAATAAAAATTCATATTAGGTAAAATTTTCTGCATTTGAACTTTTTTTTGTTGTTGAAATACGATTGAGGTAAAAAATTAAATGGCTGAATTTCAACTAACACAATACTTTATACATATTAGAAAACTCCGTGAAAGTTTTTATCAACATTATTTCAAATAATTATCTTATAAATCTATCAATTTATAAATATCGGAAACTGAAAATTTGTATTTTAAATCTATCAATAAGTTTTTAAAAAGTATAGCCCCTTACTCTTATTAAACCTTATAATTATAATATATATGTGTGATATAAAATAGCTTACGGCGAGCAAAAAAATTTGTATGTTGCCATTTTGAATTTATATAAATAAAAACTAGGTATTATTCTAACCGGGCAACTGCTAAATCAAAATACTTATTATAAGAAGCATATAATGCCGACTTCCACGCTCTTTTTTAGCTTATAATTTTAAAATAATATAAAAATATGAAATTTCAACAGTATTGCATTAAATTTATATATTTTTTAATGCTTTATAATTTTTAAATCTGGTACTTTCTGACGAAAGGTTTAGAAACTGTTATCTAACCGATTTTCAGGCTACATTAAAATTCAAAATATTATTTATTCAGTGATTTCAGTTATATTGTCAAAATAATTTTACTATGATTGCCACAATATTTTTTTCAATTTATTTTAATATGATAATGTTAAGGCTGGAAGTTATCTGTAGATTTCAACATGTGAAAAACTGACATGTTGCAGCTATGATAAAAAAATTCTTTAAAGCACTCTGCAGAGCTGGTCCTTATGTCTAGATTTATCAAATTTGGCACACAATTGATGTTCTTAATGAACATTTTTCAAAAATTTTAATTAGCTTTTTAAATCAAAATTAATCAAAAAGTTTTCCAGGAATAACTTTTGAGTCTATTATTTCACATAATCCACTTTTACGCCATTTAAAATTAAAAACGAATAGTTTTTTTAGTGATATCAATATTGAACTTGTATAGAATTCTCTCTTTAATAAATTAAAAAAAAATATTTCTAAATATATTTTACCATACTATTTTTCATTTTTTAGTAATTGAATTTAGACTCATGTCCGTTTCAACAAAATGAAATTGCGTGTACATTATTGTTGCTATAAATTAAGAGTAAATTTTAAAAATAATATTGAGGTAGATTATTCAGTCTTAAAAGATTCGAATTCTTTTTTTTATGTACTTTCAAAAGAATATAAAAGCATTTCATCTCAATTAATGTAATATTTTGTTTGTTTATGTTAATTTATAGTCATCTAAAGTTTCATTTATAATTTTTTAACGTTCAGGCTTGTTAAAAATCTTATATTCAGAAAATTGTTATTATAAAGTTATTATTTTTGTTTACCCCACAAACAAGATTTCTTTCTCTTTTTTTTTTTATATCAGGCTCATTTTCAGTTACGCCATTTTCGTTTAGTACATTTTTTTCCTCTGCTTAATCATTATCTGAAATATTTTTATTCTAATTTAATTATCAAGCGATAATTAAGACAGAAATGTGACTTTCTTTCAAAAATTACAAGATTTTCACAGTATAAAGTAAAATTATTAAAATTTAAGAAACATAATAAATATCTTGTTAAGCCTCTCTGTGAACCTAAAAACATCTATATTTTTATTTCCAGTTTATTGATTTATTTCATACAATTTTGAAAACTTTCTACTTATGCATATATGCATCAACTTCACGCAGAATTTTATTACTTGAGTCTGAGTATCGCTTAATATGAATTTTTTTAAAACCTATTAAAATCAGAATTAAAAATAATTTTAACGTAAAGTATTAAGCTACAAATAACAGTAAATTAATTGCTATTTTACTTCAATAATCACTTTTTATTTTATGATTAAAAATTATTAAGCTATTAAATTTAAAACCCTTTCACAGACAGTTTTGGACAGTTATAGTAATGCTTAATCAAATTAATGAATGTTCTAAAAATGAATTATACTATTCTTTGAAGACAAATGATTTTCAAAACAATTATAACTCTCAAATATTACAGCAAAACAAAATCATTAATATATTATATTCTTAAATAAATATAATAAATTCGTTAAGCAAGAGAAAAAAATTAAAATATTTTATATACCATTATTATTAGTACAAAAATATATATATATAATAATTATTATTATTATATGAAAGTAAAATAAGTAAATAATAATAAATTCGTCAAGGTAAATATAAGAATCTTCTGTTTAAAATGTGCTCCATATTTAATATACTAATCAATTAGAATACCACCCTGTTTAAAATTTATCTTGCACACGCGATTAATTGTGTGCAATTTATTGTATAAAAGAATAGTGTGTCTGGAAATTATTCAATGCCAAATATTTAAATAGAAACCATATAAGAAATTTTAAAATATAATTAATAAAAAATAAAATAAAAAAGTCTGTGAAATCCTGGCATTACTTTTCTAAAATTAATACTAAAAAAACTATCCTTTGTATGAAAATACGTGAACTTCAACTTTAGATTGTATATATAACTCAGTTTCTTAATCTAAATAGTAGATATTTATATGGACGATATGCTACAATTACGCATATCGTCCACACCGCACGAAATGCACACTAACTAATCTGTGAAGAACCTAAGCTGGACTTGCAAGCGAAACCACAGAGGTGAAAGAGATCAAGCGCAAAAAGCCTCAAAATTCATACACGGCCGAACGACGCTGAAAAAAAAAGGGACATTTCTAGCCCCGGAAGTGAAAAGTCGGTCTTTTATCGACAACCACGCACTGCAGACAAATTTCCGGGCTTCTTGTATGTACTTCCATTCATCTAAACAAATTTCATCAACGTAGCCATAACTTTGGATCGTCCTCTCTTTGAAGAAAGAAGACTCAAGCAATGCTATCCTCAATACAACAGATCAGTTCTGTTATCAACGTTACGTAAATTTTCGTTCTGAAAGAATCTAATCAGGTAAGGGCTATCTTTCGTGCGTTCTTTTAGAATTCGTTTGTAGTTTGAAAGGAGGCGGATTCGTGTACGCCTAACCCTCGATTTACCCAGCTGACTGGCTCTATAAAAGAGCCAAGTAAATTAAAATCGTGCAATTCGAATTTATGTCTGAGTTTGAAAGTATATAGGTTATAAATCTTAACGAACATATATAGGTAATAAATCTTAACGAACATATATAGGTTATAAATCTTAACGAACATATATAAAACAATATTATATATTTTTTAAATAACTATTCAATAATTCAATAAAAAATATGACTGAAGTACAATGTTTGATAGTGTCTAATGGTATTAAATCGAAATTCAAATACATTAGAAATGAGCATACATGTGTTGTTTATTTTAACTGGTTAAATCTTTTTTTTTTCGGGAAAAAATAACTAATCTGAATTATGAGAATGATATTCTAAGAATTTTGCTGTTATTTATTTGATTTTATTTTGAAAATATTACAATATTTTAAACCTTTTTTAAATTTACTATGTAATCAGCTTTAAATTAGTTAATCTATTGCTTTTCTACAGGCAGTTAAAATAAATATCATTATTTACCAGTAGAAATTCAGCTCATGCATTGTGTTATTAAATAATGTTTTATTGGATAATTTAATTAATAATTAATAATTCATATTCAGAAAATTTATTAATTCTTAATGAAAAGAATTTTTTAATAAAACAAAACTGAATTCTCCAAACGATTAAAAATCTTCACAATGAATAACATTTCACTTTAATAATATATTTCGTAGAAATGAATCATTCATCATACAAAATTGTAATCAATTTTTTTTAAAAATATATACTTTTTTGTTTTAAAAGATCTATTGTGCTAAGAACTTTTTGTTTTCTTTATTTTTATTTCAGAACAGTAAAAATAATTAATCATGTTAATATTTTTCCTTAAATAATGCATGCACAATTTTTATTTCAGTTTAATATAAGATTGAACTTATTTATTTTATGAGAAATTTGCTTAATTTAATTCTGTTTGCAAAATATCATAATTCTAATATTACACGTTTCTAAAATTAATTATTATTGCATTAGATGCAATCTGTTATATAACATTTCGAAGCTGATTTTTTTACAACAAATATATATATATATGTACAATTAATAATATAAAATTTCACTGTATTTACAAAATTGCATTCAAATAGCGAAATCTAATTTGCCTGAAAAGTCGATGTTCAGAAACCAATTATTTGTTATAGATTTAAATTTCATACTGTAAAAATAATGATATTTTTTCTAATGTTAATATTTGCAAAATAATTTTAAATACTAAAATGATAATATTACAATTATATTATCATTGCTTCAATTATAATTTATTCAGAATTTTTTTAATTAATAAAAGGTTTTTAGTTAAGTTAGCTATATTACTGATGACTAAGTTCGAATAATATCATGAAGACAAGTATTATACATAGTTAAGCATTTAGTTTAATAGAAAAAGTGTTCCTTTGAACTATTCAAATTAATAATATCATAATATAATTTTTATTTACATAATAATATATTAAATTGTAAATTAAGGACTTAAAGTAAAAATTAAAAGGTCCCTAATTCCAATATCCCTGGAAATATAAATGTTTAATATATGTTGAAACTTGACGGTATAGAGGGAAGATTATTCCAAGATATCAAAGCGTATGTGTATGTTGACACATTTTCAAGTCACAATGACGTATGGATATCTACGTACATCCGAGAGAGTTTTGTTTATTTGAGTTTGAAAATTTCATCATTATGACTATTACTTTCAGGAATCTAAGGTTAGTATAGATATCATTCTTGAATATTTTACTTTAGATAAAAAGTTAACTCCTTGAACTGCAGTTATTTTTCACTTAGCATTATTCAGATAGATAGTTTTGATAAAAAGTTAACTCCTTGAACTGCAGTTATTTTTCACTTAACATTATTCAGATAGATAGTTTTATTTTTTTAGTTTCAAGGTGAGGGACTGATGCAGAAACTTGCCCGTTTTTTTTTTCATAAAAAGCAACAATTCTCCATAATTTCTGGCTAGTGCAACTTATCAAAAAACTTCGCGACGAACGAAACTCTTTATTTGAGTTCAAGGGGTTAATAAAAAGGTTCATGATATATTATGTGAAATATACTATTTTTTTAAATCATTCAATTAAATGATTTAATGTATATTCCTTGCACATTTATGAGTTATATTTTTAAACATAAAAATGAAGAAAGTTCATAAAAATTAATGATTAGTGGAATCCATTTAAATATCTCAGAATAAGCATAAATTACAATGGTTATCAAAAACTGTGCACGCTTCTTAAATTTTCGGAAAGAATAACCATTTTTATATTTTGCAAGGATAATTTTAAATAAAATTGCAGCGAAGCCAAAGAGCTATGGCAAATAATTATTTTAAAATTGCTTAGAGATAAGGTTGCTTATGTACTTTGTTATTTGAAATATAAGAATATATTATTTATCGTTTTGGATAATGTATTAATTATTTACTTAATCGAAATCCAATTCTATCATAAATCAATGAAAGCTTTTAATATGGGCTTAAAATTTTTCACTTTTGTAAACAAATGATAAAATACATAATTAAAAAAATATTTTTAATTTAAAGAACGTTCAAAGTTAGAAATTTTTTTCCTTTCAAACAAATTAAAGTAAAAAAAGCATTCACTCTAATATTCGTATATTTCTAAAAATAAAAATAACAGCGGATTTTTTTGCACGTTTTTTTTTCAAACTTAAGAGCTTTCATTGTAGATAATTTTATTACTCATTTATTTTATTCATGTGTTTTGCTTATAAGCATAAAGCATGGAAATTCAATTCGTATTATTAAATTGAATTATATACATGTGTATGTAATTTTCATTGCACATTTGCTTTCATTTGTTGTTTTTATGTTTTTCGCAAGCAAAAATTTTAAAAAATAATCATTATCACCTTTAAAAAAATTTATTTTAACTACAATCTGCAAATTTGAATCTCAATTTTATTACTGATTATTTTATATCGATAAAAAGATAATTTCATCGATAAAAAAGAAAAATTATCATGAATAACTTTAAAATCAAGCATAGTAAATAATAGCATATAAATAGTTGAAAGAACCGGATAAAAAAATGCAAACAATGAACTAAGTAGATTCAATCTGGGAATTACTTATATAGCGACGATGATTTAAATAAATTTAAGACAAATTTAATCGAATTTCTCCTAAAAATATCTCTTTATATTAAATAGAATTAACGAGAGATTCAAACTTTGAGAAACTAAATTTATCATTGTGGTTTAGAATTGTATTCTATACCCATGCTAAGTGTGATAAAAGCATATGTTTCAGATGAATTTCCTTACAGCAGTGAATCATCTACTGGAATTTAACAAAATTTTTTCAGCAGCAAAAAAAGTTTTTAGCACGATAAAATGAATTAAGCTTTTAGTCAAACAGATAAGATAAAGTTAAGAAATTAAGTATATTTATTAAAGATATTATTTAACTTTCATTTAATCTATTTTGCCATTACGAATAAATTTGATTATAGTTACGAATAATATTGCTTCTATAAATTTTATAAAATAATACAATAAGAAATACTTTTAATTTATCCATTTTGATCTATTCCCATGATAATTTCTTCAAAATATTTTTTTTAACCTTTACTACAATAGTAATTATGTGAAGTGAAAAAGGTATACTAAGAAAAACTATTTTTATCTTTTGAAGAAATTAAATGAAAGTATCTGTTTTTATTGAAATATTACTTTTAAAAATAGATCTTTTTTTCATAAAGCAAACATATTGAAATGACTTTTAAAATAAAATTTAACTCAAAATACAAATCGCTTTGCTTTTATTCATTCGTTATGAAATTATTTTATTATAAGCAAAAACATTCCTGTTTTTTTTATCCATTGATTTCATTTTAAAGCAGTTATTAAGTAAACTAAACACTTTTATTATAGAAAGTAAGAACTTTTTGTATTAAATTATAAAACAATTAAATTCTTCATTTCTTTGAATATTTCGCATTGTTTAAATGAAATACTTACTTTGAATGGGGATCAGACAAAGATACCGGAATTTATTTCAGAATAGAAAAAGAATTGATTTAGATTGGATATTTTTCAAACGTCCCTTCTAAGTCCCTTCGAACTTGGAAAATTGTTTATTCAACTTTCTGGAGATATTTTCATAAATTTTATATTTTTGATATCTGTCGAATCAAGGCATATAAAGAAAATTGTTACCCAATTTCTTACAAATTAGAATTATTTGACTTTTATTAAGAAACTTTCCTAAATAAACTTATATTTTGTATTTTCTTAGAGTATTCCAGAACGATTAAAACACGTTTCATTATTTTCATAATAAATCCTACATTGTTTTATTACTTACATTTAAACAGTATTTTCATTGTTTTCTTTATTTAAATCTAAAGAAATGCAGCACGCGGAAAATAACTTTCACGTATTTATGTAACTTCGCAAGAAGTTTCCTAAACTACCTTAGCAAGTGATCCTAAAGTTTTCTTATTTATTTACAAATTTTTGAAGTTGCAACCAAATTTTTTAAAAATGTGCAGTTACATGATTGTATAGTTTCTAATTTATTTAAATAATATAACATTGACTGAATTAAGATAAAATATTATTTTGCTGTATGTAAATGCAATTTTTAAACAATTCTAAAGTTACACATTTTCTTATATTAGTTTCATTTTATTAAATCATTTTCTTCATAATAAAAGGAGAAAATATGTAATGAAGTTGCCTGAAAACGATTCTTCTTTGGAGTTGTTGCAAAGAAAACACAAAGTCTCTCATAAATAGAAATGACATTCATTTAAAAATATTTGGATGAAAGTTACGAGAAAAAAATGGTGCGTGCAGAAGAACAGAAAACATAAAAAAATAATAAAATTATTATACAGATATGTGCTTTATATTAAATACTTTTCCTTGTTGACTTTGGTCAATAAAGATTAGAATTTTTAATTTTTTTCCATTAAGACCTTTTGTCAAGTTGGCAAATATTTCTTAATCCCCTCATTGAAAAAGCAAATTTTTAAAAAAATGTTTCATTAATTGATGATGATTGAAGCGAAACTCAAATTTTAACATTTACTTGCCAAATTTTAATGAAATATATTGAATCAAAATGAATTAATAACTTCCTAGAGACTATATAAAAAAATGATAGAAGATAAAAATGTGAGGGTTTTTGGAACCCCAGTATTACCCTATGCGTCCCAAAATGAGATCACGGGCCATAGGTTAAGAAGTTCGTATACAAATGAATGTTTAAATTTGCATTTAAAAATAGTATCAGTTGACTGCATATTTTCTAATTATTACTAAGAATTGAATGAGAATCAATATAAAATTTTAAAAATTGAATAAATTGAATCCTATTATATTGATAACTTTCTTTGTGAACGATTAATATTATAGCAAACTTTGTGGCTTTATTCATGAAAATAAATTTGAAATCCTAAATTCTAATAAGACAACCCCTCCTTACTATTAAATCGACCATAGTATCCAAGTCCCCCACCGATGTGAAAAATAACACGGGTACTAAGGTTAGTTACAAAATAGCCAACATTTGCCCATAGCACCAGTCGCTCACCCAAAAGGTATGACTCATCATCAGCAACGAATTCAACACCATTTTTCTATCCTTCAGGAAAACGAAAATCAACTAATTTATCCTATGATCTCTCAAAGATAAGCGTAACTTGAGCTATACTGACCTACTCAAAGACATACGATTAGATTGAATAATTAGACTCCTCGGTAGCAATAGGCGGGAACTATGGTTGAGTTCTAATGATCATCACCGACAACGGTATACCCCTTCTCATAGGAGGCATGTCTCGTCATCGACAGGAGGTGACTCTATTCCACATCATTACTATACCCACAAGGATGATGAGAACCGATAACCATACCAGAACCTTCTCATTCCCATTATTAGGTGCTCCCATTGTAAGACTAAATTTCAAAAGTGAAATTTTCTTTTTTCCTGAATTAAAACTGACAAAAAAAATAACTATACGCATTTAAATTAATGTTAAGTACATCTTGTATTTTATTGCCAAAAATGTGTTCTTTCAATTATGAATGAACAATATATATGTATTCAATTTGACATAAGGCAGGGCCGTTTTTTTTCTGAACTGTTTAAGTGTGCTTCAGTTCTATTTTGATTAAATCCTAAACAAACATCTAAATTCATTACTGAAGATAATTTCAATTTAAAAACAAACAATTGATTCACTCTTCATTTAGCTGATGTTTCTTTTAATTTCCCCCCTTTTATTATCTCTTTTGCAGGTGAAATGAAGATTATTATAAATCTATTTATCAGAAAATAAGATATCAGAAATTAAGATTACAGAAAATAAGACATCAGAAATTAAGATTTCTGATATCTTAAGAATTGACGGTTTTTACCATTTCATAATTGTCAGAGAGTGCAATATTCCAAGCAACTTCATTGAATCTGTTTGGAAATCCAAACATTGATTTAAAAATACCACCAAGCGATAAATCATGAATAGTTTTTGCATATAAAGAATCCTTACATAATATTTCCACCGAAACTTTTAAATTAAGAAAATTACATTTATTTTTCTAATTTCTAGAACAAATATTTATTTTCTGGTATTTTTATCTACAATATCTATATTCAGCATCAAAAACATGAGAATATTATCTTTATTAGAGTGAAATCTGCTTTTTCCATGATTGTAATTCTTAAAATGTTTATAAATTCTAATGTTTAGCATTTAATTCAAATTAGAAGTTTTTAAGAACGCAATTAAAAGTATTATTAAAAGTATTAAATTATCAATATGTCGTAAGGATTCAAAAAAGTAAAAAAATTCTAAGCAATTTCATTTTTGCGATATATAATAATGATTTACTATTTCGATTATTTTAGTTATACATTAAGTGACAGTAATATAATGTAACTATTTTTTATTTATACCATTATATATTTAGATACCAGAATTAAAATTGATTATTTAGTCATTTTTTAGTTATACGATTATATATTTAAATAACAATTAAAATTACTTACTTATTTATTTTTTAGTTATACCATTATATATTTAGTAGAATTAAAATTAGTTATTTACTTATTTTTTTAGTTATACTATTATATATTTAGATAGCAGAATTGAAATTAATTAATTATTTATTCTTTAGCTATACATTATATATTTAAATAGCAGAATTAAAATTAATTATTTATTTTTTTTAGTTATACCATTATACAGTTAGATAGCAATATTAAAATTAATCAATTATTTATTTTTTAGTTATACCATTATATATTTAGATAGCAGAATTAAAATTAATCAATTATTTATTTTTTAGTTATACCATTATATATTTAGATAGCAGAATTAAAATTAATCAATTATTTATTTTTTAGTTATACCATTATATATTTAGATAGCAGAATTAAAATTAATCAATTATTTATTTTTTAGTTATACCATTATACAGTTAGATAGCAGAATTAAAATTAATCAATTATTTATTTTTTAGTTATACCATTATATATTTAGATAGCAGAATTAAAATTAATCAACTATTTATTTTTTAGTTATACCATTATATATTTAGATAGCAAAATTTAAATTAGTTATTTAGTTATTTCTTAGTAATATAATTATATATTTAGTTGCAGAATTAAAATTATCTTAAATGTAAATTCTTTTTATGCAAGAAACTGATGACTCATGGTTATTATCTTGGTTCTTTTGCTAGTTATATCATATCTTCATTTTGAATAATTTTTTATTGCATAACACCATTTGTATGGTAAGAAGGAAACTTTTTCTAAACTAGCTTTATTTTATTGTTATTTTTTTTTCTCTTGAAGTGTGTAGAAGTCTTTTTCCGTTTGAAAGAAGTTCGCAAATGGTTCCTAGTGGCTAAGTAGTAGTGCCGCAGGTAGCGATTATAAAGTTTACCTGCACACGACTGCTTAACTAAGTGGGACCGCATTCTATCATTCAAAGAAGCTACTGTGCTCCAAACAGAAGTTCCAAGAAGGTTCGGTTCTTCTTTGCCTCTATGGTTTAATAAATAAGCAAGAACAGTGTTCCTTGACTGATGTTTAGGTATGCATATTATTTTCTTTTATGGGTCTTTAAACAATTGAATGTTTAATGTTAATTATTTGAAAAATAAGTTTTTCATTGGTTAAAAATAAGAAGAGTTCTTTCCGGATCAAAGCTTAGTATTTCAATAGCTGATAAAAAAATAGGATAAAATAAAACGGAACTCGAAATGTTCGTAAAAAATAATTTAATTAATTAACACTAAATTTTTTAAATAAATAATGTAATTAATTATTTAAAACATTAATTTTTTAAAATTCTGTTTGTCTTAAATGAATCCTTTTTTACGAATATCTTGAATTTTTTCTTCTTTACGAATAGCAGAATTTTTTCTAAAAATTCTTAATGATTTGAAATTTTGTAAATCTACTTACAATCCTCTTCTAAGGAAGATTCTATGAATTTTTTTTTGTGTATGACGAATGTATTAACTTTTTGTACAGTTTTGTAATCGCTAAATCAATTATTGATATTTGAAAAATATATACAGAGTGTATCCACTCTAATCGTGACCCAATATTTATTTTCGATAACATTAGAGATAAGCACTTTATTCTTAGTAGGGAAAATGAACTAAATGACGTAAAGAGTTATGGTTTCAGCTATTTAAACCAATAAATGCACTCAAAATTTTATGAAAAAAATCAGGAATTTTTCTTATATACTTTTCGATCATATTAATTACACCTAATGAATTTTTCTTTACACACTAGCATTTTAAGTAAAAATAGCACCATTTTCCTGCAATTTTAACTGACCGAGTTAAGACGTTACAAATACTATTTTGGTTGATTTTAGATCATTTCAAAGGGTTTCATCAGAAAAATCAGCTAATTTATATACAACGCTCCCTTTATTTGGTAGTTATGCAACCTAAAATAATGAAATTCAAAGCTTGATAACTTGGTCTGGGTACTTGTCTGTTGTAATGCCTACCAAAAAGCGCCAAAAAAAAAGTTCGCCAATTTGGCGATTTCATTTGGTAGCATGTGATTCGATCTATATTTATTTATATATATTATATATATATAAATATGCACTTGAGAATATTTTTAAAATTTGGCGAAATTTTTTTCTTGGCACTTGGCCATTAAAACCGAAAAGTACAGTGGTCTGTTTTAATTGCAGAAAATTAGACCTTTTTCTTAAATGTTAGTTAGAAATATGATTAATAGATTTGGAAAACTGCTTAAAAGGTTTCATTTCATTATACATTTATTGAATCAAAAAGCTTAATATATCATTAATTACAACATTTAAACAATTTTTTCAATTAAAAGTTATTGCCTATCACTAAAATTTAGAAATTAATTATTTGTTTACGATTAGGAGTCATGAAACACCCTATATAAGAAGAAAAATATAAAACATACATGGATAATAAATGATGAAAAAAAGAGAAGCATCGTGGTTTTGACACCGGCTATTCCGATTACAAATCGAACAATATTGTGCATTGGTATACTGAAGAATGCGTTCGTCTATGCTCGTTGTGTTTAGACAGCACCACCTGTTTGGTTTAAAAGATAGCAGGGAAACTTCACTTCCTACTTTCTCTGCTCACGAACATATTCGAAAACGCGAAAAATGTGTTGCTCAGGCATAATTTCTTTTTGCGCAATTCTGTGTATCGCAGTGGCATAATTAAGGTTGTTTAGGCAGGGCAGGTGCCGCGGAAGTGCAAAATCACAGAATAAATTACTCGCGTTTAAGATAAAACTACTTTGTTATGACTCTTATTCCTCAGACATGAAATAAAACTTCTTAAGAATAGAATAGAAAAGAAGTTTTTATTTTCTTGTATGCGTAGTATACGAGTATAGTCTGTGTAGTATAGTCTCGTAGAAAGTATGCGTAGTATAGTCTCGTAGAAAGTATGCGTAGTATAGTCTCGTAGAAAGTATTGTAATCATCAAAAAATTCGAATTCGAGATTTCGATGAATTTTAGATCTCTGAGTTTGAAAAGCACATTTTTGAAAAATGTCCGTCTGTCTGTCTGACAAAGATAATCCAAAAGATAATGCTTCTAGCTAGATGTTTGAAATTTGGGATACGATATTTACATCGAATTTGCAGATTTATATCAAGTACTGTGTAAAATCTGTACAGAGGAAGTTCGTTTGTCCGGCTTTTCTAGTATAAGTAAACAAGACAATTACAAAACGAAGAGAGCGAGATAGATAAGATTTCATACACAGATTTCACATCTGTAGTGTAGACACCTGTCAAATTTTAAACGAAATCATGCACAGTCCGTACAACGCCTAGGCATGCTGAGTATCAAATTATCGATCTGATCTTGGGGAATATTACACCACTCATCAAGCAATGCTCTCCGAAGTTCCGGTAGATATGTAGGAGGTGGTTGACGGGCTGCAACTCGTCGGCCAAGCATGTCCCACATATGCTCTACTGGATTCAAGTCCGGTGAAAATGCTGGCCAGTCTATACGGGTGATTTCCTCCGAACGAAGGTATTTGTTTACGATGTTTGCATGGTGAGGACGGGCGTTGTCATCCATAAACACAAATTCTGCGCACATGGTGCCCCGAAACAAACGTACATGTTGTTCCAGAATGATGTCCCGATAGATTTGGCCTGTCATGATTCCAATTTGAACATGCAGGTCAGTTCTGGAACCCAGAATAATTCTTCCCCAAACGAGCAATCCTGCCCCACCGTAACGGTGTCGTCCAATGATGTTCTCTCGGTGGTAATGGGTACCTGGTGCTCTCCATACGAAAATCCGTCGAGAATCAGACAGCAAACTAAACCTGGACTCGTCGGAAAACATATAATAAAGTCCACTGTTGCGGTGTCCACAATGCATGCTCTCTACTCTAGGCGATAGGGAGTTGCAGTAAGTAGAACACATCTGACAGGCCTACGAGCATATAGACCAATCTGCCCAATATCTGTACATGGTCTGTCTTGAAACTGTCGTACCAGTGGCTGAAGAGAGCTGACGAGACAGGTCTGATGCTGGGCTCCGTCTGTTTCTTTTGGCAGTAACTGCCAAATACCGGTCCTCATTCGACTTTGTAAATCGGGGGCGACCTGTGCTGTAAACGTCTACTCATATTACCATCATCTTGGAATGTTACCAAAGCCTGGAGATGACACTCTGGGCGATTCCACATTCCAGATTTTACGCCCACATTCCAGACGGCCGAGAATTCTACCACGTAAAAAATCATCCCCATGCGTCCTTTGAGTCATAACTATGCGGTTATAGCATTGAAAGGCTTATAAAGCGCTTGCGAACAAGTTTACTTCTTTGTCTGTAGTCTTTATACATCATTCTTTTACACTCTCGTCATTGTGACGTACTATCGGAGTCATCTGGTGGCCTCCTGCAATTTGCATACGAATTTTGAAGATGTGTGTAGTCATTTTACGGGTGATATATGTATTTTAGAGTTCGATTTCTACGTGACTCTAAATTATCCTTAATTTATGAACGTGAATGCATATTATATTATATATATATATATACAGGGTTTTGCCGAATTCGACCGACAAATTCAGAGGAGTGATAGTAGGCATCAAGAGGATTAAATATCACCATACAACATAGGGTCCCAAACGACGTTTAGTAGGTGAAAATTGCAAAAATGTAGAGAGTCCGAGAACTGTTGAAAACTGTAAAAAAATTAATAACAAAATAACAAAGGTTTTTTCAACTATGATTTTTTTTTACTAGAAAGAACATTCTTAAAAGATCTTTTTTATCTAGGTAACATGCCGATCTAAGGCTATTGATGATCTAAGGGGTCATTAATTACTGAAAACGAAAAAATAGGTTAGAACCTTTATTTGCCAAAATATTAAAACGTGAAGAAAAATAAAAGCTTGAAAATATAAGGAATTTTATTCTCTTCAATTTGATATAAGCGTGTAACGTCAAAACTGTGGAGTTTTAAAGAGATATTAAAAAAAAAAAAACTAAAATGGGTACCATAGAACATCGCAGCAACATCAGTATCGATATTCGTAGAAGGCGTCGTCAAATTTGAAAGATAAATTCAGAGCGAGGATTCAGGAGATGTAAAGTTACCAGAAGAAATAGATTTGCAGGTAACGTGTATTCAGTAAAAATCGCGAAAACAAGCGCAGAAAAGACAATGAGTCTGGCCAAGAGAATGCGAGGATTAGCAACAAGGTGATCGAGAAGAAGCCTGCTCGCAATGAACGTCAGATTTCACGAATATAACTAAAATGTGCTGGCATAGAATTGTCGCTGTGCAAAAAAACAAAGTACTTTGTGCCGCTGAGACGTTCAGGCAGAAGATGTAATATCAACCTTGTGTTGTACATTCGACAAGATAGTTATGTTGGGATTTTTGAATGATCAAATATGCGCATGTGTGCGTGTTGAAGACGCGTTATCTCATAAAGTAGGCTTCATCTGAGAATAAAACTCTAGCAGAAAAGTGGGCATCTTCCTGTGTGGCATCAAGCTTCCAGCCTGTGAATTTCACCAAATTTGCGATTTTCATTGAAAAATGGTAACTGTGTCTCTAGGTTTTATGGTAATTTACATCTCCTTAATGCCTACTATCCCCGATCTGAATTTATCTTTCGAATTCTACAACGCCCTATGCAAATATCGGTACTGATATTGCAGCGATGTTATTTGGTCTCCATTTTAGTTTTTCTTGAATATCTTTAAAACTCCACAGTTTCGACGTTACGCGCTTACATCAAATTGAAGAGTATTAAATTCCGTATATTTTTAAGCTTAAATTTTTCTCCAAGTTTAAATATTTTTGCAAATAAAATTTCTAAACCACTTTTTTCATTTTCGGTAATTTACGACCCCCTAGATCATCAAATCAGAATGTTACCTACACAAAAAAATCTTTTGAAAATGTGTAAAAAAATTCTTAAAAAAATTCATAACTTAAAAAAAAATCATAGTTGAAATATCCTTTTTTTTATTTTTTTTATAAATTTTTTACAGTTTCCAACAATTTTCTGACTTCCTATATTTTTGCGATTTTCGTGTTTGATGCTATATTGTATGGTGATTCTTTATCTTCTCGATGCCCACTATCACCCCTTTGAATTTGTAGATTTCTATGAAATTTTGGGGAAAATCCGTTCAGAAAAAGTCTGCCTGTCTGGTTTTTCGAATATAAGTTAGCAATATAACTACAAAACAAAGAGAGCTAGATACATAAAATTCGATACGCAGATTTAACATCTTTAGTATAGATGTCTGTCAAATTATGAGCGAAATCCAACAAGGGGTTGACCGTCTATCGGTCTGCACTTTCAGAAACTTGTAACGCGATAGCTCAAAAACGAAGTTATATACATATATCGTCAAATTTGGTACGTGATTTTGCAACTTTTTTTATGCCAAATTTTCGTTCGCATCGGTTGGGAAGAACACGTCCGAAACCCAAATTCGACTTTTGGATACTTTTTACTGCGTGCTAGAGATTAATCGCCAAAACACTCGCCAAGGATCACACGATCGATTCAGTAAAAATGCTAAATTCTCGCCAAAAGTAAATATTTCATAACTACTGTACGCCAATGGCAGGAAAGGCGTTAGTGGAATAAATCTTTATTACAGAATGCACGAGAAAATTTTTTGGGAGACATTCCTGCTGATTTTCTCTAATTTAAATAAATTCATAAGAATATTTTAAATAAATTTTACACCAAAGCAGAAGACAAGCTTTAAATATAAACGACCAGATAAAGTTGCCGTGGGGTGAAAATTTGGCTTGGAAATATAATAATTTCGAAATCAGCATATTCCTTGTGCACAAGCTGGATTTTTCACATATCTTTTCGAAGGAAAACAACTATTTCAGAATTATTGGGCAATCCATTGTCCAATGTGAAAACAGAGAATTATTCCAATACTCTTGTTTAAAAGTGAATTATTATGACACGAAGTGGAAATTTTTTCCGTATTTGGCGCAAAAATCAGAATTTTGGGAAGGTTATGATTTTTCTAAAGCACTAAAAATCTGTGCTATATACTATATATATATTTACTAATACTAATTTAGAAGTATTGTATTTAGGTTTATCTACAGGAAAAAGAACGAAGCTAGAAATTGGTTGATGCATATTATGAACTGCACAGCTGTTCTTTATGGATCCCACATTTGTTTTGGGCTTTGCTTATATTAATCTATTTTGTAATGTTGTTATTTTTATAAAGAATTTGTCAGTGTGTACGTTTAATACATTGTACATTTTAATAAACAAAATTATGATATTCTTTATTTTTTTAAATTGGCTACATGTTTTCATTTCATCCTCTTCATACAAAAACTTTTGACTTCACCATGATGGAGTAATTAAATGATTTTAGCACATCATTCAAGAGACTTACTAATGAATATTCAAACTACAAAAAGAAGCCACTTAGGCCCCATTATATAAAAATAGAACCTCTACTCTAATTACTTCTATTCTATCTACCTTTATTTTTTACCTTTTTTCCCGAATCGTTTAAATAATTCTTATATACATGAAATATATATAAGAATTTTTAAATTTTAAATATCATAAAACTATATTATCTAATCATTGTTTTATTATCTAGATGTAGAGAATTAAAGGTTATTTAGAATACAATTATATTAAAGGATAATTGCAACACCACAATAGCAATAACTTCCCACGAATACCCATATATCAACACCTGCGTCGACTATTGACGAATCTCTACGGCCATGGTGTTATCTAAAGTAGTGATAATCAAAGCTTCATAACTTGGTTAGTTTTCATCAAATAATAAATAAAAAATTTTTTTTAGATGTTAGGTCGTTTAACGTTTAAACGAGTAAGATTATTTGACTTCTTAAGACTAGAAATCTGTATAAAAAATTAAATTTCGTGATTTTTTTAGCATATAATTTTTTGAACCAAACAACGTAAAATATAATTATTTACATCATTTAAAACATTTTGTTATACTTAGGAGTATATGTCTGCTTCAAATGACTTAGAAATTTTCTACTACGTCACAATTAGCACGAAAAATTCATACATAAGAAGCTTTTTCCTAGGATGTAAAATAACGAAATTTTAAAAATATCAATTAATATTAATTTTATACAATTTTTAATTTGTAACTGGACTAAAACGGTAGACGTTGATTGCAATTGCTTAGTCTGAATTCGAATAATGGCTATCTAAGGATTGGAGTTCTCCTGCGATTTTATTCGGTGATGCAAGCTTATTTTAATGGAGTCGATTACTGCTTACGTTATGCAAGGAAACTTAACCAACTAAGGTACGTGACTACGTTCGAGACGAATCTTTTTTTTAAACGTTCCTGATATATTTTTGAATAACTGCTTAAAAAAGATTGAATAAATTTCTGTGAAACCAAAATATACAATAAAATTGTATTTAAAAAAAAAATTGGAAGAAAGTTTTTTTTTTTTTTTTTTTTTTTTTGGCTAAAAAGAGATATAAAGCAAAAACTTTAGAGATTTATCAAATGATTTGCTTAAAATTTTCCAGATAGGCTTAAGAAATATATAACCTAGCTCGTGAACTAAAAAATAAGATGTATTTCTTTCCATTCTTTAAATGTTAGACTGATAAATAACATGAAATTTCCTATTGTTTTCATATTATAAAGTACAAAAATAACTATAAAATATTTCTATAATATATACTTATTCTCTTGTTCAGGAACTACAGAACATATTTAAGAATTATACCACATTTGTACAAAAAAAAAAAAAGCATTAGATTTTAATTTATACTTTTTTTTTTGTAGAAAAAAATCTATCTAAAATTAGAATTCGAGGAAATGGCATCTATCGATACAAAATAGCATTAAAATATATGTAGTGAATGCAAATATAAATTTATTTTAGTTTAGTTATATTAACGTCCCATTTTAAAACAACACTAGGGTTATTTTGGGACGGACCTCGTAATTTTGAACCTCGGGCAGATGACGAGGACGACACCTCAGCTGGCAACCCCCTCTCTACACCACACTAACTGGAGGACGTTTGGCCCGGACGGTTTATCATGCACCAAACCCATTTACAAGACGGTTCTCCGGTGGTATCGGTTCTCGAACCGGAAAACCTCCGGTTCCGAAGCCGAGACCCTACCACTAGGCCACCACGACCGAATGCAAATACAAAAATCAGTGTGACTTCCCAAAAATAGACTCGGATACAAAATTCTAATGGTTTTATAAAGAAATCTGTTCAAACATTAAAAATATTAAATAAAAAAAAATTCATAATTTTGGAAAAAAAATGACTTTAACATACCTATCTTAATAGATGAGAATTTACTACTAGACAGTTGCCTAAGGCAGCTGGATTGAGAAGGGGCTGCGTGCATGAGGAACAAAAAATGTTATCAACCTAGTCACCTTATAAATAAATTTATAAAAAAAATACAAATTCTATGAATTGTAAAATATAAGGATAAGACTTTGTCACGTATAATTAATCTGGTTAGTATCGATTTCATTTACGTTGTTATAACGGTATTCAAAACACCGAAGAAAAATTATGAATTTCCCAATTTCCTGCCTATATTTTTATGCATCCAATTATGTAACAAGAAAAAGCAGCAATGTTTCAATATGAACACATTAAAATTTTTTTTTTCATTTTGCTTTGTTCTGAAGTTAATTCTTCACGGTAATAAAGCATTATTTCAAAATTTTTTATTAAAAGCATGCTTTATACTTATTTAACATGAAAAAAAAGGTAAAATCATAATGTCATGATGAACAGTGTAAAAAATAAAGTATTAGTTGCAATAAAAAAACATTGGAATTCCATTTCAATAACAAAATGGAATGAAATAAAATATGCTTTAAATATTTTTTAAAAATTTAATTTAAAAATATAGGAAAAATTATGTGGCAAACAAACTGAAAAAATTATATAAAAAGAAATATATTTTTCAAATATTTCATAAAATATTTAAATAAATATTTCACAAAGAAATATATTTCTCAATTTCATGGTGAGGTAAAAAAATCATTTTCATATTGTAATATTTTCAAGAGTTATCGCGGGAAAATGCCAAAATTTGCCTAATACTTAATTTTTTTAAAAACCCTGCAAAGTACACATTTTCATTTTCCAAACAATATACGTGACCAAATTTGAAAACTTTATGACAAATAACATAGCTTGTAGAGCACCAACTCGCACATATTTACACTCATTTTTATTATTAACTGGTCATTTTTACTGATTAGCTGATTTGTCGAAGATATTATATTTAATTACAGTTAAATTATGTAGATATAACTTCATATCCATGATTTAGTCAAATTGTCAACATTAAAGTGACGTTGTTTAAATTGTTTTACATATGTTCTGTTTATTGTGTGCATGAACTTTTCTAATAAAGACATGACATCATAATGCTATTAAAAAGTAAATGACAGGTCCATCCATTTTTTAAATTTCGCGATATTGTAATTTCATTTTTACTCGCTTTGTGAAGAATACAGATATCAATTAAACAGAAGCCTTCTTCTTTAGCTTTCAACAATAGGAAAAAAGCGATTATATATTTCATGAAGCAATGAAAACGATTTGAATTTTGAAGTAACAATATAATCTATTGCAAGATATTTGGCAATATATATATATATATATATATATATATATATACATTTTGCATAAATATTAAATGAGCATCATTGAATCATTGGAAAGATATATATATTTTTTAATTTTATGATGAAGTAATTTTTTTGTGCTGCAATACTTTCGAAATTTACAGTGAAAAACATCCAAGTTTCACCTAATTTTTGCATTTAAAGTTCTGATAAAAATTCAAAAAAAAAAAAAAAAAATCGTTTTCAGGTGTATATTTTTACCCTCCAAAGTGCCAAATTTAGTAGCTATAGCTGTAGCTTATAGAGCGTCAACACGCACGCACACACACACACCTTTATTATTGATAGAGACAGAGCTATAGACAATAATAACATTATTTCTGAAAAAAAAGGGCAATTTCTTATATATATTGAGAGTTGTATCATTCTGATTTTATATGTACATATTATAAACTTGTCACAAAATATAACAGATAAAAATAAAACCGGTTCCGTATGTACAATAAAATCCGCCGGTGCCACGTATGTACAATAAAATCAAAAATAAACCAACTTCAAGCTGGGATTAAAAACATAAAAATGCATACTTCTAAGAGCAACAAATGATTAAGACCGGATTGATTGAATTAACAAAAATGCCTCAATTTTAGAAAAAAAAGCGAAATTTACCAAATAAAAATCTTCGCGGAACAAGTTGGTCGCCAAATTAAGCTAGAATACAAATAAAGCGACAAATAACAAAATTTTACGCCAATAATATAATTGCCTTTTAATTTGAAAAATTTAGAAGGTAGTCGAAACTCTATTCTGAAGTATCAATGCATGATAATGTTTTTAAAAATTATTTTAATTTTGTTTTGCTTATTTTTGTTTTTAAAATTTGTTCTTAAATTTACATCTAAGTGATAATGTACACAACAAATGAGCGATGAGCGCGAATATAAACCCATTACTAAAACAATGAAAAGTATTGTTATAAAATACGCTTAAAATGGCTTAAACTTTTTTTAATTAGAAAAAAGAATGAAATTGGTATAAATAGAAAGCTTAGTTTTTGAATTTTAAAGTAAATTACTTTAGTATTTAAATACTCTCTCGAATTACTGGAGAAAATATTCGCATTTTTGATTAAGTTTAAATTAAAATTAAATTTGACATTTTAATTTCTTAGTGACCATAAACTACCCAAGAAATAACTATAAGTCAAATATGGCCTATAATCATTTCTTGGTATAGTCATTTCTTAATGACCATTTAACATATAAGTTCTAAATTCAACAGTCTATGAGATTTTATTTTATTATGCATGTTAATATCACGTAGTTAACACTTAGTATACCGACTTATATATCTTATCATAGTGAAATAAGTTACAGTAGTGTTAATTTCTTTGATATTTCAGTCACAATACGTAACGGTGTATGTCATATATTATCTAGTGGAACATTGAGTCGCAATACGCTAAGGTATAATTCCTTTTTTATTTTATTGTATAAAAAAATGAGCTTGTGTAAATGTAAAGAGAAAATAATGTAATTTTCAACAAAATTCGAAATTAAGATTTTGACGGATGTCCTCATTTCAAACCTCCTTGCGTCCGAAACCCATTTTTTGGAATTGTCTGTGTTGAACTAAAAGTATGAAATTTGGTACATAGATTTTACATCTCATTTGTAGATTTCATTTACATTTTTAACAAAATCTATCCAGAGGAAGTCTTATTTTTGGGACGGTGCGTGCACAAGCGAACTCGATAGCTACATAACGTTAAGAATAGGGATTGCAATACCGGTATACCGGGATACCGAATACCGGTATTTTGAGCCATTTGTACAATTTTGTAATACCGGTATTCACAAGTTTAAATACCGGTTTTTCGGTATTTACTAGAAATTTTTTTAATTGTCTCCACTATATGTTCAGGTATCGCGAACATAGCAAAACAGTATACGTTTTTTTATGTCTCCATACCTGGCGAAATTAATCAGCTAATTAATTGCTTATATCTCAATTAGCGAAACATGAATTATCCCTGAAAGAAAATTTATTAACAGCTAATTCCAATTTATTAACAGCTAATGCAACAATAAATTTCATGTTGCAGTCATTGAAAGAACAGCACACATCACTATCTGAAGAATTATATATTACATTGAAAAATCGCACAGAAGAAAGGCATACCGAAATAGAAAATGCCTTTTGGTATTTACATAATTATAATGATTTTAAAAATTAAAATGAAAAAGAAGAAAAGAAAATAACCAATTCAAATCTGATTAAATTTAGAGTTAATTTTCTTAAAATTTTTTACCCACAAACCTATCCACATTGAGAAGAATTCGGTTCAATTATCGAAGATTATGATGTCACTACTGTCGATAGTGAAAAGGAATTGTCTCTTAAACAAAAATTAGAATTAGCGATAAATAAAAAAATTCAAGGAACCAAAATACAATACAGAAATCAGCTATAATTAAAACCATCCGACGAGAAATCGATTTATTTGAAGATGAGGGATTTAGAGGTAAATACTTGGAAAAAGTATATCACGCATTGCTAGCAGTATCACCTACTAGCGTAGATGCCGAAAGAGCGTTTTCGACAGCTGTTAATTTTTACACAAATTACTTTTCAGGCTTAATGACAGTACAATGGATGCATTATGTTTTTTAAGATCACATTTCAAAAATTTGTAATAGTACCACGGACTGAATAGTGACATTTACACTTTTTTGTGATTTAAATAAATAAGATGTTCCTTTACTTTTTTTGTAATTCTTTATATACTGTTATAATTTATAAGTTACAAATTATTTGTTGTGATATTTACACTCTTTAACAAAAGTGGCAAATAAAACAAAGAAACACCTGTGGTTTCTTTCTTTTTCTAAAATTTCTAATACCGGTATTAAAACCGGTTTCCCGGTATTAAGATTTAAAAAAATACCGAATACCGGTATTGAAATTTTGGTCCGGTATTGCAATCCCTAGTTAAGAACAAGACATATTAAATTTGATACACAGATTTAACATTGGAACTATAGATTTAACTCAATTTTTTTGTATCCAAAATTTTGACGATTAAGTTGTAGACCTCTTTGACACGCTTTTTAGGAATTATGTTAGTCCGTGAATTTGATATCTCCAAAATACTTGGAGTAATACAGATGAAAGTTAATATGTGATTATAACACAGAATTTGAACAAATATACGAAAATTATGTAGATTTTTATGAATGAAATCTAGTCAAAGGAAGTTTGTCAGATTGGCTGTCCGAGTATACAAGTTAACCCTATAACTGCAATCATTAAGAGATAGATAGTATATGGATAAAATACAGTATATAGACTTAACATCTGCCCTAATGAATATTTAATAAATCTGCAAGGGGTTGATCGTCTGTCAGTCTGTACTTCCCTACACACGTAAACACGATAATTCATAAAAGTAGTGACTTAAAAAAATGAAATGTGTCGCTCAATTTTAGAATCTAGATTGTAGATCCTTGCTCATTTTTAAACTAAATCTGCTAAAGAAATGACCTTCTTCGATCTGTATGTTTGTAAACACGGTAGTTCAAAAATAACTATGATAAGTGAAATTTGTTATTCAGTTTTATCATTTATATAGATTTTGTATGAAATTTTAAATCAAATATGTCAAAGAGCTCATTATTTCTTGATTTGCGTTTTTACATGCATATATATGATAACTCAAAGACGTAATTATATAAATAAATGAAATTTGCTCTGCGATCTTTTTTGCTAAAATTGTAATTTTATGCCATTTTTCGATTTCAATTGGACTTTAAAAAAAATGTCGTCCAAAAAGCATATTCGGTTTTCAATTTATTCTCTGAAGCACAAGACGCTCAATAGCAGGACTCTAAAATAAATAATAATAGAGACGGATTAAAATAAAAATCAGCCCTCTAGGTACTTTCGATTTTGCCTCAAGTGCATAGTTTTATTCGTGAGGTAGAGGAGCATGACACCTTTATTAGACAATAAGCAAGAAAGTAACAAGGAAATCATTCACGCTGGTTCCTCTGGAAGATGTACAAGTCGTATCACTGACTCGAAGGCACACGGATAAAGAAACCTGAATGACCGGACCGCTGCAATAGCAACACTGGCGGGAACTGTGATTGAGTACTAAGGGCCTCCACCGGCCACGGTACAACCCTTCCAGAAGGAACCGTCATCGATGGGAGGAACCAGATGCCCTACCTTTTTGTGTATCCTCCAGGGTGGCGAGATCCAACCACTATACCGGAAACATCTCATTCTCTTTTCGAGGTGCCCCCCCCTGGGGGTTTCTGGAAGATGTATAAAGAATATAACCAGTGGACGTGGTCTTTCCAAAACTTTTTCGGATCTCTAATAAACTTGCCATGTCAGAGAATGTCTTGCATGGCACTGGAGTATATTAGTTAGGAAATATTAACGTTTGACTTGAATTTAGCATTTTTATTGAAACTATCGTAAAATCGTATCGATTAATCCACGGCATGCTGCTAACAATATCCCAAAATTTGAACCTGCATTTTAAATACGTTTTTTCAATCGATCGAAGCAAAAATTTGTTAAAAAAAACTACACTTTTTGTCACAAAATACCATACCAAATTTGTTATGATTAATCATTACATTTTTTAACTATCGCGTTTACATTTTTCTGAAAGTACAGACCGACAGACGGTCAATCCGTTATTGGTTTTGCCTCAAATTTTGATAAGTGTCTACGCTATATATGTTAATTCTGCGTACCTGAATTTTGTCTATCCGGATCTCTTCATTTTGCAATTATCGTGTTAATTCACATTCGAACAGCCGAACAGCGGGTTCTTCTGAATAGATGTTTACTAAAAATTTGATTACAATCTGCAAATTTTGTTTTAAGATCGTATACCAAATTTCAAACATCTAGCTCAAAGAGCTTCTGAGTTATCTTTTTCACATACAAACAGATGGACGGAATTTTTTTAAAAAAAAAAATGTGTTTTTCGAATTCAGAGAAGTTTAAAATGTGGTGATTTGTCAAAATCTCAAGTTCGAATTTTTTGATGTTTACTGAATTTTTTATAATAGTACGTATACGAGGAAGTAAAAATTGAATTGTATATTGGTCACATTTGATATGCATAGCGTAAGCACGAATTGACGTTGTGTTTTATTCAGCACCGTTCAAAAACATTTTTTAAAAATCTTATTTAACTATTAGTCGAGAAATTATGCACAATAAAGCAAATACTGGTTATTAATTTTAGAATATCAAACTAGGATTGCTGATTTTTTTCAGTAAATACATTTTAAAATGCCATACCTTAGATTGAATTGCTGTACTTTGAATATCAACTATAATGGTATGCCTGAAATTTCATGCTCTTTAAGACAGGCCAAATTAGTGATATTTATTTTACTTAAACAGTACCAACCATGTTATAGAGAGTTTAAATCATTTCCAGATAATAAAAGATTTCGTAGTAACAACATCTACACTTGCATGTAAACAGAAGGAAATATATATAAAAACAAAAGTGGTTATCCCTTGGAGACCAAAATGTTGCAATTACTAGATATCAAACTACTTGAATGTTTGAAAGAAAAAGATTAGATTACTTTTGCTGGCAAGGAGTTGAGAGAAAAGAAAGGATAAGAAAATGGTTTAAAATAATTTAAAATTTTTTCAGAGCAAAACTGTATAGGTTGAATAATTTGTGCCTTTTAAAAGAGACATAGGAAGCGCCATTCATTTCCTTGCAACTGATGAACAAAAAGTGGTCAATGGTTGAATTAGTGCACAAAGCCTCGTTTTCCGAATAGTTTACAAATTAGTCGTGCAATAAGCCTGTCTTGTTCTATTCTTCTGATTAATTTAATGATAGTTATAATATGAAGAAGTTTTCATTTGAAACTTGGTATTTGCTCTTATAATAATTTTCAAGTTTGAATTTTTTTCAAGCTGGAAATATAATTCAACTGAGAAATCTAATTTGTGAATGATAAGTATTCTGTGACTACAACGAAGACTTGATCTTGCAAGAAGGTCTATTTCTTCCTTTCGTAATATTTCTGAATAATCAGGAATCCATAAGAAAGAAATGTTTTGGTTCATATTTTTGATTGAAGGAATTTTTGAAGCGAGACGAATGTAATTAGATGCAATGTATTGTTGCCTATCCTCAAGAACAGCAGGGCTAGATCTGGTGCATGATATTGTGCACCCTAAAAAAGTCCAAAAGCATCAGTGGACTGTTTGTCATATCCCGTCTGGTAAGTCCCAGACAGGCAAGGATGTGTTCAGGTGAAGCCTGCACTTTAGAGCAAATGGTGCAAACATCAAAGCACTTGGAGCTACCAGAATATTTTAATGATCTAAGATGACAACTGAGGAAGCGAGTGAGGGTGGTTTGATCTTGTCGGCTGCAATCAAAGCAGAGAGCCACCCGGATGATCACTTCGATACCAGTGGTGCACTGGTGGAACACACTAAGAAATTTTATTCCTGTTTTTAGCGATGGAAAAAAGCTCTGTAAGGTGGGAGGTGCAGAAGGTATCAAAGCCTCTTCAGCACCGGACTTGGCCAGGAAGTCGGCAATCTCATTACCCCTGATATCAACATGGGAGGGAATCCATTGCAGGTGTATATGATGGGTCGAGAAAAGGTGCTTCAGTTTTTCAGTTTCTACCCTTGGTGCTCCAGTCTTTGACCACAGAAGCTGCTTATTTACCCCATCCATGGTTACGTCTTGAGATGCAATGTAATTTAAACGAATGTAACCAATAATAAGAATTTTCCTCGCATTCAAGAAGAACATTTACTATAAAAATGTATTCATTATTCATTTGATTTTTTTCGCCTTTGACGATCAACTGGCTCTTCGAAGACACTGATAGCATTTAATTTCAATTAAAACATTAAAACAGAACTTCAAAGCACTTCAAGGCGTCCATTTGGCAAAAACTGCTTTAGCGTTTGGCAATTTGAATTCAAATAGAACTTCAAATTGTCAAACACTATATCAATGTTATTTTAATTGTTTTACACATGATCGGTTTATTGTGTGCTTGAGCTTGCAAACGGAAACTGGTGCCATTATATCACAGTGCTTAATCCAGGTTTATACTGCTTATTTCTGTCGTAATGGGGCTGTAGTTAAAAAACAACAACATCACAGTGCTATTAAATATATAAATGTGTTGTTTATCTGTTTTCTAAATTCCTTGGTATTGTAATAAGAGTATTTTTTTTGTCATGTAAATTCTGCAGATATTAAATAGACTTTTTCTTCCTCAATTTTCAAGAATATAAAAAAAAATTATTTGATTAAATGTTTGAAGATACAAAAAAGTTATTTGAATTTCAACTCAACAATGTGATTAATTGCTCAAAATTAGGCAAAAAAATATATTTAAAAAAAATTGACACAAATTTAGGAAGACTTTGCAAGATCATTAAATTGTTATCATTAAAAACTCATTTTTTTATATTTTGAAGTGGAATTGTAGTGGAATATTTTCGGAAGTTATTATAGGAAAACGTCGAAATCCAGCTTAATTCGTATTAAATCAAAATTTTTAAAAAATCGTCCCAAGCTGCAAGTTTCCACCTTCCAAAATATATATGTGTCAAATTTGGTAACTCTAAAATAAATGATCTGGCCTGTAGAGTGCCAACATATACACGTATTCACCTGTATTGTTAAAAGAGATTGGAAAGGCTTTTAATTATCTAAATCATGTATAACAGGATATTAAACATAATGTTACGTTTGCATTGCCAAGATTTAAATGCACGAATATTACTTTAGATATATTAAATAAATTTTCTAATATATTTTTATAAATTTAAAAAAATATTTCATTAAATAAAATTCTTTCTTTGAACAATAATCATGGAATAAAATTTTTGATGAGTAATTAATTGCATTCGAAATCATTGAACATCCACTTCTACATGATTTTCAATTTTTAGAAAAATTTATCAAACTTATAAGAAATGGATGAAAAATAAAAATTAATTTCAATTGATATTTTTATTAAAATTATTTACTTTAGAAAAACATTACTTGTTTAATTCTACTTTTATTTCCCAAGCCAGAAATTTAATAAAGGAATATTATATTATTCAAAATAACTTGTTATTAAATTATTTAAAATTTTTGAAAAAAAAATTGTACAAATATGAACTACTGTACAGTATATGCTTAAAAGAAATTTTTGATTTCTAAGTATAAATTAACTTACAATAATTATTAAAAACTTTGCTAAATATTAACGACTTACGAATAGTTCTCTAATTCCCAAGATGAATATTCTCTTGGGTAAAAAAAGATTCTATTTAATAAAACGTTAGCGCAAATAAATTTTTTTTTACAAACAAGAATGGAAAATACTTTTATCCATTAACTATACAGTATTTAAAGTTTTATAAATAGAATGAAAGTACATACTAATGTCTACAAAGCGCTGACGTTGCTTGTGACCTCAATTCATGCCATGGCTTTTTTTCTACTTGTTTCTATTTACAGAATCGCCAGTTGCATCGTAATAGGAAATCTTCACGAAAACAGTTTTTGCTGATTTCTAAATTACCAGGAAAGGCGGAAATCATTTTTTAAAATGGAATTCGAAGGTTCAACAGATAGATATGACAAATAATCTCTAAGGGTTAATGTTTTTAGATTTTAATTTTTGGGCGAAATTACGATTATTTAAGATTCGAAGAAGAAAAAATTATCTGTTCTATTCCTTCTTCGACTTTCTATTCCACGCCATGATATCACTCATAATCTGTAGAACCACGGTATCCTAACGGTAAGGTCTCGGCTTCGGAAGCGGAGGGTTTCAGGTTCGAGACCCGATTCTACCGAAGAACCGTCGTCTAAGGGGGTTTGTTGCACGTTAAATCCGTCATGGCCAAACACCTCCAGCTGGTGAGGTGCTGTGTGGATAGGGGGTTGTCGGCTCAGGTGTCGTCCTCGTCATCTGAGCTCGGTGCAGAATTACGAGGTTCGTCCCAAAATAGCCGTAGTGTTGCTTTAAAACGGGACGTTAATATAACTAAAGTAAACTAAACACTCCTAATCTACGGTCAAACCAGCGGGAGATATCTCCTTGGAATTTTATACGTATTCTCTAACAAAAATCTTAGCCTTCCTTTTCCCGTATAAAAATTGTAGAGATCGATCAATAGCATTAATATACCGAATGCCCAAATTTTTACATATCAACATTTTATGCTTTATATTATAGTAAAGAAAACTGAATATACATTTTAGACATCTTTTTTAACTAGTTGAAACTCCACTTTGAAGTAGAACTCCAGTTTCAGGATTAGTTTTGCTATATTAACGTCCCTTTGTAAAGCAACACTAGGGCTATTTTGGGACTGATTTCTTAACTTTGAAACGAGCTCAGATGACTAAGACGACACCTGAGCTGACACCCCCCTCTCCAAGCCACACTACACCAACGGAAGGACGTTTGGCCCGGATGGATTTAACGTTCAACAGACCCCCTTATACGACGGTTCTTCAGTGGAATCGTGTCTCGATCCTGAAAATCTAAGGCTCACAAGCCGAGACCTTACCACCAAGCCACCGTGATCCACCGTAGAATAAGATAACATACGTAATTTCATATATTTAAGGGGTTATATTATTGAATAATCGCATTTATATGCATGAGAAAGTGTCATCAACAAGAAGTCAATCCTTTGATTGATTTGATTCGAGACTTTATCCGTATCTACACTTTTAGATACTAAATGTAAGCCTCGAATTCTATTTATCCAAGTCGTGCGTTTTTCAGCTATGCTGTTTGCCTACGTGCGAAAGTACAGACCGATAGACAGTCAACTCCTCGACATATTTATTTCAGAATTTGATAAGGCTCTACACTTTAACCCATTGAACGTCGCTTATCAAGCTTCTGAATCTTCATAAAATGACCCTTACTGCAAAAAGGGAAAGCACTGACGATTTTCTACATCGAAGTTGGTCTTAGAAAATTTTCAGAAAAAGATCTTCTAAGTTCCAGCCGATTTTAGTGTAATAATCAAAGACTTTCTACGTTCGAGTCGTTATAGAAGAGGTTTGTTAGGACGATTTTCTAGGTTCAACCGGTTAAAGGGTTAAATGAATAGGGTTAAATACCTAGTTGAAACCAACATTTGACGTAGAGATCCACTTTCAGGATTAGTTTAGTTTAGTTATATTAACGTCCCGTTGTAAAGAAACACTGGGGCTATTTTGAGACGGATTTCGTGATTTTGAACCGCGGTCAGATGACGAGGACGACACCTGAGCTGGCAGCCTCCTCTCCACACCACACCAGCAAGAGGACGTTTGGCCCTGACGAAGTTAACTTGTAACAGACCCCATCACACGACGGTTTCTAGAAACCCTACGGCTCTCTGCTTACCTAGTTTTACCTTTTGTCTTCACTTGTACTCAAGCATACAGAGACAGATAAACTTCCTGTGAATGATTTTCGTTCAAAATTTGATAAAAAGCTACAAAGACCGCATAAAAAATTCCTCTGTCTTTCTCATAATGTTTTTAAATTATCGTATTTACAAGCAGACAGAAAAAATTCCGAAAATTATGTTTTTAGAACATAGGGAGGTCTGAAACATAGATATTCGCAAAATCTCAGTTTCCAATTTTTTGACAATTACATTACTTTCATCATCTTTGGCTTTATTTGTATTGGCTGTGTGCATTAATTTTAAGGGATGGTTTTAGGTAAAAAGGCAACTTAATTATATAAAAAAAAAAGATGGTAACAAATGGATCTTTCAAAATACGCCGCATAGTTTGTTGCTCCCTTTTCCGTTTTTCCAAGTGATAAATCGAAAGACAGATTTTTAGAAGCTATCTACGAATAGATTTTTTTTTATATCCTCATGAGAATGCAAGCACAGACAAATGAATCATTAATCGAAATAGATGGAAATCAGAAGACATTATGTGGAGAATACATTGGATATGTTTGACAACTCAGTTAAGAGCTTCTGACTCTATCTTTACCGGTTTCACAACACAAGGCCAAACATTGTTGTACTATAAAATCATTTCGACGATTCTTTTCGCTTTAATTTAATCATTTTTGCTTTAATGCTCGACTCAGAAGTTTAAGTCAAATACAGAATATGGGCTTGTCATCATGAACATTCGGCATTACCCTTCGATATCGGTGGCATGCCATAACTTTTTTCTCTGCGGATTATTATATTCATCGATTGTTTTTCTCATGATCACGTTACTGCCACAACTCACGCCTCGTATTCAGACCATCTATATATATCTAATTAAATTACCCCTACTTTGCTATCTCTTAACTAGAGAAGAGAAAAGACAATCTAACTCGATAAATGACTCGATAGTACAAAAAGATGGCAGGTGTGAATCATTGGCAAGTCAAGCTGCAGTCAACGTATTTAAACTTCCCTTCTGAGTCTTTGAAGCAACTATTCATAAGTCATTCTTTGCTTTTCGATATCTCTCGGGTTTAACTCGTCCCGCACTCAATTTCTTTGTTTGTAAATCATTCCGTTGGCCTTTGTTTGAATGGAAATCGTTGACAGATGTACATATAATATTCTGCATGTTCTTTTTGTATTTGAATCTTCTTCTAGTAACCCTTCCACTTCCTTAAACTTTTTGGCTTGATATGGACGTTCTTTATCTACTGTGTCAAAATTACCTTTTTGCTCAGATGTTGAACTCGATGAAGCATAGTCACCATAAATTTCTGATAGCATTTGTGGACTTTTGGAGACTTTTTTTCTTCAAATGGAACCATAAATGCCAGCATATTGCATAAACTGCCAGCATATTGCATTTAATTGATCCAAAATTCTAATCCAATATTAATTATATGGTATAATGCTAATTGCGAGAACTGTTGAAAACTCCCTTAAAATCAGTGTGCACTTTCAATACAACAGAAAAATTTAACTCCTATTTATTTTACTATTACATGTTATGATTATTTCATGTATGTTTCACACTTATTATTTTTCACTTTTGGCTATTTCAGTTATTTTTCAAAAATGAATGGAAGTATACTTTCAAAATTTTATTTCAATAGATCAATACTTATCTTTAAACTCTTAATTTTGGATACCAGGGCATTTGCTTAGTCGTTGGTATACTTTATTTACACACATTTATATGTAAGCGGGTATACAATAAAATATCTTTGAATTGGTTGACTGAAAAAAAGGAACAAAAACATCGAACGAAGCCAACATACTTCTGATGCACCTTTAACAATGTTATACATTTTATTTGTTTTTAGTTAAGGAGACATGAGAAAAAGATTTAACCTTAAAATAAAAGATCAAATCTCAGCCAAAAGTAGAACAGACAAGTGGCGAGGTTTACAAATGGCAGAAAATGTAATTGCAAAGTATATAAAGACATAATCATAAAATCTCAAGAAGCTTATAGCATTCCTTGCTCCATTTAAAAGTTTATGCTCTGCAATATTTTCTTAAGGCAGCTAACAATCTATTTCAATAAACATCGTGTATTTTATTTATCTTCGAAATCGAACATTATTGGACTGTTTTTACGACTGGGAAATAAATTGGAATTAGAATCGTATTTTCTAGACGTGGTGTTTTCTCTATCTCTTGAAAGATTTCTATTAAGTCAGTTCAAAAATGCCCTGTTTTTTCAGCTGTGTCGACATCCTACTTCTACAGACCTGCGTCAAAGAAGCTGAGCAAACATTGCCAAGCTGCTTCTTTAGTTTCAGTTCGCAAAACGCTTGGGATGATGTTGCTTTTTAGCCTCGTGTTCGAACTTCAAGGAAAAAAAAAATTATTGTTGGAAGGTACAAAAAAAATTTGTAGCGAATATTTTGTTTAATGATTATTTCTCAGAAAGTATAAACACGAATATACGACTTATTTGTTAAATAGGTTTTAAATAAAATAAACAAGAATAATTGGTCAATGCAGAAAAAATAATTTTTAACTACCATCTTTTGCCATTTTAATATGAAAAAGTCATGTTAATGTCAATAAACTAGTGGGAATTGTTTCCCCGAAATTGTTACCCCCTCTCACATACAATAGAGGACCTTGCGAATTCCTTGCATGGCAATGACGAACAATAATTACGAAACGCAGATTTTTGGCATGAATTTACCATTTTTGCTGAATCTATCGTGCGAATATGCATTTTGGAGGCCTATATTTTCGACTAAATAAATTTAAAATTCACACGGAACTGCTATTGTAGTCACAAGGTCGTGTATCGAATTTCCTTAATTTTAGTCATTGCATTTATGAGTTATTGTGTTTACATGCATGCGAAAGTACAGATCGACAGACGGCCATCATTTAACAGATTTGGTTCAAATTTTGATAAGAATCTATATTTAGATGCTAAGCTTGCGTACCAAATTTTATCTATCTAGCTCCTTATATTTTATAGTTTCATAGTTAAGGAGATTTTATAATTATAGTTTCTGAGTTATGGAATGTAGCTGTTCACAACGAACAGTTACAGACTTCCTCTGAATGGATGTTCAAAATTTGATGCGTATATACAAATTTGTTCTAAAGTTCATATACTAAATTTCATCCATCAACTTCAAAGCGTTTTTGAATTATCGTGTTCCTATACTGATAGATATAATGCCAAAAATGTATTTTTTTCGATTTCAGGGCGATGCAAATTCGTTAAAATTTTAAATTTGATGATTACTATATATATATATATATATATATATATATATATATATATATATATATATATATATATATATATATATATATATATATATATATATATATATATATATATATATATATATATATATATATATATATATATATTGTAACTTCGTATACGAGAAAGTAAAAATACTTTGAAGAATATTATGTTAAAGAGTTTCTTCATTTTTGCATTATGACAGAGTTAGAATTAAAGTTTAGCCATTTAGAATAGAAAATACTAGTATTTATAAGAACATAAAATCTGAGCATTATGCATAATCACGCACTGATTACTCCGATCTGCCCAGAGGCACATGAATAAATCTGAATAACCGAACCATCGCGACAGCATTGGCGATGTTGAGTCCTAAAGGCCATCACCGGTCACGGTACAATCCTCCCCATAGGAAGCATGTTCACCATCGGTAATGAGGGTAGTCGATTCCACACCATTTTTGTACCCATCTGAGTGGCGAGAACCAACCTCCATACCGGGGTTTCTCCTCCTCAAAACTGAGCAGCCCCCCCCCCTCCCAGTGGGAATGAGCTTAATATATAAGAAAAACTTAGGATACTATATGATAGCAAAGTTAATTCACAAGAGGAGAGGCAGGAGCAATTCTGTCATTTGCTGTAAACATAATTCAGTCATTTTAGATCATAAATTTACTTACAGTAGAATATACTTGTGATAAATTATATATCTTCTCACTTATAAAATTATTTTTTTCTCACGAATTTAATTTTTAAAAAATGCTGCTATATTTTGTTACACATTTTACGGGGATTTTCCAACTCTTCTTAAAATTTAGTGACCATAATTTTAACTGTCTGATTACAATTTAACGGAATGACGAGAGGAATATTCCAAACTCAAATACCTAGTCCGTGTTGCCAATTGTCTCTTTTTGCTTTTGGCCAATCCACCTCGCTATTCTTTTTCCTGGTCATGATTCAGCAAAATCAAAATCGTCGTTAAAACGAAAAATTCGGCCAAACTGTTTTGAATAATAATAAAGGAGGTGATTCAACAGAAGGCTTCATTCGTCATTTACAGTTTTTTTATTACATGTAAATGTAAAACAAAATTTGATAAATATTGGAGAACTTAAAAACTACCCTTTAAAGGAATATTGTAACCAGTAATGGTATGAATTATATAGTTTATTTACTATAGTCGTGGTTAAATAGTCAATTTCAAAATTGTTAAAATTAGGCTGTGTTTATTGGTACAAAAATGTTTTAACTCTTTTGCACTATAATGTCTTCTCTCAGTCACCATTCAAGACGATGCATCATTTTGACATTTTATTTATTTATTTTTTTAAATTTTAATTTTTAAAAGTACCTACAGAATGTTTAAAAGATGTAGATTCATTTTTCAGGGAAACTCACCTTAAAACAGTTGCATATATATATATATTTTGTAGGACTCAGAAATCACTACTATTTTAGAACGCACATTTAATTACATTTAGGACATTTAGGATATATATACATTAACATAAAAGAATTGAACATTCAGTAGATTTCGTCGAATACGTCGCGTCTCGTCTTTCGTCCAGATCCGTCTGATCTGACACGTCTTTACTCTCGTCCAGATCCGTCTGATCTGCCACGTCTTCACTCTCGCCCAGATCCGTCTGATCTGCTACGTCTTCACTCTCGCCCAGATCCGTCTGATCTGCCACGTCTTTACGCTCGTCCAGATCCGTCTGATCTGCCACGTCTTTACGCTCGTCCAGATCCGTCTGATCTGCCACGTCTTCACTCTCGTCCAGATCCGTCTGATCTGCCACGTCTTTACGCTCGTCAACTCCGTCTAACAACCAGCAGATGGCGCTCGCCAACAGGCGCTCGTCACTACATATATATATATATATATATATATATATATACAATTACATTGTCATAATCATTAAAATAATCTTGATATACTAATATTTTAAGTAATGAAAGCTCTATATTTATACGACTAAAATTAGTGAAACTTGAATATTATCCTTTTTAGCAGAGTTTGAACGATTTCAATAATTGTCTAAATGACGATCCATCAATCGATTTATGACTTTCCAGCGAAGCGGATAATGGATTGGCCTACATTAATGAAATTTATAAAGTTTCATAACTCGGCAATTTTGATTACAGAATAGAATTACATTCTTTTTCAAATGTTAGTGTATCAGAATATTTTACTAAACATGACTACAAAAACTTGGAAATATTTTTAAATAATTAGATTTTACATTTTTTTTTTCAGCAATCCATTTATAATTCTAAACGGCATAAAATGTATTGCTTAAAGTCAATTTGGGATTATTTTTCCTAATCGGAAGCATTTCTGATTTAATAGATATTTAGTACTGAGGTACGATTAGAAAGGGGTAGTAAAAATATGTAATATCTCAGCCTGTTATTACATAAACTATATAACGTTAATTAGTAAATCGATGGTAATATCAATTATATCTTTAAAGGAAACATATGGTAATATGACTAATGAAAATTTTAATATTTATTAACATTACAGATAGTAAATGAAATTATTTTAGAAAAGAATGAAATATTTACTTTCTACATTTGTAAAAATAGGACAACACATTTTTTGAAAAAGATCTAAGAGAGATTTTCTTCAGACTTTCTGCGGATATCATCTTACCTGGAATTGCTAACACTTTGGCACAGAAAATGAAAATTTAAACCAATGTATGTTTATTACTAATGACAATACAATTACATGTTTTAATGAGTACTGAGTGTTAGTTATTCGTTTCGCTCATTTAGCTGATATCTTTGGAACTTAAAGATAACCTTTTGTAACTGATTCCACTTCACTTTTTTGAGTATGAAATTAAGAAAATCTAATGATTATTCAAATTTTGATAATTGACTCTAAGAAAATGAAAAGAATATGAACCTAAGAATAAGAATGAATCTCTGTATTTTAGACCTCTCTGAGAATAATAATAATAAAAAAATCATTTACATACATAAAACACTAAAGTGAGTAACGCAGTTCTTATTATTTATTGTTGAATGGCAACAGCCAAATGTAAACAAGTCGCTGTACGAACGTTTCAGACTGCTTCATTAAATGTTTTTACAGCTGCAATTAATCCAACGCCTCGACTAGCTAATTAATGGAGCTACAAAGTATTATTAGAAACGCTCGAACAAGAGCATATATAAACTTCCATTTATTCAGAAAGATGCTAAGAAGATAAAAGAAGCTAAGATGATAGGCGTCAAATGAAAACTGAAACGAGTTCGAAAGTAGGCTTAGCGTATTCACTGCCTGTTGACTCATCTGTAGTTCAACCCAACCATCTATTTAAATACATATATGCCATCGTCTCTATAATAGTAAAGATATACCTAGTTTTATTAATTAAATAGATGGCGTAATTAACTGACTCTTTCTTTTCTGGCTGGAGTGAACGCTGTAACTGGCGTCAGAAAAGCAATCGCTATGCATTACTCACGAAAATTAAGGTTATCATTCAAAACTATTATCTCAATTTTTTTTTTTTGCATCGAATTAAAATTCAAAAAATTATTTTTTTAATCATATAAGTTTTTGAATTTAATTTGATACATAATCCGTAAAATATTTTCAAAATTATGCTGAAATTTAATCTCGTCTAACAAAATTTTCCGTCGCATTTTTTTGTCGGTGTTAAAATAAAGAAAAAAAAATTACTTTCTTCGAACATTAACACAATTAAAGTAGGATTTTTATTTCCACTTTTATTTTGCATTACATACACTTTTTAATTTGTGCGGGCAATAATTTTTAGTAGACTTATTCAATTAAAATCATGTTTTCCAGTTTTATTAAATAACAAACTGAGATTTAAAAAAAAGCATTCTATGGTAATAGTTTGGCAGCATTAAAAAATCTTGTTCTGGAGAAGATTTAAGTTGCATATTGGCAGTGGCGAATTTATTCCTTTTGTTTCCCCGGGCAATGAACATTATGACATCTCTTATTTAATAACGGACCAATTTTGTTTCACATTTCAACACATTTTAAAATAAATTAAGACATTAATAATTTATCTTAGTTTAATTTTTTAATAAATAAATTTGTGAAAATATTATAGGTTTTTTTTATATGCTGCTTTTTTAAAAAAAATATGTATGTATAATTTTTTCCATAATGCATAATGAAAAAATGCTGAAATAATGAAACTCTGAAAGAGTGGTTTATAACTATTAATTAATTATTTACTTACTAATAAGTAAAAGAATTACAGTAATGTTACATTATAAGGAAATGATAAGCCAAACGGATGAAGAATTAAAAACTATTATTTAGCGAAATCTGTTTAGAACATACCGTGTGACAAAACAGAATTTGTAAAGTGGAATGCGGCATAACTGATATAATGAATAGTCAAAACTTTAATTTATAATAAAAAAGTAATTAATTATATTTTATTTAATGATGATTTTAATAATCTCACATTATAATCTTTATAATTCAAAGAATTCTGTATTTTTTAGAAATTTATTTATTTATCAACTAGACAAATAGAGTTTTTTAATTGACTCTCTGCTGCCCTTTAACCAGCAATTTAGGAATAATCGTTTATCTTTACCATTCGACAGAACTTTACACAAAAAGCGTCACATTTTGTTAGTATATGAAGATGTTCAGAGAAAATTTCCTAACTGTTGTAAAGAATAATTGCATTTATTTATTGAAAAGATGGTTATAAAAATTTAAAAGCTTTATATTAATTCAAAAACAAATGAAGGATTTTGGAATAAGATGATGAAGGCGTAAGATGATTGTTTCCTTCTTATTTTGCTAGCTGCCTTTTCGACCAGCCGGTTCGGCTGAAATATTGATTTGTTTAATTTCAAATAAATCTCATATGCATAATTTGATGTTCATTGTTCTGTTAAAAAAGCTTTCCTATTTTTACAATATACATTAAAGCCGTGTTATTTTAATAGTCTTCCCCCTGATTTATTTATTATGTGAATGAACCTTCCTAATAGAGTCAAGTCCTATGACATCATAGTGCTTGGGTCATCAAGTACACAGGTTATCTTCCTTCTGATTGCATGTGTTGTCTTTCAATCTACCATCACTGCATTACATTATACTTCATATAAATTGTACAGATGAAGGAGAGAAACTTTCTTCTTTCGCTTTCAACTATGGTAGATAATCACGTGATTAAATACTTGATCAAATAATGAAAATTATTTGAATAATGAAAATTATTACTAAATTCGTACCATTAAATTGTTTTTCAAAATTTTAGAACGCTGCAAAAATTATATTTACACAATAATATTTTGGATGTTTTTTTTAAAAACTGCAAAATTAATTAATTAAAATTACAAAAGACGCATTTCCCTATAAAAATGGGAAAATTTGGTTGCTGTAGGTTAAACATTCTTCCTTGAAGAGCATCGACACACACACATACACTCACCTTTATTATTAGAATAAATAACGAACTATCATTTATTATTTATATTAATTTAAAAAAAATTTTAACAGATAAACTGCCAATGAAATAAGAACCACTCATAAAGTATTTTATAAATATTGTACTGAATTAAAAAAGGAAGAGAGCAGATAATCAATTTCAGTATCAATTCAACATGTTTCATATGTATGTTTAAGATTAAGATTGCACGAAATTTTTTTTATTGAACTGTAGGGCATTATCTTAAGTATTTCTTGCTGACCAGTATCCATTATTTGTTATTAATCAATGAGTAGTTTTATCTTCAGAATTTCATTATCATTTTTCCAATAATAGACAGTATAGTCAGTGATGGTACTAGGGACCCTAAATTCAAAGCGACCGCAAGTAGCTCAAATAAAAACTTTTATTTTCCTAATTGGGAAATAAATGAATTTCCATGAATGATAAAATATTCTCTTTTTCGTAAACTCTTTATCAAATATAATTGGTCAGATTCCTATATACATCATTATGCTCATTTATATGAATATTTATAAAATCGAAACATCTTACTTGAATAATATTGTGGACAAATATGAATGCTGTGTAATCTGAATTCACAATCGATTAATAAAAAATATAATACATATCCACAAAGTTAAAAAATATTATTAACATGTTAAAAATGTGCGGAAATATGAAACTAAAATGAACATCTCATTAAAAGAGGTCGTCTTTGTAAGCCCTGCCTAAAACTACAAAATACCTAGTTTCGCCTCTGATGACAACAAAAATACATTTGCGAATTTTACCTTGAAGAATATCTATTGCACAAAGTATTATTTGTAATAGCCACCACTGGTTAAAATTGTTTGTCCACTCATTTCTTGCACTAGAAAAATAAAATCATCGTTTATGAGCAAGCTTGGGGATTTTGTTTAGTTGGAAAAAAATTATGACAGAAAGATAAGATATGAAATGAAACAAAATAAGAAAATTCTACCAACAGAAAATATTCATCTCCATGATATAAAAAAAAAAAAAAAAAAAAAAAAATGCTTCACGTATTCAATATTTAAACATTTTAACTGAAATATGATTTAATTATCCAAACATTATATTGTAAAATCGCTGAAATAGGGCTTATTAAACTATAGGTCAAGTAGTGTTGATCATAAAAAATGTTAAGAGCGAGAAATTTCTCGCAGAGTTATACCAAACTCCTTACCATTTGGGAGTGAAAATATAAAAGAAAGCAGTCTCAACTTTGAAAAATTCCTTCAAATTTTTGATTAATTATTTTCTATTTAATATTCAGTTTTTTACTACTAATTATTTTCTTTTTGTTTTCCGATTATTATTATTTTGGTAAAAATGGGAAAGCAGAATTTTTTTTCCTCGATAGACAAAAAAACTTTCTTTATGTTTATATTGTAATATAACAAGAAATGCTTCGGTTTGTTCGTGCATTACATTTTTTTTTCTCTCTTTTTATTAAGAGGGTCTGTTTAGCTCAAAATAATGACAATTTTAAGAATAAGAAACAACTGCGTCGCCATCTATCGGTATATTATATAACAATTTATTATCTTAAATAAAAAGAAAAATATATTGCAATGTAACTTGGTCCCGCCATCTATTGGTGAATTTGAAAACAAATTTGGAGAGACGAAAAAATATTTTGAATTCTATATTTTCTTCATAAATTTATTAATCATAAAGTCTATTTATTAACAAAGGTAATTTTATAAAGTATTTATTTTATAGCTCACTTTAAAAGTGTCGAATAATCGTATTTCATCGTACATTTCTTGAATTTTTAATATCATGAATGTTTCTATTGTAAAAACGTGCGAAACCTTAATGAAAATTTCTTGTGTTATTTCATAATACATTAATAACATATTCGGAGAAAATACTTGGAATAAGTCAATATTCCAAACATTCGAAATATACAAGAAATAAAAAGTTAATACAGAAATAAAAGCACTCGGAATCAGAAGATTGTTTTCAACTATTCCAACGATTATGTTCTTGATATATAGAAGATAATATTGGATAATTTAAATCAAAGTTTTATATAATAAGAGAAAAATTCTGCACGGGAAACTATTTCGTAACAGTAAAAACTATTTAATTTAAACTTTTATTTCTATTTCAAAATGTGTCTTGTAATATTTTTCAAATATAATACAGTTAGTTGTATAATTATCTTAACAAGAAATGATTTTAAATGGAAATTAATAAAAGAATATTATTACCAGATATATAAAAAAACTTCACAAATATTAAAATCTTAGAGAAATATTTCAAAATATGAATATGATTTACTTACAGAATGTATTATTTACAGAATCCACTTTTACATTTTGAAACAGATTTGCTTATTAGTTAATTTATTTCCTCTAAAGCAGAATTTTGATACACTTTTTCAAATAATATCTGGATGCTTCAATTTTAATTTCTTAGACAAAGCAAATTAAAATTTACAGAAAATATTTTATTTTTAATGAGAAATGTGATGAATTTTTAGGAATTTTCTTTTCCTATTTGAATTGATGACATTTATTTGCCGATTATGTTATCAGTCGTTACTGCAGAAGAAAATATAAGATTGTGTTTTAAGTACCTTTAATGCCTTAACTTTTGAGTGTATTTAAGAAGAAAAAAATTACTTGAAAAGGAAACGAAATAATTTATTTATTTATTATTTTTTGTTGAAAAAGCAATTTCTTTTGATATTTTGCTATCGCCCATTTTTAAAATATTTTGTATTTTGTTTCCATGGTAATGGTTTTTATTTTACTAAATTTCTGTATTATTTTAATTTATATTATTCAAAATTTTATCACTATGTTTTGCATTAATTCATATTTGGAAATTGAATCCATATTCATTCCATACTCATTCATATGATTTCTTACTTTTATACACCTTTTTTTAAATGTTTGCATATATACTACATATTACGGATGGAAAATATTCTAAATTTTGAGTGGATTGTCGCTGATTTTTTTATACGAACGTTTAACCCTTGATTTCGGAATGCCGGTAGCAGTTGAGGTATTAAATTTTAAGTAACTAAAAATGTTGATGATTTAGGTTAAAATCTGACATTTAAAGAGATAATTAATTGGTAGTCAAGTATTACATCTAAAGGCATAATTTCGAAATAGAAAAGGAAGTTTTTATAATTGAAAAGCTTGCCGCAAAAAAAAAAAAAAAGTTAATTCCATTATGGGAGAGTTTTAAGTACTATCTTGGTGTGGAAAAAATTCGTTGGTCGTTGTCCCAATCATTAGTTTGTGTGTGTGTGTGTGTGGTACGCCAAAAATACAGCGCCAAACTAGTTAGTTTGTCGCCAGACGAAAGGTACTTCTGACGCTATTTCCATTCTGTTAATTATTTAATGTTAAACTGTAAAAAAACTCCCACTCCTTCCAATAAAGGTTGTAAAATATAATATGTAATGGAACTAGTCAGCAAATACGTGTTACCAAATTATACGTGAATCGTAGATGAATTTATACCAGATAATGTACTAATTGAGATAGACGTTACAGAGGAGGGAATGTAACAATAGGGAAACGTAATTATATACTTGCAAAGCCAAAATACAAACTAAATTATATTTTTTCAGTAAAATATTATAATTTCTTCTTCTTCTTCTTTTTTTTTTTTTTTTTGAGTAGTAGACAAAAAAAAATGCATTTTGTGGCAAGAAAACAATAATCACAGATTGGCTAAGCAGTGATGGTTTGTCAATTCAGAAAAAAATATTTCATAAAAAATATAGCCAAAATACGGTTTTTAAAAATGTACTCTACCTCTAAATAGTTCAACATTTTAAACTCTTATTATTTGAATTATATTTTTGAGAATTACCAACAGGTATTTTTTCGATGAGAGACATCTAGCAAAAGAAAAGAAATATATACTAGAGCAGATGAGTTTATATGGGGCAACACGAAGGTATAAACGTAACTAAATTATAAGTAACGAGGAAAAAATGAAGAAAAACAAATCAAGACACAAAAAAGCGAAACATAGTATACAGTTGACCTGTGTCATATTTGAGTTGCTACCTGAGCATTTCAGATACAGCTAAATTCAGACGAATGAATCTTGTTTTCGCCTTCCGCTATTGCGTAACATGCAAATTTTAGGGTTTCTGGCTGTGACTAGATCCCTTATTTATTAATTCATTTTATTTTGCTCTCTTTCTTTCATCCGTTATTTATGGAATTTTGAATTTAGTAAAATAATGGAAATAGAATTAAAAATGATAAACAAACTTTTCAAATAATTACAGAGATTTCTACAACTCTGCAACTTTAATAGGGCAAGTGGTTTCTGGTGTCACGTCATCTGTAAGATTTACTTTTGAGTGCAAATACTTTTCTGATATATAAAAATAATTATGGAAATTTAATGAAATATTTTGACACAACTTAGAATTTAAAATTTTCCTAACATATTTTTTAAAACCATTTTTCAAAAATTTAAAAAGTTGAAAACTTGAACTACCTAGGTTTTGATGTAAATTTTTCAATTAATATTGGAAGCTTGTATACATTTTTATCATTTTTTCACTTTACAAAGGCATTTATTGAGAAAAATTGGTACAATATATATATATCAATCACAATATTTTCTATCATTTTATTTAACTTTTTTCCCATTTCCGTCCAATTAGTCTTCAAAAGATCGTCTTCGATTGTTTTTGATCCTCTAGGACGCTATTTGCCATTGATATTTAAAAAATGCTACGTAATTACCCCCCCCCCTCTGTTTTGCAAAATTATCTACATTTTCCCTACATACATATTTTAGCTTTGGATTCCAACTGCATAGCTATGTCCATTTTTTTTAATGTTGCATTCTTATTTATAATGAGGTTTTCCCTAAATACATATTTTGGCTTTGGGTTCCAACTGCATAGCTATGACCAATTTTTTTTTTTTTTTAATGTTGCATTCTTATTCATAATGCATTGCCCTCCCCCCTTCTTCTTTGCTGTTTCAGCAATTCTTGCTGGGAACTCTAGACCGAAGGCTGCACCTACCTAGAAACATTTCTGCAATCGGATCTTATCTCAGAAGAAGGGAATGAAAATTCATAAGCCTTAACCAAGACCGACGGCTCCGTGTAATGAACCCGCGACGCGCGAAAGTGTCAGGCACCGACTGGCGTTCACTCAAAACCAAGGACTTCTCTTTGCCCAGTCATGGTGATGTGTTTCGCTTCAACTCTGGCCGAAGCGGGAATATCGCCTGCACTAGCGAATTTTTCCCAGGACGGGGTTGCCGGAAAGTCTGTCGCGATTTTTGTGATTTCGAGTCAAAAGTTAAGACAAAAGGTGGCGGGAAGACAAAAGTGTACTGGAGAGGAGGGAGAGGGATTGAAAACACGATTTCTCATAATATCCAAAAAAGCTGTTTGCTGCTTATTTTCTTGTATAATCAGAGTCGGATTTCTGACTAGGGTGGAAAGGTAAATTGAGTAAGGAAGTGTATTACCTATTTGCCACATAAATAAATTCGTAATAAAAAATCATTTAAAAAATGTAATATTAGGATTTGAGTTAATTAAAGTACAGGATTAGCATAAACAAATGACCGGATATTAAATATTTATATTATCAAATCTATTACACATAATGCAATCTGTAATATATAAAAATACAAAAAAACATTCCATTTTTTTCAGTCACAAATGTTCGATGTGTGAACGTTTCGTAACAAGATAAATATCTAATTTACAGTCAAGTTATTTCCATGCATTTTAAAATATGCATTTTCAATGGTGCTTAATGCACTATTCATGCGTTATTATAGCTCATTGACTATTTTTTTTCTTTTTAGCAAACGGGTTTAACAAGGCCTTTGATGTAACTCCATAAAAAGAAATCACATGGAGTAAAATCCGGGGATTTTGGTGGCTATGTGACAAAGGGTAAATCAGTGCTACTTGCATGTCAATCCAGCGTTATGAAAACTCCTCACTTAAGTAGGCTGCAAATATCCAAATCCTAGAGGTATAAGGCTCTATATTGCTGAAAGAAAATTATATAATAAATATATAATACTTTATAAAATTATAAAGTACTATTCTAATGTAGTTATGGAAATAACCATATTTCCATCATGATAAATGCCACTTGTTAAATGATGTTCAAAGCAAAATTTCGGACGCTTATTTTTATTTTCCTGCATCGCTATTTATTTATATTATATGTAATAATTTTGAAGATATAATTTTTTAAAAAAAATCATTTATTTATACTAATCTTATAATCGGTTATTTATTTATGATGAAATAATAACAATTCATTTAATTGGTGAATGTTATATTAATTATTCACTTAAGTGACTTTATGTTATATTTTACTTGATAAGTCTAGTAAAATAACTTTTAATTTTATATTTGCTTGTAGTTATTATTTTTTTATACACTATCATGATATCTAAAGGTTTAATTTGAAAGTAAAAAAGTCATTAACTAATATCGTTAATTTTTATATCAAAGTTAATTTTTTATTACAGTTAAATTTTTTTTTAAATTTAGCCATCCAGAGTTTGATAAATTTCTAAGCTCTGCATCTCCCAGAGTCTAAAGAAAAACTTCAATCAATTTTGGAATTCCCTCTCTATTCGACTGAACCTGATAACTAACTAACAAATAGGCTAGAAAGATGAAATTCGGTATTTTATCCTTACATCTAATCTTTATTATACCTCTATCAAATGAAATCCATCATTAGGAAATCTAACTGTCTATCGGTCCGTTGTGCATATAAACACATTAGCCCATAAATATAATTGTTTAAATATATATCAAATTTTGAACCAAATCCATCAAATGGCTGACTGTCTTTATGTATTCACAAGTATGAGAAGATAATAAGAAAACGCAAAAATTTAGATGCATTAATTTTTAGTGTATGTTCTTTATACGAAAATTATGTATCTGTAATAAAGTTTGGACCCACTAGAACAAATAGAACTGATTCCAAAATCCATATTTAATTTAATTTACTACAATGTAAAACTAAATGCTAAATGTGCATAATTAATATCATTTACTAGCCGTCTTTGGCGACTAGCTGATAATCGGAATTAATCGCAAGTTAAATATTTTACGTAATTTGTTCTTAATTGCGTTCTCAGTAAGATATTTTTAAACTTTGAATTTTGATTGTCTTATAACTCATACTTTTATGAAAGCCTCATATCGTTTTGTTCATTATATGTATTCCTCATCATTTCTTTTATCACCCCTATAATTTGAATTTTAATTTGAAACGGAAGTGATTAAGCTTCAATTAATACAAAAATATTTTTTGCTAAAACCAAGCCCGTTTTCTTTTCTTTTTTTTTAAATATGAGTCTAGAAAAGACATTAGTCCAGCATTGAAGATTTTTATATGCTACAGAATTTTTTTAAATAATTTCTGCAATATTTAAAAAAAATTATTTAATAAAAATTTTTCTGATTCATCATACAGTTCAGTTTTGAATTTTGGTTTCAAAAGGATTTAAATGACGTCAGTTTAAATTTCAATCAATAAATATACTTCTGAAAGAATGTGGTCTAAATTTTATGCAGTCGTTGCTATCAAATATATTCAGCAAAATATTCAGGACCCTCTTTTTAAAATTAAAAAAAAAAAACATTTCTGCCTTCTTTAACCAAAATTTGATAGAATAATCGAACTTCGAATATCATCATTTCAGGACAATCAACAATTTCATTATTTTGTTTCAATTAGTCTTGGAGATACTTTTAGAAACGTATTTTCTTTGAAGCGGTTAATGAAATGATTTAAAATTGCGCGTTTTTAGAAATAGCGAATTCGGATTTTCATATTCAAATTATTTTTTATCTCAAAAGAGTGTAACTTTATTTTATTAGCGCTTTCAAAGAACATTTTATTAAATTAGTTTTCATACGACCAAGTGTCTCTAAAACAATCTGTAATTCATCAGAACATTCATTGATTCCAACCATATAAAATATAATTATTTACCTCATTTGGAAGATTTTTTATCAGGCAGGCCTATGATCAGATATTAAAACAGTATTATTTTAATTGTCTTACATAAATTCTGTTCATTATGTAAACGAACCTTTCTAACGTTCTAACTAACTATATCAGTTCAGTGTCATTATACCGCTGCTAAAAACGTAAATGTGCGATTCATCTGTCTCTTAATTTCGTGGTATTGTAACTTCACTTTTTTTTTATTTGTTTTGAAATTATACACATATCAAAAGAATCTTCCAATTTCAGCTTCAAGGGAAGAAAATTACGTGATTAGATATTTGACGAATCAATGAAATAGGTTTGAAATTCAGAGTAACAATGTAATCCATTGTTGGAAATTAGGCAAAGAATTATTTATTAAAAAAATTGCCAAAATTCAAGAAAATTTTGCACGATAATTCATAAAAATTCGCAAATTGATATAATTAAAAATACAATATTTTTTATTTTAAAACGTTGTAAAATTTATTTTTGTACATTAATATTTTCTGATGTTATCGCAAACAAAGTCCACCGAAATTTAGTTTAATTTTTAATTAAAATTACAAAAAAACTTCTCTCCGAGGTGTGCATTCCCACCCTCCAAGCTAGGAATGTGCTGAATTGGATAGCTGTAGATCAAACAGTCTGGCCTGTGGAACGCTAACACACAAACACATACACACATCTATCTTTATTATTAGTAAAGATGAAATTTATTATTGGAAAATGTAGTCTAAAATATTTTTGAAAAATGATTAAAAAATTTAAAAAATTATACGGTTAAATAATATATCTCATAGGAAAGATAATTTCTTGAAATTTATGGTAATGTAAAAATAATTTTTGTACTGTAATATTTTAGGAAGTAATTACAGTAAAAAGTCATAATTTTACTTAAATTTTCATTGTAGCAGTTGCATTACTCTATCTTCTCTTTTGGATAATAGATGGCGATGCCTGATCTGATACGCTTTCCATAACGCATTGCGATTGTAATTAATGAGATGATATGCTATTCTGTTAAGTTGCACGTATTAATAACTTGTCTTGTCTTTCGCGCTTTGGGGGAAATGAGATCACTAAAGAAATGTTCCGAAAAACACGGATCCTCTTGCTTCCACTGCACGGATCACAATGATCAATACGTGGGCACTTTCAATATTCGTAAGGCCATCAAAAAGCGAATTCAATCAAATACGAGGATTTTCCTGAGAAAGATCACTCGCGAAATGGAAATAAGTGACCTATCAATGTGACAAAAGGCGAAAAAAAAGCTTGGACTAAAGCCTTACAAGTTCCAAACAGTTCACAATGATCAATACGTGGGCACTTTCAATATTCGTATCAATATTTCAATATTCGTTTCAATATTCAATATCAATGTGACAAAAGGCGAAAAAAAAAAGCTTGGACTAAAGCCTTACAAGTTCCAAACAGATCACAATGATCAATACGTGGGCACTTTCAATATTCGTAAGGCCATCAAAAAGCGAATTCAATGAAATGCGAGGATTTTCCTGAGAAAGATCACTCGCGAAATGGAAATAAGTGACCTATCAATGTGACAAAAGGCGAAAAAAAAAAAAGCTTGGACTAAAGCCTTACAAGTTCCAAACAGTTCAGCTCCACACTGAAGAAAATAAACTCGTGTGGCTCCTAAGATGCCGAAAACTTTTGAGAGGGCCGCATGTCAGAGCTGGGAGAGATTCCTTTTCATTAATGAGAAGCTCTTTATCATCCAACGACCTCATAACTCCCAAAGCGATAGTTCTGGTCTGCAGACACTTTAAGCGCCTTGGCAATTGTTGAACATCGCCACCATCCTTAACCGATTTTTGTCTGGGGCGGAATTTGAGAAAGCGGCAAAGCACCTCTGGTTTTCGTGGATGATGGAGTTAAAATAAATCAAAAAGTGTACCCAGCGGGACATTCTAGAAGCTGTTGTACTTCCGAGAGCCGAAACGAATTTCAGCAAAGTAAAGTGGACCTTTCAACAAGACACTGCACCAACTCACAAAGCCAAAAATGCACAAGAGTGGTGCAAGGTGCATTTTCCGGATGTGATATCATCTGGAGAGTAGACGCCGGATCTCAATCCAATGAATTACAGTGTATAGTTTCTTTTGGAGTCTAGGGCTTGCACTAAACCATACAAAAATGTGGACTCACCAGACGTTTCGACAGGAATGGAATAGACTAAAAGAAGAAGACTTGCGGCCCATTGCTGAAAATTTCAATAACCGTTTGCGCCTCTGCGTCGATGTAAAGGGCGGCCACTTTGAAAGCAATTGAATTTATTTATTAGTAAAAATCTACTCTTATTAGTATTTATTTATTTATTTTTTATTTATTATTATTATTATTATTTATTTTTTTATAATTTTTTATTATTGTTTTTTATTTTTTATTATTTTTTTATTATTTTTTTATTTATTATTTTTATTATTATTTATTTATTTTTTATTATTATTATTTATTTATTTATTTTTTATTATTATTATTTATTTATTTATTTTTAATAAAGTTATACTAAAAATTATTTGTCCGAGTTTTTCTGCTGTAGTTATCAGTATTACATAATAATAAGAGAAAGTCGATTAGAGTTATGTTCCACTGGATTTTCTTATTGTTCTTACTTTTTTAATCATTGTATCAAAATTTTAAACCTGATTCTTTAACATTTCCGCAATTATTTTACTGATAACGAAATAAAATAGCTACATATGAAAACATTTTCATCAAATTCAATTATTTAATTTACTATCCTGTTTATTCATTGTAATTATTTTTTAACTAATTAAAACAGAAATTTCAATTATTTTTTACATGTTTAAAATAAAACTTGCCATTAATAAGCATTTAACTGCCTAGTCTTTCTTATGCATATAATTGAAATATTATTAATTTCATAATTTTTTACTATACACTACAGGATAAAAAAACTTATTTCATTCAATATTAGATATTTCTTGAAATCTAAACACAACTTTTTGTAATGAGAAATTTAAAGCAAAATTATTGATGTATGAAAACGTTACAGGAATTTTAAAACATTAAAAACCTATAAAAATTTGAACTTAAGAGAAAATTCAAAGACATTTTTTTTTAATTCATAAAACTTTCCTAATATGAATGTTAAAATAAAATGCTATCAAAATTTTCTCTGCAATAAAAAAATAAAGATAATAAAGATGTATCATATTTTTCCATATAATAATTGTCTTCGCATGAGTTTATCCACTTATAATTTTTAATATAAGTAACTGGCATTCCAAAACATAACATTTAAGGGCGAAAAGAAAGTTACAAGATGTTCAATACGCTGCCATCCCCACATTAAAGATTTTTTTTAGAATTATTAAATATTAATATAGATGATATTTGTTGAAATATTACAATATTTGTTTTTTCCTATATATTCTCATATAATGTTTTTTAGATGTGAACTTTTCATATTACACTTAAGTGAAATTTTAGTAAACCCGCTGGAGAAGTCTCCCTTAAATTTCTAATTTGTCGTGTAATATATGTATATTATTAACCGCATGCAATTCATGAACAATAATTAAGAATAAATGGCGCAATACGAAACGCCATTTTTCTGCGTTAATTTTTTTATTTAAAAACGTAGTATTGCGTGCACCGAAAATTTCAACGAAGTAAGGAAATCCATCAAGTTAAGATCCAGAGAGCGTGGAAGTTGGTCCACATGCCCTAGGAGATCCGGTAATACCTTACACGTTTGTTGCTCCACATTCAATATAACTAAGATTATATACTATGTCGAATGTAAGCAAAGTAGTAAATTCAGGAAGTTTAACAAGAATTTTGTTTTCAAACAATAGTCGTAAATCTTGTTTGAGATGCTGACCTAGATTTTCGAGTCTATGAGTCCTGGTCTATGAATGAAACATAAATACTATGATAACTGCTGCTCTTGTATACGCTACCAACATTCTATATTTTTTGCAACGGTTCATGGACACCTTATATACCTTATGGGCTCATCTTAGATAATGTCACAACCTAGAGTTAAACATTACCAAAAATTTTGTAGAATCTCATTGTTATGACCTTGAGCCATGATGTGATATCATAAGGCAAAAGCAAGATGGAGGATCTGTAACATGTTAAATTAATAGGATTTTTTTTTTTTTTTTTGCATATTCCGTAATAATGAATTGATCGTTCCTTTCTGCTCACATAAAAATTAGGGATCTTGAGTAAGGCCATGAGCTCAGATTTTTATTTTCAGAATCCCGAATACTAGAGTTCTATGTTTTAAAATATAATAAGGAAAACGATTACATTTTAGACTGCTTTGACTGATTGAAATCAAAATATGACACAAAACTACAATTTTAGTGGGAAGATCGCATATCAAATTTAATTTTTCTTAATAACGTTTTGTGTTATTGCGTTAATATGCGTGAGAATATACAGACCTATAGATGGTTTTGGTTCAAGATTTGATATGGATTTAGAGATGCTAAAAATGAGTACAAAATTTTTATCTATCTAGCTCTTTGTGTTTTGTAGATATCGTTGCTCTCTGATAACCCATATAAACTTCCTATACTGGATAATCTGCAGATAATCCAGTATAATCCAATACTGGATAATCTGCAGATTTGGTATAAAGATCAGATACTAAATTTCATCCGCGTCATAAAGCATTTTTGAATTATCGTGTTCACAGGGGGAAGTGATTTATGCAAGTGCGTTTTACACATTCAGGGATGATTGAAATTCTCGTTTATTTATCAAAATATCGAATTCAATTTTTTTTGTCGATAACAGCACAATTCGAATTTTGTATGTTTTGTACACTAGAAAATAAGAATTAACAGACTCGGCATATTTGATGTTTGCATGAGTTCATCGCACTGATAGTGCGTTTTATATTGATTTTCCTGTTTTAACATTTCATTATTTAGATTTTGTTTTTGAAAATGAGCTTTTCAGAATTCCTTATGTCTTATTATGACATACATTATACTGGCGATCTATATATTCGAAATAAAAAATAAAAATATAATGAGAGTATTAACCGTTATTAAAAATTCATAATTTAGCAGGAGAACAGAAAAATGAAAGGAAAAAATGCTACAAAGATACTGAAAGAATCTTTTTAAGGATCTATTTAAAGCGAGGAAACAGACATACAGTTCCTAAAATCATGAGATGGGATTATAATGAAAGAATTCAAGCACGTCAGATAACAGTAAATGAAGCTTTATTCCACAAGAAAATACGAAGCAAAGGTAAGAAAAACACAACCCAGGAATATACAGCACTCGTAAAAAATCACAGCACAGGCAGATCAAAAGTAGCAATAGCATTCAGAGTGCAGCTAGTTTCTAAAGAATCAACACTCTAAAGTAAGAATTCAATTGATTTACTCACTTCTGTTCCTTGTATTTATATAGATATTCTGATAGGATATAAAATTTTCAAGAAGAATCTCAGGCTTTCTGTCCTTTATAAAGTCAAAATTCTTATGCTTTCCAATCATTACTCATATACAGTCAAAAGTAATTGATTAAAGTAATTAAAGTAATTGATTTTCAAAAATACTTATGTTCAGAAATTCAGCATATCAGGAAGGGAAGCCATCTCAAAATTCCGTTTTCATAATTGTAAAAAGTAAAAGCAAAACTTTGTCTTCATTTGCAATTATATAAAATTTTTGCAATTATTTTTAGCCATTATTTTAAATTTTTGCTGATAGCCAGATATCTTCATCTTTTTATTATTTTATTTTAAATTATTTTTGAAAAGTAGAGTTAGTTCCATAATACATTTTTAATAACAATTTCAGTTAAGAGACAGATTATGTCTCGGAATTAGAACGGCAACAAAATGATTTGCTAGAACTGTCAAATCCCCCTCCCCCCCCCAAAAAAAAACTTTTCTTGCTTGTACAGAGTGGTTAAAATTTAAATGACCTTACTCAGACTTATGTAGACACCATTCAGTTTGGTTGATATATTTTATTTAAACTTTACAGACACATAATCGAACCATGGGAAAAGGAAATCTGTAATAAAAATTAACAGTTTAAATTTCGACCACAAGGAGAAAAGGTAGTGCATAAAAAACAAAACATATACATTCATAAAACATAAAATTTTATTTAATAGTGCAACCATCACGTGTTCAAAGCATGATATAGCGTATTCAATAGCAGCGCGAAGTGCTTCTTGAGGAATTTCAGCAATATGGCATGTTATTCTTGTCTTCAATTTAGGCAAAGTCCGTAAGCCTTCTCCATAAACTCGATTTTTCAAGAATTCATGCAAAAAGAAATCACAGGGATTCAAGTTTGGAGGAAGAAGAGCCGTGGCAATCAGAAAATGTCTCGAAATTATCCGATCGTCTCCAAAATGGACACTAAGCTATTCCTTAAATTGTCAGACAATCCAGCTGTAACACTATCTTGCATGAAGACATGAGTCTAATAATTTGCACTCTTGTAAGGCAGGAATGACTCTATTTTGGAAGCTCACAGCAATGGGCCCCCATCACGGAAAACCTTTTAGACCTTGAGGCGTGTTCTTCAAAGTAAAAGAATCCATGAATGAAAACTGCAGTATAGCCACATGATATAGTAATGCAATCAGAATACAGATGCTGCTCATGCAAAAAGCTAGGATTGTCACCCATATTCGACAATTTTGAATATTCACTGCTGCGTCCAAGATCAAATGTGCCTAATCTGACCATAAAATGATACAAAGCCAAGTTCCATGTACTATTCAACGACTATTACAGCCAGAAATTGGCAAGCAAAATCAAAACGTTTTCCTGATATTGAGGGCGCAGCTTTTGCATCACGTTTTTGATCTTTAAAGGGGATCGTAGAATCTTTAACACAATATACTAAGGAAAACCAATTACGTAACATCGTTTGAATAATTGTCAAAAAATATTGGGAACCAGAAGCTTTATCAACTACAGCAATAGCGATTTCTTACACACTTTCATTGGAAATCCATTGCCACCCTCTTCCCAGTAGTGCACCCCGTTCTCTAACTTCTTCATATTTAATAATCATCTTTATCAATCCATTCTTTGACATAGGCCTTCTATTTTTATTTTTGCTTGTCATTTTGAATCGCATTGTCTAACTTAAATTAAAAATCTGCGTATCTATTGTTCATTAGCATAAGGAATACAGATTATTTCTTGTTAAAGAACTAGACATCATATTAGTTATTTGAAAAATTTTGAACGAAATTTTGAAAATAAACTTCTGAAACTTATTTAAAATGAAATTTGAAACAAATTTCTAAATTAGAAGGCTTTTGATTTATATTCCTTTTCAACCCCTCCCCATATAAAACATTTCTCCGAATTTTTTAAACAGTTTGGGCTTTATATTAATATATTTGTTACATGGGTATTTTTCCAACTTATTTTATTCAAAAATTAAAAAAATATAAATATTTTATAAAAAAAAATTTAAAAAATAATTATTTCTGTATTTACAGAAATAAAAACGTGCAAGTCGCAACAAGTAAGTTACCGCTCAAGCACGCAATGCAGAAATTAAAAGTTTCTATATTGTTCAATATTTATTTCTAAAACCATTCTTGCAGCTCAAGGTGCGAAAACGAAGCGTATGAGTTTGCATATTTTGCGCGAGCCTTCCAGAATTGGTACGACAAATTATATCTGTATATAATTATATCTGTTACCCCACATGTGCGCACATTCGCGTTTGTATTTTAATCTCATTTTGTCTTCAGCTCGTCGTTAGATGTAAAACGAATGTTCAATCGAAACATTTATGTTTGGTTTAGTATGAGTGAGTGCTTTGAGGATTAGAATTGCATTAAGCATTTATACATTTTAATCGTTATCTTTCAAAGTCCTCTCAACCCTTTGGATATGTCATCGATAGGTTTTTTATCCTTTAATTGTGCCCATTTTCGTAATTTGACCAGCTTATTGAATCAATTATTTTATTGCTATGTTTAGCAATGACCATTCAGTAAGTTCAGTTTTACTTCAAAGTACTGTAACAGTAAAAAAAAATTCGAATTCGAAATTACCACTTTTTATCAGTCCGTGAACTCGAGTTAGACAGATGCAGTTTAGTATATGGTATTTAAATCAAATGTATAGATTTCGGTTAAATTTTGAACGAAATTCGTCTGTCTATCGAAGTACAAAAGGACATTATAACTACAAAAGACAAATAACTAGCCTTTTACTAGCATAGCTACAAAAGACAAATAACTAGCCTTTTACTAGCATAACTACAAAAGACAAATAACTAGAGCCCTTTTTTTTAAAAAAAAAATTGTTAAAATTTTAATTAATTAAAAATTAGGCGAAATCTTGGCATTTTTCTGCGATAACTTCGAAAAATATTATTGCACAAAAATAGTTTTTATACCATTTCAAAATTAAAAAAAAAAATTGTTATTTAAAAAAAATTACTTTTGGTACCAATTTGACATCCGTGCAAATTGTTTCTGAATTTCGGTAATTTTTTTTAAAAAAAATATTTGTTCAATATTTTCCAATAATAGATTACATTGTTACTCTGAAATTCAGATCGTTTCCATTGTTTTATCAAATATTTAATCGTTCTATTTTCTTCCATTGTAGAAAGCATAAGAAGAAGGATTCTGTTTATAATCTCTGATTACAAAATAAAAAAAAAATTAATTTACAGTATTGCGAAATTTAGAAGATATTTAAGTTTTTAATAGTGCTATAATGCCATGGGATGTCTCCATTAAATATATTCATGCATTCAACAAACAGAACTTAAGTAAGATATTTAAAATAGAGAGGCTGTAATGTGAGACTATGTGGCGGAAACATGGTTATAAAATTATATCTGAACGACTTTCTGAAATCAAATATAACCAATATTCCTAGGAAACTAGCTGATCGCCAAAAGTTGTTTTGAAGAACAATGAATTTTCTAATTTTTACAAACCATAGGTCCTATGAGTCATGTTTAGTTAGATATTCTTAGGACACTAATATTTAAAAAAAACAATAAAAAATGAAATCTATGATTGCAATTTTCAAGTTATCATGTGAGAACATTATTATTTTTAAGTCATTATTTGTCTTAATTTATTTAAATCATTAACCTGTTTAAACCGGTTTGAAACAATCACGAGTACTTCTGTATCTCTATTCCTATATAAAAAAATTATATATATATATATATATATATATATATATATATATATATATATATATATATATATATATATATATATATATATATATATATATATATATATATATATATATAATTTTTTTAACTTTTATTTTCAATTTTTCTAGCTGGCAAACAAAGTTTTGGAGTTCGACTGATTTTGAGATGAAATAACAGCTATGATGTCATAATTCTACTTCAACCTTTTAAAAACGCACCTGTTGTCAAAGAAACATAGGTAATAATAAATCAATATTGGTAAAAGCAGGTCAACCTTATAAAAACCCATCTGTTTTCAAAGAAGCATACATAATAATAATGCAATAGGTAACTGGTAAAAGCAGGTAAAAAAAATATGTGTGATTAAAAGATGATGAAAATTGCCATTTATGCTTTATTCATTGCCTACGCGATTTCGAGCTTCAAAACCCCCTAACCAAAACAACAAGAGGTTCTCACATGATAATAAAAAGAAAGATTGACTCTGCTGCGACTAAAGGTTAGTGAGTTATGAAAATTTGAATATTACTATCTTATAAAAACGTGCGATTGTTAAACCACTTTATTGAGAGTCTCAAAGAAAATACGCCAGTCAGAACCGGTAGATACCACAATGCTCATTGGTCTAAATTATGAAAATGTTGATTGTTCTCAAATTATAATATTAAAAACTTCGTAATTTGATCAGTTTTAATCGCAAAAGATAGAAATGTTTTTCACTTTTTTAAAAGTTGGAGTGTCAAGAATATTTCACAGAATACAATCCCTTATGACCGAAGGATTGTATTAAATCTACACTTTGTAGTTTTTTCAGAAATGTTTTGTCTGACATAAAATACGGTATGTTATTATTTACGTCATATTAATCCTTTGAAAGTAAAACTAAAAACTGAATTTTATGTTGAGTCACAGAAACTTTTTTTAAATAATTTTTTGAGATATTGCATAAATTGTATAAAAAATATTATAGTGCATATAAGACATCAATGCTGAACGATTCTTATGTATTCTGTCGAATTCCTATTTTTTAAAAATGTGTTTGACTGCAGCAAAAACAATTTTGTTTTATTGGAATTTCAATCACTTCATCTTCAGTTTAATTTTCAGATTTTACTGCAGCTAACAGAAAATAGAAAAACATAATAACAACGTAAGGCTTCTATAATAGTATGAGTGATACGGCTGTCAAAATTTTAAAATATTTTGCTGAAGAAGTCATTATGAAACCAACCTATATAAAATATTTAAATGAAAATTTTAGTCGAAAATACATCTTGGATTTTCACACATTCGGATTGGACATTCACTAGATTTAGTAGAAATGTTAGATTCACACAAAAGATAGATGTTTATAAATGTTCTTACCCGATTTTAAGCAGTTGGCGCCTATTATCGGTTTTCTCTATTATTTTACGAAGCACACATTTCATGTATAGGACTCAGAAAATCAAAAATCTAAGCACTCGTGATGTTCACAGACTTGCTCCAAAACCATAAAACCATAACTTGATGCTAGGGTTGGGAAGGAGGGGACAGAGTAACGGAAAAATTTTGAGAAGACCACTTTTCCCTTGGTTTTCATTTTTTGTTCGCAAATGCTTTGAAACATAAGAAAGAGTTACAATGCATGCTTCGTTACAAATAATTAATAGTGTCATTTATTAATTAAGAATGTTTCCTTTGGCGTATTCACAGGTTTTCGCCAACTTACAATATATTGGCGCCTAACCGTTAGTAAATGGAATTTAGGGCAGTTAAACCATAGGAAAGAGAGAGATATTAAAGTACTTTATTTTTCTTTAAGGATATTGGTAAATGTTTCTTGAAAAATAGTTTTGAGTTTCATTTTCTTAAAAATTGATTCAATGATTGATTACTTACTTTTAACAGTGGATGGAGTTGAAAATTCTTTTTTAAAATTGACTGATTTCATATTTATGCTGTGAAAATATATTTAAGTTATCATTCACAATCGAACTAAAATCCTCATTATTCTCCAAAAAGTAATTATAATTTACTGTAAAAATTTTTATGCTGTTTTTTGAAAATCGTTTGAAATTGTGAGTTATTTTTGATAAAACAAAAGATATTAAAATTATTTTATTTAATGATTTTCACATTTTAACTAAAAAAATTATAGAAAAAAGATTTTCAAAATTGCAATTTTATATAAAAAAATTTTATCTTTAAAAATATATATACGAGCAAGCTGACTTCATAGTTCTAATTTTAAATAATACATACTTTACTTAATACATTCTAACTTTTGCTGTAAACGTTAGATATGTTACAAGTACTTGAGCACCGCTTCCAAATATTGAAATATAAGAAAAGTTTTAATAAAAGTGCTGTGACAATTTAGGAAATATTTAATATCTTACTAATTATAAACTATTTCATTGACAAGAAGGGTTACTTAATTTTTCGCATTCGTTGAAAATATCGCTGACATCTTAAATCCTTCGATTTTTCATTCGAAGTTAGCAATCGGAATCTTTGATTAAATTTCGCATCAATCTTTAAAAAAAACTATTGATATCGTATAGAAAAAATTATCTTTTGGCTGATTAAAAAAATTTTGTAATACAGTTTAATTTTTCAAACAACAATTAAGACTTAAAAATCGTTTGTTGAAATTGATTTTTAATTAAAGAATAAAATTGGAAACGTTAGAGAATTTTGTACTACATAATTTGTTCATATGAAGTATTTTATATTAAAAAAATTACAAATGTTTTTAAAATATGCTCTCATTTATATCGCAATAATATTAATTAAATAATATGCCCCCGAACAACTCTGGATATACCAGGTAGTATTAAATTAAAATCATTTTAAAATTAAAAAATAGCTCATAAAGGACACCGATTTTGTTCCATGCATTTTTTCTTCAATTTTTTTTAATGAATTTGTAAATATATTTATAAGCTACTTTAAAAGAATATTGTTCATTATTTTAGAACTGAGTTTATACACTGCAAAGTAATGCAATTTTGTATGCACGTTACCGCACGTGCACACAAAAATTAAAAGAAAACTTCTTTTAACAGAAAAGTAAAATGGATGCATCAAGCTTAAAATATTTTTATATTACGATGTTTTGAATTGGAGGTTCAATTCTTTTTCACTTTTTTCCCACTACAATTTCCAACTACTTTTCAATTTATTTTTTTTTACTTCCCATGACAAGATGGGTAGATGTTTTCTACTCAAATTTAAAGTGTTATATCATATTTTATTGGATTACAGTCAATGCTTCAAAATGGTTATACAAGAAGGAAAAAAAATATTGAAATTGAGCAGCTGCTATGTGTTAAATGCCAAAAGGCGAGAGTAAACGCCAAATGCGGAATGCTAACTTATTAGATTACAATGAAGAATATATTACTGCATTTTACCAAGAACAAAAATGTGCCGAGTCTTGATTCTAGTAAGGATGTCTGAAGTCCACGAAGAATAGCTTGGGGTAAGCAAGTCTTCTTTCAATTTATTAATATTAATAGTGTCGGAATTTTACTTTTTTTATGTTCTTAATTCAGAATAATTCTGTTTTAAAGAAATATTAATTTATTTTGTTTGGCTTAGTTGTAATAAATTATGAATAAATTGTTTACAAGCTAAATTTTACTAATCCTTTCTCGATCACTCAAAATATATAGTTAATAAAGCTTGCATTTCTTAATCACTGTTTATTTTATTTATATTTAAAAAAATAATAATTTCATGAAATTTTTAACAGTTATGGATTTTATTTCCAAAAAAAAGACGAAAGAAGTTTTATCGAAAAACTTTTAAAACCTGTTTTAATGATGATAATACGTTTATCTCTCTCTCTTTTAGGAATATAATTATAGCTCATTTTACATTTTCATCAACTGTAACTGCAAAAAATTTTGGTTATTCGAATTTGAATAATTACTTAACTGTAAAAATTTTGTATGCAGTTGGCTAATTTATTATTATTACATTCAAATTTATGTTTTTTTTTTTTTTTTTTTGTTTCAAGCAGAAAAAAACTCTTGATTTAATAAAATAAACAAGAAATATTTGAAATCTATATTTACGCTGTTGTAGGAATTATTTAGTGAACCATGAGTGAATAAAATTTTAAAACTTCTTGAATAGATTTAGCATATTACTGCATGATTTTTTTGTTAAAAATTCAACAAGTCATGTTAATCTATATAAGTTAGAGTAAGACTAAATAAAAAATAATTTTAAATTTGATTCGGAACTTAAAATATATTAATATTAATTAATTAAAAGCTTAAATTTTTGGTTATCTTTCTTCTCTAAAAATTGCTTTCTTCAAATAAAAAATGCAATAGACAGATAATTCTATGAAACCATTAATAATTTATTCTTATTTAATTGAAAGTGTGATGGTAGTGAAATGATAATAACGAATTCCAATTCAGAGTAGGATTATTGTAAATATTCGTTTTAACGTAATCTTTTTACCCTTCAAGGTAGATCGTAATTTCTTAATTTTAATTTAATTCGACTTCAAAATTTTTCTTAAATGGTCAAAAATATTACAATTATTTCAATTTCAAAAAATTATTTTAATAAAATTTTTCATATTTCATTAATTGTGAAACGTGCTTTTATTGTTTACCATACTTTCGTTCGGCGTTCTTTTCTTAGACATTGGTTGTAAATCTTTCAAGCATTGACTCGTAATAAACTGCCTTCCCAAGGTCAACGAAAGTGTATATTTCGATATTTTTAGATGTTCTGTATAAGAAATAAGATAAAGTTGCTCGTACTTTATATTCTTAAAGCCATGTTTTTTATTTACCATATTATTCCAACTTTATTTTGCTCTGTTTTTAAATATTCTTTCGTCAGATGTTTATCTGTTTTTATGGAACTGAATTTTATTCATTATTTTTATTTAATTTTCTGCTCTTTTACAAATAATAACCAGTCCCGATTCCCGTAGAATATTTAATAAAAATGCATATTAATTTTATTTTTAGAAATTGTATTTATCTACTATAATTTAATTTTTATTTTTATGTTCACAATTGTTTTTCAAAGGCTTATTTTATTAACTTTAACTACATAAATTGTATTCACTAAGAAATGTTATTTTCTTGTTGAATACAAAAAAGTTGATATTATGTTTTAAAATGTTTGTAAAGTACTGCATTCCAAACTAAACGACTGAAAATTTGCAGTAACTAGAAAAAGTTTGATTTTAAATGCATTGTTTTAACCACAATTCTTATATATACAAAGAAATATTTGAATTATAGTTGGTAGCATTCAAATTAGTGCCGTTACGATAATGAAAAGTAACGTTTCAAAAATGTTTGGTTTTGTAATTTGATTCATTGTAACAAATAGAGTATTTTAGTTATTGATATAGCTCCTTGAAAATATCACTAGTGTATTTTAGAATAAATATAGAACCATTTTTGGTTACTAATATTTATAAGCTGAGGAAATAATAACTTTGAAATCTAAAAGACTTATGCAAAAAATCAACTCTCAGAATTTAATTAAAAATATCATATAATATTCTGTAATCATAAGAATTATTTTTAATAGCACAGACAAATATTACTATTGGGAAACATGTTTCAATAAAATTATATATGCAAGATTTTCTGTTTCAAGAATCACTGAAATACAATCGCTTGGCTAATATATATATATATTCCTTCAAAAAACTAATTTATTTTTCTATTTTAAAATGAAAGGTCATATTATTTGAAATAAGTGCAAACTATTAAAATCATGGAAAAATACTTTAAAATAAAACATTAGATAAATACTTTCCATGAAATATAGTTAGAATGAAATTATTTATCGAATGATGCATACTTATTTATGATTATTTTTAAAAAAACAATTCTTTTATTACTTCAAAATGGCAGATCATTGCGGAAATCGCCAAACGATAAATTAATTGGTGGCTAAATTTATTCTAGACGTGGCGAACGAACCAACATTAATGAAGGGAGAAAGATGATATAAAATATTCCCTACTATACGTTGTGAATTCCCTAGCTGAGAAATGTGCTGATGTACGCGTAGAGGAATTATGAGTCAGACAACAGTTGTTTGCAAGATCATTGTGTTATGAGAAACTTGTGACAATCCTGAAGAGTTCACGAGACTACCACCAACAGTATGTGAAGAAAAAAAAAAAGAAAAAAAATAAGAGTAACGTATTTTTTTGGCTCCCATATTTGAAAAGAAGAAACGAGCCACGCAGTCCGAAGAAGCAGACGGGCTACCCACAGATTCAAACAAAAAGGTAGCATATTTTTATTTAAAATTTTAAAAAATAATCTTTTTATACAAAATTTTATGATATTTGTTGGTTTAAAATAATCTAAATTGCATTTAAAAAGTTTATGAATCATTGTGTTGTCTTTTTTATCCGTCGCAATATTACCCAGTTAAGTAAAAGTCGATGTTAGTTGATTGAATTTAAATTTGATGCTACGTAATGATTGAAAAAAGGAAAAATCGTACAAAATTAGAAAATCTATAATTGTAACTAAAATTAGCAATGAAAGCTGTCTGCACATTTTGGAAAATAATCTTTTTGGGTTATTTATAATCAAATTTAAAAAAATATTTTTCGGTGATATTAAATTTATGATTTTATTTAAAATCTTTAAAATAAAAAAAAAACAGTCTCCTTTAAAGACTGGAGCATGTACGATTTTGTTTTTCAGTTTTTAATTATGTAATATTGATAGAGATATGTAGTGTGGAATTTGTTTTATCACTTTGATCTTTTTAACTTATTTAATAAAGAAAACATTTATTTTCTTAGATGATGATATCAGTTTTATTAAAATTAATTACAGTTCGATGAACTTCGGAAGTAGAGAAGAATAAATATTTAAAAACCTTAAGAACAGTAAAATAAAACAAAAAAAAAGTTGCTGAAAAAATGAAGTCGAATTATTAATTTATTTTTTATTGTGTCACAGAATTTCATTTGAATTTTGCAAGTAATATGCTATAAAACTGACTGTAATCTTTTCTTTTCACTTAAAATGTAAACATTAGGATTTAATTTCCATTCCTTAGTGAAATATTTTATGTTTGCAAAAAACATAAAAAACAAAATTAATAAAGCTTGTATTATAAATTATCATTTCAAAATATTTTTACTACACAATCATGCAATTTAAGATTAATTATATTCACGTTTTTCTTATTTTAGAAATATACACACTTTTATTTTAATAAGTATAATAGTGTTTTTTATTGTATAATACGAAAATTGATTTGGTTTGAGCTGTTTGTATTTGATGTTCCCATTATAAAATAAACTGTTTCACCATCTTACATAAACTTCAGTTACATTAAAATTATCTTTCATTAAAGGTAACTTTTATAGCGTTAATTGTCAAATCTATATAAAAAAAAGGAGAAAAATTCTAACCTTTTGTCCAACATTTAATTGAACAATAAACATTTTTTTCTTAATTTTTTTATCCTTATTTCACTTTAAAATTTGCTCTTAATTACATAGCAGCAATAATGTGCACACAAAAAATGTATATAATACTGCCGCATATTATTCAGTTATCAAATAATAAATTTAACTGAGAATTTATTCAGTTATTAATCAATAAAAAATATCTTTACAAAAAAAAACTTAAAATACTTTGAAAAATTCATTAAAATTAGAAATAAATATTATGAGGAAATAAAAGTTTTATCACTAAAAAGCTTATTTTTTAAATTTTAAAGTAATTTAAAAATATTTATGCAATATCTTTCTTTGAAGTTACTAAGGAAAACCTTAACAATTTTAGTTAATATTAAATTAAAAATTTAATTAAAATTCACAAAGATTCATTCTCATTGATCGCCTTCTATCTGAGAAGTAGCTACCTGCCAAATTTGATTCTTTAAGTTCAACGATCTACACAGTAGAACGTTTTACATGATTTTTAATCATACATACCGCTTCATGCATGCTAAATAACATAATTCACAAATAGTATGCCAACTTATCAATATCATCATGCTTAAAATAAAATTCTATGGCAAAGCCTCCTTGTTGTATGAAAGTAATGTGCTTCTAAATGGAGCCAATAAATTTCAGTGCAAAATTGATTGTTTCAGTTGTTCAAACTCAGATGGAAGTGTATAAAGAAAAAAGAGATACTGAACGTTTTTATCAACCTTTATTTGAATCATTTTAAACCTGTGTTTTAAGTATTTAACTACAATTATTCTTTTGCTATTGCCAGAAAATGTAAAAAATTCAAATGTTTTGGAAAATCGTTTTCTTTTGCATTTGTCTATGCTGTAAAACATAAAAATATTTTTCACTTTAGTTTTGATTACTTTTCAATGATCGTTAATCCCCCCCCCCACCCTTATAATTTATTATTTGTGTAAATTTTGTAAAAAGGAACCATTTGAAAAATTCAACATTTTTAACTTTCTTAAATGAAGAGATAAATAGATTAAATTAAAAAACATGTAACACAAGTGAAATGCGTTAAGTAATTTAATTTTAGAATCTATGGAATATCTGGCAAACGGATGAAGATTTTAACCTCACATCTTAATGTAAGCCAATGAGCATTACGATGTTAAATGACATGCGCCGTTACATTCGAAACGTAACCAGGATATCTCATGCACCGACAGCCTCTATTCAAAAATATTTAAATCTCTATATTGAAATTATGGCAGCAATTTTATATTTGCATGTATTATTAAGGAAACTAATGCTGGCAATGTAGTATGTTTTTTACTGGAACTTGAGAAGAGTCGTTGGAATTTTTTGTCCTATAAATAGTTTAATTCTTTTGATATATTCCTATAAGTTATATAAAACTAAATGCGATGTATAAAAATTATGTAATGAAATATTTTGTACATATAAGAAATGAAATAATTTAATCTTAGAATTACTACAATTCATTTTAGAAGCACCAAAAAAAGCTCACTAGAAAGCCGAGTTTTAATATAAAACTTTGCTTTTTTGAATATTTAAATGTATTTTGAAATAATTTGAAAATTTATATTGTTAGAAAGAATAAATCACGAAATATTTTAAATGAAAATGGATTAAATATAAAAAAAAATGCAAAACAGGACGGAAAATGTTCGCTTTTTGAATATATTTAAGTAAAACGTTGTATCTGAGAATTTTCTTCTCGGATAATGCAAATTTGCTTCTTTAAAATGCAATTATTGGAAGTTTTTTCAACTATTATAAGGTTATTTACATAACATTTATTTGAAGTATATATTATTTCTATTATTTAATGGATTATTTCTATTATTTATTCCATTATTTATTTGAATATTTAAATTAATATATTAATGGATACACAGCAGTTTTATTTCATTTTAAAAGACATCGAACTTATATTCAACCATTTACACCTTTATGTGTTTTTATTTATAAATATAATTTTAGTGATACTAACTTTTGTTACACTATATAAATATAGTATATTCGTATTTCGTTTATTGACTCAATTCTTCGCGTCATTTAAGGCAATTTACTAACTGGGAGTATATACATATTTCTAATGATTTAGAAATTAGCTATTGGGTCATGAGTAGACATCTTTTATAAAAGAAGCCACTTAATTCAAAAATGATATAAAATCCTTCTTGTTTATCATTCTATTTTACGGAACACATTTTTTTTTCGATGTAAAATCATGTTTACAATTTTATTTTCAAATAGCATCAATTTCTACTGATGCCGATAGGGAAATTTCTCCCTTCTTTGTTCATTAATTTGCTTTTAAAATAATTTAATGGCCATCGTGCCGGAAAACGGTTTTTTAAATTTAATTAGTCAACTGACAATCACTCAGCCAACGTTACTGCCATGCCTGTCAGCTGTCTGCAAAGTGTCTACCTTCATAGCAGATATTTTGCAGCTGGGCACCAGTTTGAATCTGCCCCTGAAGTATATTAAGTTGATAGGATAATGAACTAGTAAGCAATTTATCCTGAAAATATTTAATATAATAAGTGCATTTCGGTCATGAGCATTTTTTAAGTAGAAATATTGCATATTTATGCAGAAATATTATTATTAAAAATCCGGTTGTTGTTTTGTTTGTCGCTTAATCTCCATAAAAGTTATCAGAATTAAAAATGTATGAGAATATGATATTCGCTGTTTAAAAAAGCGATTTATTTGAATTTATTTTTCATTAGAAAAATATGCATATATTGTAGCCATAAACTGTGGTGTTCGACGTAAAACAAACTAACAAACATATATCAGGAAGTGATAAAATTGATCAGCTGTCTAATTTTTGATAAACTGTTAGTATTTTAAGTTAATATTTCATCGAGTAAAATGTCATAGTACACAATATTAGAATACTGTGCTCTTGTACGTTGAAGAATTTTTATTTAAAGAAATAAAATTTAAAAAAAATCGCAAATTTTCTCCCTTTTATTTTCTTATGTACATTATTATAGGATTGTAAATCCTTATACTATAAACTCAAAATAAGGTTATACCTGTGTATTATGCAATTTGAAATCAATATAAGATCCTTAAATCATCTTAAAATTCAATATATTAACCTTTCAAAAATGCTATTTTGATTGATGTTAAATTTTTTTCTCTCTAAGTTTGCACATAAATAAAGCACATAATAATTTGAATACATTATGTAACATTTTCTCTGAATGTGAGGTAACGAGGTAATAATTAGGAAAATGAAGCAATAATTTATATATTATTTAATACCATGATTTAACATGCATAGCAATTTGCAATTCTGAAAATGCGATCGTTTTGTACAGTCTGGAGAAACATGAGTACAATATTTCAACCATTCCTTTAGCGAATCTATTCCTAATTTGAGTTTTATATTTGGGAAATATAAAGATCACGTACTGCAAATATCTGTCATCAGCCTCGTTGCATTTTTCATTTAGTGTGGTTTCATACAGAGGAATACTTAAATGCATAGCGAAAATATGTGCAGGCGGATATATAAAACAAACTCTAAAGCTTCATCAGGCATGCAGAAACAAATGATTTTTACAATGCAGTATAGATACGCATATGCAAAATGCGAAAATGCGATCGTTTTGTACAGTCTGGAGAAACATGAGTACAATATTTCAACCATTCCTTTAGCGAATCTATTCCTAATTTGAGTTTTATATTTGGGAAATATAAAGATCACGTACTGCAAATATCTGTCATCAGCCTCGTTGCATTTTTCATTTAGTGTGGTTTCATACAGAGGAATACTTAAATGCATAGCGAAAATATGTGCAGGCGGATATATAAAACAAACTCTAAAGCTTCATCAGGCATGCAGAAACAAATGATTTTTACAATGCAGTATAGATACGCATATGCAAAATGCGAAAATGCGATCGTTTTGTACAGTCTGGAGAAACATGAGTACAATATTTCAACCATTCCTTTAGCGAATCTATTCCTAATTTGAGTTTTATATTTGGGAAATATAAAGATCACGTACTGCAAATATCTGTCATCAGCCTCGTTGCATTTTTCATTTAGTGTGGTTTCATACAGAGGAATACTTAAATGCATAGCGAAAATATGTGCAGGCGGATATATAAAACAAACTCTAAAGCTTCATCAGGCATGCAGAAACAAATGATTTTTACAATGCAGTATAGATACGCATATGCAAAATGCGAAAATGCGATCGTTTTGTACAGTCTGGAGAAACATGAGTACAATATTTCAACCATTCCTTTAGCGAATCTATTCCTAATTTGAGTTTTATATTTGGGAAATATAAAGATCACGTACTGCAAATATCTGTCATCAGCCTCGTTGCATTTTTCATTTAGTGTGGTTTCATACAGAGGAATACTTAAATGCATAGCGAAAATATGTGCAGGCGGATATATAAAACAAACTCTAAAGCTTCATCAGGCATGCAGAAACAAATGATTTTTACAATGCAGTATAGATACGCATATGCAAAATAGGACCACTACAGAGGGCTCTTTGCTAATGAATTAAGTAAACGAAAAAAATACTCTAGATAAAGTATGAACAACAGATTTAATTGAATATAAATTTACAATAGCTCAACAAAGAATGTAGTCGCTTGATACTATACGATGTGTGTATAGCTTTAGACGGCAAGAATTTCAAACATTTATTTTAACTCCTTAAAATAAATGTAATGCACGTGCATCCTTTAAAGATGGAATTATAGCTTTCTTAAATTTGTAAGCTAAACTGAAATTATTCAAATAGTTATAATTCAATATAAAAGTTGCTTATAATTCACAAACACGTGATGAATTTTTAACTAAATCAATTGGACATCACATTAAGTGTCATCTAATTAGATAGTGGAGAAAACAAAACAATTAAATGATAAAGTATTCCAACGCTTTGTTTTTAACATTTCTTCCAATTTTTCATTGTAGTCGTCACAATGCGTAGGATTTGTAAGGATGTTATTTATCTAAATATATTTTTTATATTCCATTTAACTTCGTGCTGCAAATTTGATCCTTTTCTTTTATTTGATTCACTTGCAAAGAGTCATCCCATAAGGGTCTTATTTTATGTTTTTGGCTTTATGTTCAATTGTAAAAATGATTCTTTCTATATCCCATGATTTTAAAATTATCCTGTACGATATGTTTATTTGAAAAGAATTCTAGATAATCCTCACTTTATTGAGATCAAGATATTAAATATTTCGAAAATTACATATATCTTGAATTCGAAGAAAATTGAAAAGACAAAGATTAAGGATAATATAAACGGAAAACGATTTTTAAAGAATAAGAAATATTTGAAATTGTTTTCAAACGATAAAAATTGATTGTTGTATACTCAGGATAATGATAGTTCAAAATTATTTAAAATATAAAGTTTAAATTTTATTTACATTTTTCTAATAATCTTTTGATAATTACAAAGTATAAATTTAGGCTTTTTTCGTTCTTATTTTCCTATGTAAAAGAATGATTAATAGAAATATCTTTGAATGATAAGCTGAAGCTTTCCAAAACAATCAATTTTTATTCTCTTATCTAAAAAATATACATACAAAATATACATACATGGCAAAAATATACATACTGGTTCCATTTTTTTTTTGAAAAATAAATCAAATGATCTCAAATTATCCAAGATGACGCATTACGATATTTTACGCATTAAAATCTAAAATAGCTGTACAGTAAAGTGGAACGAAAAAAAAATCAACTGTTGATTTCTAATTTGTAATAGCGTAGAAAAGTTGCCTTTTAGTGTAGATAAAATAAATTATGAATATGAGAAATATTTGAGTACATCTTGAGGTGCCGCAAAAACGTTAAAGTTTCATAAAATTGAAATTTTTGCTACATTTTAAAGTTTTTTATGATGTAATAAACTTTTGATTTTTAATTTGTAATAGCGCGGAAAAGCTGCCTTTTAATATATATAAAATAAATAAAAATTATGAAAAATATTAGAATACATCTTGAGGTGCTGCAAGGACGTTTAAGTTTCATAAAAACATATTTTTTGCAACTTTTTAAGGATTTTTGCGTGCTTTGATCATGAAATAAAAAGCTTAAATAGATGTTGTCATATGAATAAAAGTATAAAAACAGTTTTACTATTGCACTGGCATGGCACTAAGTCGTCGCCGGAGCGGTTGTTATTGAAGGGAGGTGGAGATTTGTCTGCGTCCGGTGACAAGGACAGAGCTGGTTTCAAATCAGTAGCTTTGCCGAGTTCAGTTGAATTAGCCTTTCCGCTCCGTCTATTTTGTAACTTATTAGCGTAATTGATTTGTTAGTTTGTGTGCTTTGCTGTGAGTAAAAATGGCCCAGTCTACATTAGTGAAGACAAGACAAATTTCGAAGTGTTCTATTTTTGGGAAATTTAGTAATTTGCTTGAAGTTGAACTCACTACTTACGAATCTAGTGCCACTGTTATATTAGACATAACCTTAAAATTGCTTCAGAGAAAGATCCTTCTGTGAGCGAAATATGTGACACTTTAGTTCCCATAATAAAAAAAAAATATGGCCAAGAGTTTCTATTCCCGTTGCTTCTAGCAAAAGAATTTCATAAATGATAAAAAAAAAAAAAAAAAAAAAAATTATGCTAAATACAGGAATTTTTTAAAGTCTAAAAGCAGAAAAAGTTCAGATAAGTTTGATTCCAACCTCACAGAATTTAGAGAAGAAGCTAGATGCTTATTTGATATTGCTGACTTGTATAAAAGAAAAAAAAAGTGCCAGTTATGGAATAAAAGTTTTTAAATGATCAACGCTCTAACAGGAAAATGGTTATAGGTAAGATTGATATTGCTACCACAAGCGCTTTGAGGAAGAAAGAAGCAAGAAAGAGTAAAGAACAATAGAAAATAGTTAAGTTTAATGAAGAACGGACGAAAAATACTAGAGCATCACAAACGATTGCTGGCGACAATGACAATGCTGAAGAACAGCAGTGTTCTTTACAAAAAGAGGCAAACCAACTAGATCCATCAAATAGACAAGAAGAGATAAAAACTATCAGGTGCCTGTGTTGTTTAATGTTAAGTAAAAATTTTCATGTACTTATGGTTTCAAACATCTTTTTAACCGTATCTCATATTCACGCTATCTCTTTGACGATCTCAAGAACGTTATAGACTAGATTATTCAAAGAAATGGGTACTTCACTGCTTCAGAAAGTATCCTTTTGTCCATGTTAAGTGATGAACATAAAATTCAAAGAGAACTTGGTTTACGACGTATTTTAAAAGCAAGAACAAAAGCTAAAGACAGAGTCAGGAAGTTTAAAGTTCCGAAGATAAACTTCGTTGCAAACGATTGCATCGACATGATCTCATGGTTTGAAAATGACATAACTGAACCTCCCCTCTTGCTAAAACATATTTCCAATGACACTCAAAGACTTTATACAGAAAGCATCTGAAGCCAAACAGTAATCGCAAGAGAAGGATACACAAGTGCAAAAATTCACTCAGAGTGAATATGCCAAAATTTAATTAAAAAAACACAGTTTAATGTGACAACGAAGTCAAAACAAACATTTTGCGGCTGTAACGTTTGTAATCATTAAGGATACAGAAGTAAGAAACGCAAAATTTTACATAAACAATACTTTTTATTATTACACTTTGTAATTAATAGTTTTTACCAATTGTTAATGCTTATATACGTATATATTTAAAATCCTCTTTTGTAATATTATATGAATGAAAAATTCATAAAAATATTTTATCAAAGTTTATAATTTTTCAATTTTTTTTCTAAACTTTAAGCTCTTTGGAGCACCTCGAGATATTGTTGTATTGCAACCAGAATTTTTTAAAATTCTTTTTGAACCTAAAAGCCAACTTTTCTCCACTATTACCAAACTAAAATCTAAGAAAAAATTCTAAAGGCCCTTTTTAAAAATTTCCATTTTTTTTCGAATTTTTTACAAATTTCAAGCCTTTTGCGGCATTTCAATGTAATGTAATATTGCAACCAAATTTTTTAAAATTGTTTTTGAACCTAAGAGACAACGTTTCCGCACTACTACCAAAAAGTTTTTAAAGGCCCATTTTAAAAATTTCAATTTTTTCAATTTTTTTACAAATGTCAAGTTTTTTACGGCACCTCCAGATAATGTAATATTGCAGCTAAATTTTTAAAAATTGTTTTTGAGCCTAAAAGGCAACTTTTACGCACTATTACCAAACTAAAATCTAAAAAAAAAATAAGGCCATTTTTGTTCCACCCTACTTACTGTAGTGTACAGGAAGAAATCTTTGTGGTGTACTGATTGGATTTATCTATGTCTATGTGGTACTAACTAACTACTCAGAATCAAATGTAAATTTTTGTTAAAAAGTTCTATAATATATCTACAAAATCAGAATTTTATAGGCAAAGACTCTAAATAGAAGAATATTCAAATTTTAAAATTAATTAGGTTAAATATTTAATCCACATGAAGCAATCACCAGCATTAAAGTGCGAGAAACTCATTATGAATAGTGAGCTCCATAAACTCCAGTGTAGCTTACTGAAGTTCCACATAATCAGCTTTAATTTGTCACATGTTAAAGGTGAAGGGTGAATTGTTTTCGATGATTATCACACACCTAATCCTTACAATGAATATTTCCATAGTGTATTAAAGTGGTGATGCTCCCCGTCGACCTATTTCTAGTTTTTCATCCGTTGAGTTCGCAGAGTCGGCGTGGGTGGAATAGTGCAGATTGCACTTTTTAGGGGAGGGGCATATTCATTCAATAAAACTCATTATGTTTTTAGCCATAGCGAGTCTTCCAAAAGTAGCTGCATTTGATAAGCCGTCGGTTGTTTATGAAATCAAATTTTATAATAATTGATATAAAATGCATTCTCATTTTAAATAATAACTACTGAACACTTTTTAAAAAGATTTTGTTGTACATTTATCAAAGTTATTATTTATAATTTATATGGTTAAGGTATTGCACTCTGAGTCGCTAACAATTGTTTAAAATTTGTATTCTGTAGAGAAGTCCCATATTTTAATTTGTTTAAATAGTTCTATTGCTCATTTTTTTAACGAAGCATTAGTAAATTCTTGAATAGATTTTATTATTTAAAAGACAATAATAAAGAAATAACTACATAATTCATATTAACAGAAAGTAACATTTTTCACTATATCTCAAATAAATAAACAGTGTTTAACTTAACTGCCATTATTCCTCCTTCTCCCCCCCTTTTTTTTGTTATTTAAAAATAACTTCTATCGTGATTTAAGAAAATATTTAGCTTCAACAGTAAAATATAGTACTTTTAAATGACTTTTATTAATTTAAAAATTCACGTCGTCGAGTACAGAATAATCTTTCTTGAGAAGAATAAATTGCTCAGTTTTGAAAAAAAAAAGTTGAATAGAGTGTTCTTAATTGTGAATTTTCTTCCAAAAATTCCTTCTAAATGTTTTTTATCGATGTTCATTTGAATAAAAAAAATGTTGAATGCTGTTTTGTGATACTAAAAAAAATTATAAATAAAGTAGATTAAAATGAGAGGAGGGGCTGTTTCGTATCTAGTCATTCCTAGAAAAAAGGACTTAAGGACAAATTAACAACACTAACAGCATCTTACTTTACAGTTTAGCTTTCCTATTGTACAATTTAAAACAATTTTAATTCAATAATGTTCACAGACTGGAATCTGTAATACGCATATGTAAAATCGAAAACATAATTCAAAAATTGTTCAAAACACTCTACAGGGCAGACCGTTCGGCTTGCAAATACAAAATATGACACATCATTAATTCTTAAATAATAGGTACTCTTACGATAAGGATAGTTTTTTCAAAATCCTGATTGAAATTTTAATTAAAAATGAATCTAAACGTTAACATTTTCTAACTAACTTCGGAACATATTATTGGACAAAAGTAATAAAAAATAAAAATTTACTTCACATTAAATTTTTTAAAATTATTTCTCAGTAATATAAGATCCATTTTTTCTCTACCTTTAATTTATTTTTAAAGAAATGCTTAGGTATATTTTACAACGGTTCTTCCAATGCTTTACTTATGACTCATTAAATGAGTTTCAAACTGAAACATTTAAAAAAATTCAAAACTTTAGTTTGATACATCATAGCATGATAATATTTTGAGCTTGATTACGATACCTTTATATTATTTTTAATATTCACACTTAATTATATAGTAATGATAACATGCAAACAAAAATGTATTTATTGTTGTCGGAACACGTGTAGGTATAAATCCAATGACTAAGACTTTGTAAAATATTGTTGTAACTTTGTAAAATATATATTCAAATGCATTTTAAAAATTAGATTAAAAAATTGATATCCCCCAAAAGCTTACTTTTAAAATTTTAAATTGGTGTTAAAAAGGGTTTTGTAAGTGATATATTCGTAAGCTATTATGGAAAAGTGTTTATAATGTATAAAATTTTAATTGATTAAAACTCTAATAAAAATTGTAGTACGGTCTCATTCATGGAGAAATTATGTGTCGAATTTGGGCAACTCTAGATCCAAAGATTTATCCTGTAGAGGTTTAGAAAGGTTTTTAGTCTGTCGTATACAATGTATAGAGAAAGTATTGTAATTGTCAAAAATTCAAATTTGACATTTTGTGGAATCTCCACGTATTAGACCTGCTTGAATTTGAAAAATACTTTTTTTTTAGAATTATACCCCTCTATCTATAAATGCGATAATTCCAAAACGCTTTGAGTTCGATGAATGAAATTTGGTATGTGGACTTCAGATCTAATTTATTTTCCCTCAAAGTTTGAACGGAATCTATTTTGGGGAATTCGGTTTGTTCACATACAAGTAATCTCAATAACAACAAAGCGTAAAATCTAAGCGGATAAAATTCAATACACATATTTATCATCTGCTTATTTTAAATTTTGATCAAACCTGATAAAGAGATGACCGTCTGTCAGACCCTACTTTCGCATGGATGTAAAGGCAATTACACATAAATGCAGTGATTTAAATCAATCAAATTCTATGAATGATCTTCTGTTAAATTAATCAAATTCTATGTATGATCTTGTTGTTTTAATGAACTTTCATTAAAACATTTTTCATGATTCAGTTGAAGAACGGTTTGAATTGCCTAAAAAATTAGTTCTTTTTTAGAATTTTGAGAATATACGATGACGGTAGATTGGAGTTGTGAAGATTGATTTTGACCGAATTAATTCACGTCACGCTCATACGTCAACCACAACTGAAATACATTGTTTTACGTTGCAACGTGATGTCGTGCTCTTTTTCTTTCCATGAAAAGGATAATGAGCAAGAGCGATTTATTTTGAGTACCACATGTCCATGAATTGATTCCATTCTTGCTCACTTGATACATGACAATGCACCACATCTATTTAATTACTCCAAGGAACAGAAAATTGCTGTTAATATAAAATGTTGATTTAATCATAATGTTACGTTTGTCATGTGACTCTGACAACATGGGTCCGATTTCAGAAAGATTCAGTTTCTGATAATATTGTGACTTTGATATAAAGGGTAGATAGTTTTGAAGACGCAATCTAACCGCTTTTCTTTTCTTATCCAGCTACTTTTCTTCTTTATTACCAGCTACACTTGGCTATGAATTTAACTAGAGTAAATGTAAACAGATTAAAATATCATTATGGAATATTACAGAAAAACTATCATGGATGAGTAAAGAATATTCGAGAACCTTTAATTAAAAACAAGATATCAATAGAGAATTTCAATATTGTTGTCATGGAGATTCGAATTCAAAAACTGTCAAACTGAAGTTAATCTTCAGCTTGGGAATTGCTTAGCAATATTATAATTTTCAAATGAATGCAAGCAGTTTAATTTTGGAATTCATATTTACAAACGAGGAGGAGGAAGCAGGATGTCACATCATAGGGTAAGGCATTGTCCAATGATATTCATCGCTTGATTGCGTCGTTTCGAGTTCATCAAGTTCTAGATGCCTCCAAATCTGAACACTACATTTTTTTTCCTTTTCACTTCTGATTTTCTGAACATTACATGATAAAGTAAACATTTTCTTTTTTCAAATACTATGCGTTATTTTTCTGTGTTTTTTAAAGTGGGTTATTTGAAAATGATATATGGAACTATAATGCAATGCATTTGCGTTTTGCTAAAAGTTAAGCTGTTATTGTTATTTCTAGTCAATTGAGGAAGCTCCAGAGCACAATAACAGATGGAGAAGTGTTACATTTTTTTAGTTAGAATATTTCAAATAAAATTTTATTTAATAATATCAAAGCATATTTTAAATTTTATTTTTATGCTATTTTTAGCTTTGTTCATTAGTGTTAACGAACTCATACATAACATGAAATTCGCTTTTTATTGCTTATATTTTTTATGAAGAAAGGAATGATTGAATGATCACAAATTTTCATGCTCTTATTTATGATCTAACATAAGCTAAAAATTTAATACGAAGTCAAGTGCTCAGAAGTTTAATTTTAGAATTCATTTTGAATTTTACTGGAAGTAAAGGAACATGACGTCACAACGTAGTGTAAGACAAAAAATAATTAAATGATACGCACAGAAACGCTTGTCATTTGATTATGATATTACATCAATTATGTTTTTAAGCAACCGATGCCATCTTTAAGAAAATTCAAACATAATAATGTAGACTTCTCTGAAAGATTTTACAGTAAAGTTAAATATCAAAGATTAAAAAAAAGAAAAACTGAAACATTAAAGTTATTAAAGCATTATCTAACATTTTTTTTTTCAAAATAAAAAGAAAAGCGTGTTAACGTGACAAACGAAAAAAAGCGACAGTTTTTAAAAACCCTATGTTTGCAGTAGTATAACCCCCCCCCCCCCAAAAAAAAATTATAGTTTTGTCGAACAACCTTAAATAATGAACCTTCTCAAACACATTTTTACAACTTTGATATACAAATTTAAGATCTTCATTTCTACAAAGATAATACAGGCCAATAGAAATCTGTGATATCTGATTTTTTTCTTTAGTGCAATAGACGCGCTAATCGTGAAATTTCCATTTAATTATTAATTACTAGCCGCCTTTGGCGACCAGCCGGTTCGCCAATCTTAATGCTCGTTAAAATTTCAATAATTCAATATTTTATGTAATTCCTACTTTAATAGCTTCTTCATCAAATATTTTAAAGCTTCAAATTTTGATAGTCATGTAATTCACTCATAATAATATAAAGTCCTTCAGCCATAACATAATATGTATCTCTCTAATTTTCTGTTAGTTCCGGTAGAATTTATGCTTAAAATTAAAATGGAAATGACTAAACTGCAATTAATATAATATTTTTTACTGAAACAAAGCATTTTTTTAATAATATGATTACTGATAATAGAGTCACTGAGCGTTTAAACTTTATGGGCACTAAAGAATATCTTTCTTAAGTTATGTAATATCTCAAGAATTTGTCAACAAAATTTTCTCAGATTCATCATGAACAGATCGATTCATTAACAATGTTTAATTTTAAATGCATCAAACTTTAAGAAAATAAAATGAATCGTTTAAAATAATCGGTCGAAAACAGGTATAAAAAACTACTTTAAAAACGATGTACTTAAAACTATAAGCATATACAAAAAATATATAACTAACATAAATACAATTTACTTACAAAAGCATGCAACTAACCTAAAAATAATTTAAATCAACCGTTGATAACGGTTGTCATGGCAACATTCAGAATGCGCATGCGTGAATTTTCTTCGCCAGCTCCGGTAACGCAAATGCGTGAATTTTTCTACGCCAGTTGGGGTAACGCTATGCAGATTATACATTTTTAATTTCCTTTATTCTGTGTTATTTTAATTCAAAAGTACTTCAGAATGAATCTGAAACATGGATTAATTAACAATGTTTAATTTTAAATGCATAAAACATTAAGAAAATAAACAGAATCGTTTGAAATAATCCGCCGAAAAATGTTAACCCTAGCCTCATTTCTGTTGGGAGAAAAAAAAATTGAAGTTGGCGGTGGGGAAAATAGAAGATTTTTTTGGCGGAAAAGTTGGCGGTGGGGAAAATAGAAGATTTTTTTGGCGGAAAAGTTGGCGGTGGGGAAAATGGAAGATTTTTTTGGCGGGAAAGTTAGTTTTTAATTAATAATTAAAATTCTAATTAAAATTTCAAAAAAAGGGACCCCAGGTGCACATTCCCGACCTCTAAGGTATACATGTACCAAATTTGATAGCTGTATGTCAAATGACCTGGCCTGTAGAGCGCCAACACACACACACACACACACACACATTGAGCTTTATTATAAGTATAGATTAATAGACAAGAACAAATATAAAATACCCAAAATACAAGGCTACGGCAACAAAATTAAAGCAAGTATTATGTAAACAGAACTAATTAATAAGCTAATAGTCCTGCACCGCATTTTTCTGATTTATCTGTGCCTGTAATTCCTACAACCTTTGATTTACGATTCGATTATGAATAATTAAAAAATATTAGCACCGAAATAATGCACAAAACGTATGGCTTACATAATTAATTACATGTAAAACTCCACCAAAAAATTTAATTTTGCAGGTTTGTAGCTTTGATGCTACTCATTGCATTGACTAGCTGAAGAACACATACCCGCCATGCTCATCTCAAATGCATAATTAACTTCCTCCTTTGTGATGCCACTCTGACTGCATTTCTAGAGTTTTATTTTAGGCTCTAGTTTCCTCTTATCGTTTCCAATTAACGAATTCAAGTAACTTTAGTGTTTGATGCAGGTTTACGCTTTTATCTATCAACTAAATATTTTTATTATCTGTATAGGTATTATTTTGTTCCGAGGCTAGAATGGGCACTTGAATTAATAAACAAAGACAGCAAAATGATGGAATTTTGAAATATCATCATATACATCAACATAGAGCAAAAATAAATTAAAATATGATACAATGAAATTTCTGCAATATCAACCTGTGCAAATCTTTCAAAAATCGGCTGCACTAGAGTTTTTTTCTCTTCTAAAACAAAATGCATATTCAAATAAATTTTAATTCATTATTTTTGTATTTATCGCGTAATTACAGATTTTTTTGAAAATTTAATTTCCAAATTAATTTTTTTGTGGAATTGTTTACATGTTTTTTTGGAATATCAGAAATGCGTAGAATATATAGTGGTCTAATATATTTTAGGCCAGTATTAAAAAAGGCATTTATTATTCTTAGTATATTACCTTTAACGCGCTCAAGAACTTTTTTTCGTATTAATGATTACTTGAAGCTATAATTTTTTCTCTTATTTATGTTTGAAAAATACCTTTCATAACTTTACTGTCTTGATTTTGAAACAGCTTAAGCACTTCAAAGACAAAATCCTTAATATAATAAAGTTTAATATTTTATTAGTAGCTGATAAGGGATATGTTATTTTCTCATTCGTAACTCAGTTTATTTGTTTATTGATTGATTTTATTTCCCATACCGACCCAGTTTCCCTTAAGAGAGTAAAGCTTTACATGCGAAGTAAGTATGGAACTACAAGACTTCGATAAAAACAAGAATAAACCCGACAAATTATTTTCTTAAACCCGTGTTGATTCACTCAAGCAAAAGGTTTAAAGTATTTTAAAAATTGAAGGGGAAAATATAAAACGTTGCATGGAAGAGTTCCGTGGAACCTCACAAATAAAAAATAATTATGAGAATTTCACAGTAAATGAATCGCTACAATTAGAAGAACAAAATATTTGTAAATATGTGATATATGAAAAGCGAAACAAATTTTGTTTTACAAAAAATGTAATAGATTACAGGAGAAATACATAATGAGATAATAATTTTGAATTCATAAAACTCAAAAGATAGACTGTTAAAATCCCAGCAAAAAAATATATGAACAAAAATATCAAAAATCAAAGAATGGATATAACAATAGACATACATAAAGGATACGAAGATAAATGGCATGTATGACAGATACAATATTATTCATATAATACATAAAATACAAATATATGAAAAAAATTAGAGAAACAAAATTCAACAGTAATACTTTTGTTATATTAAAATTAAATAATAGATTATTAAATTGACAACGAAATAAATATGTTATATTAAAATACAAAGAATTTAAAATAATGCAAAATACAAAAACAAAAGCATAGTTTAGTTTGATTTATATTCTAATTTGAAGATTCACAAGGGCTATTTTTTTAAAGGAATCTTAAAATTTTTGAAATTGGATAAGATAAGGAGAATGGCACATTAGCTGGATCTCCTTCTACAAACTTCTACAGCTCGCTAATGGATGGATATTTGACTTCCATAGATTTAATGTAAACTACATCCATACACAAATTTTCATTGTAATCGAATTTCAAAATTGATCAATCGAAACTCTGATCAGGCTACACTTCTTACTTAGTTCAAGAAATTTATATCTCTATCTCTATTAATAATAAAAATGAATGCATATGTGTTTGTGTGTGTATCCACAACAGTTTATAAATTTGGCATATATAATATATATGTAATGATATATCTCAATCTAACTTAAATCCTAATCAATTTCCTAATTTTTATCTTATTTTAGCCTGATTAATTTCATTCTGAAATGTTTTCTTATTTTCTGATCCAATTCTCACCTTTTTATTTAATTAATTCTACATGTGCTGTATAAAACTTCTGAATTCAGAAGGGACAAAAATCCTTAATGCTTACAACATTCTTCTAAAGGTACCTAATATTTCCTTGCCTAAGTCGACATGTGCCAATGAAATCCCAATCAAAATCTCATAGCAAAATGATCAAAGAGAAAAATTTTTGTCTGTCCTGTTCTTGTGACGCGTTGTTGACTGACGTATTTCTTACCACTTATTCTGTGCACGTAAATTATGCCTCCTGTGGTGAAATAAATCTTAATTTTAAAATTTCAAAAGTTTTTTCTATTTGGCCATGCAACTGTAATATATATATATATATATATATATATATATATATATATATATATATATATATATATATATATATATATATATATATATATATATTAACAGGGTAAGAATATATACCTTGAAGTGATTTTTTTGGAAATTTTAATTGGAATTTAAAAATTGTGCCGGTTTCAACATGATAACTTCTAAAATATTATTGTACAAGTATAAATTTTACGTCATTTCTAAATTTAAAAAAAAAATATGTCATTTTGATGATACAGATTAAATAATAGTGCACTTTTTTTTTCTGAAATTTGGCAGTTGCAATTTAAAAATATATTTTTTAACCTAATTTCGAACAATAGATTATATTGTTACCTTGAAATTAAAACCGATTTCATTTTTTCATCAAATATAGAATCGTGAGATTTCCTTCCATTGTTGATAGTTAAGAAAAAGAAGTTTATTTAATATCTGAATAGTTTACGTGAAGAATAATAATAATAATAAAAAATTACAATGCCGCGAAATTTAGAAGATAGTTGAATTTTATGTTTTTAATTATTAAGCAATTTAGTTACGAAATATTATTAAAATAACATTGTTTTAGTGTCTGTCATTTTGACATAATCATCGATATGTAATTAAGCCTAAGCAATTTAATTAAGATTAAATATATCTAATATTCCCGGGAAATCAGTTGGTTGTCAAATACAGCTAGTATTAAATATCAATTTTGATTTAATATTTCATACAGAATATCTCTGAAAGAGTACTTACAATTTTTATGCTTTAAACTAAATGCTGCATAGTAAAATTAAGAATTTCAAGTGGAGAAAAGTTAAATTTTGGTAAAAGAATGAATCTTGCGCACCAAATTGAAGTCGTTAGTGAAATGAAAATTTCCGAAATCGAAATCATTTCCGATCGCGAGAAGTTATTATTTTAAATTCAGCGTGTGGTGTCTCCTTATAAGGTTATCTCTCACTTTAACAAGCCTTTCCTTCAATTCACCTACATAAATCAGGCATCTTAGAATCTCTCAGAAACCAATCTCTTTTTTATTAGAAAAGGAAATTGTTACAAGATAGAGTATTTTTTAAGCTTTTTTCTTTCTTGAAACCATGTATTTCTTTTTCTGTAAATTGCATAAACTCGAGCTGGCAAATTACGTAAGTTCATCCTTCATTAAATGTTATTTGTGAAATACATTTAAAAATCTTTTATGGTGCATTGTTACAACCAATATACTAATAAAACATCTTGGTTATTATTTAAAAGTTCTCAAACCCTATAGGATTTTCTTTTCTTTTCTTTTTTTGTTAGTTGTAGATATTTGCACCATTCATTAATGTTTTAGAGATCTTGAAATCTGTTTTTTAAAAAATGAATTATATACGTAATAATTTCAGTCTTCTAGGTTCAAAGAATAATAATCTTTTTAAGCACTCAATCTTGGATTTCACTTTAACTTCCGAAATTGCATGACCTCTTCTTTTGCTATGATGACCCTAACACGTGCCGAATCCCAAACTTTGCTTCTGCAAATTCCCTTCTAAAACTATATAAACTCAAAAATCTTCCACACTTTCTTTTGTCCCTGCTTTCTGCTTTTCTGCTTGGATTACACCAAAGCCTGGTCATAGTTTTAACAAAGCACTTTTAAAATGCATCTTAAAATTTCATATATTTAATTCTATTAGCGCAGGTAGTGTGAGAATTCCAGTGCATCCAAATCTGGAGTAATTTTTTGTGTATGTAAACAGAATGAAATCGTTTCTTCCGTATGAACGAGGGATTGTCGAACGGGATGATTTGGCGTGGGACCGGATTCATAGGGTTAATTATGAAGAAAAAGAATAAAAAACGTGATTACATGTTAGTTGCGCCTGCTCTTCTTTGCCAAAAAAAATCATATGTGTAATTTTTTAAATTAAAAATATAGTTTTTATTAAATACTTTTTAAAAAAATTACCTATATGAAAGTATAAATGGATAATATTTTAATGCTTTTTATTGGTTATTATATTTATTATAAATTGTCATTAGAGGTTCCTGTTTATTCTGTCATAATATTAATATTTGAAATCATGTATGCAGTGTGAAAATCATCTCAAAAATGCATATTTTGAGAAGTAACTATTTTCGTAAAACGTTATCAGTCTCTTTATGTACTGTGCAAATAGAGTAAAAGCGTCTTTTTTCAGAGGAATGTAAAGAGAAAAAAAATGAAAGGAAATTCAAACAAAATATTATCGTAGGATAATAATATTTCGCAATTAATTCTTTTATATTTATATAATTTTTTAAAAATTTACTCTTAATTAAAATTTCCTCTTCTTTTACGCTTAATTAAAATTTACTCATCTACAAAAAAAAAAGAAGAAAATTACTGTAAAATGTAGAAAATATTTTGAAAGATTTATGAAATTAAACATTGTTTATAATAGAACTGAAATCCTTGATCATCATCATAAAGAATGCTATTTATGCGATAAAATAATATGAAGTTATTGGGATTTCGATTTTAATTAAAAAAAACTATTTAAAATTTAAAAAAAAAACCTTTCCTTAGCTACTTACTTGACAAGAAGTAGCTAAGGCAATTTGATAACCTAGATTCAATTTTTGTCCTACTTGACCGATATTTTTCACCGTGCATGTTACATGATGCAATTTACAAATAGTATGTCAACATATAAATATTATTGTGCTAAAATTTTAATGTTTTATTTCTCCTAAATTAATTGAAACGTTGAGAATAAGAAAGTGAAGCTCAAATCCCGCTTTTTAATTTTTTATATATTTGTTCGATAAATATAGATTATCTCCATTATTGAAGTACTATAGCGATCTCTCTCTATTGTTTCAGATATGTTTTAAGCATGAATGAACATTGAAGCTATTCCTACTTAAGTTATTTAGAATTGCGAATTTCGGATTTATCAATTCTTTCAACTAATACGACGGTAATAATTTCTTGTCAAATGGATTGGATTTGCTTGAATTCATTTGTATTTAAGTAGTCACAATCAGGTACTGTTTATGTGGTATTGTTTAAACGATTGAAAGTCATATAATAGCAGTGATTTCATATTGTTGAAAACATTCGCTTTTCATTCATTGTAAAATGCATAAATTTTAATGCAGAGGTAGAGTGTTTCTTTGATTTTTACATTCTGAACTGTATGTATTATGTAACCAAAACAAAATCCAACATGTGATACGCAAGATTGACTGATCTGTATCAGTTTGCATTGAACGCTTGTTTAAAGGAAATCCTTATATTTACAAGGAAGAAGTTTTGGCCCGATAGCGTCAAGTATGTGACTGCGAGGGATCTGAGCAAGTATTTGTAAAGCCTTAGTCGATGAGATTGTGTTTTTGGCTAAGAGTACAGGCTAGAGGTGGATAGCAATGACATCAATGAGCTGGTGAAAGAACTTAGTCAGAACTATCGAAAAACTTATGGAGTTACATTCTATGTCACAGCATAAATCTATGCTGGAGATTTGCTCAGGAGAAAAAAAAATGGTAGATGAAATAAAGCAGCAATCTTCCGGTGAAATAAGGGAGATGCTGAAAAGATGAAAAACGGACATGCGCCATGCATGGAAAAACATCACCCTGATAAAGCAGAATCTATGCGCGCTACAAATTTATTTAACGATATTACTATATCTGATTTTCGTCAAATTTTGCAGCATAGTCCAAACACAAACATCTATTCAAATTTTCTTGTAAAAAGACTTGAATTATAAATAATACATTATTATAAATTTATTATATATATCTTTGGAATGAAACACATTGTCCTATTTTACATAGATTCGTATGGAAAAAATTGTTTTGCCTAAAGTTTGAGTATTTCGATAACGAATTACGAATCTGAAAAGAATTATACTCGTTAAATGAGGTTTCACTGTATATTGAAGTATTCATTATCAGGATGAAAGTTTCTTAACGCCTATTAAGATAAAAAATATATATATATATATGTCATTGAATTGAAAATATTCGTTCTGCTTTACCACAATTTTGCATTTAGTTTAAAAAAAATATAAATTGGTATTTTGATGTAAAATTAATTAATTTTAAATAAATTAATATTAGATAATTTAATAAGAAATTAAGATTAAAATTTGATATTGATTTGATTTGATATAAAAATTAGATATTTTTGGATATTGTTTTAACTTGTTATAAAAGAAAAATAATCGTTTGAAAAAAGAATCCTTTAATGAAAAGAAACACAGATCTAATTATTATCGGCTAAAGAATATTATTTTTCTGAGTGAGATTTGTATTGTAATTTGTATTGTACTTTATCATTTTTACTTTTCTTCAAAGTAATTTTGTCTTTTGCCATAATTTTACTTTATAAAAACAGTTTCTTGGTTATGGTTCATTATAAATAGTTATGTTAAATTAAGAATTTTCCTACCTAACATCAATTTTTTTTAAAAAAATATTTATATTGTGTACTGTTATGTTTAATGAGCTACAAGTTTAATACCTTTTATAAAATCAATCTAAACCAGGTTTATGATAGACTAGCTATGCATTTTTAACGACCTTACGACATTAAATTCAAATTTTGTATATTAGCCAAATCTGTGATTCACTGAATAAGTACTGATTAATTATTAATTTCGATAGCTTAAAAGTAAACGAATGTGAAAGATTACAACATTAAATAATTAAATTCACTTATATGCGATTGTAAGCGAATAAAAGAAGAGAGAGAGAGAGAGAGAAAAAAACTCTCGAGCGAGTTCTAAGCGAAGACCTTTTGAAAAAGACATCATTTCGAGAACTCGATTCTGACTCGAATTGGATGATGTCACCAGGGCGAGGGTGCAGGTCAATCTCTTCTCCCTCTTTTTTTCTTTTCCTTCCCGCCTCCCCCCCCCCCCTTCTTCTTTTTCCTCTGCCGAGCACATAATGGCACGATTTCTTTTCTTCTTCCTTCCTTCCATCCCCCATCCGCGCAGATGCTGTTTTTCCAACCGATGGCAAATTGAAACCAATTCCAGCGAGTTTAAATCCATTGTATTCTTTTCTGGGTGAAACTTCCTGTTGTTGGTCGAAGGGTTGGAGAAAGATGAATATTATTTCTGCGGACAAAAAAAAAATCAGGTGTAAATTGGAACATAATATCCCTTGTTTAGTTTTTTTGGGGCCGCCAACCTTGACTTTATGGGTCTCATTGAGCGCCGTGTCGTGATTTTTCGATGAGCTGTTGTCCAGGGTCGGTGAATGTAATTTAAGTTTAAGTGGTCTTCAAAAAAAGAGAGACATGGTGGTTATTTATTGATGATTTTGGTGTCACGTGTATTACTAGTCTGTTGCTGGGTTCTGAACGAATAGAAAGAGTTGACATCGGAGTGAAAATTCGGGACTTTTTTTACAGCAGTATTGATTTGTGGAATTAGGCATTTTGCTGTCTTAGACAGTGTAGATTCTAAGACACTTCTTTTAGTAAATTAGTCGCATCGCATTTCAATATAAATTTTTCTTTATCCGCATAATTTATTTTAAATCATTATTTTGTTTACAAATTTTTTGAAATTACACATGTTCTTATTTATTTGTTTGCGAGATATCTACGTTTGTGCAAAATGTAACTGAAGCAGGCGCTTGGTGTTTATAAATGCTGTAATAACAAGGTGAAAGTAATGAAACAGATATAATAAACAGATATTTATTCTTCAGATATTCTTAATAGTTTTTAATTCATATATACAACTTTCTTTGTGAGCACTTGATACACTTCCAAATCTATTAAATAGGCCCACAGTAGGTCTATCTATTAAATCTATTAAATAGGCCACATAGACTTCACAGTAGATCGTTTTGTTTCATTTTCGATCAGGCACATCATAATTTACAAATAATATTCCAGCTTATAAACTTCATCATATTTAAATTATATTGGTTTCTTATTGGATAGATTTTTTAAAAAATCATGAATTTTTGACAATAGCAAAAAATAATCGTTTTGTTAAATGTAAACCGCATAATTATATTTCAAAAAGTAGTATACCTTATACATAGTTGTATATTCTGACACTGTTTTAAACATCTACTATTATAGTAAATTACCTCATTTAAAAAAATCACAACCATAATCCATGTAGCAGATTTAAACGCTAATTTAATCTAGCAAGTATCTCATACAATTTGGAAATTCGAGTTCTAGCATGCATATTTTTAGTTCATGACCATTCAAAGTATTCATTCATTCAAATTACTAAAAGAAATTTAAAAAAATAAGATTTATTGAGGTCGTAGGTTTAAAGAAATAAATTTCGAACCTGCATTTCAATGAATTATTTACATAAATAAATATTTTCTCAATAAAAAGAACTCGAGATAAAAAATAAAAATATTGAAATTCTCCGGTGGTACAGTAAAGAGACTAAATCTTAGAAATAGCTACAATTTCTTTGTATTAAAATCCGTATCTCTGATTTCCAATTAAATACAGCTACAGATTATGCAAGAGGATAAAATAGCTGCATAATTACATTTTGCTTTCTAGGTACTTATTTAATAATTTTTCTTTCATTTTATTTAATAAAGGTTAAACTTTCTTCATTTCCTGTCGAAAGATTTGCTTTTATTTGAATTATCACAGCATGAAAGCATTGCAAAACACGAAAGAGAAAGCATAGTATGTTTTTTTTTTTCAAACACAGAAAACCGAAAGAAAAGTAAAGAGAACATCCTAATAATAAAAGTGCAATTTCTTTGATAACATTTTCCCATAAATTCTTAAAATCGATTACCTCTAGCTTCTAAAATTGAAGGTCGCTTTTTATCTAAATATATATTATTATTTACGTAAGTAGATATATATTTTTAACGTCTTTTTATTAATTCGCTTTCTTATTTGTCTGCAATAGATTTAAACTAACTTCCCGATGAGTTAGAGACTTGGAAACTTTAAATATAGCTCAGATCTGAATGATAATTCAATATTAACTTGTTTTCTTATCTATTTGTTTGTCTGTCTACATATTAGATGACATTGTCTGTTCTGTACAAAATTTGCAATCGATTTTAAACTAACTTAGCGATGAGCTAAAGAGTTAAAATATTAATTATTGCTCATAACTGAATGGCGATATAATATTAACTCACTTTCTTCTCTTTCCAGTACAAATTTTGTGACCTGTGTAGCTCATTGGGAAGTTAATTTAAATTAGTTTGCAAAATTTCACACATACAAGCCTAAAAAGCAGAAAATAATTAATTAAATAAAAATTTGTTTAATGTGTCACATTTTTAAAGCAGTTTAAAAACTAAAAAAATAAATTCTCCCAACCCCAATCAGGTCGTTCTGAAATTCGTGATTGTGAATTTTTAAAATTTAAACAGCCTTTACTTTATAAAATAATTATTTACTAATATACCACATTAAAAAGTTATTCTTTATTTAAAGCAACCAGTTGTTCATAATGAACTGGAACAAATCAGACTTTTTATTCTTTGTTTTGACTCAAAAATTTTCCCTAATTTATTTGAAATTCTTCATCTCTTTCCGTTTCTCAGTAATTCCTTTTTTATGTCTATTAATAATGAAGGCACATTTGTGTGTTTTTGGTCGCACTATGCAGATCAGACCACTTCATTTAGAGCTACCAGATATGATACAAATATTCTTTGGATATATCGAATGTGCACCTCAGAGCAATTTTTTTAAGCTTCAATTTTAATTTTAATTAATTGAAAACTAATTGAGGTTCTGACTTTATACCGCGATAATTTCAGAGAATATCATTTATATCATTTTAAAATTCCACAAAATTATTATTTCATTGATGTCATTATTATTTTGGAAAAATTGTTTCCAGATTTTATTAAATTTTTTATGTATAATTTACAATTATATTTTGCATTATCATAATAAAATCGAAACCATTTTCCTTGCCCGTCAGATATTTAATCATTAAAATTTCTTCTATTGTTTAAGACCAGAGAATGAAAATTCTGTTTATGTTTTCGTTCTAGCCAATTTTGGCGACTAACTGGCCAGCCGTGATTAATGGATACTAAAGACTTCAATTTAATCTTTCATAAATAACGAGGTTTTAATAGCTTCCCGGGCAAAGTATTTTTAATCTTTAGATTCTAACAGACATGTAATTCGTACTGCTTCAGAAGCGTCACATTTTTATGATCTTTGTAACATTATATTCTCTAATTTACTCTAATTTCACTTAAAAGTTATAACTGAAATTGGCGAAGCTTCAACTAGTTAAATAATGTTTCTACTGAATCGAAAAAATCAAGAATAGACAGAAAAATCATTGTGTGTAAAAATCATGAGTTCGTAAAAAATGTAAGGATAGGCAGAAAAATCATAAAACAGTTAATTTCTTTGCATATTACAAAATATATTAACAGTTATATCAGTTACTTAATAACTTCAGATGATTTTTTCAGTAGGAATTTCTCTGATTCAACAATAACAATTTTTAACAAAATTCTTTAATGTAAGAAGGAGCTTTTCAAGCTAAAAAAGCATCAACACATTTTTATATATGTATGTTTTATATGTTTTTATATGACAGAAAAGAGTAGTAGTATTGAAAATGGACGACGGAGTTTTTCAACATTGCTTATTTCTGGAGTTGAGATTTGATTGTAAATTACAAAATTTCTAAAATCTTATTAAAATCATGTTTCAGGCAGAATTCTATTCAATATGAAAAAATGAGCCGAGATGAACAAGACGAATTATTTGTGGGTGGCAATAATGAAAAAACAATTTGAATTTCGTTACAACAATAAAATGTGTTATTGCAAAATGTACTTAAAATATTTTAAAGCTAATTAAAATTAAACTAAAAAACTTTAAAAAACTAAATTCGTATTATTGAAAAGTTTATATTATGAATTTTAGAAAAGAGTTAAATTGTGCGTAATATTTTCGAAATGTATGGCGCGAAAACTTAAATTTAGTCATGCATTCAGTTTTGTGTGTGTTGCGTGTGCATGTGTTTTGCGAGGAATCTATAACTATACATCTCTAAAATTTCAAGTATACTAGGAGATAAATCCTGATTTCTGAAGACAAATACTTCATAGATAAATTACAACAGTACTTTTTCATTATTGCAATAAAATTCAAACAATTTTCATTGTTTCATATATTTATTTGCAGAGCCTGACTAAGGCAGGGGCATATGGGACAGTTTCCCTGGGTCTCCACATCAGAGAGGGGCCACCAAATCGAATAAAAAGTTTATTTTACGTTTCCTTCTTTTATGAAAATTTAAATAGCAATTTTGTCAAAATTTGGCTTTTCAGATGTGCTATATCCTTATAAAGATGGACATAGAAATGTCAGAAAATCAATAAAATGGACAGAACGATATTTTGTCTGAGCATTGGAGGGGGGGGGGGGCTTTACAGCTATTTTAGGATTTAGTCAACTTTTTTGTTATATGTATCTATATATAACAAATCTATATATTTGTTATATATAGATTTATATAGATATAGAAATACATAGATATTATGTATCTATATATTTGTTATATGTAATGAGGTGAAAAATTTAAATACCTCCATAAAGTTCTGTTCTTTATTACTAAAGTAGTGAAACAGAGGGGGGCCCCAAAAAAGTTTTTACTCCGGACCCCAATTAGGTTAAATAGGGCCCTGTTTATTTGCATGTTCTTTTATTGTTCAAAGCTAAAGCTTGAAGATTCTGTGTACATTTTCATATTCGTTGGCAATTTAGATATAACCTTTTCCTTTCTGATTTTATTTCATTCATTTTTTATGGATTCTATACAAATATTTCACTAAAAAGTTTATAGATTTAATAAACATCAGAAAAGTATTTATTTATTTATTTTATGTTTATTGTTCTCGAATACACCGTCATGTTGCGCCTCTTGTGCAGAATCGGAGTTGAATCAATGATTAATTGATAACAAAGTTCTAGTGATATTAAAATAGATATTCTCATCAAAAATACCCAAGTGAAAAAAAAATCCGTTCCAAAAATAAACCTTTACAATTAGGAAAAAAGATTGTTATATAGAATTATATAGTAAGAAAAATATATTCTGAAATTTCATTCGGTAAGTAGATAATTTTTAAAACTTATAGATGTTTTAAAGTCTCATAGTTATTTACAGATCTATTCCTTCTACCAGAATGAACCAAGACAAATGAAAAAAAATGCATTTAAAACTAAATCGTTGAACATAATTTATTTTTAGAAAACTAATTTTTAACGAATCCATTTTTCCATTTTTTTTATCTTACACTGAAAATAGTCCTTCTGTATTTGTGAATAATGTCTGCAGATTCCTGCTATAAAGGGATTAAACGTTAGCCTTTTGATTTTGCATTCATATTCCACCCCCACCGTATTTGGAACAGTATTCAAACAATATGGCCATCTTATCTTTACTTTTTCTCTTGGTACAATAGCATTTTACAGTTTTTTTTTTATTTTACATCTCGTGATTCGTGAAAACAATTTTTTAATTAATAACATTAAAAGTCTAACTAACTTAAGAATCAAACGACTGAAAATACCTTGATACATCTGTAGGAATTATTTTTGATTTTACATTTTATTCCGTTTATTATAATTACATTATTTCAAAGCTAAAACAAATGAAATCAGAAGCGAAATAATTTCACATTAATTAAAGATAAAAGCTTGAAATTGTTCATCTTGGTATTCATTTGTTGATACCTGCTTTTATTCACATTTAGAATAAAGGCGTTTTAACAGGAGATTTTGAGAGGATTTGCGATTATTAATCGAAAAGAATGAAAGAAAAAGGGGTAGGGACAATGGAACCTTGTGGCGTGGCAACTTTTGCGAAGACATGGAGAACATACGCTTGATTTTGCAATACGATTGATGGCAACCAGTATTATTTCTTAGTCTAAGCTTTCAGTCTTACAAAACTTCCACTTTTCATATGAACTCAGTGAACCAAAATTCTAGAACATTTTTTAGTTCCTTTTGTTTCATGTTTATACGATCATTTTATCATTTCCCTTCCTAAACCGCCCCGTAACCTCCCCCCCCCCCACACTTAGAAATATGGTTATCACACGTTGGGAACTACGTTTTACTACTATGAAAGCCAATGTTAAACTACAAAGGAAAACCGAAAAATACACAGGAACTTACTAAGTCTTGTTTTAACATTTTAATATGTTTACTCTTTTTCATCACGTGAATTTCATCAGCGTTTTACAAGCTTTAAATTGATTCCACCGACTTACTAGACTTTTTTCTTTTTTTAACATTTTAACAGTTTATTCTTTTTTATCACATGAATTTCATGTGCGCTTTATAAACTTTAAAATAATTCTATTGATTTAAAAGTCATTTGCTGTCATTACGACTCTGCAATGCGGAAGGGCTTGCACTTTATGAATCGACATTTGCAGTGAATCTCTTTCCTCTCGATTCAAATGGTTGGTTGGCTGCAATCCAATTTCAGAATAGAACTGTACATGTTTTCATGCTCTGTTCGCTTTACATGAAGCATTGTATCTTCATTACAGAATCTTTCGAACTCCTAATAATTTACAAATGGATAAAGAGAATTTAATGGGTTTCCGATAAATTTATGACTTTATTAATATTTTAATCAAGACTTTAATTGTGCCAATGTCAGGTAGCCGATGTTGTCAACTTTTGATTGAAACAAGACCTCTTTACCTCTTTCCTTTAGAGATTACTTCATATATTTCGCAAAAATTTAAAAAAAAAAATATATATATATATAAGGAATACAATAGCCACTTTTTTACTTTCTTGTATATGAAATATTTATAAGAAAAAAAGTGTAGAAATTATCAAAGTATTCTATTTCAAGATTTTGATCAAAGTATTCTTTTATGAGATTTTGACTGAATTCCATGTTTCAGACCTTTCTGAGTCCACTTGTCTGTAAAAGTGATAACTCAAAAAAGGTTTGAGCAATAGGTGAGAAATTCGATATGTTGTCTTTACACCGAATATGTATATTTCGATCGAATTTTGAACGAAATTTATGTAGGGAAACTCTGTCTGTCCGGCTGTTCGAATATAAATTAATAACACCATATCTACCAAACGAAGAGAGCTAGATGGATGAAACATGGTACGCAGATTTAATATGGAATTTCGAATTTGAAACCAGATTAATCAAATGGATGACCATTTGTCGATCTGTATTTTCACAAATATGTAAACGGGATGACTCAAAAATGGAATGACTTAAATATATGAAATTCGGTACAACATTTTCTTAACAATTGCAATTAAATTTTGGTTTCATTCGACCGGAAAAAAGCATTTCAATACATTTCCAATTCCATATACATTCCCAATTCCATACACATTCCGAGTTCTGATATGTATATTAACTGCATCCCAATGATTAATTACAAAAAAAAGAGAGAGAAAGAGAGAAAGAAATCACCAAAGATCGCATTCTAATAGGATCATTCCTAATTTTCGCCAGTGGCATGCAGTTATAATAATACAAGACAATTTGTTAGAATATATGCTTGGAAACTCCAAAAAGACCATTCCTGCTGTGTTTTTTTTAATTTTTTTATTATGTGAATACTTTTATAATCCACAAACATGGTTTTTAATTCTTTTATTGAGGTGATACTGATTGCTTAAAATATTATTATATTTTTTTAATTTTTTTGCTGAAAAATGTTAAAATTTTTTTAGGATATAGGATACATTTTTTTAGGATCAGGGGTGGTGAACCTTTATGGATCAACGTGCCATTTTTTCTAAAGAAATGTTTAATGAAGTATAGACGTGCCGTCAAAAAATTTTGACCTATGATTATTGAAAAGATAATAAAACTAAATACTAACAACTCAAAACTCTTTATTTACTGCGGAAAAATACATTTTGTACTGAATAGTAGTAGATGTTTTAGCTATAGGTGTAATTCAAATTAAAGTAACATTAGTATGACTTCTCTTGTTATAGATTAGATGACAAATAACCTATATTGGGATTGTAAGATGTTACTTTTATCGGAATGCATGCTGAATTGGAGTCATCTGCCAAACAGTTTCTAAGCGAGTCTTATTTATCTCTAAAAATAATGACTCGCAGGCATAGGTAGATGAAAAATGTTTAAAATAGTATGAGCCAGCTTCTTCAAACAGTTAAATATGTCTGGAATCGAATTCCATGTTTCCAAAATTTCATTCCTTGCTTGTTAATCTTTCTGTTTCAATCAATTCCAACTTTTTCCTTGTTTCAATAAATTTTTGAATCCATATTGAACTAGAATGGAAATCAATCAGTTGCATTTCAAATTCTCCAATTTCCAACCAATCGAATTGGGAAAAGGTCAGTTTATCAAATAAAGTCATATGCAAACCGTTTTGATCGGTGGCGTGCCCAAAATATTGTGTTGCGTGCTATTGGTTCGCCATCCCTGATATAGATCCTCCATTTTTTTTTTTATCATTTCCCCCCTACATATTTGATTTCTGATTTTTTCGTATATTTTGCAAGTATTTATTTTATATCAGATATATTCTTGAATAAAATAGGAGTAGCGTATCTTCCCCGTGATCTGGGCGTCCCGGGTTCGAATACCGGTTCGGGCATGGTTGCTCTTCATCAGTGTTCTATTTGTGAGATGTGTGAATGTGCCCCCCTGTAAAAAGGGGTTGTGCAAGCGAAAGTGTGAGTTTCATCTTCGTATGAGCTAGAAGTCAGACTTCTGTCCTCGGGTGCTCAGGGGTCTTTACCCTCAGAAGCTACTGCACCCCCTTTCCGAGGTAACGGCATCATCATCTTAAATAAAAAATGTATTTTATGATATCTCGTAAATAATTATCAGACCATTAACAAAAGGCCCATTTCAAATTCTTATCATAATGAGCAAATCGGCTAAGGAACCTTTTAACTACGTAATCAATCCTTCTAGGTCCTAAGGAATATACGCTACACATTTTTTGAATAGGCGGAGGGTTATGAATTTATATAGAGTTCATATAAACAAACGGGCTTTCAATTACATATAGAAGTAGATATAGAGACAGACGTATTTAGTTTTATTCCAATAAAAAGAGAAATATTTTTTCAAAATTATCAGAAAAATAGTTTCTCTAAGTAATTTTGCTTCCTAGTTAAGAATAAAAAAAATTGTACACAATGATATCATTTTTAGTATTTTAACTGCATATCAAGTAGATTTCTAAACGGTCATACGATTGCATTAATTTTATGACTGGCTGGAAAAACCTCTTTCTATTAAGATAAGCAAGTCTTTCTATTGAGATTTCATCCTAATATTTAACACAGAATATTTGATATCCTGCCATAAAAAGTCGAAAACATGATCAGTTCAGAGCATCATGGAAAATTAATATAAGCCAGTTTTCAGAAAAATAAAATGCAACGTCATTATACTCGACTTGTTTTCGAGAACAATATACCATCTACTTTCTCTTTTCCTATTAGAAGATATTTAAATAATTCTAGTTGTTGAGAATATTCTTCTGCAAAAGAAAACCAACTCAAATTTTAAGATAAAAAAATTAATGCCCTTTCATAAACTCTGTGTTTTATGCTTTTATTCATTTACCTACTTTATTTACCTTTTAAATAGCAAACAAATATCAGCAATTAGAAAAAATCTTTTTCGAAGCATTTTTGGAGGTTAAACAATCTTGCAGCGGAACACGAAATTCAAAGACAATTGTTCCGAAGGTCTCATCACTGAATGTCACCTGCGTCATTTTTTGACAGCTGAAGATGAATGATCGCTAAAGTGCAACAAAGATTTCATGAACATATTTTTTTAAAATTATGAGTAGAATAAAATTTGTACATGTGTTATCTTTAAAGTATTTCATAGAGTATAGAGTATTTCATAAAGTGTTTCATGAAATAGCTGCTCAATTCAGTAAAAACTTACAAATCACTTGTTCTGTACTTTTTGGTCTACATAGTTACTTGATAAAATAATCTACATTTCGTTAAACTGTAAAATAACCGACATGACTTATTCCGTTTGTTAGCATCAGCTACTGTATAGTGATAAATAATGTCAATTTTTCACTATACAATAATCAATTTCAATTAAAGCTCCGATATACAGTAATCAATTTTAATCAAAGTTCCGATTTCGATAGACTGTAATGTCTGAGATTAAAAAAATGTTCAGAAACAGCATATAAGAAAGATCGTATTTGTTTCTGAAACCAGTGGGAATCGTCTTCCAGAAACATTCTTGCATATTCTCCAATAAATTTCTTATTCCTTCCCCTCCGCCGCATAAAATTGTGGTCCTTAGATAAAACTGCGAATGCATTGGTAAAAGTAATTGCGAAATATACAACGGTGGAGTGAATCTAACATTTTTACTGAGTCTATCGAAGGAATATATATTTTAGAAACTCCTCCCCCTCGTGGGAATCAAAATCTCTCACAGAATATAGTTGCAGCTACAAGATCAATTCATAAAGAAGAATTTCATCCATGTAAGTCATTTTGTTTATGAGTTATGAAAGTATAGACCGACAGATTTACATTCTTTGAAAGATTCGGTTCAATATGTGTTAAGTATCTACATTTTAGATGTTAAACTTGTGCACCAAATTTTATTTATCTAGCTCGTTACTTTTTGTAATTATCAAGTTCACTTGTATTCGAACTGGTAGATTCCTATAAATAGATTTCTTTCAAAATTTAATAGAAATCTACAAATTTTGTTTAAAATATATGTACCAAATTTCATCCGTTTAGCTCTAAGTGTTTCTTCAATTCTCGTGTTCACACACAGACAGATGGATATTGCCAAAAATTTTTTTTCAGACTCAAAAAGGACTGAAATGTGGAAATTCGTCAAAATCTCGAATTCTAAGATATAGTATGTCAAAGTTCGAGGAATACTTTGCGTATACTTCCTATACGAATAAAAATAAAAATAAAATAATAATAATAATGTTCTATGCAATTCCAATTGTAATTAAAAATTATTTTTATAGTTAAAAGTTTTGTTTTGTTTTTGTATAATATTTTAGATACTGAATCATTCAATTAAATTATCTATTTTACATTTTAACTGCCTGCCACTAATTAATTTATAGAAGAGTGGAATGTTTAAATTTTAGAATCTTTAACTGTTTTGAACAGTTATTGAAATAACTAAGTATTTCATGTAATAACTGAATCAAACGTTCAAGTTGTAATATTCACTATTATCTATGCAATTTCAAGACTATCTGGATTTTGAAGACTATGTTATAAAATGGAAAAAACATTTTTCTGTCTATTGTTTGCCGCTAGAATCATACTTTAAAATCCTCGCTGCTACGATTCATGCTTATAATTGGGATAATCTATCTAACTAGATGACCTCTTCTTTGCTATTTCATTAAATGTAGTGAAGTTGTAATTTAATTAGATATAATAGGTAAGAACCACAAGAGAGTCATACGACAATGAACGTATTAAAAGCGATTAATAACTAATTTATGGAGAAAATTAGCTTTTGGCAGTTTTTAAAGATCGTTTGGTTTAACTGATATTTTCATTTTAATTAAGTATTATAGAAATATTTTAGAAACGATTAATAACTACTTTATGGAGAAAATTAGCTTTTGGCGGTTTTTAAAGATTGTTTGCTTTAATTATTTTAATTTTAATGAAGTATTACAAAAGTATATGTAAATTATAATATATTAAGGAATGTATTTTTAATCTACAAATATATTTTTAGAAATTAATTATATTATTAGACATGAAATTATTTGCATTAGAAGCAATGCTAAGTTTATTGGCTAACTAAACCTATAAACAAATTTTTAAAATGCTAGATACTTAGTAAAATATTAGTTTAATACTAGATAATTATAAAAAAATCACGCGAATGCATCTGATAATCAAAATGCCTTATAAGAAAATTCTTTACTTGAATTCGAGATGCAGTGATCTGTTATTCTGTATCAAATTTTGAATTCCTTTTTAAATATTATAATTTTCTTTAATCTGACATTTGAAATGAAAGAGAAGTAACTTTTGAATCCAAAATGATTTCCTAGATCGATTGAATATATTTTTGCGAACTTTTTAAAAGATGGATTTTGCTTAGCGATTTTATTCTTCAATTGCTTACAGATCGTAGTTTCTATACCATAAATACCATGAAATTACAATTATGGAGGTTCGTTATACCGTTTCGAAATATGTATTTAATCAGAAATCCGGCGTAGTCCTGAGGTGTCCTTCGCCTGCACATGTCATTTAAAGATGATTTTATATTGTCTTACGCTTATCTTCCTTTCGAATGCGCAATGTATACCAAAATTAAATTGTCTCTGTGCATTTGATTTGAATAAAATCGAATTTATACCACTGGATTGAATAATCAGCGATTAAAATAATAGTTTTGTATTGAGTTGACCAACAATTTATAGTTTGTTATTTTATTATATCAATGACTCAATATTTATATTCTTTTATTTTTGTGCTGAGAAATGTAAAAATGTTAATTAAACTTTTGTATAATGTGTATAATTTTTTTCTGATTTAAGGAATATATATATATTTTTTTTAATATTTTAGTTTTCCGAATTAAGTTTTTTATTATGTTTAGATTCTTTGGTGTAATATGAGATTACTATGAATAATATTCTTAAAATAACCATTTTCATTCGAATAGCCAAATTATTTTAATCCCTATTCGTAAAAAAAAGTATTTAATTTCTCTACAAAATATATTTAACTGGACTTTTATTTTGAAAATTTATCGTGTTCCCTGTTTATTCTGTTAATTAGATGCATTCTGTTATGTACATTTCTTCATATGTCACGGAAAAATAATTGCAAAATAAAATCTACTCAGAAATTCTCATAATTAGCTCATGAATTATTTATTTATTATTAATCATTTATTTTTACTGAATTATTTATTTTCTTGCGACTCATGTTAATTAATTGCTGAAATTATTTTTAGTTTAAAAAAAACGTTTGAATATTGTTCATAAAAACGTGTTTAATAATTTATATTTTCATTTAATTTTTCTAATCCTTTTTATTAAATACATTTATTTTACTCGGTCTTTTTTATGTTTGTAAGGATGGAATTTTGTAACCGACTTCTCACTCATTTCCTGAAATTCTAGACCAGAGATTCCCAAACTTTTAAGCATTGCGACTCACTTTTTAGAAATCGAATCTAGTGAAATTCGCTTCCTACTCTGCGCAATAATTTTTTGAGACAAACAGTACACGTTCTATTAAGAAATTTAAAGAGAAATTATTGGGAAGACATTTTATGGGCCAAGACAAACTTTTATTTAAAAAAACCCCTTTTATTATTAAATATAATAATTATTTGCACAACTGATAACGAATCGCTTTGAAATAAATGCGTATACAAACAGAAAAGAATATTCATGGCGTAAAATAGATTCAGGTTAAATAGTTTGGGAGTTTGAGCTGACACGAGAAACTTGTTTACGTGTTTCACTTTTATGTGTGTTTGTGCCGTGTTCTTCATAACGATTTCAAAATCATATCATATTTTTAAAATTTGTCGAAAGATGCATATGTATCCAAGGTTTGTGTGGATCTACCAAAAGTTAACTCGCGACTGACCAGAGGGTTCCGCTCCACAGTATGGGAACTCAGTTTATCACATTTTGCACATTTGCATGTTCTCGATGATGTACTATCAATCAAGATGATTTTGGTGTGTTATGCTAATAATATCAAAAATTAATCTATTAATCGATTGATCTAATGAAAGTTTTATACCATTTTAGCGGCGCTTTTGCTAGTGAATTTGAGAGTAGAAGTTGATTATCAAATTCTGTAATATTTATAATAATGAATTATGGACTAAAGGCTAAAAGACAAAAAAAGATTAATAAAAAAATTATTACTTTTCAGTACTCCTTTCTAATAAATATATTTTTTAAAATTGCTTTTTATGAATCTGTTGGATTGTTATTTAAAAGTGCGTAATTAAACTTGAATTTAATATTAAAATAGTAAAATAAAATATTTTAAATCGTTAAAATAGTTTTGTTTGTGTTTTAATGGGCACTTTTTTTATAAAAATATCCCATATAGTATTAATAAGATAGAAAGTGTATCTTATAATTCTTAAAAACTATTATGAAATTGCACAAAAATAACAACTATTATCAGATTACACAAAATAAACACAACGTATTTTAATTACAATGGATAACATTGTATTTTGCAAAATCAGCTTACGCACAAAAAAGAACTTCATTAATAAAACTATTAATAATAAATTCCCTAAACATCCTTTCTATATGTAATTCATCAACAAAAAAAATCTCTACCAAGTATTCCATTACCATGGCCATTTTTATTTTCAAATTCCAATTGCTGTTTTGGACTATAAAATAGTCTGAAGAAAAAAAACGGAAGAATAAATATGAATCATTTTCAGTCTTTTTTTTTTTTTTAATTCCTCCTTCATTTCCTGTGTATAAATAGTAACAATAATGATTTTCAAGGAAGCAGCAGACGATGTTCTTGACATAGTTATGTTTGATACTTTCATGTGTTATTCAAATAATGTACCAAAAAAAAGAAGAAAGAAACCATAAATCAAAATGAAATCAATCTAATTTCTTTCATAAGTAGCTCATTCTTACATTAAACTGTTCTATTATTCCTGCGGTTTACATTTTCAAATTGCAGCTGCTGTTTTTGGTTTTAAAAACGGCTCGAAATGGAAACGGAAGAATAGGAAGAAGTATTTGAATTTTGTTCAATGTCTGGCCAACCTATTAGATGCTCTGAAACCTCCGTCCATGACCGATGGTAAGTGGAGAAAAAGGACCGGGTGCGCACGCTAATGGGAAGATAACGCATCCAAAACGCGTATCCTTATTACGTAGACTCATTTTCTAATCAGCCAGGAAATGGTTGGACCTTCAGTTCACAAGATCGGCGACAATGACGTCATTAAGCAGCGGTTACGGTTAGATCGTCTTAATTGGCTAGCCAATAGCACGACTCTTCTAATTTGTGCCATTGGTCATATCTCAATCCGTTGGCCCCTTTCAGGGCTAAAACGTTGGGAATAAAATTTTATATTGTTAAAGCAGCATTCTCTGTCTTGGGTGTGTATAAAATCTTCAGTTTCAGTTACAAGAAACTCTGGACATTTTATGTTCATTCGATCTTCAGTGATATATGAATGCGAATCGAGAGCGAAGCATTTTTCGGATGCCATCGGTCAGGTGAGAAATTTTTTATGGAATTTCCAATGATAGTTTTGTGAAAATATCGTTTGCTAAAAAATAATTTTATTTTCTTCCGACTTTTATCGGAAAAGAGTTTTTTAACCATATAAGATTTTAATATTAAATAAAAGAAACTTAAATTGTTTTTTATTGTATTTGGATAAAAGATTATGTTGTATGAGACACTACAGTAACAGGATTCTCCTTTCAAAGAGGGTATTGCATTTTAGAAATTGATGATTGACTTTAAGGGTTAAATTTTAACTTTTTGAGAATTTTTCATACCCATGTTACTTATTCTGAGTGAGTATGGATATGCTATATCGGGATTTATTATTTTGTTTTAATAATAAATAAATTAGACAAACGTGCATTAACCATCATTGTTAATTGAAGGTGCATTTTTTTATGAACAGAATTTTGTTCTATGTTGTAGTCATCATAAAACTCCGATCTGAAAATATTCTATATACCTATCTGTTAAGTGCCTGGAGTCGAGAAAGAATTATATTTTGTACAAAATTTATAAATGTAGTGAAAAATGTTCGAAACTTGTTTTAGATTATGGATGCAATGATGAAATATTTGGCATTTACTCTGAAAAAAGTTACACATCTTATATTCTGCAGTATGAAAGTCCACATGTATAAAGTGTTATATATATTAATTTCCTAAAAAAATTTTTTTTACCAATATTTTACAATAATATCAAATTATGGTTTATGTTATCCAAAATAAAAGTTTTAAACGATTGATTTGATTTTGTAGAAATAAAATTCCCTTATAATATTAGAATACTATATTATTTCGCTATTTCCTCAGTTGCTTGATTAAATAAATTTCCTGTTGTTTGCAAAGATTTCTTGGAAAAAATTCTAGAAGTAACTCATAATTAACTAAAATATATGAGAAGTGAGTTTTAGTTGCTTTTATATATAAAATTTTGTGAACTGATTGATTTTGCTGCTGAATTTCTTATAATCAGCTCATGATTGCAGCCATTTTTTAAAATAAAATTAACGCAGATTATGTCAATGATTGTGAGAGTTTATAAAAATAACAAAATGAAGAAATTTTATCTGAATTTTTAAAATATTTTTTAATTACTGGAGAAATTTTTCGTGATTTTAATTCTTAATGATTAATGCATGTTTATATATTAAACATATAATTTTAGGAAACAAATAAAAATTAGAACATTTCAAATAAATATATGTGTGCTAATTTTCTTTGAGTCCAAATAAAATGCAGTTTTTGTTTTGATAGATTTTGAAATATATTTAATTTTAAAAGAATATCTAAATTTTTTTTAATATAATTAATTTTAAAGGAATATCTAAAATTTTATAATGTTTTCTACGCGTTTGTGTTGTATAAATATATTGGTAGCATCTACTGATAAATGTTATTTTGTATCGATTGATAATAATTGATTTTTTCGAATATCAAGAATGGTATAAGTTAATACTTGGTATAAGGTATATATAATAATGGTATATATAATACTTGGTATATATAATAATGGTATGGTATAAGGTAATAAGTTCTTGATGGATTTTTCTGCATGACATAAGTTTACTCTTTCTTGGAAATATCTACCAATATCCATAAGTTTTTTTAATTCAATGATATTATGAAACCATTTAACCAGCTCATAATAAATAGATGGACCCCTATTTTTTGAAAGTTATTACACAGGGAAAGTTATAGAAAAAAAGCATGTATGTGTGTTATCAAAATACTTCTTGACTTCTTTGTTAGGATAAAAGTTTCACCCTATAGTTATGATTTAGGCAGTGTCAGGTGAACAGATACTTATTTAATAGACAAGGAAAAATTTCGTTGTTGAAAATATTAATAAAATATATATTTGTTATCACAAAAGGGAAAATTCTTTTTTTTTGTTTGTTCATAATATGACTAGACTGCAATGTATACTCTTTCACTGAATTATATTTATTAAGATATTTAGCAAAATACAGTACCTTTCTACTTAATTTTCAATACATTTTTAAATCCATAATTTTGATAAAAATTTATTTATATTATTTATTAGATAATATAAATTAGATAATATTAGATTGTTATTAACCTTCTTGAATGAATAGTTTTTCTTGCAATTGAATTTAATTGTCTTAAACAGTTGTGATTTTCTTATAGTAACATATAATCTTTAAAGTAATATGTTCTTTTTATTTGTACCAGAAACATTTGAGATATTTAGGTAACAAATATTAATTAGTATCGGTTGACATAACAAATAAATAAATTATTATTCTAAATTTTATCAATGGCTATGAAAGATTTCCGATTTTTTAAAAAATTTAGTTTATTTCTAAGCGATTTATGACAGGTGCTCTTTTAAAAATTGATAATTTAATCATGAACCGTAATAGTTTTCCGAGTGATCAATTGCTTTTTGTTGTTTCGAAATCGATTAAAAATTACTATTATAAATTATTATTATAAAATTTTCAAATCAAAAAATTAATAAAATATTTAATTCTAAGTATTATAAAATATATGGATGATATTAAGACCTTTTCTAATAAAATTGGTCAGGTTCATACAATTTTATTACGACCATTTAATTATAATATTTATAAACATTAAGGGTCTATTTTAACATAAATGAGTACAAGCGCAGCTTTAATGAGCTATAATTAACAAATAAATAAACTTACATAATTTTGCAGAATTTATTAAAATAAAAATTAACCAAAAATAAATAATTAACATAGATAAATCTAAAAAGGCTTTGAAATGTGAAACTAAATAGACTAATGTACTAAAAGAGGGGCCTCATAATGTCTGCTGCCTGCGAAATACCTAAACTCATTCTGTACCATAAGTGGAAAAAAAATATATTATAAATTTATGTTCACTATGAATAACATTCCTGTTAGCGAATATTGATTTTTAGTTCATTGAAAATTTAATATGAAGAAACGTTACAACGTGATAAAAATTTAAATCGTGATGGATACGAATTTTCCTTGATTCTTTAGCTAGAGAATTCTGCTTTGAACTGAGTTTGAAATATATAAAATTCGTATTAAGAGCATTGTGGAGTAAGAGTAAAACTGTAAATTTAAATTTCATTAAAAATACTGATGGCTTTTTAAAAATTAATAGATTAGATCTCAAAGTAGGGAAGACAAATTAAAATGAGTGACAAGAAAAAATGATGTATTAATTATAACGTATTACGAATTAGATAACCAAATCACAGATACCGTTGTAAAAATTGTAAGTTGATGGATATCTCAATCATCTTTTAAAATTTCATTTACATGAAAAAAAATCATAGAAAATTTTAAGAAAATAGAGAATTATATCAGAAAATAAAATAATATCAAATGTAAAATAGTTGGGAAAGAATGAGAAAATAGAGAATATAACTAAGAGAATATAAAAATAATTTTACGAAATAACAACTAATGGAATTAAGTAACTGGAAGACCTAAGTAGAACTATGGAACTAATAACTTTTTAAAAGTATTTATCTCTAAAAGTACTTGAAATAAATGATAGAAAACAGTTATCCTGACTGTGATTAGCTGATTGATTTCATAAAATCACTGGCATTCAGGTACACATTTATTAAGTACTTAAGGATCATATTGTGCCTAATATAGTTTATGATTATAATGCAAGATAAATCTAAGAAAATAATGTAGAATTTTTAACAGGGATGAATGTTGCAGTAACAAATCCGGAGTATACTTAGTTATATTTTCTCCTATGCTTACACAAGAGCCTTGTTTTGTATGTAGCTTCATAGTATAACGCAGTAAATCAAATATGCATTTTGGATCAATTGCGGGAATATTTTGATGCATACCTAAAGACCTACCTAGGGATGAGGAGGAGGAGAGTGCCACAGGCAGGTATATCAAAAAATTATTAACCCAATTGCCAAATAAATAAATCTGTAAAACAATGTACATTTTATGCATTATAAAATATTAGGATAATATTTAATACAATTTGTCAGGTTCCTATATGTTCATTACATTATCAGTTATTATAGTTAATATCATCTACTTAAATACACTGAAGTAGCACTGCATATAGACATTTCTGTGCAAATTGTGTACAGCTATGCCTCATTTATATGCACACAAAGACGCTGTGGTAACTGCATATACTGTGGTTGCATATACTGTGTGGCTGCATATACCGTCGCTAATACTGTGGTTGTTGCTAATTCGTTATTTCAACTGCTACTATGGGCAAAACTTTTGATTTAGACGCATTTGATATTGGATAAATAGTAGGCTTTCGACGTATAGGCATTCAATTTCCGAAGCCGTTAGAGAACTAGGATTTTCAAGGTCGGCAGTGTCAAGAATATACCGAGAGCATACGGATGGTGGGGAAAAATAACTAACGATGACTATAAATAACTTAGCTCAAACTGCTAAGGACAAATAGTCCTGAACGAGCTTCAGCTATACGGCTCAATCGTATTGTACAGTGAAGCCAAACATTTGTCCAAATTACCACCCAGCTGAATCAGTGCGCCAATCATACAATCGGTAAACAGACCATGTAATTGCCGCTTCATCGTATGGGCTTCTTGAGCTGTAGAACCACAAGAGTGTCAATACTCAATGCATGCCACCGGGTTGCATGTCTCGCCTGGGCAAGATAAGACAGAAAATGGACTCTGGAGGACTAGAAACAAGTAGCATTGAGTGAAACTCTCGATTCTGACAGTGTAACGCCAAAGGGAGGTTGAAAATATGGCATGAGACTCTTGGATCCTGCATAACAGGTTGGAACTGTACAAAACCATAACTGCTGAATGGTGGTCTGAGTTGTTTCCTCTTGACGGTGTCTGGGATTTTGGCACTTGCGCTAGCTGCGCTCAATGCGATTTAGTACTAGGTGAGCGATCACCTCCATCTATTTATGCTGTACTGTCATTCACACAGGAATAGAGTGTCCCAGAAAGACTACTGCACTTCACACAGGCCCTGGTTGGCTACTGCTTGGTTGGATAATCATTCCTCTGAATTCTCTGTCATGAATTGGCCACCTAACAACTCAAAATTCAGCCTACATTGAGCAAATTCCGGATGTTGTGGAAAAAGCTATGAAAGCACATCTCACTACTCTCTACGTCAGAGATCCTTACTGAATTATGCCCAGATCTAACTGATGTTTTACAAACCATTCCCATGGAACCTTTCGCAAACTTGTTGATTTCTTTGTCTCCCCGTGTGGCAAATATTATCAAGGTAAGATGAGATCTAACTGGCTATTAACTTACTAACTCTATTTCAGTAACACTTCAGCGAAATATTATGCACAAATGTGGATGTACCATGCAATCATGAGTCATTCTAAGTAAATAAATAATCAAATAAATAAATTCGCAATTTAGCTAAATAAAACTTGAAATAAATTATTAACACGTTGATTAAGTTAAAAATGAATTGTAATTATTAAAACTATAATTATTAATAAATGAGAGATGTCATAATGTGCTTGAATCCACCACTGCAAATAGTCAATTGTCTGGTAACCCTATAACTTTGGGAGGGGGAGCAACTACATATACCGGATAGTAAAATTTTGTATTTTTTTATTATTTACAAAAGTCGTGTACTTGAATGTATTCAAATAAAAACAAAGTTTAGTTTAAATTCCGAACATTAAACTTAGGATTCGCTTGTAAATCAGTGTGACTTATTAATTATCATTATTATTGGAATTGGCTACTTTGGATTCACAAATTACTAGACCTGGCAGACTGATATTAGAATATTTAGAATCAAGATAAAAATGGTTCTGTCATTGAGAAAAAAATTTTTATAGGCACGATAATAATACTTTTTCACTCTTGAAAGTGAACCACAATTAATGTTTATTATTTCCAATAATTTTAATATTCGTTTTTTTAAAGATTGCGTATATAGAAATTAAATCTATATCAATGAAAAATATTTAGTTTTTTTTTTTCCTTTAAAAGTGGAGAGAAAATCAAAAAGAAGAGACCTGGAAATTTGCATTGTATTTGAGCACTTACAAGGCGTTAGCACTTACAATTTAATATGGCGTTAATTGTGTTCACGAATGGACCGACCGACTGACAAATTTCCAGAAATTAACTTTTCAGACTAGAGGAAGTCTAAAAGGTGAAATCTCCCTGAAACGTTGAGATCGAATTTTTCAACAATTCAATTACAACATTTGTTTACGAGAAAGTAAAAATAAGTGCAATTTATATTATATACATGCTAAACGAATTTAAGTGAATGAAGAATAAAGGGCATTGCTTTTTAAAATGGCAAATTTTGGGGATGAACAACTTAGAGAGAAACTCAATTGCCTTCAATAGAATACTAATGAAATGGTTGCATCAAAATGAGAACACTCTATAAGTAAATGCTAAGCAGATATGTAACATTTGCATACACCACAGACAGGTTTTGATTCTCTCAATAACAAGTGTCTACGTGTAAGATGAGTATGATCTATGCATATCGAATAATTTGTTGGATAGCTTGGACCGAAATTCAGTGGGAGGTTGATGACATGAAATGAATCACCTGTCTGAAGGTTTCAACATATCTGTCCATGTAAATGCGGTGTGTAAACACTTTGTCATTTAAATTCATGCCAATGAGCAATCTAGCTGAATTAAGTTACTGATTAGTCATTGAAGAAAATTAAAGAAATTACAACATGATGAATAAGTTTTGAACTCGTTTTCTTTTCTTATTGTCTTCATATCATTCCTTTTTGGGATTTTATGATTTTTGATTATATTCGAAGTGCAAGGGCGTCACCATGGACTGGTATATTATTCATTGTTTACTTCCATGACAATATACAGAAACTTAATTAATCTCGATTGATTTAGCATACTCCAAACTAATAGATTAAAAATATCTTTATTGGAACCAAGGCTCTCTATATTTCTAAAATATTTCTATATTTCTAAAAATTTCTATAAACCTTGATGTCATACATTAACACATTTCTATCTCCATTTGATAGAGATTTACTGATAAAATTCTTTTTAAATATAAATTTAATAATTTTTTTTTCTGTTTTAGCAATACACAATAATTTTTTTGTCTGAATTAAGAATTATCGATTTTTTCGGCCTTCAAATGATATTAGCATATATTAAAGAATTTAGTCAGTTCCGGATTGTTATTTAAGCTCTGGTCAAAATTTATATTTTGTTCTATAAATGGTTTCAACGATCAGATTTTGATGCATTTAATAACATCCTTATTTAGGAATTTGAATGGTATAGTCAGATATTTTTTCTAAGCTCAGGAGAAAGCGTAAGATTTAATTTCTGCCTTATTGCTCCTATATAAAAAAATATCTTGCTTTTATGCTTTTATCATGCTGTTTATTTATGAGAAAATAAATAATATTTAAATTTTTAAAAGCTAATTAAATTTAAATTAGAAAAGAGTGTTTAAAAAATTGCCTTTCTTGACTTGCCATATTTAATTAAAAAATAGCAATTCACTGTTGTAGTTTCTTTAAAGATTATTAATTTCCGTTGATTTTAGACTTCGAACTATCATTAGCGTCAACAATAAGCGTGACCATAAACTTCACTATTTGATTCTCATTCTGAAATCTTGAATTTTGAAGTCAAAAGATATGTTCATTTCAGAAAATTGATATTCCACTTTTAAACCTTCTATCTCCTTTAAATGCTAACAGGTTTGCTTTGGGTCAATTCATTTTATTTCCATTTACAAAGAAGCAAAAATTTTCTTCAATTAACAGCAGTCAATGAGTTTTAAAATTTTACATGCCTTTCATGTAACAATTATATTTGGTGTTTTTTTTCCCCTCAAGAATGAGTATGACTGAATTTGTAAAAGAGAAGAAAAAGAATATGCATTGTTAAAGAAAATATATCTCTATAAATGCAACTTTCGCAAATATATTTTTTTTCTTAAAAGGTGAATTTATTGTCATTATTTGAAGGTTTTATATTTGTTTATCCAGGAAGAGTAATAACTGATGAGAGTCGAATTTCCACAACTTTTTCCGAGAATTCCAATTTCACATTTCAAAAATATTTCGAAAATATTCATTTGTTATTGTTTTTGTTTCGCTCATACAAAGACATTCTGGAAGCAATCAAAAACTTTACGTTTGGTTTGAATTTTCTGAAAAAATATTTTTTGAATTATCTTGTAACATATTTATATTTGTAAATACATGATGATGTAAAATAAATTAATTTTTAAATTTTTCATTGATATTTATTTTCATAGTTTATATGACCTGATCAGCATAAATGAGCGATGAATTCTAATATTTTATAAAATAAAAAATGCAGTTTGAATCATTGATATGAATCAATCTGATGGTGAATGAATCCTTGCATATATTAAAATTTCATATCTCAAATTAGTTAAAACCATTATCGAATCGAATATTGATAATCATTGCAAATTTCAAAATTCGAAGAAATTAATATTTTTTTTTCATTATATCAACTTTTTTATCATTAAGTAAACGATTCAACTGACCATCCTAATTGCAGTAAATGGTAATTCAATAAATATTAATAGAATAATTTGTTTTGTTAACATTTTAATTAACTGAAACTTATTTTAAGAATCATAGAACATAGTGAGCTTGTTAAGTTTATCAGAACTTACAATAGGAATGTGTTACGCCATGCATTCGTTGTTTAAGAATGAAAAATGATATTTCCGTCATAAAAGATCATCTTTCATCTTTACTGATATCTGAGGATTTATCTTAAAGGAGTCCTGGGGAATAAATGGCTTAGACGTAAACAAGCAGAATTGGATAAGATGTTCATATGCTCTTAGACAATCTGTTTCAACTCTCTAATTTCCGAAACTTTTGATTGATTTTTAATTTGATTTTCACATAATCAGTTTTTAAGTAACAGATGTAATTACATAACGAAGTATCTAAATATTTAGTTGAAGTTTGCCTACAGAGAGTTAAAACAAATGCCTCACGTATAAATAAAGAGAATTAGATTTAAGAGTAATTTCAAGCATAATAATAAAAATTACACAATTTAAAAAAAATACAAATTAAATACTTTAATACAAAAAATTCTCAAAACTTTTTTTCTTGTGAGTTTTTCAGGCAAGTGCGAAAATAATTGGATATATAAGCGAATTCGGACATCTACGAAGAAATCCTGAGAACTGTCTCCAGAAATTTAAATGATATTTTATTTTAATTCGAATAAGAACATGATCTTAGTAAATCTAACGAAAGCGTGCAATTTTACTACCCTGAAAATAAGTTAAAAAATCTCGTGGCCTCTCAGCATTTGCCTGTTTGACAATTTAGCTATAAAAACAAGAGCATCGGAATCACCCTCATTTACTATTTTCCCTTCAACAAATTTCTTTTGGGGGATACCTGAAACGTAATGTGTATATCTCTAGACCATTAATAAGCGTCGAGTTAAGGGCCAATGAAAAAGAATGAGCAAAATTGGTAATGCCGCTCGGTATTATTAGCTGTGACTGAAAAATGACCAACAATTCGTACACTTCCAACATCATAGGCAAGGAGGCGCTTGGTCTCCATGTGGAAATACCATCAGAAATTTCCAGCTTCTCGCAATATTGCAATGTAGGGTACCTTTACTCTTCTTTTCACATTTTCAAATTTGCAGATATTTTTTTTAAAAAAATGTGGATTTTGTAAAAGATAAATAACGCTGATAGAAAATTTGACTTATTTATTCTGATGATTTTAGAAAACGATTCCAGACATTTTTATTGTTTTATTTTTAGTGCAGTCTTTATTTTTATTACAGAATTCTGACATTTTCTACGAAAAATGCGAAAATAAACTTGTCGAAAAAAACTCCTAGAATATTAATCTAATCAGGATATCAGAAACCAATATAATAAAAAATCCACTATGCATGTATAAATTTCTCTCGTATATGGTTAAAAGCATTTTTTTAAAAAGATTCTTAGGATTTTGAGATAAGGAAAAAATTAACTTCCTTAAATTATTGACAATTTTGAGCCTCTGGTAGTGATATCTAGGTCGCATGTCCTGTCTGTCCTTTCCTAATTAGACACAGAAATGAACGACTGTCTGACACAAAACTCAATTGAGAATAATCTGTTCATTCGGCTCTTGACCAGCGGTGATGAAATTCTATATTTGATTAATGAAATTAAACTGTAAAAATTTGATGCATGCTTACTAATCGTTTAATAATAGTTATCTAAAATTGTATGCAGTTTTTGGAGGTCCTATAATGAGAAAGTCATGCGATTTGTTTTTATTATCATGATGTAATTTTAATTTATTTTACATTCTTCCAAAAGGTATTTGTAAGAACGATTATTTGTTGGAGTTAAATACATGCACAAATAATATATTTTTTTCCATCAACAATGAAGTGAATTCTATTTTTCCATCAATAATGATGTGAAAGTGCATACATTGAGTGCATATGCGAGAGAGTGAGAAAATATATGGAAGAATGAAATAGCAAATCTCAGCGAAATTTTTTAATTTTTCCTTCCTGCTGCTCATATTCCTTCACATAGAAGACAGATCGGTGCAGCTGTTTTGTCTACTGGTAACTTGAGTGATACGAGAATGGAATGGATTTGAGGCTTTCACAAAATAGATGCTGTAAAACTTTGAGAAATGAATTTTAGATGACATAATAAAATAAAAAATTAAATGCAGTCGGCTCGATTTTGTTTTTTAGTATTATTTGTGGAAGCTTGATTGAATTTTAATATTTCTAAATACAAATAACTGATAAATTTAATAAAAATTTAGAATATTTCAGTTTTATTTTAAAATCGTGCAATTTGTAAAACTATCAGTGTAAAAATAATCTCAATTCGTGTATTATGAGCTTTAAATAACTAAAACTCGAAAGGGAATTTCAAAAAAAACCCCCTTAAAAATAATTATAATTATTCATAAACTTTTTTAAAATCTTCTGAAAAATATTCATTTTTTAAAAAAATGTGTTATAGTTTTGTTCATCCAAATTAAATAGGTTCTTAAAAATCTAAAAAAGAACTCAAAATATAGAAATCCAGGTCTAATGATTTTGACCTGATGCTACTTTAACAAACTTTACCATATTATAATTTTTTTAAATACAATATTAAAATGTGTTAATTAAAACGTAAGTTTTATTTATAAATATATTAAATATTTATAAACGTATTCTGTGTAAAATCTTCCAAAAATAGCAGGTTATTTTCATATACAGTAGACTCCCGATTATCCGCTGGCGGGTTATCCGCGCCTGCCGCACTAAGTTTTTTTTTTTTTTTTTTTTTTGCTTTCAAGCAAAGAGAAAATTATTCCAACGCAAGAAGCAAACACAAATGACTGATTTCTTCAAAAAGGTGTAGTTTTACAGTCATGCTTTTGTAATTACATAATACATTACAGTATTAAAGCAGTACATATGTATTAATTTTTCTGTGTATCCTTGACGCCTCTCGTAAGTACAAAGCACTTTTCTGTTTTCATTAACAAAATGCATTTTAGGTGAGTTTTGAGTGATATATTAAAATAGTAAGCATTAGTTAAACATTTCCTGCTGTTTATTTTACGTTTTATTGTACATAAAACCATTTTTCAAAGTTGGAATGACTGCTTTTTCTTTTGCTATACCCGTTTTTAGCTTTTTTCGGATTATCCGCGATTTTTGTAATCCGCGCCGGCCGCGCCACCCAATTCCGCGGATAATCGGGAGTGTACTGTATATGATTTAAAGCCACAAGTTTATTTTTTATGAAAACGTCTTGCTTGCCTTCTCACATTTTTTTAACCAGTACATTCTAAAGAGTCTTACAGTTCTTAAAGATTCTTACAGTTTTTCTATTACATTAATTTTTTGGAGTATTTTTAGTGTCTAAACGTGTAATTGATCAGTGACTATTGACGTTTTGATTTTAATTTGTGTGTTTCAAATTTAAAAGCGTTTTTGGTTAGGGTATTCGATTTTATTATTACGAACTTATCAATAGTATCGATTGTTCAGTGACGATTATAATAATGGGATAATGTTCAGTGGAAAAATCGATACTCAGTGTGAAATGAACCTAAATTGTTGTAATAGTTTAATTCCAAGGCTTATCATTCAAGATTTCAATAATTTCATATATTTTTTTGAAGTTTTGAATGTTTCTAATTCTAGGCGGAAAAAACAACAACACAAATACAAATAATATAAGTGAACTGTTAAATAATGATTGTCAATAAACAGATATTAAAGAATTTCTTTAGTTAATTTTTTGAAATCAATTATAATTAGTGTTAGAAGTAGGTATTTTTCTTTTCCCTTCACGTGATAAAAAAAAAATTATTGATTTTATCCAATTCGGTTGTTGCTATCAATCGGTTAATATTATCAAAATTCTTGTCCCAGAATGATCACATTAACAGCAACTATTGTGGCATAAAAATATACATGTTCGCAGAGTTTTAACTTACAAGTTTTTATTCCTTTTGAATAAAAATAATATGCATATTTTAAATTAGTTTATTTATTTGTCCTGCATTTCCACCCACTTTTCAGGAAAATATTGCATCCATTTTTATTTATTGTGATATTTGCATTCGTGTTAGCGCTTCTTCTAGTAAAAATGTTACTCATTTTTTTATAAGAATGTTATTGTAACTAGAATTAAAAATGCTCTTGTAACTGTAGAAATTTGTTAAAATATCTCTTAAGTATAATGGGCATTACTGAATTGACGGCTTTAAATAATAATAAAAATTGAGATGGCATAAAACTCTTAACCTTAGTTGATATGTTCGTATAATATCGTATAGACGCATCAAGTTTATGAGCCCCAAACAAAACTCGACATTGATAAATTATTCATTGTAAAAGTAATTAAAAAGATTTTTAGGGAATTTCAATCGAGAATGTTGGCTAAAGGAAAAGAAATTGTTTTCACCATATCTCGTGTGAGAAACTTAAGTCATAATCTCGACAGTGGAAATCCCGACTAATAACATAAAATCATATCAGCACTGAAATAAGTTTTGCAAGGTACTAGTATAAATTTTCAAAGGATAATCAAAGATTAAAACGAAGGTTTAAAAAATTCATTCTATAATACTGAAAGAAGATAAAGAACCTTACTGCATATATTTAAATGACACATTTACACTGACACATAGCGAGCAAAACAACCAATATATTTCATCACAGGTTGATTGTCATCACCATTTACAATAGTAATAATTTCCGACTTCTATCGTCATCTATCTTTTTATAACCTTTTGTTTCTGCAAAGAATGCATTCAACTTCACCAATATCATGCTGCTATTCGTATTTAAAAATTTCTGTGTTTTTATAAACATATGTGCATGAGATTAAGAAAGAGAGATATAAGAAGAAATGGTGAATTTTGTTCCGTTATTTCTTCTTTTGAATGACTGGTACAAGATGAAACCCTGGTCTGTATCGGAACTTTGGACAGAGGAGCTTTCAGTCCTACATGAATACAGTTATGCGAAATATCCATATGGAAATATCAAGCAAATCGAGAAAAGAATAAGTTAGATATTTTTATTTTTATTGTTGCTTTCAAGAATGATGTTTCCATTATAAATGGACATAGCATTGTCTCTTTGTAACAGAAATGGCAATGGTATATCTGTATTAATGAGCTGCTATATAGAATACCTTGAACCGAACTCTTTTTTTTTTTTTAAGCTCGCTAGTGATATGTATAAAAAAATCATTCAGCGTTTCAATAAATATGCCAATTGAATTTTATTTGAGACTATATTCATTTTTTATGCGGATTATACACAGAATTCATGCCTTTTGTCATATAATTGAATACACTTCTTTTGATGCACTTATTTCGAATGGTTTTTGCACATATTTTTTTTATTCAGAATGTAATTATTAAAGTAAATATTTCAGTACATGTGAGGAATACGTTGCAACATGAAATTTAAAAAAATGAATCTTGTCTTTAATGGCTGACGTATTAAGCCTAAATGTAGTTTTACCGCTAATTTGTTACTTGTTATTCCTCGATATTTGGGACATTATGAGCACGGACGAAATAATCTCTAGAAGATTCTGAGCGATTTTCTCAACCATGCTGACCGGACCATAGATACTCCATTTAGGTGACTCATGAGTTAAACCAGTTATTTACGATCACTCAGAGCCACGCAAGTTGGATAGCTACATGTCAAATTCAATCGTTAATGTGATAACCTGTGGTGGTAACATTACAAGCCAGATAACAACTTCCGGAGAGGAGAGTACTCTTTTGTCTAGTGGTTATGTTACTCGGCTATGAACCCTAACGTTGCGAATTCGAACCTCAAAAACCCGCACATTGGTGACCCTGGTTCTGAACAACCGCATCCTTTGTTCTGCTGTCGTGGCTCCATCTACCGGCAGCAACCACTCACACACGCTCGCCGTCGCTCGCCATAACGCTTGGCGCGATAAACTCTACCGACTCACTGGTGGGGGACTATTGTGGTGGTAACATTACAAGCCAGATAACAACTTCCGGAGAGGCGAGTACTCTTTTGTCTAGTGGTTATGTTACTCTGTTATGAACTCTAACGTTGCGAGTTCGAACCTCAACCCGCACAAACCCGTTAGAATTGGCGAGGCGTAGAGAGAAAGTTTAGATTTCTCATCTATTCCAATTTCTGTTGTTCCATTTGTAATGTGATCTCAGCCAATGCGGGTGGAGAAGGAAAGGCTCGGAGAGCGTGAAATGGAAGGGAATAACCGATATTATAGAGTTTAATATATAGAGTGAGCACAGAATGTTGCACAATATTGTAGAATAGTGGACGATATTATATTTTATTATTCAATATTTAACCATATTATATAATATTTAGACTATTGTTTAATACCATACATTATTGTTATAATATATATCTTCTATTGGAGTGGTCGTAAAGTTTTAACCTAATTACAAAAAATAATTGCAAAAGAACCACTAAATATAATTCTGCAAAATTTTCATTAGTGAAATGCCATGTTTTAAATTTTTTTATAGTTCAACAGATAGCACAGCTTATTCAAGAACAATGATTTTATATTCGATTGTTACCAAACAACGGGAAAAGTTCCATATACTCAAATAGTTCAATATATATATATATATATATATATATATATATATATATATATATATATATATAGTTCAATATGAATTCGAATTGGCCAATACTGTTCATTTCGGTTACATAAAGAACAGAGTATTTGTAACGTCAGTTGAAGATATTAATGCATGCATAATTAAGATAATATATTATGCGTCTAGTATGCCAGCTGAAATGTTGGACAATATTTGACAATAATCAGAATACAATCTTAACATTTTTCTAACGACCAAGAATACTCACATAGAAATTTATTAACGTAAGCAGTTTTATTAAAGAATTCGTACTTAAAATACATTAAAAGAACTATATACCAGATTGCTGCCATTTATTTACAATAATATTTTGTAAGAAGTTATAACCAACTGGTATTTATCTCATTCATATACTAATTCATAATTTCGTATCTGTGCTTATGTATCCTATTTGGGACGTATCCTCTTTTATTGTTATTTCAATCCAAGTCAAACTACAAAGGGTACCTAAGAGGTAGAAGCATGTCCTAGTGATTTCTGCCTTCAAAATTAATCAATATTTTGACTTTATTTAAGAAATAAAGGACAAACTTTATGTCATTCGATTAATGAATAAAAAAGTAGTCTAATATATATATAAATTTTTCAGACGACAAATTTTTTAAAAATTAATTCTAATTATCGTTTTAATATTGTTTTTGTATAAGCTGTTTACTCATTGCTAAACAAGAAGGATGATTCAAGACTATTTATTTTATACCAAAATAGATTCGTTATATTTCTGAAGCCTTGATTAAAAAGGATCAAGGACTATTTAAATTAATCTGGGATCTTTTATCAATCACCACTGCCTATGTTGGTACAGTTCAAGTATATATAATCAACCCTGAAATAAAAAATGAGTGATATTAATCGATTTAGATAAAGTTCCAAGAATTCAGTTTATAGAATTTTTAACATTACTTAAACGCTTACATAGGAAATAATTTATTTCTGATAATTTCAAACTGTGGAATCCTTATGATAAATTTCAATCTACTTAATTCCATTAGAATATCTGTAGTCCGGTCGATTTGGGCTTTTTTACCTGCATGATAGCAGTTCTATTGATTTAGAGTTGTTGAATTGATTATTCGAAACAGACTTTAATTTCGCATACAGATATGTTATCGGATAAGGGGAAATGGAAGGTTTTAATGCCATTTTTTGTATTTAAATAAAAATTATTAATCTCAGATGAAAAAATTTAAATTAAAAAAATGTAAGAATTTAAAAGACATGTACAATGAACTATAAAATATGATGATAGTTTAATGAGATCAGTTTAATGAAAAAAGTGTTAATTTGAAAAAAATATTTGTTATTTTCAAATATATATATATATATATATATATATATTATAATGTGATAGAAATTTTTGGAATTCCACGTAAATTTGTGTTACATAGAAGTGAATAGCTGGTAAAAATTTCAGATGAATGTTTCCATTAGTTTTTGAAAAGTTGAATTTTAATGGAGAAATAAACAAGGCCTCCAAATCTGCCTATTAATCCTTTTTTTATCAATCACAATTTGAGTACTGAACAAAAATGCTGTCTTAAAAGTGGTGCTTTACAATGTCAAATATCATAATGGTCAATTTTCAAATAAATAAAATAAAATTTGAAGCTAACATTTTGTCTCAGTTTTCTAACCTCAATTCAGCTTTTGAAGGCCATTATATTAGCGAGTCTTATTTTTTGTAATTATTTTTCGAAAATCAATCGCTATAAAATAGAACTTTTTCTTTTTCAAATTTAATTTTTTTATTTCTCACTTAGAGGTATTTCTAAACTACACTTTCCACCCAACAAAATCTTAATTTTTCAATAAATAAATAAAATAAAATCATTTATTTTAGTTAGTTTAGCAGTTTTTGATCTGCAAATTTCACCAGTTATTCTCTTCTACATGCCATGTATTTAAGCACAATTCCAAAAATTTCGCTCAAATTCAAATTAAAAAAATTCAGTTAGCACATTAAAAAAGTTTACAGCTGATCTAATTAAGCTGCCATTACAAATTGTTACACATTATATAGGTCTTTTTAATACGTATTACTTTTTAGTTGAAACTTTTCCTTTATGATTAATAGCTTTTTATTTAAACGTTTAAAACCGGTATTGGAACATTTATCTCTCTTACCGGGTAACATATCCAGGTGCTAACTTAGAGGCCTGTTTTGTATAACCAATAAAATTGCTGTTATGTATTCCCCCCTCCCTCGTATTATTAATATAACTGAGAATATTTTTTAAATTTAAAGCAATGTAAACATAGTATATATGCGGTAATACATTCTGAAGTTATTGGTGAAAACATTAAAATTACCTTTAATCTTTATTTAGAAATATAATTACATTTTTTTAGAAACTTCTTCCTTAGGGAGCGCTTAATACCCCAAAAATAACTATGCACCAAATTTAGTAGCTCTAGTTTCTGCCCTGTTCCGAAATTTCTGTTGTTAAATAAATTCAACAAAATTTGGGGAATATGTCCATTGCATATAAACTTTCTCGCAGTAATGGAATTACAAAGAGGACTCAAATCATTTCATACAAATTGAATTATTCTTTTTCATTTAATTTTCATGACCATTGTGTGGCAGAGAGAACAATTTTTTTCTTTTTCTGAATTCGCGATTTGAGATAGATCATTGTTATGGTCAAATAAAAGGATTTAATTTTGAAGAAGAATAGGAAGGTAGCAAACAATTTTCGTTAATATTGCAAGGAATTTTTTTAAACTTATATTTATTATTATTATTATTTTATTATTTTTTTTTTGCTGTTTTTCTAGAAATTACTAACTTAAGCAGAAACGGATTTATGTATTTAAAGACCCGTAAATTGTCGATCCTAAGCTTGATGAATAGAATAAGCTTTACTCACTGACCGTAGATTTAAATATATAATTTTGGATGAAGTATGTCGACAGAAGATTTATTTGTCTGTTATACTTGTATATGTGAACACGCAAATATAAAAACGTAACTAGGTTCATAGATGAAATTTGGTATTTGTTTTTATCCCTAAATCTAGATTTGTATCAAATATTAGGCCAAAGTTTTGGCTGCCTGGCAATTGGTCTATTCGTGTATATGTGAACATGATTACATAAATTTGCAAGAAGTTAGACATATAGAATTTAATTCACTATTGCATCCTTTAGAATTTTTCTTGAAACAAATAATGTATATCTCACTTTTCTTATCTTAAGTAAAATTTTATACGATTTCGCTCTATAAAGACCTTGCTTGTCCCTATCTTTTTACATTCAATGGCTGATTAAATGGTTTTTCTGTTTAGTTTAGTTTAATTATATTAATGTCCCACAATACTGTTTTGAATCAGCCTCTTAATTTTGAGCTATGTCAGATAGCGAAGACAACTCTTCAGTTGCCATACCACTCTCCATAATATTCAGAACACCAATGAATTTCTTCGGTTCAATCAGTAACCTTGATGTCATAGGTATATTTCAAAACCCATAAACTCCCTCCCATTTGTATATGCGATCCCTCTCGAATGGGTAAACGCAGAGAAAAAAATGCAGTTTCAAATGGGTTAATTGCTTCATTAGCCGTTTAAGACATTCATTGAGGACTTTTTCAGTTCATATTGTGTTTTAACTGCCTTTTTCTCTCGTTCCTCTTATATTTTAAAAGGTTGTTTAACTGTAAACTTTATCTTGTGTCTTTTCTTATAGTTAAGTAAAAATAATAATTCAACTACAGCAATAATTACTAAAATTTTGAACTGTTTTTATTTCGTATTTCGATTTAATTAACTAAAAATATTTTGTTGTCATTGAATAGAGCAATTCGAAGACTACAATTCTTTTGTAATATACAAAATTTTAATCTCGTGTATGTAGTACATCAAAAGCTCTGGGGAAAATATGGAGGATTAAATGTCTGCTGTGAATTTGAAAACTCTAAAACAAATTTGTGAGGAAAACTGTTATCAGGAACTTTGTCTCATCGTGTGTTAAACTCAGTAGCTGAAAATGCATTAAGCTAGTGGGTTGAAATTCGGCAGATGATTTTATCATCAGATTTTTAAATATAATTCTTAAATATAATTCAAATTAAATAAAATTCTGGAATAAATTATACAAAGAGTTGAATTCCAGTCGATCAATGTATCCATGATAATCTTTGAGCACAATATCTGAAAAATCACAGGTAGCTAATTGAATGGAATTTATTATGAGGTTTTCGCCTCTAATTTATAAATAAGTAACAGTTTTGTCCTCAATGAATGAAAGAAAAAATACAAGATGTAAATAAAACTTTCTTCGTTATGTTACGAAACTAAATACAAATCAGTGTTATATTTAGGTTATGTAAGGCTACAATACCAGGTTTACAGGTTATCTTAGGTTTGGGAGGGTCTTGACTCCCCTTCTCCAAACCTTAGACAGTATCTTATAGTATGGAATAAATGCTACCATAAAGTTCGTCGCATTTGTGCAGTACAATGATTGTTTGTTTTAAAAATAATAATTTTGATTGAACCTGGTTAAATAAAAGAATCAAATAAATTGATTTACTTTTTATAATCCATATTTTTATAGTCTTACATACCCAATCTAAAAAATATTTATATTTTTTCACTCATGAACAGTTAATTCATCTTTGGAAACTCTCACGCCAATCATTGTTATGAAGATTAAGCGCAATACAAGCTATGTAGTCGAGTCAAGACACTGTGTCTGTAAAAGAGTACTATACGTTATTAATTATCAAAGTTGTAATATAAACTATATGCATATATATATATAAAAAAAGAGATTATTAGATGGTCAAAGTTTGGGACAAATTAAATATTGAAAATTGACAACCATAGAAACTTTAAATAATGATTTGCATTAATACTTTCTTCCATTTCCTATGAAATTTATTAACAAAAGTTTGAAAATATTACCTCTAATTTTGTGTAAATCATACTTCATAAAAAGTTTGAAAATAAAATCATACATCGTATGACGGCACAATATAATTCCAAATGCATTGTTTTCGGGCAGTTTGATATATATATATATATATATTATTGATTCATCACTCTCTCCAAAAAATTTCTGTACTCAAGACTATTCTTGAGCATGACCTCTCCTCCCCCTAAAAAAATATCGGTCTGTATCCTTTCCCGCACAAAGTGCCATATTATGTAAGTATACTAGAAAGATGAGAGAACACCTCTACTTCTTGAATGTTTTCCTTCTTGCAGTTATAATTTTGTAATGTTCCTGAATGAAAATTTGCTACAGAACTACGTGAATCTAAAAAACAACTTCCGAAACGATATTAGAGTTATAAGATACACAATTCATTTCATTTGTTAAGATACATATGGAACAAACTATTTGTTCCATTATTATATTCCGTTATAGTATTGCAAACTAACTAAAATCATATTTGCAACAATAAAATTAATCAAATCTCTCTTCTTCAAACTATATTCAAAATAAGATGAAAATTGTGGATTTGGAGAAAAATAATATAAAAAGAATGGATCCTGTTTGGAAGATATTAGGAATTCGTAAAAAGATCTAAGATGTCAGAAATTATTAATTGCATCTTATGCAAATGGGTAATTTACGATATTTCGTAACATATTTTTCTTGCTTAATAGTTGTAATTAATCATTTCGCCTTTTCCAGTTATTTTTATGAATTTCTACCTAAAAAAATCGTTGGGTTGTTCTGACTTGAAGTTAATATGTTGTATAACTGAACGTCTTTCAAATTGTTATCGTCGGATAAGAATTCAGGGTGTCTACTGAATTCCTATTGCAAATCTGTGTTATTGGTATTTATTTAAATTACAATATTACCCCGGTCTTACAATCCCATCGTTTATTGGATTTTTTTTGTTGGTTCCCCCGATTTTTTATATTCACAATATATTCAAAACAATGTTCACAATATGTACATTTATGAAATTTATTTCCCGCCTTTAATATCACTCAAGCTAGTCCGAACGAGGCTGGGGAGGTGGAGGAAGCAGCGGGAGCAGTCTCTCCGAAATACACTCGCATTCTCTGTAATAAATGTACTTGTTCTATTATTAATCATGTGCAGTAGTTACGAGGGAGACTATTAGCCTGCGATCTTTGACGATTGTTTGCTGGGATGCTGTTAATGCGAAAGTACCAAAAAAAAAAAAAAAAAAAAAAATGTATATTTTGGGTGCATTCTTTCCAACTAATTAAAACCAAAATTTGACACAGAATACAATTGTAATAAAAAAATCATATATTAAATTTCACATATTTAAGTCATTGCCTTTTTCGAATTATCATGTTTACATACTTACGAAAGTTCAGATATACAGATGATCAAATTTGATTCCAAATTTCTAAAGTATTATTTAGATGTTAAATCTAGTAACAAATTTTATTCATCTAGCTCCCCTGATTTTGTAAATTATTGTGTTAATTTATCCTTGGATAACTCGATAAGCGGATTTCTTCATCATAAATTTCATTCAAACTTTAGTAGAAATCTGGATTACATGTACAGAACCATATACCAAATTTCATCAAGCCAGTACGTTTTTTGTTCACAGTTTGTACGTCCTTGTGCATAGACAGACACAATTCCAAAAATATGTTTTCCGAACTCGGGGAGAGCTGAAGCTAGGAGATTCATCAAAAATCTCGGGCCTGTATTGTTACAATATTTTCTATTTTTATACAAGGAAAAAAAAAAAAAAAAAAAAAAAAAAATCGAAATAAAATTATTGTGTAAACAGTTAGAAATACTTCAAGTAACCATGTCGTTATCTGTGGTGAGATGTGAAAATAATTTCGATAGTCTTCATTATAAAAGACAAATAGAGAGCATAAGGAATAAGATGTGGGTGCAGAAATCTGTTTTGGATTGTATATTTCAGTAGAAATTAGTAATCGTGTTTGCTCCTGGAATAAATATCTACTGTCCATTTTAAGATTCTGAAACTCTGCGCATTGTGCAAGTGTCAGGAGGCTTTTGAATGCACTTATTTCATTTAAAAAAGGGTGAGAGGAAAGATGAAAAGTAAAGATGTTTGCATTTAGTAATAAAGATTATGCGTGGTATTAGGAAGCTCATCTTTCTGAGTACCACCCTTTAACGAAAAACAATCGTCGGAAAGTGTTTCTCTGGGGATTCTGAAACAAAAAGCATTAATATTTTAAATTCAATACTTGTTTTTAAACATTCTAATGTTTCATGCAGAGAAAGAAGATTTATTGCATCTTAAGTAAATCTATACAAGTACTATTAAAGATAATAATATCCCAAAAGAATATTTGTCTTTTGTCCTACGCAAATAAGTGGTGTAAAATCAAAGTAATGTCAAGAATTAATTGATATTAAATATTTATTTAAAGTAATAAAATAAGAAAAAGAATACCAAATAATATTAATTCTATCCACATTTGTGAATTGTTTACCTCTTTTTTCAAAAGCATCTTTATCTATGAAAAAAAAAACCCTCCCTCAGTCTATGCATTGCCGCTATTTATAGCCACATTTCCTCTGGTTGCTTGAAAATTGTAAAAGTCCGATAATATAATATTTACTAAATTTTAATTATATTATATTGGTAAATTAGTCATTTTCAATTAATTTCAGTCATTGCATTTGAATAGGACCGAATTAAGTTCCGTAGGGGCCGCTAGTTACTGAAATTTTTGGGGCCCCCTTTCGCCTTCCAAAATCAGATTACAAAAAGGATTTTAATGGAATGCCTATAAAAACAATGTGTGTTTATGTTTTTGAAATAACCATATACTAATAAAATGTGACGAGGAGCAAAAATTCGTACCATGGCCCAGGCGAAATCGACCTTTGCTAAGAGAATTCTGAAGAATGAGGATGAAAAATCATATCCTATCTTGGTAGCTACTTATCATAGCTACACCACTGAGTATGACAGTAGACACAGTTACATCGAGCTTTACATAATCTTATGTTCATTAACATTCGTTTACTTCCTCTTAAGAAATTGTACTGTGGATATTGGTAACTAAATTGCAAAAACACATTTGATGTGTTTTATGAATTGATTCCATAAAAAAGTGAAGTCTAAATTCCAATTAGATATTGTGAAATTCATCGCACCCTTTAAATGAAAAAGAGGGAACAGTTTTAAATGCACACTTTTTAATTGATTTAAAAATTTATTTCAATTATTTTCTCCTTTTTTAGCTTATAATTTATTAAAAACATTGTGCAGTACAGAATTTATTTTTCTTTTTTAAATGTTGAATGAGGTAATTTTTATGTCTTTTTCTATTTTCGATTCCTGATAGAGAATCAAAAATCGACAATAGAAGTCTATTAACTGCAATCTTTAAATATCAAAATAGTGCGTTATCATCAGAAATTCACAAATGTGCAATATTTCAAATCTTTAGTATATCAGAAAATGACTGAATAATTGATTGCGGAAATCCACCTTTTCAAACATGAAAACAAGTCAAGTTTAACAAAATATTTAAAAACCAATAATATTTAATGAATTAGGATTTTTTAAAAATAATTATTTATAGTAGTTGAAACAAGAGTGCCATAATTTTTGTATTTTATTCTTCTTCATTTTTATACATGTACAAAGACATAAGAATATAAAATGTAAGTAGTTTGATCAATATTTCAAAAAAGCATGCTTAGAAAAAAAATCTAGTATTGAAATACTGATCAAATAAGCATTAAGATTAATTTTCCTTAACATTTTACTGATTTTGATGTAGTTTTGAAAATTTGTCATTAAAATAACCATCCTTTGAAAAATGCGCATAACCTGATATTAAATAAGCATTTGTTATATGCATAGGTCAGGGGTGTTTGTGGGACCCCAAAAAATCCCCGGAAACTTTTACGGACTTACTACCGACATTTTGGAGTTTCGAGAAGGGGGGGGGGAGAAATGAAAAATTACGATTATGAAGTATTGAATGACCTAATTATAAAAGTTCAATGAATTACTTTTTTTGCAAAATTAAGACCTTTGAACCCAGGTCACGTGATCGCACATCTGGTCGAACGAAGTCTCTCCCTTTTTTTTCTGCCGCGCCTACTTGCCGAAAAGAATCCAGAAGAGAATGTCCGAGAACCGGGGGAATGAGTCATAACTCGCAATAAGGAAAGAACAAAAAAGAAGTTTTTTCCCCCTTTTCACGCATTATCACTGCCTTTGGAGAAAGAAAGGAAAAGTTTTTACCCCACACACTGACCTTGCGTTTTCTGCTTTCAAAGCAAACAAAATTACCCAGATCAAAATAAATAATTCATTATTATTCCTACTTCCTTTTGAACGACGATCCCCGGAATTTCCGGGTATCCAAGTTCAAAATCCCCGGAATTCCGGGGTTTCCCCGGAGCACAAACACCCCTGATAGGTTGAAAACTATCATTTTATAATGAAAAATGTTATTCAGTTACTAAAATAAAGAACAGCATGAATAAGACTGACATGATTAATTTAAAGATGAAACTTTTTCCCCTTAATTTGATTGATTTTATTTATAAATTTAAAAAATGGAAAATTTGTTTAAACATTTTTTTATTATATGATAATCAAGAATGAAGATTTATTTTTCACTCAATTGTTTACTATTGTTTTACTCCTTTCCCCTATTACAAAAACTAACAGTCAATATTTAGGAAAAAGTGCCATAAAAGATACATTTAATTTCCCTGCTTTACTGATTTAAAGCATCAGATTTTCATCTGGAACAGAAATATTGTGTATTAGGGTATTTCACCAAATTTTATACTTTTCATTTGACAATTACAATGCTAAAAACAGTTATTCTTTTGTTTTCAGTAAATTTTACTAAACCAATATACTTTAAAATGTATTATTTTTTTTCTTCAAATTAACAATTACTAATTATTTAATATAATATGAGATTTCATTACCACAATGGTCAACAATAAAACATGCACAGTTCTAGGTTAAAAAAAACATGCATTTAATTTCAATAACTGAATATTTTGCTTATGATTTAAGCATAACTTTTCAACAACATAAGCATCAATTTAGAACTGCAGCTATTTTTCTAGTCTAATGATATATATATACATATATATTTACAAATAAGATGGAATTAATTTTTAATAATTTATTCAGTTATGATAATGAACATGTATGGAAAAAACATAGTATTTTGCTTCGTGAAATATCAGCCCAAAGAAATAACTAAACCATACATACATTATTACATATTTTCATAACAATGAAAATATATAGTAATGCAGTAAACACTATACAGCAAAATAAATCCATAAGCATTGTATAATGAAAAGTATGGCAGGCCATTATAACATTTACATTCATTTTACAAGTATAATTACTTATGTACATTTATTGAATTGCGATTTTGTCCAATTATTTAATTTCAACACATTAATGATTCTAATATTATGATAAACAAAATAATATTGAAAACAAAATAACCTGAAATGAAGCTTGACATCTACACTGCTTTCTGAGTGGAAGATTTAAATATGTAATATTATGTTAAATACTTTCCAGTTATATATGATGGTAAGGGCAAAAAATTAATATTTTGACGCTAATGTCAGTTAGTATTGCTGCATCATAAATAGTAATTAGCTTTTTAATTACAGTTTAATATTTGTAGTTTGAAGTAGTTTCATTTCATTTTGCAAGAATGATTAGATGTGCCCTACAGTTTTCCATATTAATTTTTAAATATTTCCAACAATTTTAATAATGCTATTGGTAGACTATCAATAAAAATCTAGTATGGGAAATGCATTGGAGAATTTTGGTTTGGGCCTTTAGAAAGAATGCATATTTGATTTTATAAATAATTTCTGAAACTTTATATATCTGATTTAAAATTATTTGGAAATGCCATTATTCTTTTAGAAAAAGTGTTTTGAATATACCAATTCTCTCTCTCTCTTTTTTTTAACTTTAAGGATAGACAAATTACTGTAAGAGTGAAATCCTAACAGTTAAATGTTACAACATCTATAACACACATAATATCTTTAAATAAAAAAGGTAAATGTTAGTGACAAGACATTCCGCCATATTGTCACTGATTAGATGCAAACCAAGCAAATGCTAATATAACTTTCTTTCTGATAATTTATTTTTGTTTATATAAAATAAAATTTAATTAGATGTCTTTTTTGTAGGAGCAGAAGATTACAAAAGTGGTGTCCCTGTCCTAAGTACTAGCGCCGCAGGAGTGTGGTTTAAATGTCACCCCTGCAGCCTTGGTGCTTAACACAGGACATTCTAAGAACTACTAGATACATCTGGATCTCAAGAAATGGTTCACAATAACCTGTTATCATGTGGAAATCTTTATACACTTAATATATAAAAGATGAATATAATAGAAAAATTACCATATTTATTATAAAAATGTTAAATATAAATATTGAGTGTATACCAATTAATATTCATTTGTTTGAAATTCTAATTCTTGGATTAATAAATCTGCTATGAACTGCAATAATCTCATCATAATTTTATTTATTTTTTTACTTACACAATGACAGAAAACTAAATGTGAGAAAAATATTTAGAATACAAAAGGAACTTTTTTTATTTTGTGCTGTCAATATATACATAGATAGAACAAATTATATTTAATAAAAATGTTCAAAAAATCTTATATCTTACTAAATTAATAATCTGTAAATTTTATAATTCAACAGTCTGGTATAAATTCCTTTGCGTAAAGAAATAATGGCTTTTAGGTCCAGCTTTCTTCTTTGAAGCAGTGGGATTCATGAATTTCAAAAGATTTTGAGAAGTTGCTTTCTTTGGTGATTCCTCATCCTCTACTTCTTCCCTTTAAAAAAAAAAGAAAAAAAAAGTTGAAATTGGAAGCAACTATTAATTTATATATGAAGACATATAATGTTGAAACAAAATAAAAATATAAATGTTTTGACATGAGCATATCTCAAAATATAGACAATATTTGTATTTGAACATGTTACAAAAACAGTAAGAAATACAAAGTAAAAATTTCTTACTTTTGTTTTATAATCAAAAATTCTACATGAATTATAGATTTGCAGGCTTCAATTACCTATCAGATATACATCACGTGTTTGAAATACTTAATTTATATGATGTGTTAAGCAAAAAATTAAAGATACAAAATTTTTATTTTATGATAATGAGAGAAAAAGTTTGATTTGGATTCTAAGTTATATTATAATGTATAACAATAAATAAAATTTTTTTATGATATCGTAAATCATTAACCATATCAACAAAATTTAACAAATAAAATTGATTTCTTTTACTAAACATCTCTAAGCTGGTAATTTTAACATGCAGTTAACAGCCTTAATATACAATTTCAATTTCTTTCCTTAAGATAATTTTCGGATCAGTTATCTTTTGTGTAAAATCCTTTGATAATATTAAAAAAATGTTTTGGAAATTTTTAATATTCTTATTTCAATTAAAGAATAAAAGATTTTCAATACAACACAAATGACTTTCTCAATTAAGTATATATTGTTTATCACATTGAAATGGATCATCTACATTATATATATAACATCAGATATAGTTCCCAAATATTTAACACCCTGAAACTACCTAGACACAATTATAACAATGTTAAATCAGAGGGAAGTGGAGTAACATTAAAACAAACCTTTATGAAAAAGAAGCTCACGGCATGGCCGGCTTTAAAATAAAAATATTGTGGGTTTGTTTTCACAAAATGCTCACATACAAAATGTTTTTCTTAATCCCCACTCTACATGCATAGATTTGTAAAATTTTAAAAGAAATATCGATCAAAATTTAAGCAAATATTTGGTAAATCTAAAAACAATTACTGTCTCACATCATAATTAACTGATTCTTGAGTTTTTTTTTGTTGTTTCGAAACATGTTTTTTTTTTGTTTGAAAAGAAACATGAATAAACAAACCATTCAACTTTGGCTGCACTGGTTTCCAGAATTTTTTCTGCTGTGGACCAGCTGAATCTGACAAATTGAGGAAAGCCAAAAACTGGATCAATATTATTTGCTAGAAATTTCTTAGTTACAGGATCTAAAATTGGGAAGAAAATAATCCTCAAATATTTATTTTTGCATTCAATTGAAATTAAATAATGAATGTAAGATAATTCATTTAAATAAGACAACTCCAAATCATTTTTTATTCAGAGTTTTTGACAGATTACTCCTTTTCACATTTCATAGAAAATGCTAAAATATTTTCAGTGGTTATCTTTTTATTGTTTTGAATGTCACAGAATATGAATGAATAGCAGTTCTATTACAGGAAATGAAACTTATTTATTTTATTTCCAGTTCTTTAAACATATGTTTGAAAAATGCAAACACCAGTTTACTTTAGAGATTTCAAAATTATTTCTTATGCTCCGTGAAGATAATACAATTAATTTATCATTTCAATTAATCATAATTTTTTTTTTTAAAAAAAAAAGTGACGATTTTATTTAGAACAATTTCCTCATTTTTTTCGGGCCATTATATGCATATATATATGCATTTTTTATCCTTTTGAAATTTAAGTAAACATTCCATTTCAATAGATTATATTCAAATGCATCAATACTGACAATACAATTTGTAAATATGTATAAAAAGATAAATGAAATGAATTCCAAATTGTTTATTTTTTTATAAAGAAATATTTTATTTATTTATTGAAGAAACTATCATCAAAGAGAAACATACTACATATACATAAAGAAAAAAACTTTCATTAATGTTTATATTTTTTAAAATTTATAGTTCATTATAAGTATTACAGAAATCTGAAATCATTTTACCTTTGATTTCCAAGTGACACCAAATGTATGACGCCATTATTATGAAATAAAATCAATCAACTAGTTAATAATTATCAGAATAACCAATCATCAAGGAAACAGACTACTTATAAATAAATATAAAAATAATTTTAAAAAAATACTTTCATTATTGTTTATATTTTTTAATTTATAATTCATCATTATTATTATAGAATTTTGAAATCATTTTACCTTTGAATTCAAAGTGACATTAAATGTATGGTACCACTGTTATGACATGAAACCAATCAATTAGTTAATAATTAAGTTTCAAAAATATTAAAGTATTGTCATGAAGAATACATTTTCAAACATAATCTGACCATTAGTATATTAGGAAAAGAGAAAACTATAAAACAATGTTTTATTTTAAAAAAATGATAGATTGAGCTGGATTAGACAGTTTTACCTAAAAGAGGCTGCAGTCTCTACATTCACAATGAATCATTATATAAAAAAGTTATAATTTTGTGAATAATTTCTGATTAAATGCTTTTATTAAAACTTGACTGTAAGTTAAGCTGGAATTATTTGTATTATAGGTGAAGGATTTTATTGGTAATAATAACTCTTTTATTTATCTCATAAATTATTTTTTTTAAATATATCCTTTTCTAAAAAATTGTAAGTGAAATAAATTAATAATGAATTAAAGCTTTAATAACAGATCCTAAATTTGACTTGCCAGAATTCCATGGACTTAAAGAATGCTTTAAATCAAACAATAAATTCATAAAATTAAGGAAAATATCGTTTATGCATTTTTCAATGAACTGATGAAAAATAATTTATCAATAACAAAACATAAGCAAAATTTTTATAAACATTTATCATTAAAAATGTAATATTACTCATGCAAATTAATTTAAAAGCCATGGTCTTGCTTTTTTTGCACTTGCAAGATAGCACAAATATATTACAGCATAACATTAAAAGTAATAATTAAATTAAGTATCTATCATAAAAATGAGAAATATATGCCTCCATTGCATATCTTGTGTACTAATAATGCAAATCTGATTTCATACAATTTAGGTGCAAGCAAATAAATATTTAATAAAAACATCGTAATCATAATTTGAAATGTTAATTGTCTGCAAGTATTAAATATATCAAGAATTAAGTTCATAGAAAGTTTTTTTAAAAAAATTATTATTATTATTAGGATTTAACTAACAAAACGTTTGAACATTTTTAAACGAGTTCATTGGATCTTTGAAGGAAGCTAAAATAGCTTTTTCACATTCTTCTACATCAATACTATACCAGACAATTTGTCATGCATTAATTCATTAAATGTGAAAAATTCCCAATTCATCACTTTTTTTGTACTAGAAATATAGAAATAATGTGCGAGATGGAAAATATAAAAATTTTAGAAAGGGAGGGGGATAGAAAGGAACAATGTGCATTTGAAGAATTGTGTTGCATAAATGAAGTACTTTATGATTATAATAATTATGAACAGTTGTATAAATCAGGCAAGGTAGGCAGTACATGCATTCTGGGTTTCATTGTCAGGGATGTAAAATTGAGGAGTTAACTAGTTGCATTTAGGAGATACAGCAATTTTTCTCCCCAAATGCACAAAAATTAAAAAGATTCAAAGACCCCTCTTAAAAAAAATCTAACCTATTTCTTGGTTGTTTTTTTTTACAGCTACTAAACTTTCAGTGCACCAAAAATTTTAAAAATTTGTAACTAATTAAAGTTTTATAATATTACAAAATTCAGCCAAGTCTGTACAATTTTTATCATATAAGTTCAAAAATGTTTTAAATATTATTTAGGTTTTATTATTCATACTCTGGTTCAAAGTACTCTCTGCCTTTAAGTTTCAGATAAAAAGAAGGGGTAATTAAAATAAATTCTATAAGTGAAACATGTTTCTTTATAAGATTTAATGCATGGTTTATACTTGATCTTATTAAAAATACAATTACTAGCATTCAACTATAAAATAATTGGAAATGAAAGTCAATTACAATATTTTTTAAAAAAAATCAAACAAAATGTATTTAAGTATTTACTTGAAAAATATACTTGATTTTTAAATTTATTTTGAAGATAAAAATAAATAAATAAGAATTCCATTTAATTTTTTTTCATGTGATGCAATGAAACATGAATAACCATATAAAAAGAAATCAATTAAAAAAAATTAATTTTTATCTACAAACCATTAGGGTATCCAGAACCATATTCAACATCTTCAAACTTCTCTCCTTCAGAAAACTTCCAAGATTTCAGAGCATTGTCTCTAGCTACCTATAGTAAATAGTATAAAGAACCTACCTATAGTATACAGAATGACTATTTCTTATTTAAAACAATAAAATAAATTTACTCTAGCAATATAAATTCAGATTTTCTATATATGTTTACACAATAACAAATAAATAATAATTCCTAACATCCCATTATAAATATAAAATTATTTGCCTGATTCAACAAAAATCTGAATAAGGTGATGAATATACAACAGGGATATGTCTAAAAGTTAAATTACAAACACAAAATAAAAACAATTTATTTCATTTGAAATCAGGCATAGTCATAACAAAGTATTATCTTTATATACACAACAATTTATAACCTGATAGTTAAAAGTCAAAAGACTTTAGTGATATAAATCTCAATAAAGTCAGATAAAATTTTGTTCAGAAAATACATATATAATTAATTTTAGACAAATGTTCAGGCCAAAAAAGTTAAACATGTAGGCTATAATCACAATCAAAATATAAGTGTTCCATTCACATTTATCAGCATACATACAGAGCTATAAACATCCCCACAGGAAGCCTCAATAATGGTTAAGGAAAATCATACATGAATATTTCATTAACAATTGCATACTTGTGCACATACTAACTGCAGTAATCTATCGATTAACAATGAAAAATCTGCAAAATGGCAAAACATGTACCATATCAACATGAAAAATAAGAACACTTTTTCTTTATAATAGAAGCCATATACATACAATTATAAATGAACAGTATAAACAACAAATCAAAAGTTTGATTTCTCTCCTCCAAGTCTGATGCAAACAAGTTTGTATTTAAAAACACAAATTGATAAAATTGTATCCTTTATTTTTATAATATTGAATTTAACTTTCATAATTCTTAATTCAATAATTAAAATATTTCCAAAGATATTCTTTTCTTCATTAGCAAAATATGCCATTTGAAAAATGAATTAAAATATGTTTCATATGTGTACCAAACAAACAGCTAGAATTCTAAAACAAGGATTTGCACTTTTAGCCAGAATTGATTTACTGTTCAATTTAGAAAGTGTCTGCTATCTCTTTGTAATTACTCAATTAACTTGAACAATGCTACTCAAAACTGAAGGGGGGGAACCTCCTGTTTTTTTACCCTGTATGTATATTCATATAATGAAAAATGTGCGAATATCACTCATGTGCTAGTTATAATGCAGTATGATTTTAAGGAATGGAAAAAGCAAGGGAAAAAAGCAATAATTTAACATTATTCAAAATAATAGCATATTAAAAAAATATTTATATTTACATATTTAGCAAGACAAAATTCATATATTATGGGGAGCGATTTCTTACCTCTCATGTTTTTTAACTGTAAGTCAAGCAAAATTAAGGACTTGGGTGAAATAAATTACTTTATTATGAAATAAAATACTTAACAAGAAAGCATTACAAAGCAAGATTATTTTTCTATATTTATTCATTTTTGTGAATTCATGTATTTGGGCATCAATTTCTGCAGCCATCAGTTTCATATATTTCACATATGTTCTTAAAAAATAAGGTACAATATTTTTGTTTGGCCTAATGTACATTTTATAGCTACTTAACTTCAAGAGAACATATGTGAAAATATTTCCGATATATCATTGGAAGCATTAAAGGAAAAATATGATGCTCCAAATTTTAATTCCCATAAAAATTCAGCTTTAAATTATATTTCTTTAACTAAAAAATTGAAAATCAATTTATTTTCGGACATTAAATTTGATGTTTCGGATATGGCATGTCATTTTCGCCTGTATTCCTTTTAGATACTAAGTTCAACATCAATGATGACTCTTTTGAATTGGCAGGCACACTTGTATGTTTTCCTCTTTTGGCATGATTAGTAAGTGTCTGTTTTCCCATATTGCTAAGACATACATTTCTTACAAAGTGAGCAGTATGCAACAAATGGATTTTCTGGAAGTCCTCGAATTCATTCAGTAAAATCAGGATTGATTTCTTTCATTTGTCTAATTTGTGTTAAATACAGATATTGAGCAGCTCATTGTTTTGAAACTTTTTCTTATATACTCTGAATAAGCTGACAACTTCTCAAATAACAAACAAACCAATCAATAACTCAAGCATGATAGACTAAACACTACCCAGTTGCTTCTGCAGATTGAATGTTCCAACCTGAGAAATGTATTCTATCCTTTCACACAGTTACACAAATCTTGTGTATGCTCATTAGCTGCAATTTGGGAATCTCGTGGAAAAAGAACAACTGTCTCGCAAATCGAAACTGGACTAATTATACAGAAAAAAAAAGGGCTGAAATTCCACATAATGCAATCACAAATGGTATTGTTTCACTTTTAGAAGACATGACTACAATCTTGCAATTTTTAGATGGAAAAAATAATTAAAAATCCCCCATAATTTCCTTTGTTATGAAATTTTTTGTAAAATGCTCTGGTATGAAAATTTTCAAATTTCCCTGTTGAATTTTAAATTCCCTGTGTTTTTCCGGTTTTCCCCGTGGTATGGCAACCTTGTTGAATGAATTTATAGCAATGATTGGTTAATTATTTTTATATGCTACAAAATTCTCTAAGCTGCTAACTTTCTTTTATACATATAATCCATTTATAAAATTCAGTCTTATAATAGGTGTGAAATAATTAAAATCTTGTAATATAAATTGATGAAAATCATCATTTCTTTTTACATCAAGTTGATGTATGAGGTTACAACAACTGCATGCCATCTTACCCGATAAAATGCTATTTCTCAAGCCAAGCGCATTCTGAACTCAGTCATTAAAAAAGAATTTTCTTTCCTCTGTAGCCAAATGGCACCATGTAACCCTTATTTTCTTTCCAGCCAATGCCAGAAAGATGATAAGGGTTACTTGATACTGTATGGCAATGTTTCTTTCTAGCCAATGCTGTAATATAATTCAGTAGTATTCTAAATATATGTCCAGCACCATTTTTTAATTATGGAAAAAAAAAAAAGTTGGACAATAGACTTTAATAAGCACTTCAAATTTCATTTGGCTAATAAATTTTAAGAATCGTTTTGAAGCAAGTAATTTAGAAGGCATTTAAATTCAGTTCTAATAATTTAATAAGTTCCCAAGTTTCACTGCAGTAAAGAAGGATTGTTAATAAGCAGTTTGAATTTACTGCTTGTATTTGAGGCTTTCCAGAATCTATGCATTGTTCTGAATGCCTGATGAGCCTTTCTAATACTTGCTTTTATCCATTCATCTGTGCTTTCCATTTTATCTATTGTAATACCAATGCATGAAAGACTATCAGTTCGTAATCTAACAGTTTTATACAAAATTTGATAAATTTTATTATTACTCTTTATTTTTGAATTTTTCAGTAAAAATTAGATAACCAAAGGAAGCTTGGAGGTAAAACAATGATATAAAATTCATATGATAAAATTTTATATTCAAAATATTTTTGTTATATTTAAGAAAAAAAAATTTACCTTTGCACAAATACTAGCTGCACTGACAATTGGATAAAGCGAATCAGCTTTTTTTGCAACTGTAATTTTAATATCTGGGAATAGAGCTGATAACTTTGCTTGATATTTTTCTGGTGGTCCAACAGTATCAACATATACCTATAAATGAACGGCGAAATAAATATTAAATAATATTATATGAAAAAAATTGCCTCTATACAACAATTTAGTTATAATTTGTATTTTTTGAATGAATACAGCACATGAAGTTTATTAATTTCAATCACACAATTTACGAATAATAATTTTTCAAGTAGAAATTAATAGATTAAGTACAAGGCATGGTAATAGATATTTATAAAATCTAAACTTTTAAAATTTCCAAGTTTATGAACTTGGACATAGATGGAGCCACTGTCATCCTGTGAATGATGGAAAAAAAATATCTATGGGATGTTTTATACTGATGGATTTAGCATATGCCAAGAGCTTATATACAGTGAGTCTAGTGAAATCAGGTTGCACAATTGAAACTCTTTAGCACCCAAAAACATTTTTTAAAAAAATATATCAGATTTTTTAAATGGACTAAAAAGTATAAAATAGATTTTCCTAGTCCTAAATAGATTTTTAAATCAATATAGATTGTAATGATAATTTGTGATTAAAAATTTTCAGGACAATCTATGAGGTTACGAGAAATTATTTCATACTTTTAAAATTCATTTTATAAAGTAGATAATATTATTTTTTAAATTTAATTATTTTCTGCATTTTAATATAGTGTATGTGTGAAATTATATTTCTTTTGAAACTAACTTCCTTATGAGTAATGATTTGTTAAGGCACCATCTTTCAGTTAATCTATTTCATCTTTCTAATTAATTACAAAATTTGTACTGAGCATACAAATAAGCAGATAAGAAACGAGTTAATATTGCATTGTCACCCAGTCCTGAAACATGCTTTAATTCTCTAGCACATCAGGAAGTTGGTTCAAAATTCATTGCAAAATTTGCATTGAGCAGACAGTGGAGAAAGTGATAATTGAAACTGCATTAAAATTACTTGGAAATATATTATAAAATAGATTTGCCTAATATATATATAAAAAAAATCTTAAGATTTATGCACATTAAAGAAAAACATTTTTTGAAGGTTAAACTGCCCAGAAAATTCAAATTTTCACAATAATAATTATAAAAGTTTTAGAAATTTCAAAGAAAATATTTTGATTTGTATTATATATTTCAGTAGAATATCTAATCTTTCTCCAGTTCCCTACTTTCAGTTTTATTTTTTATTATTAAATTGACATTTCATGGAATTTATAACATATAAGAGCTAATTTGCAGAAAAACATAATAAATGTTTATAAACTAACAAATAAATAAAAAGCTTTCATACTTCAGTAACCAAGACACCAAGTTCTAAGGCTTTCCTAATTAGACCTATAGCTGAATCATGTGATAGTGCATTGAGATTATATTTTGATCTAAAAAAAAAAAAAAAAAATCACTTCACAAAAATTTCTAGATACAATTTACTTTCTTAAAGGACAAGGAATATTTTCATTATGTAAGAAGAATCTTAAACTCATATATGGCTTTCTAAAGTGCAATAGTAAATAATAATACACATAAATATATGCATTATGAAAAAAAAAAAAAAAAAGTTATTTTTTTTTAAATAAATACCCCCCCCCCTTCAATCAAATTATTCTTAAAAAATTCTGCATACAACCAATTTTTAATATGATGTATCTCATATAAGTATCAAGAAAGCTTAACAAATTGTATTTACATAAGTAAAACAATTACAACACATAAAATAGGCTGGAAAGAGAGGATTTATTTTCTTGAACAAATGAATATTTTCTCAAAATTATCTCTAATTAAATAGATAGTGAAATACATATCACAACTATTTAGTTTAATGTGGAAGGTCAGGATGGAAAAGAGAGGGTCTATTATATAATAGCCTTTTAACGATCAGCTTGTTTGCTAAAATTGATGGTTACTATAATTTTCGATTCAATATTTTATGTAATTTGTGCTCTTAATTGTTTCCTCAGCAACTTCAAATTTTGTGAGAAATGTGAATGTGATGGTGTTTGATATTGAAGTTACTGTTTGCATATGATATATACTGCAATGAAGCTATCATCCCAGAAGAAGAATGAAAAAATCACATTGTAGCTTTAATATGAAGTTAACAGTATCAGTATAACAATAAATAAAAAAAAAAGGCCATGTTTTCAAGTTCAAAATCATTATGGACAAGCAATACCTTCCTAACAGTCACTGCCATGACATAAAGATTTGTTTGCATTTATGAAGCAATTTTGAATCCTTCTCCCCAGTTTTCGCACCAAATGAGAGTTTTTTTTAAAGAACTATCAGTTATAAAGATTAGCATTTTAAAAATTTACACCAGAAGCTCATCCTGTCTGCATAGAAGGAGTAAATTTGTTTAATTCGTGTCATTCATTGCTATGAGAGAAGAAAGATCGACCAGTGGTTTTGTCGACTAGGGGAATACGGCCAACCAACAGTTCTTTAAAATTGCATCTTTCTCTTTTAAGTTTTGCGAAGTTTGATTTATTCTCACCAAAGAGAGAAGATCAATATTCACAAAAAAACTTGGAATTCATCATCCAGTCTTGCAACGAACGAATTTTGAAAATGATTTTATAAATTTGCAGTCTTATTTATGTATATATATATTTTTAAACTGCACATTTTGTAAATAATTCAATAGCCAAGAGCTAAATTATTTCTACAGTGTTTTTTTTATTTAAATATGTTTATAAATAATATAACAAATTTTAAATATGTTAAATAAAAAAAGTTCAAAAAGACAAAATTTTATTCAAGCACATTTAAAATTGCTCAGTTATGACATTATAGTACCGAATGTGACTATACAAATTTAATATACTTTAAATTAGATAATAATAAAAAAAAATATTAAAAGAATAAGATAAAAATATGGCGATTAAGAAAGAAAAGCAATAGTAATAATGAAATACATAAATAAAAATGTATAGTATTTATTTTTGCTTTCTTTATTCTTGCCATTATTTTTCTAAAAAATAAATTCAAACAAATAATAAGAATACTACCTTCGCAGCATACTGTTACTAATGACATTAGGAGAATGGATTTCTAATATCCATCCCATCATTTCACTAGCTTCATCTATCAAACTAAATAAATTTTCTCTCTTTTCTTCTGTGAGTGTTTTAGAATCTATTAAAAAGAAAATATCACTGTTATAATAGAAGCAACACATATTTTGCTTTGGGTACTTTTTAAAACAGATTTTATATATATATTTCATGAGGTAAAAAGAAAGAACATTAACTTTTGTCCATCAGATCTTGTTTGCAAGACATGTTTTTTTTTTTTACATTAGTACATAAAAATAGACAGGTAAAGGTCTTAAATTAAACACTCTTTCAATAATTTTCATTTAACACAAAAGAAAACTACATGAACATTCCTGTAAATCTTGAATAGCTTAATTAAAAATTAGAAAAATCAAATACAAACAAGAGAAAAACTTATTCTGTTTCACTCCAAAATATATCTTTGTTTAATATTTAAAATTAACATGATTAAAATAAATGTTTTAATAATGTTAATTAAACATTTAAATTAACATTATTTATGTAGTGCCTCTGAAAATCAAACAGCAATTTGCCATCATAAATATAATTGATATTCTATTTTTACGTTCAAATGAATTCAGTCATATTTGTTTTCATTAATATCACCAGAATTCTTCAGGGAACAGTCCTTATATGCAAGTTAGTTTTCATGCCTTGTGGTTGCTCAGAAACCTCTTGACAAGGGAAACTGAGATCTATAATTTCTGTCCTGTCTCACAAAATCTGGATTTTTTTAATGATTTTAGAATCATAAAAATTTGCATTATTCAGTTTTCCCACACTAATTTTTGATATTTTTTTTGTCCCGTGTAAACAAATCAAGAGATATTTTAAAATGTTTTAGGAACTCCAACTTATACAAATTTTTAATTATTTTTTATTTAAAAAATTTATTCAAACCACTGAAATGGAAACAGACTAAAAAATTTCTTAGATCTAAAAGCATTCTTCTAAATCAAAATTCTTCTAAACTGTACAGAGCTTTCAATTCTGCCTTATTCCCTAATGTTATAAAAAAATTTATCTCTTAAGTTTATTTCTTTTTTTTTTAATAGAATTTAATTTTAATAATGTAAATTACTTTTCATTATGATTAAAAGTCTTCAAAATGAAAGAAAAAATAAGATAAAACTAAGAGTATTTAAATTCTTTTTTTATATATTAACTTTATTTAAAATACCTAATTATATTTGTATGCATTCATCCCCTCCCCCTTCAAAGCTGTTTTTTTTAAAAATACCATTTTGGACTATTTTAATTCCTTTCATTGTTTTACTACTTTAGATCACTTTTCTGATCACAGAATCATTACGAATCACATAAGAATTAACAAATTTATAGTGGAATGGATTTCATGAAAATATTTGCAGAAATCTGCTAAATTTTATCTTTATTTATTTATTTTCATATTCTATTTGACTAAATTTCTTATTTACTATGATCACATACAAATATAATTCTAAAAAGATCTTCTCTCACCTCAAGGATGTCTGAAATATACAGATTCGTCAAAATCTTGAAGCTATTTATTTAACAATTACAAAACTTTCTATGTATATAGAAGAAATTAAAATGCTAAAATTAAATAATGTTTCAACTAAAAGAAACTATTACTAGATTCTCCAATGAAATGTTTCTGTTAAATAAAAATTCTACAAATTTACCAGCAACTCCTTTAGCTTTTAGAGATTCCAACTCGGATATTGGACAATATGCAGCACCATAAACCATAGGACCTATGAAAATATTTAATAAAAAAAGTCAATAAAATATATATTTAAAAGGAAAAAATAAAGTTAATAAAAGAATATAAGAAACTGACAGGCAACAAACATTCAAAATTATAAAGCCAGGAAATTGTTGCTAATATATCAAAAGAAAAAAATATATTTTCGCAAGCAATTAAAGTTAAATTAAAACAAATTCACTATTTAATCAGAATAAGATAAATAATCACCATAATCTCAACTAGCAACTTCAATATAAATCAAATTAATTAACATTTCAATAAAAATATATTTTGGCTGTAAAAAAATATTGCTAAATTTTCAAAAAGTTATAAAAGCTTATTTGTAAAGTTTAAAAGCTGATATATATATATATATATATATATATATATATATATATATAATGTCCCTGAATTCATGATCCAAACTTTAAGGGCAGGTAAAATACATATAAAGACCCATTTTTGTATATAGCAATATGGTGTTGGAAATGAAAATTGTAGGTGGAACAAGTAAGTGCAAGCAAGTGTATGTCTACCAGACTTCCATAAAAGCTTCATTGCAAAATTTTCAGTTGCCGCTGCAACTGTTCATGAAATGTATGGCATCTTCGAAAGAATATATGCAAGAGTATACTTGCTAGACACTACAAGGCCTGTATCGATGCTGGTGGTGGCACATTTGTGCACATACTGAAACATTATGTAAGTAAAGAGCTTTCTCTTCACTTCCTCAGCACTTCTTGTTCTTTATGCCAAAACTTTTGATTTTCGACCCCCACATTGCTATACAAAAGATGTTTCTTTATACGCATTTTACATATCCTTAAAGTTTTGTACTAAAGTATACAATTTTGAGACAAATGCAGATTAATACCACAGATAGGATTTCATAAAAATTCTACTATGCTTTTCTATATGATTTCATATAAACTCTATTACGCCTTTTCTATATGATTTTGTATAAACTCTAAATTACTTCTTGAGCACCAATATTATTTATTTCAGCCTATGAAATTACCAAAATACTTTAGAAAAACTCAGTATTTTAAATTATGTCTATAGGCATTAATATTCTGAACAGATAATGTGACATAAATTATTTCCTTGTGATAATCATGTCATAACTGGAGATAACCTGATCATATGTATGTGATATTTTCATAGATTTTAAAATTTAATAGTGTTTTTTTAAAAATGAAATCTATAGTCTGGTTTGGTTGAATCTCAATAGGTGTTAGTAAAAACAATAAAGCCAAATCGGTATACTTTGGAAACTATATATTTTACTGGTGTGTTTTGATGAGTAACAGATCTTTCATGACAATATATAGTAAAAGTTGAAAAAGCAGATTTCAAATAATTTCTTTCAGCTGGTTTGAAAAGAAAATAATAACATAATATCAAAGTGTAAATCATTAGGGTGCAGATTATGCAATACAATTCTTAAAAAAGCTAACCTATAAAAAATAGTTACAGTTATCTTTAAAAACTAATAAAAATAGTGTTAAAAATACAAAAAAAAAAAAAAAAATGCAATCGTGTTATGAAAAAATATAAAATATTAATGAGCACTTGTTAAAAGGTAGAATTCTGAAGTAATGTGAATATATTTAATCTTCATACAGCAAGATATATCAATTTATAGATATTTAATTTACCAGATATATTACATATTATATTATATTCAACTGCCAAGGAACTGAAATGTATTGCTACAATGGTTACATTATGGATAATAGAGCTTAGTGCAACTCTAAGGTCACCAATTAAGATAGATTCCACTACAATATGTAAGTGTCCAACTTTCTAGTATTATTTAATTTCAAATGGTTATGAGATTTGAATATCTTTTATAATTTCTTAGGATGTTGACTCCTTCATTTATTCTTCAAAATAATGAGATTTTTTTCATGTTTTAATTTGTTTTTGATATGTTTCATCAGACAAAATGTATGGCACCTCCTCAGTGAATTAATAACCATTCATGATTTTACAGTAACCATTAATGTAGCTCTCTTTCCTAATGAAATGGGTTCCTTAATGAGCAAAGTTATTTCTGCACAGATTTAGCATGCTCAGTTGCCATACAGTTTATTTTCCCAAAAAGATTTGTAAAAAAATTAAATTGAAATATACTTTCAGTTACGATATCATAATCAGAATAGGATAAATTTATTATACATCTTAGATTGTTTATATTATACATTTTAGACTTAGCCATATATTATAGATAAGATAGTGTATAGAATAACATTATATATTTAGCAAATAGCCGTCTTAAAATTAAAAAAAATTATATATTTCGCAACAAGCATAAAATTTTTGACAAAATCTTTAGATGATTAATACACAAGTTCAGGTTATTATTCATACAACTGGACATTGCTGTTTTCTAATTCCCTCTCAATATAAGAAAAAGAAAGTGCTTGAAACTAGAATACAAATATAAATTTTTAAGATCATACAATATGAACTTTGTTTCTTTGTTCATTTTTTTGCATACAATATAATAACATTACAGCTTTTATCAAGTGAAAAATACCTAGATATTCGATATAATTTATCAAAGACATAAAGGAAAAACTTAAATGCATAGCAAAACAGTAATGAATAATATCAGGTATTACCCAAAACAGGGCCTCTGCCGGCTTCGTCGATGCCCAACATACAAGGCTCCGATTTAGTTGAAGGAGGGACATTAGAAACTAAGATTACATTTTTAGACTGGTCATTTGTAAATTCAGATAAATCCATTTTGATTTCTGACAAAGAATATTCTTAAATATTATTCTACACAAACCGAATAAAAAGATTTTCCTAGTTTCTATTATTTACAAGTTACATTTACCAATAAAAATAGACAAAGAAAAGAATTTAATCAATAATGTCTATAATTATTTCTCTTGAACTTGAATATAAACAGTAGAGGATATAGCGACAAAACAATTATTCTCTGCTCAATTTAAAAATTATAAATAAACTTTTAAAACGTGAAAATCGCGGGAAATATTAACCGCGGTTACAGTTTAATCGCGTAAAGTGATGAAATGAGTAGTTAAAATCAGTTTATATTCTCAAAAGTTATTTCACTTTTGTATTCTTATTTTAATGTATTTTCATCTGCTTTTAGCAATTACAAATTCTTAAGTTGTACATTTATCAAGAAAATGAAAAAAAGTCAATAAAAATCTACACCAACTTTTAGGCAGTTAATAATACTTGCTTCCTATTGGTTAAATCAGTGGTATCAACACAGAGAAGAAGAAATTCATATGCATAACGATTTCACGTTTTTGGCGGCAATAACAAACGCTTCAGTTTGTTTGGAGTGGAGCTTGCATGCGGATTTAAGTGTTAGGGTAACCGTCACTTCACATCAATTTATATATATTTTTGGCAATTTTCTTTTATCATTGAAATAACTTTTATTGTTCTGCTTCGCAGGTGAGTTTTCAATAGTTCTTTTGATTTTACCGTTTTAGTTTGTTTTACTACTGACTGAAGTACTTTCCTTGTCAAATGCATAACGTTTATTTTCATTCCTTAACGTTTTTTTTTCAGTAGATATTTATTTAATCAAAAAAGATACAATATATTATATTTTTTCCGTTTTTTTTTTTTTTTTTTTTTGTTATTTGTTCATGAGAACAAATTTGTATAACTTATTTAAGATGAGAATTTTAATTTTTCGAAAATTCCATTTCAGTCACTGCTGATTTGTTTCATGTATAATCTTATTTTACGTAGGAAATTTCAAATTTAAATTAAAATTTGATTTATAACGGAATATTGCCACACTTCAATCATTGATTGTTATTGTATTCAAATGTTTGAAGTGATGCAGTAAAAAGTGATCTTATTTGTTAATATTAAATTATGTAAATCATTTGTTTTGCATTTGTGCAGTATTGGATTACCTGAATTAATTTGTTGTTGATGAATATTTATCATGAAATATAAAAAATTTAGATGTATTAATTTTTTACTTTATTTGGCATCACGTATTTAAACTTGTATGTTTTAAATGTTAACTTTAATTGTGCAATTAATGCATTTTTTGGCTTATAAAAGTTGACAATATGTAACATTGTAAGTATATTGAAGGTTATAATTATCTATCAAATATTTGCAATCACATTTTAATAAAGTTGATTCAGCTTCACCATAATTGATTTTTGCCATTTCATGATATTTACACTGTTCCTTATATAAGTTTATTTTGTTTGACTCAACAATTGTGCCTCATTGTTTCTGAATTTTCATAGTAACCATCTATAGATATATATATAAATTTATTAAAACATAATCGGTAAAACAATCTAGATTGACATTTAGCATCCATGACAAAATGTAGAGTTTTGCATTTGTTAGTTGAAAATGATTGGCTATCTTGTTTGTACTAGATATTTTATATCTTCGATGGTTAATGATATTCCGAATGCTGCTGAATATTGTAAAGATATTGATGAGCATGTTATGCTCATAGGGTACTCGGAGGATTAGCTAATACAATGGTGTTATTTAATAAATAAAATCAACTGCTAATAGTTAATGATAGGAAAAGAAAAAAAGAAAATAGTTTTATAAAAATGTGATGTACCATGCATTAAGCAGTATCTATTAGAAGGCAAAACAAACTGAAATGAATCCATTAAGGTAAAATATTATATATATTTTTTAATTTCATGATCATAAATTACTTCGGTCTAGATTTTCTTTTTATGCAGCTGTACTATGAAATGTTAATAAATAAAATAGGCATATCTAATTTATACAGCATATTGCAAGATCTTTTACTACATTAGTATTTACATTCTTTCGAGTCGCTTGCTGATATACCTACCATTGAACAGAATTAAAATATTTTCATACAGAATAGCTTTAATGTAAAAATAACTTTTGTATAAAATATAATTTGTAAAATCCTTTATTTTGCCTGAAATGTTTTTAAATTAAAATGAGCATAACAATTTAATTAGGGTTTTAAAATTTAGATAATTTTCTCCCTAAATTATTAATATTTGTTATATAAGTACAATAAGTGCTACTTAATATGATCATTTCAGAGCATGCGGACTTTGGTAACTGAATTGAATAAAATCAACTATATTTTTAACATATCAAAAGAAAAAAAATATTTCTAAGCTATTAATAAAATTTTAAAAAAATATTTAAAATATTTTAATAATTGTTATTTTTTAACAATTTATCGTAATGATTGAATTATATATTGCTTCTACTTGCATGATGTTTTAGGATGGAATTAAATTTCTATATTTCAATTTCTCAACTCTTTCTTGTGTTCAACTGAAAGATTTTCATCAACACATTCATCCTCATCATAATTTATTATTTAATCTTGCTCACATTTTTGCAAAATTTTACAACAAAGAGTTAGTGAAGTTTTCAGTTGTACCACAGTGTTGGATTGAAAAGAGAAGAACTTTAATTCTTAAAACAGTTAAGGACTTTAAATTTGTCTATAAAATTGTAATCAGTTTTTTCTCCCCATTTTATTGATATAATCTCTGACAGTGATTTGTGCTGTTCGGTACATATTATTCTAGATATTACAACATTTTTTTTACCAATCTAGATAATATATATATATATAATGAAGCCCATTGCATGGGAAATATAATTCCCAAATGTTTTCTTACAAAGGAAACAAGAAATTCCTCAAATATAAAATTCTGACTAAATGTTAAAATTGATTTATGCAAGAAGCTGTGATAGACTTTATCATCATTGGATTGTAAACTGTGTATTTTTATTTTGCTTAGAGGCGTAAAAGTGTTTCTTAAATGAACAAATGTTTTTGAAACTAATTTTCTTAAACAAAAACATCTATAAGTATTTTGACCTATATTTTGTGACATAACCTATATTCTGAACTGTTTAGTGCCTGTGGTGGTGAACCTTTATGGATCAAAGTGCCATTTTTTTCTAAATGTTTAATGAGATATAACGTGCCGTCAAATAATTTTGACTTGTGATTATTGGGATAATAATAAAACTAAATAATAACAACTCAAAGCTCTTTATTTACTACGAAAAATACATTTTGCACTGTAATCAAAGTGAAGGTTTTAGTTATATGAGTCATTCAAATTAAAGTAACTTTAGTGTGACTTCTGTGGTTGCAGATTAGATGACAAATAACTTATATTAGGATTGTAAGATGTTACTGTTAGCAGAATGCAGCTGAATTGGAGTCATCTGCCAAAGGTTTTCTAAGAGAGTCTTTAATGTTACTCATCTCTAATAATAATCACTTGCAGGCATAGGTAGATAAAAATATGGTTAAAATAGCTTGAGCCAGCTTTTTAAAACAGTTAAATGTGTCTGGAATTGAATTCCATGTTTCCAAAACTTACTTGCATTTTTATTACTTGCATGTTCTTTACTTGCATTTTTATTTTGCTTGTTAATCATTTTGTTTCAATCAGTTCCTTTTCCTTGTTTCAATGATTTTTTAAATCTATATTGAACTAGACCGGAAATCAATCGGTTGCATTTCAAATTCTTTAATTTCCAACTAATCGAATTGGGACTAATTAAATTTATCAAATGAAGTAAAATCAGGGTACATAATAAACTTGAGCATTTCCGATAATTTGAGAAACTGAGAAAATCTCACTGAAAATTCCTTGATTGAAGAAACAATTTCGGAAATAAATTCTTTAATAACATTTTCTTCGTCTGGTTTCTCATATACATCTAAATCTTTGATATATATATTTCAAATTTAGGAAGTACTTGAAATAATATCGTTCCTAAAAACATGCAGTCCAGCGTCAAAAGCGCAAACGAGATCCATCATGTTTCATTTGTGCCTTGAAGCTTTACTTTCAATTCATTGAAATGTTGGCATATGTCTGTAAAAACATCAATTTTGAGAACCACATAACATCCAACAACTGTGAGTATTGTTCAATTTCCCCATCATTTTGCAGGAACAATCCGATTTTTTCCAAGCAGTCAACAAATCTTTGAAGTACATTCCCAAGGCGCAACCAGTGAACATTATTATACATTAGTAAGCCATTATACACTGAGTTGACTTCATGTACAAAGCCTCGATTAAAGTCTTTTCGCTTATTTTAAACATATTCAATTATTAATTGCGCTTATTTCCAGCGTACTACGATATGAGGTTGACTATTTTTGTGACTAACCATAGTAAATTATTTTATCAAGAGATGATTATATATCATGATAGGAGAGATCCATTATATTGGTGAATAATGCAGTGGAATTCAAGAATCGAATGCCCTATGTCTGTTTGAAATAAACTAATGAAAACATTTTTTCCCACCATATTTGGAGCACCATCAGTTACTGAAACAATGCTTTTCTATCAATTTCTTTCTCAACAGCCGTACAAATATATGTGTGTGTTTTAAAAGTGGAATGCTAATGCTCACGTTTGTTTGTAATACTTTATAGTGAATTTTGTTATTTTGAACTAAAATGCAAATTGTTTTGATCGGTGGTGTGCCCAAAATATTCTGTCGCGTGCCACTAGTTCGCCATCCCTGATCTAGGCTTAAAGGTTCATCTCTTAGCTTTATTAACTTGAGTTGCTATTGATTATAATTGGTTATGATTTAGATTTTGATAGTTATATATGACTTTACAGAAATTATATTTGGATTTAAACTATTACAGACTTTTTTAAAATTTTGGTTTTTGTAGGTAAAAGATGAGTTTCTCACCCCTGGATAATCGTGAGGGTGAGTCACCCATAAATCTCCCAAGAGTCACTATGTGTTTAGATGGAGCATTTCAAGATGAATTGAAAGAAGAAGATCTGCCCAAGAGTGAAAATATGAAAGTTTTTGCAAGAGTAAGGCCAATGTTGCAAAAGGAAGAAGATGCAGGATATAGGGTAATTTTTAAAAATTATATTTATTACTTTAACAAAGTAATGGAAATGTTTAAAAACTAAATTTATCAATATTTAGTCATCTTTTCATCATTTGAAGAAGAATGGGTCATTGTTTCAAGTAGGAAAACTAAAGAAATGCAAATATTAATTATTTTATGACTTTATTGTTAACCAGTTTTTATTTTCTTGCGACATTGATTAATGTAAGATTAATAGAGTGAAACAACATTAGGTGTCTTCAGTGTGATTAAAATTACTTGAGAATCTATATGCAAGCTCCTCAAACAGTGTTTTTTTAATGTGCAATGTTTTAAAACAATTAAGATTTGAAGATAGGATACTAAATTAAGAAGATTGTTTGGTATGCATGTATAATTGGTTAGAGGTTTTTAATTCAAATTACAATGTTGTACTTTGAATTCATTTGCATTCTTATGCAATTCTTTTTTTTTTTTTTTTTTTTTTTTTGTAATGAAATATCTTCCATGTACAAAAGTCTCAGACTCTACTAGATAATAGTGTTTTATTGTGATTTTCAAATAATGATTTCCAAAATCTCATGTGAAGTCATAATTTATTATTCAAACAATTGGACTTTCTTGATTAAAAGTTTCTAAATGGATTTCAAATTGCCAATTAACCCTTTAAATTGCCATTTTTTTCCAGTCATATTATGTTAAAATATTTTTAGGCTTGAAATTAGAATAAGAAAAAGGATTCATTTAGCTTATTAGATAAATTTAATTTGAAGTAACAAATCAAGACACATCATTTTGTCTGAGATAAAGAACTGAAGCATCTAAGTTTCTGACTTACTAAAAAAATTGTCAGAACTTATGCCAACCTACATAATTTCATACAAAGATTGATAAATTTGGTGGGAAGCATACTTCCCACAGCCTTAGAAAGGGTTAAGAAATTTTCAGTGGAGAAAAATGAACCATTTGTTGCTTCAAATCTTTATAAGAATATGTTGCTTTTTTATCATCTATAAAAGGAATTTAAAACAATTTAATCTCATTCTCTCAGAATCTGACTTGATTCTTCTGGAAAATAACTTTACTTATTTAGACATCAACTGGAAATATATAATTTTTGTGTCAAAATCAATCTGCTGCATATTCAAATATTAATAACATGTTTAATGAATTATTCGAAAGGGATTTAAAGTAATACATAATTATCGTACTGCATGTATCTAAAATTCAAAATATGATTTCAGCAACTGGTATCTTATAACTCTTCTCATTTGTTTTTTGAATGTATCACATCAACTCTATTTTTACTGTGTAAGCTTTAGCAAAATTTGTCAAGCATTTGACAACATTGCTATATCAGATATGCAATTGAATATTTTCACCGATTGATTCACCTTGATAGCATTATAAAATTTTTCCTTCTAAATCTCCTTTTTTAATCCATAAGCTTCTTCATAAAATTAGAAAGATCTCAAACAAATGAACATATTATTTTGCTTTGGATCCTAGGACACTATAATCTTGTGGAATGAAAAAAATGCATTTTTGAACAAATCAGTCTGAAGATGTAGCCCATATGTTCACTGGATTGCATTTCCTATATCTAACAAAATTCAAAAGAAAAAGCGTCGGAAGATTTTAGACATAGCTAGCACATCAAAAAACTTGGAGAAATTCTGATTATCGGAACTGTCACTGAAGGGAGAGAGGTACTGAAGGAAAAATATTTGTACAGAGTTTTCTGCAAGATGTTCATAACATTAGTCTTTTTAAATAAATTTAGCTTTTGAAATAACCTTCTGCAAAGAAACTATTAATTTAGATCATATTCTACTTCATTGTTGAAAATGATCAACCATTCAATGCTTTTTCTGAACTTAACCGAGTTTGAAAACTGCGGATTAAATGAACTCATAATTTAAATATTTGAAAATTAATAAAATTTTTATTATCTTACAAAATCTAAATTTTTAAAAATGTTTATTCAACTGAACTTTTGTGAAGGCTGAAATAACCATATTTGGATGTATAATTCATATAACCCACTGTCAATCAAACATATATTAGATTAGTCCAGTAAATAAAAATAATAATCACTGATGTTAAATTCTGTATTCATTTTACTTCTCCGGTTTTATTCTCAATTCCTGTATTTTCTTTAAATTAGAATTAATTCACTTTTGCTCTTTAGAACTGTTTATAACTTGTGTATTTTTAAAAGATATTTTTTATAATACATGTTTTATGTTAGGTGTATAATTTTTTATACTTGTACTAATAAAATATTAGGTATATTTTTTCATCATTGCTGAAGGAAAAGGCATTCATTTATTTATAAGAATTTTATAATTTTCATAACTTTTGGTATAATTTTTCTTTAAGGACTGTATTGCTGCAATTGATGATGAAACTGTCAGAGCTGTTGTTCCAGCTAACTCTGTAAAATTTAAAAATTCTGGTCTGAATCCCCAAGATGTCTTTGATTTTAAATATACTCAAGCATTTGGACCCGATATTGGACAGTTTGTATTTTTTGAACAGACTATCATGGATACCATGGTGGGCCTAATTGAAGGTCAGAACTGTTTGATCTTCAATTATGGAATTACTAATTCTGGAAAGACATATACTCTTCAAGGTGTGTATTGTTATTTTTATCATTCTAATAAGTATACTTTTTAGATGTCTTCAAACAAGTATAAATAATGTAGGCAAGGTTCACTTTTGTGCTAGGTATAAATATATATAATCTTTATGCTTATAAACAATCAAGTCTGATTAAAACTTATTTTTTCTCTTCAGGAACTCACTATAAAGAAAATGAGTTAAATAGAAACTTCTAAAGATTAAAAAGTGTCACCACTTTTGTAAGAGCAATACAATAAAACAGGCTCTAACAATTTAATAAACAACCACTAATACTGAACACTACACTTACAATTACACACATTTAGTCAATATTGATATTTACAAGCTGAACATAAATAAATCTCGGGTCTGTAGATTTCACATGCTTACAGTCTTGTAGCTGGTATTGTACTGCCGCTGTGCTTTTGATTGGCGAGAAGGTTGGTGCAATAGTTTTAGTTGAGAGTGTTACAGTGAGGTAATAAAAAGAAACATTTATAATTGTTTGTAATAAAAAACGATTGGAATAATATTAAATTAAAAGCAAGCCTCTAAAGTTGGCAATATAATAGAAATACTATTATATTATTGAGTTAATACACTATAGAAATGCAACAGCTCATCCAACTTTGAATGCACTATTTTGATGACATATTTTCATTTAGACTAATATTAATTATTAAATTAAGTTTATAAATTGAGCATATAATTGTCAATTTAGAATTTTGGGAACTTGTTTGAAATTGGTATGATTAAATTTCTTTGCAAAATTGAAGTTTACTTATTTAATTTTTTTTTTCCTGTAAAATGTATATAGATTATGGATATTATACATACTATACTATGTATACTGTATTAACACATATAAAATATTGTATAATGATAACGAGACTAGACAAAAATATTCATCTTAATTATTTTTGCTATTAAAATACTTTAATCTTTTTTATGATTTCAAATAGTGTAGTGGAGATCAATATATTTAATAATTTCTGTTTGTAATTTCTTTTCATAATATTGTCTCGTCTTCTCTCATTTGATTTATTGCTTCAACTAAAACATATTTTTGTTAATTTTTATTTCAAATTATTTTTTGTAATATAGTAAAATTATTACAATGCTTCATTAAATTTTATGTTTTAGGTAACGAAGCAAATCCAGGAATTATTCCTCTGGCTATGCATCTATTTTTTGGTTGTATTGAAAGTCAGTTAATGAATGATATTTGTGTGAAACCAGACAAATTTTCTGATACCGTTGTATTAAATGATAGTGAACGAACACAAGAATATCGTTTGAAGGAAGAACTTCTACGATTGGTGGACCATGATGTAAGATTTAATATTTTTTTATTACACTCAGTCTCCTCGATTAAGACCTATATGTCTTAAGGTCACAAAAAATTTCAAAACGAGTATATATAAATATTTTTTACAACATATACATATATTTTCTGTTTCATATGTAATAGTTATAATTCATTTGAATGAAAATACGGTTGAATATAGGTTTGATTTAATCTATCAGTCCTAGGTCGATGATAACCTGTATTTTATTTGACTGAATAACCTGGTTTTCTTGTCATACTTTAAAAGACTTTTGAATTGGTTCAAATTCAGTTTTTCTTTCTCTCTCACTTAATTGTAAAAGGGAGAATGAAAACGAAGCAAATTTGTAACATACTGTTTTGGGAGGTGAGGTAGACTGTTGATCTAATTTGTAATTTACTATCAGAATTTTTTTTTCTTTTTCTAAATTTTAATTAAATATTTAATGAATTAGAGAAGGTAAAATATCAAGTTTGTTTTTATAATTTTTATAAACAGCTACCAATATAATCATATATTCTATGCATTATGAAATATAGCAAATTACCTTTTAATCATATTTAATGCTATGAAAAAGGAATTAACAGAATATTTTTTAAATCCCATTTTGAAATCAATGTAAAATAATCTTCCAATAAACTGTTTTTAATTTTATTTTCAAGCATTATGGCAATATAGAAGAATGATAATTTTAACACTTAAGCAAGATTTTTATCATGTGGGAACATCATGTTGTTTTGGCTTGAGATTTTTGAAGCCTCAAAATACATAGGCAACAAGTTGACAATTTATTTATTGGTAAAAATATTACAGCACAAAATTGATTTTTGCATCATATTGAAGTTCAAAAATGATGCAATTGTTTCAATGAATGTTTCAAAATGATGAATTGTTTCAATGATACTAATGTATTGATTTATAAATTAAATTTCTATTTTTAATGAATTTTTTAAAAATATAATTAAATCATAATTTTCAACAATTGATTTCGCACAAAATAAAAATAAAATTTAATCTGCATGAGCCAAATATGACAAATTTCTGCATTATTTTATAATAACCCTAAAAGCGAAAAATTGATGTCTCAAAAGAGATAAATCGTATATTTGTTATCAAATTTCTATCAAATATCCCATTTTCTATTTATTTCATTTCATACAATCAAAATTACTGATTCCTGAAAATTTAAAGCTATTATTTCTAGGTTTAATTTGCAGTACTTTTTAATCAGAGCTTTTGTAAATATGATGGCAACAAATTGATAAAAGCTAATTTCTTGTGTTATTTGCTAATGGCTATATTGTAAATAATTTAAATTTCTATTACACCTATTATTTTTTAATTATTTTATCTCCTTCCAAAGTTGTACATTGTAATAAAGTATTAATTTATTCTCTTTCAGTCTATTAACAAAACTACTGGATCTGAAACTTCTATTAGTAGCAGCAGATCTTCTAAGCTTTTTTCTCAAGTATTATGTGAATGCTTTCGTGATGATTTTAAATATCAGTCTGATACGACTTTGCCTCCTGATGGTAAATATAATTTTATGAATCATATTGTATTAAAAAAGATATCTTAGATGTAATTTGGCATTATTTATTTATTTTACTTCTCTTATTAAGTGTTTTTAAGTTATTATATTTCAAAATATTAAAGCTTTTTAGTTCATTAAATATTTTTTTATGTCATGAAAAGACTTACCTGATTTTAAAAAGATATATATTTTAAAGCTACAATTGCAATAATTTCTTAAAAGGAACGCTTTCTAATTATTTTAAATTGTTTGTAATTAATTGTAATAATTGTTTTAAAATTTACTTGTTTAATACATTTTAACTTCTAAAGAAAATGTTATTGTGTTCACTTATTTGCTTTCACTTTATTTTTATTTGTTTTTATTTTAAATAATAAAAGACTTGTGTACTTCTTTACAGAAATGATTGCAGCTCAATCAGCTCTGTACATGCGAGAACAGTGTAAAAAGAAAGTGGATGATCAACCTGGCAAATGTAACATTTGGGTGTCTTTCATTGAAATTTACAATGAGTATATTTATGATCTGCTTCAGCCTAACATTACTCAAAGACAAAAGTTGTCCTTAGCTGAAGATCAAAATGGTGATGTTTACGTTAAAGGTAAAATTTATGTAATTTTTTCTTCGTACTAGTATTATATTTATATAATAAACTTTTCTTCATAATAGTTTTTACTCTGTATATGTTTTAGAAAATTAGAATTAATAAAATGTTGTTTTCTGTAAAGAAATTGAATTTGCTTTACCATATTATAACAATTTTTATATAATTTAATATAAAAATTATTAATTTTATTTGAATTTTATATTTTTACTAATATTACCAAAGTATTATTTAAAATAAAAAACAAAATTATTTCTTCCTTGTTCTCCATGTTTTTCCTACTGGCATAAATATTTCTAAAAATTCTTCTTCTATGTCTTCTTAAATTCATAATCAGTTTTGAGTCTCTTATTTTATTGTTTTGATCATAATATAGTTATGCAAGAAAATGCAGATTTAGTGTAGAAACTGAATTATTCCAGAAAGCATCTGTGATTAATTGTCATAAAAATTTGCATAATCATACAATTTTCTTCACTTATTTTTTGAGCTATTCTATATAAATATTATATAGAAGTTCTCTATAAATGTTACACTAGTTTATATCTGTTTTATTGGTCTCAAACTTTGTTTATGAAAGCTTTTCCGAGGGATATAAGTGTACATGAATGAATTTTCCAACTTGCAAGGCTATTAAAAAGAAACAAAACAAAATTTAAATTTGTTTGCCGAAAATGTAAAATTACAGGTGAAAACTTAAAATTCAATACAGTTATAAGTTCTCAATGTGAACAGGTGTTTATTTCATTTCTACTAACTGGTATTGATGAGTTTAAGACATTTGTTTCACACCAGATGTCTTTCAAAAGTATGGGGTAGGATATGGCACCAACTTGATGTCCTTCATGTTTCTAGAGGGGTTCACATTGACCATTTATTATTCTGTTGAAATCAAGCATTCAACAGATATTTGACAAACAAGAAGATTGTACTTTATTATTTTTTTCTTTTAATAGTCCTGCGAATGTTTATTTCATGCAAATATTCACTTATGAAAGGAGTTGCATTGAATACTTACGACTGTGCTGAATTCAAATTTTCAATTATTATTTTTTATTTCTATTGTACAAAAAGTTTTACTTTATTTTCTTTTAATAGCTCTGCAAAGCTGGGATATTCATTTATGTATACCCAGTATATTATCTGTGTTTCATGTCATGAAAATGTTTTTGTTTAGGTGCCAGAGAAATCTGTGTATCAAACAGCATGGAAGCTATAAAACTTTTGCAAGTTGGAAGGAGGAATCTGAGAATCGCCTCCACTAAATTGAACTACCAATCTAGCAGAAGGTATAATAGTAGTTAATCAATTGCTCTGTTTCTCTTAATGTTAAAAAATACAGATTTTGTTTAAAATTTTGTTCATAGTTCTCTTCCAAATATTTCAAAATTATATATAATATTATATATTGAAAGTATGAATTAGTTGGGATCTCAAAAGGTTTTTTTTATATAACTGCATAATTTTTAGTCCTGCTGTTAGACAAGTACCATATTTTTCTGTAATTTTAACTTTTTTAAAAAACTATATTTTGGGGATTGATTTAATGATGATATGGATCCAATAATCTCAATAAAAAAAATGAGTGCTTTTTTCATTAGCTGTGGGCCAATGATAAATCACCAAATATATTACTTTTTATTTCTATGGTTATTATATTTTTAAAGCTTTATTTTTCTCATTCTTTAAAAAATTTGCTTTAAATGAATTTAGTTTTGTGTGTGTGTGTGAAAATTATTTAAATTTTTCAATTGTTTATTGTTGCCTTTTTTTTTTTTACATTTTTGCCAAAGCAAAATTTGTGATTGTGTGAAAATTTGTCCCATAAATCTAATGAAAAAACAATATAGTGTTATAATTTGCTATATAAGAATTTCTTTCTATTCATCTTTCAAACAAAAAAATAAAATGGCATTAGAAAATAAGACTATAACAAATACAACAGATGGATGCATGACAGCAGATTAATGGGGAGAATTATGCTACTTTGAAAATAGGATTACTAAAATTTGGTAATCTGACATTTTTTTTTTTTTTTTTTTTTTTTGACAATCTATTTTGGCATCTGATATTTCATTTGATAATGATTTGCTTAGAAAATTATTCCACCCATTCTACCTGCTTGGCAATAGTTTTGCCTTCATGGCCACATATTCGTACATCACAGGATTTTTTTCATTTGTCTATTTTCACTATTTTATTTTGATTTATATATGGGTTTTAAATCTAAGTTTTTAAAGTCAAAAAAATAAATAAAGATTATATTTGGAAATATGTTGTAATTTATGTTTTAGGGAAATGAATTTAATTATTTTATTATTAAGAGTTATCTTGAATAAAAGTTGCTACCTTTACATTAGACAACCTATTAAAGTTTAAGTAATTCCAGATTAAAGCGTGAGAAGTAATAAGTTTGGAAGCTGAGTGTCTTTGTGGCCTAAAAATATTCTAATTATCCTGCTTCCCTTCAATTTTTGTTCTTAGGAATTTAATTCTCTATGAGCAAAAGAATTGTGTATTCGTTGATAATTTGTTTTGGATCATTCATTCTTTTGTAAGGTTTCAGTCTAACCTTTTCAGAGTTTTGCAATAAATTTTTAATAGTTTATCATTGTGAAATGCCATTTAATATAAAAAAAGAAAATCTAAAGAATTTATTTCAAATGTTACATTTTTGTTTGTAAATTAATTTTGTAAAATTGCACCTGTAAAGAAATATAGAATATTTTTAATGAATATTTAGCAATCTTGAATTATTTTATTGCAAAATCACGTTTTATCTTTAAAAATAAATTTTATTTTATTTTTCAGTCACTGCATATTTACTGTAAAAATCGCTAGAGTTTATGATGATGAAGAACATGGTACTTGTGGAAGAGTAAATAGGTAATTCTTTTGAAATTTAAACTATAAGTAAATTCTTCTGCATGCTTTTTGAATTTTGACATAAAATTATTTCAAAACTAATTAATTTTGTTATTATCATAAATTTTAAATATATGTATTATTTGTTCTTATGTTTTATGATATTGAATAGTTATTTAATAATATCCTCTTACTGAATAACATCACATATAAATGTTTTTTTTATACAAGCCAAAACTCCATGGTTGTTAGTGTTATTTTTAGGTGTTAAGTTTATTAATATTTAAAAAGTTTTACAAATTCATTGAATTTTTCTAAAATTTATAAAATAAACTTTAAAGAATAATTAATCACCGGTGGGTAAATGATTTTTAATGCCTGTAAATTTCTCATAGTGATAATTTATAAATTAGAAAAAGAAATAGTTTTATTAAAAATTGGTAAGAGTAATAATTTCTATGTTTTCTTGTACTGGTTCTTCTCAAATAATTATTAATTCGTTTATGTTGCAAATATAAAATTAAAAAAGTTTTTGACCCCCCCCCCCCTTTCCTACAATGCCTGGCCATGGATATTTATTGAATTGCTTTGATTTTTTCTATTTGGGCATGGATTTAAATATTATTACCAAAAAATTATTTGAAATGTTTTTTATAGACATTCAAGATGTTATTCTCACTCTCATCAAGAATTTCTAAATTTGTCATTCCCCTACCCTCTAATTTGTTACTTGTAATTTTTATGCATAGAATTAGTTTCAGCAGAGAGTGTTACTTTAAAGATTTTTCATAGCATGAAGCAACCATACCTTCCAATTTCAATTTTTGATTTACTCAGCCCAAAAATGCATTATTTACTGTCTTTTTTTTTTTTTTTTTTTCCTTCCTAGAATATCTTTCTGTGATCTGGCTGGCTCTGAACGAGCTAACAAGGCTCAAACTTCAGGTATGCGACTGAAAGAAGCAGGATACATCAACACTTCTTTGATGGTTTTAGGTCGATGTTTAGACCAGCTTCGACGAAACCAAACAGCACGGCATGTATTTTATTAGCTTATTATATAAATAATCTAATTTTGATACTTGCTTTGTTGAGTTAACATTTTATTTTTATTTCTAGGGATAAGAAAATGATTCCTTTCAGAGAAAGTAAATTGACTCGACTTTTCTCTAATCATTTCCTTGGAAAAGGAAAAGCTGTTATGATTGCAAATGCCAGTCCATGTGAATATACATTTGACGAAACTTTGAATGTGCTGCGTTTCTCTGCTCTTGCAAAGGATGTATGTTGCTTTTATTATTATTATTATTATTATTAAAAATGTATTTAGAACATCTATTTATAAAGGTTAAGAAATTCTTTGTTTTTCATTTATCAGACATGGCACATTTTTGTGGATTTAAGCATTTTTTGAGTCAATTCAGCAAATTTGTGAGATCAGTTAAGTTTTTTCCAGCATTTTTTTGAGTTTGATTTTATAGTAAAATGGCAATAATTCAGATAGGTTTTATTTTATTGATTTCCGATCTGACAATAGCTGGAAGGTATATAAGGCCTATGAAAAGATAAAATCTGTATTTGAGGTATTTGTTGATTGGTAATGTACTTCCATACTGCTTCATCTATTTTCTACATTCTTTAAGTCATATTAATGCCACTAACCTCAGTTGACTATTCCCCCTTCATATCCCTGTCATTGTTTATATGTTTGATTAATTCATTGTTTGTCTCTTAACATTATTCATTAAAGCTTATATATTCCTAAAAATCTCATTTTTATGAATATATAAGCTCTTTTTTACAATAAGAAATTTACCATAAATGCAAATATAAATTAAACTGACTGGAGAATTGGAAATTTAACAAAAGATTAAGTATTATATTCACTTCTGTGCTAACCTAAATATTTTTGTTTTCAACAATATCAATTGTAAGGCCATCAATTTATCTTACAGATATTGAAACTAACATTCAAAGACAGCAGGATTTACAGGGTGTATTTTTTATTAAGGATTTTTAATTGATTTATTACAATATTCCATCATTTTTTTTTAATTTTAAGATTAAGATATACTGTTATTTTATCTTTAAGTTGTTTTGTTCTTTTTATTCAAGGCATTGGTATTTTAAAATAATGTTCTTTTAATATTTATAGCAAAACATAATTTTTTTAAACAGAATAATAATAATATATAGAACAGCTACATTTGCTATCATAATTATATTGTAATTTTCTCGATTTTGTTTCATTGCCTTGTAAACATTCTCATCTTCCAAATTTTGATATTTTTACATTGTAGTAATTAATAAAAAAGACAGAAGGTGTCCATTCGTGCGAAGTTTACACTTAAACGTATAATTTGAAATCACTTTCTTATTCATATATTTTGTTATCAATGATATTTACTGTTAATTTGTCATGTCAATCACAATTATAAGCTAAATAAATTTGCTGCTTATGTGTTTTGAAAAGTTTGACTTCTTAATGGATTTTATATTTTTATCCTGTGGTCATCTTAGATTCTTTGTGATAGTAAAGCCATTTACTTTTTTTTTTCCTAGTTGACAATCGCCGATTCATATATTTCAACAGCTCAGAGCTCTATTCTAGATATTTGCAATCAATGGCGAACATCTAAGAATCGTAATTCTGGTGTGTCTCCCGATCAAAGTTGCGAGTTTGACTCTTCATTTATGCAAGAACTGGAAGAAAAGGATGAAATGATTGAGGTACATTAATTTATCAATACTTTTATATTGTTTTTTTTTATTATTATTATTTCTTTTTATTTTCAATATTTTAGATTAAGAATATTTTAGCACATATTGTCCTTGTGATTTTATCCTTTCATGTTAATTAATTTCAATTGTTTTAGATTTCAAGATATTCAGTACTTGCCTTATTAAAACAAAAAAATGATATTATTTTTTATTTTTATTATTTTTTTTAGTAAGTATTTAATCTTTCTTACTCCTACAATACATTCATATTAAAAAGGTTGGCTACAGAAACATTGCTTAAAAATGAATTAGTTAATTTGGTTTTGTTCTTTTATAACTCTGAACAACTAAAATAAGTTAATTTTAGTGAAAATGAGGTGTTGTAGATGAACTGGAATAAAACTTAAATATCTTTTCATTGTATCCTCCAGAAATCTAAACTATTGAATAAATTTGCTTTGAATTTTGTTCACAAATACTAAGATATGTTGGAAAGGTTCTAAGTCTCATTAATTAGTTTTTTACTAAATAAATCTATGATTCCATTCTGCATGTAAATGTTAAATAATTAAATGTCATGGTGTCTTAATATTTGTTTAGCTAGCAGTTTAAAACAGAAATATGGAAAAGTGGGCGATTATATAAGATTTCATCTTTTTAATACTGATAAGATTTCTTTATCTTTTTGATTACCCTTCTTTTGAGATTTCTTATTGCATCAGAATTTATTCAAAATTTTATTATTTTCTTTCAAAATGGCTGTTCAATACATCCATCACATATTTAATTTGTCTTTTACAATTTTTACTAATTTTATTCCATTTTTTAAAAATTAGCTTTCTGCTTTTTTTAATAAAAAAAAAAAAAAAATTGGGACAAGCAATAAAATTAGCTAAAAAAATTTTTTTAAATTAACCAATGCTACAGATTTTATCATTTTATTTAAGGTTAGAAGCAAAAAGATTTTATATGTTAATATTTTATATAAGGGAATCTTTCTGTTTAAAAATACTATATGCAGAATGGTTTATTTATTGGATGTATAGGGACTCTCTTAATTGATAATATTAAACTCATTTTCATTGTCTCGCATTCTGAGCTACCTTATAAATTTAACCTTTGCTATGAATTTATTGAATTTATTAATTCTGTTCTCATATTGTGTTTAATCCGGCAACACTTTTTTGTTAAATTTTCTTTAGCAACATTGTTCCTATCTTTTGTGTATTAAATATCTTCCAACTTGTGCATGTGTAGCTATTGTGATAGATATTATATGTTACTTGAACTTTTATTAATGTTGCAATATGTTATAAGTACTTCAAATTTTGTCACAAAGCCTGATGTATAAAATAAAACTTTAATGAAGGCTTTGTGGCAAATAATTAGCTAATTTTTATTTGTTAAAAAAATCATGAAAATAATTTTATTCTAAGTAATATTTGATATATCAAATTGTAAGTATATTTTTCCAAAAAAATGTTTTTTGTTCTGATGTATTTTTTGCTATTCTCTTTTATTATTCATTCTTTCACATAATATTTTACTTTAAAGTCTGTTCTTTATTTCATGGATTAAACTTTTTCTGCATTATCTTTAAAACTGAAAAGTTAATCTTTTTAGACATGAAACTGAATATTAAAAATGCAGTGAAACAATTTTAACTGCATAAATGTTTCTTTGCACTAAATCATAATTGTGAATTGCTTGATAAATATGATTTTCAGAAACTTGTTGATGTGGCTGAATCATTAAGGCTAAATCTTGAAAAAGAAAGGAAGGAAAAAATTGAATTAGAATTTAAAATCAGACAAGAAGTGGGTAATGAATATGCAGCATACAGTGATGGATTATTGGATGAACAGAAGTAAGTTAAATATTTAAAAAGTTTAATCTTAGAGTTCTATGAGTTATATATTATGAATTTAGTCTTTCTTAGTAATTGACATTATTTTTAACTTTCATGCCCCTTTAAATATTTGTACAGGGAAATTTTTGAAAGACAAATTGAATCACTGAGGGAAATCTATACAAAGAGGATTGAAGCCATGAAAGAGATGTATGAAAAGAAAATACGTGAGCTTCAGGAAGAAGATGGATCTGAAGATAGTTTTGAAAAGTCAATCAGTGAAATAAATAAAACATTTGATGTAAGTGCTTTATTTTATTTGTTAAAAATAAATTACTTTAAAAAACTTCTATTCTCTGAACTTGTTCATATGGCCAGATTTTCCAATGAATTTAAAAATATTATTTCATAATATTTTTATTGTTTATGATAACCATATATTTATTTATATATTTCTGGCTCATTCAGAAATAGTTGTTTTGAATTTCCCCAGTAATAGATGAATTTTTTGAACATTCCAAATTGTATCAGCAAACCACTTCAGAATCTTGTTATTTAGAGAATTTATAAATTTTAAATTTTCCTTCCGCTATCATATAAGTGCCTTGGTCATCTTAGTTACTGTATTTCAGACTAGGCTTTAACTGTAAAATCTTACTATTGTCTATATTTTTAAAACTGTTGAATTTAATTTTTTGAGAATGGTAATTTTGGATGTATTTAAGACAAGCCTAGTGGAATTACATAGAAACATTTACTCTACCTCGATTTTTACTTTATAATAATCTAATCAACTTTGAATAGTGTGTCTGTTATTTGAAGGAATTATTTAAAATAGAGCAAACATATGTAATTTATGGCTTTAGCTATACACTCCAACATCTGTTAGTGGCAGATATATAAATATATATATATATATATATATATATATATATATATATATATATATATATATATAGTTCAGAAAAATCTAAATCTATCCCTCTGAGTATTTATCTGGCCCAATCCAGCCTGGTTAATTCTGTACTGTTTGGTTGGACTGTAGTGCAAATAAGGCTTGGAAATTGTAGAGCAAGTTGTCATCTGGAGTGGATTAAGTTTGAAAACATCTACTATTCATTTTGACCGTGATTAATTGCATTAATGTAATGTAATGAATCTCTAAAGCAATAATGTTGAATTGTTTAAAATAATTCTATCTCTTTGCTACTTAAATTTAGATGCTTGTTTCTAACTTTTATTATTTACTTACATATACTTTTATTAAAAAATTTTAGAAGTTGGAAGAAGAATCATTGATTAGTTTTTCACCAGCAGTTGGAGCACTCCCTAAACAAGGTAATCTGTTTATAAAAAATAGATGTTTAAAGTTTTTTTAAATTAGGAACAGCTAATCTATTTTAAAAAGACTTGAATTATGCTGTCTCAATAATCTAGTATTTCAGTTTTTGCTTAATTGTTAATATAAATAAAATTTGCCTAGTGAAAAAAAATGCTGCTATTAATATTAGCTCCCCTCCCCCAAAAAAGAAGTAGAGATATATATCATTTTTATCAAACTATATCATTTTATTCAAATATGAATTCCAACTGTTGAAAACTTTACTATACAATTGATTTTTGAGTAAAGAGGAAAAAAGTATTTATATTTGAATAAATCATAGTGAGAGCATGGACAAGAGCTTTGACAAAGTTTAATTATTCAAAGCAATACATTCTTTCTGGTATTTTTCAATTAAAATAGGATAAACATTGTTTATTTGAGGATCCCTAGACTAATACCTTTTAACCTTTCTACTTCGCTAAGGGGTGTTTTGCAAAAATACGAATGAATATTATGTTTCTTAATTCCGTGATAGTCTGAGTTCATTCTATTGCTGAATGCAAGCATCTCCTTTCAATTTTTCTCTCACTTTCCTTTCTTTTTTCTTTTTTTATATATATATATATATGAAATAAACACTTCCTGATGTGCATGCAAAGGCACGGCGAGTTTCAAAATTCTAGAATGAACAATACATATTTTATTGTTTATATATTATTTTAATATAAATGCTTGTCTGATCTATAAAAGTTAATTATATAGGTATCATTATTGAATTTAAATAATTGTAACTTTTAAACTTTAAATCAAAGTTATTATATATATATTCTTTAATGCTTATGTTCCCTGTCAAGTTTGAAATCATAGAAATATGACATTGTGAATAAGGGAAAGCTGTGTCTTTGAAATGAGAAAAATCCCTGATGTTTTGCTAATTCATCAGATTTGAAAGTTCCCAAAAAGTGAAAATTTTCATGACTTAATATTAAATTTAGATGTGGTTTGATTAAATTTATCATGTAGGTTCTCTAAATTAATTTTTATTGTATTATATAGCTCGTGACTTCTTTTTAATGTAGATCTTGCATTCATATCTACCTTTGTAATGCTTGATTTCCGAAAATTATCCAATCGTCGAATTTCTACATTTCCAAATTGGTCCAATTCTTTTAATTGAGATAGTTGTTTTATGGTATATGCTATCATTTCAGAACATTTTTAATTTGTATTTGAAGGAATTTTTTATTATTTTGTTTTTAAAAATTACATTTTCAATTTAATTTTTATCATTGCAGAAGTTCCGAAAGCTGAAGGAAATGTTTCTGTTACCGTGGATACATCTATGGACTTTTTTGATGCAGTTGCTGAAGAAGAAGATGAAAAATCCACTACTGACATACAGTCGCTCAAAAAGGAGTTAGAATCTGTTTCAAAAGAATTGGATGTTACTAAAATAAAATTGGAACAGACCACAAAAAATCTGAAAGAATCTCAAAGTGGTATTCATGAAATTTATTTTTATCACATGCACTTTATAACTCATAGTTTTATTTAATGTTCATTTGGTTTCTTGTTTTATCTGTAGATTTTACATTTTGTTGCTTAATGCATTCTTTCCCCCTATGTTGTCAGTATTGTTTTTTTCCTTTCTCTTAGATAGATTTTAAAATTATCTATAGACATAAAAATTAATGTATCTCACTAAAAAGGATATATATTAATTTCTTTTGATGTTTTTGACTGTAGAAGGAGCAATTGCTAAAGAAAAGTCTGATGCATTGAATTGTAAATTACTGGAAGCTAATCAAGTTTTGGAAGAATACCAAAAAGAACTTGAACAGTTGAAAGCCAATTGTGTGTCCTTTGAAAATGAAATTGATTCCTTATTAGAGGAGAGAAAAAAATTACAAGATAATATTCTACATCTTTCTGGTCAAATTGGTAATTTTATTTTTTATTTTATTCGGCTTCTTCTAATTTTCTTATGTCTATTTAAATTTGTAATTGCTTATTATCTTATTTTGCTGTAATTATTTAATTTCAGTCTTCTGTAGACTTAGTAATTGTAACAATATCTGCCATTTTGTAAATAGTTAAGTCGGACAGGCGATTATCTTCAAGGTGGTTCATAGAATTCCTGTACTAATTTTTTATCCATTATTTCTGAACTGATTTTTGTGTTTTGTTAACAGCCCAAAGTACAACTGAGACTGAGCAGTTAAAGAAAGAAAAATGTGAAATGGAAGAAAGTTATTCTCTAAAGTTGGCAGAAAGTGAACAAAGTATGCTTTGATCTTTTAATATTAGTTCTCTTTTAATAAGTCATTTCCACTTTTTAAAATAAACATTGCTTTAAAACATGTACTTTGCTTTAATTTTTTTTATTTCTTGTTCTTCATTTTCTAGAAATTGCTGATTTGGAAGATAAATGTAGAGAACTCAGTTGCAAACTTGAAGAGTCTGTTCAAACTATAGAGGAAGAAAAGATGAAATTTAATAAATTAGAAGAAGAATATGTCTCCTATAAAAGTAATGTCACTTCAACTGCTGAAGAATTCAGTGATTTGAAAGAAAAATTCAACTCCTTCTCTCAACAGCTAGGTAAATTCTATGAAATCTTTCCATCCTTTTTAAGAATTTCTAGTATAGTTTAGTTATTCAGACTGTGATATATAAAGCACTATCATACGTGAGATAGAAATTGCTTTTGTTACTTATTGTCAATTGGCAACTGTGAAATGTAAACAAATTGCTATGAATGTTTCAAACTGCTTCATAGCAGATTTTAATTGCTTCAACGCTTATGAAATTCAATTTCACCCATAAAACATTTAATCACATGCTTTTGCTAATGCTGAAAATTAAAATGAAAAAAGTACTTTCTTTGCTAGAAATAGCATTTCTGCTTTCAATTTGTGTTATATATACTTTTTAATATGCACTCAGAGTATTTTGTAGCACATTGATTCAAAAAATTTTTTTTTCTCAATTCCAACAAATAACAAGGGGAAACTTTATATATATATATATATTATTCCATATCAATGATTTAACACCCTGGAAAGTCAATAATCTGGGCGTGCAAGCTGGTCGCCAAAGACAGCTAATAACTATACAAGATTTCTTCTATATGAAAAAGTAATATGGTGTGAAGCTTAGTTATAATTTTGAGTATTAGTATATTGTATATGATGTTTATTCACTGCAGCTAATTTCTTTTCTTTTATTAGTAACTTTTTATTCAAAGTTTATTGATGCTCTATAATATTTATAAGGGACTTGAACAATATTAGTTTATAAAATAAATAGAATGCTGATTACAGAAAATTGGTGTGAACTAAGCTAGTAAGACTGTGAAATTGAGACTATCGCAAACTACTATTTGGGAGTATTTCCTCAAATGAAAGTTGTAAGATTTATTTAAGAAGAGTATGTTTCTGAAGCAAATGGAAAACGATTTGGGAAATTATTATTTTTTTCTGACAAGTGGGAGAAAAGTCTCCTGCACAAATGTTTTGAAAGGAATAATCCTGATGTTGCTTCAAAATTATATATTAATGTAATACAAGTACACTAATCTCAAAATAAGAAGTAATAAGCTATCTTCAGTATATTATTGTATTACTTTCATCAACCCCTTCTGTCTGTGTGATGTCTATTTGTTAAGATTGTGTTTTATATATTTTTGTTAACAGCACAAACCGAGAATGAAGCTGAGCAGCTCAAAAAAGAAAAACTTGAAATGGAAGAAGACTATTCTCAGAAATTGTCAGAAAGTGAAAAAAGTATGTTTTTATCTTTAATTTTATTTCACCTTTAATGAATGCATTTGATCTCCCTAAAATTACTTATTATTTCAATAATAAAAAAATAAAAAAACTTATGCTATTTTTTCATGTTTCTCTCTCTGCATTTTCATAGAAATTGCTGATTTAGAAGAAAAATGTAGAGAATTAAATTGCAAACTTGAAGATGTAGAGATGAAATATAATAATTTGAAAGAAGAATATGATATTTATAAAAGTGATACCACTTCAACTTCTGAAGAGTTCAGTGATTTGAAAGAACAGTTCACAGCCGTCTCTCAACAACTAGGTGAATACTTTAAGATCTTTCCCTCCTCATAAAGAATTTTTAAGAAGCTTTAAGTATTGAAACTATGAAAATATTTATATTAAATATGTTATAAGTAAAAAAGTAATAATATGATTTTCACAATAATAATTTTTTAAACCATTTTTTAGCAACAATGTATTCTATATAGTAGATTTGCTGTCATTATCTTTATCGGATTAAATAAAGGCATTATTGTATTATTCTTGAATATTAGAATTCAGTGTTATACCTTTGTCTTGATCAATATGTGCAGGTAGAAAATTTTTGTGTTTTAGTTTAAAAGCTAATACTATTTAACTATTGTTATTATAAAGAAAGGGATACTTTGGTAAATAAAAATATTTGTCTGATTCCACTTCTATAAAAGTATTACAAATATAACATTTTCCCTCATAGAATCTTTTGATATGATTAAGAAATGATAGTAGTGTATGCACACTACAGACAGACTAATAATCTCATTTTGTAGAGTCCCTGATCTTTCTGTTCAAAACTAAAATTGTTTTGGTTTTGTTCCCTTTATAAAAATATTTTTACTAATGAAGGGTTTCTACTTTCATCTGTAACTGACAGGCCAATGATTCAACCATATCTCTCTAATGATTCAGTGATTGCAGGTTCATTAACACAAATACTGAGCTAAATCTTTGTCAGTTTAAATATACCTGACCCAAATCTTTGTCAGTTTAAATATACCAAAGAAAATAGTACTTTTATGATGCCAATTTAATAATAATAATGTAAGACGTTAAATATCAAGATAAAACAAAAACTAAATCAAGCATTATCACTCCTAAATAAAATCTAGCTTTACTAGGGCTAAAGTCAAATGTTGATCTCAAAACTAAACTACTATATATATATTATTGTCAATTGACTTCTATTGTTGTTCTTCTATTAGTAACTTCAAATAAAAAGTTTATTGACGTTTAATAAATAATATTAAGAATCTTGATTGATATTTGTTTATAAAATGGATAGGGTGCAGTTTACAGAAAACTGTTAGAATGATACTAGTAAAGTTAAATCCATGAAATTGAGATTATGTCAAGCTTCCAATTTGAAAAATATTGAGGTTTCCTGGAAGAAAAGTTATTTCTTCCATTGTATTGAATGGCAACACATATCTAAGACTAATCTTAGAAGAGTAGCTTTTAAAAAAAGGAAATTTTTCGATCTTTAGGTCCAGTGGAAAAATCATCTCTTGCACATACATTTTAGAAAGACTAGTGCTAGTGTTGCTTCAGAATGACATATGTATTATTGTAATTTCTTTCATTTCTCCCACTCCTTCTGTCTCTGTGATGTCTATTTGTTAAAACTGTATATTATTTTTAACAGCTCAAACTCAGAATGAAATTGAACAATTCAAAAAAGAAAAACTTGAAATGGAAGAAGACTATGCTGAAAAATTGGCAGAAAGTGAGAAAAGTATGCTTTGATCTTTTATTTTATTTCACTTTTAATATTTTATTTCCTTAAAATAAGTATTATTTCAATAAAAATAGTTTTCTTGTGTGAAACTTGATTAATATTTCTTTCTTTTCATTTTCATAGAAATTGCTGATTTAGAAGAAAAATGTAGCGAATTGAATTGCAAACTTGAAGATGTAGAGATGAAATATAATATTTTGAAAGAAGAATATGATATTTATAAAAGTGATACCACTTCAACTTCTGAAGAGTTCAGTGATTTGAAAGAAAAGTACACTGCCATCTCTCAACAACTAGGTGAATACTTTAAGATCTTTCCCTCCTCATAAAGAATTTTTAAGAAGTTTTAATTGTTGAAACTATCAAAATATTTATATTAGCTATGCCTTAAATAAAGAAATATAATATGAATTTTGCTATTATAATTTCTTAAAACATTCTTTTACAATGATTATTTCTATATTCTAATTTATTGTCTCAGTCTTTATTAAATAAAATAAGGCATTATTTTATTTGTTTCTTGTATTGTACTACATATGTGGTTGTTGACTTGATCTCTTTTTTCTGCTGTAATTTTTTGTTCAAAGTTTGTTGAGATTATAATATTTATATAATTTTAATAATGGTTTTTATAAAGTATATGGATTACTGTTTGCAAAAAATTGGTATTACAAAATTATACTTTAGTAAAACAGGGTATAGAACTGCGATATTTAGGAAATTCTTACAAATTTATCAAAACAATCAAGAGTAAATTACCAGCATGAGCATCTCCTGCCATGTATGTGCACAAGTGGTGATTTTGCACTATCACTTCATTTCACCCTAAAATATTATGTTGTAAAAGCGATGGTGACCAGTACACAGCTTTCTTTCAAGGGAATAGCAATTTTTTAAGAATTTCATTATGATAATGATTGTTGCTAAGAGAGTTGAGAAAGAAATTGCAAGCCTTGAAATTTTACAGAAAAGAACTTTTAAACTTATTTAAAGCAGGGCAGATTGTTTTAAACCAAGTATTTTTTATTACTACTCTAATAATTGATATTTCAATTTTGAAATTAATAATTGATTATTTATTTTTTATTTATTTATTGCATTTTAAATGCATAGGCAAGCATTTGCTATTTTTTACTCAAGTTATCAGCTTTTAAATTTTTTATCAGCTTTTAGCGTTATTTGCAATAATAAATGGAATTTAAAAATAAAATAAAAACTTTTATTCATGTATAAAAACGTTATTTTTTATTGAGCAAGTTATTTTTAATATAATCTTTTTAAAAATATATATATTATTAGGTGTGTATAATTATACTATTTTTATATTTAATCTCCTACATGTAATTCTGGTGTTTATGCATAGAGTACTACATGTTTATTGAACCATTTAAAAATTTTAAGCAAAAATTATGACTTTTATAGTTAAAATAATTTATGTCACAAAGAGTAATTTTAATATTTCTTTAAAATCTTGTACAGTTCTAAAATCAAGGTAATTTGTTAACTTCTTTCTAAATATGAAATGTAGTGCTTTGTTTTAAAAGGTTTTTTTTAGATGTTCATTATCAAGAAATAAATTTCAAGAAAATTTTTGATAATGTTTATTGAACACATAAAAGATTCCGGGTAAGGTAACCGTAGCCAGTAAACTAATAAAATTAGCAGCTGTAAGTCAGAAAAATGTTACAAATTTAGTCGGTGAAATTTTTTCCATAGTTTCTTTAGCCACTTTTTAAAATTAAGTCTGGAAAATTAGAATAATAAAAACTTCTAACTAAAAAAAAAGTATTTAAAATTTGAGATTGTTTTCTAAAATAAAATCCATTGTGACAGATATAATATTAATTGAAGACGAGTAAAATTCTAAAGGAAACAGAAAATTTTTGATTTTATATTCAGTGAAAGAAATGTCTCTGTTCTACGCACGTTTTGAGAAAAGTAACTGGATTTGCTTCAAGATTGCATTTTAATATAACAACTCTAATCTCAAAATAGGAAGTAGCAAGTTATCTTTTATATATTATTGTAATTACTTTCATCCCCCCCCCTTCTGTCTCTGTGATATCTGTCTGTTAAAACTCTGTTTTATGTCTTTTTATTAACAGCTCAAACTGAGAAAGAAGCTGAACAGCTCAAAAAAGAAAAACTTGAAATGGAAGAAGGCTATTGTCGAAAATTGGCAGAGAGTGAAAAAAGTATGTTTTTATTTTACCTTTAATGAATACATTTTATCTCCCTAAAATAACTATTATTATTTCAATTTTAAAAAAATATTTTTTTCATGTTTCTCTCTCTCTCTGTATTTTCATAGAAATTGCTGATTTAGAAGAAACATCTAGTGAAGCGAATTGTAAACTTGAAGAATCTGTTCAAATTCTTAAGGACTTAAAGATGAAATATAATAATTTGGAGGAAGAATATGATATTAATAAAAGTAATTCCAGCTCATCTGCTAAAGATTTTGATGATTTGAAGGCCAAGTTTGCTGAAATGTCTGAAGAACTAGGTAGTTATCTCCAATTTATTTTTAAATGACTTTGAAATAAATATTTTAAAAAATTAATTTGAAAAGCAATATCTAATTTTTTTTTAAATAAAATTTCTATTATATTAACTTTGGATGAGCATGCATACCTGAATTTTCTTTATGTTCTTGGCGTTCGCTTTATAATGGCCCAATAGCTAATTTCTAAGTCGCTTGACATAAAATGATAATTTCATTTTAAAAGGGTGCTTTAAATGATAAGAAGAATTGTATTTTATGCTATTTTAGTCAATAAATGTATTTTAAGAAAGTTATGAATTCTAATTTTTTTATATTGTTAATCATATTTGGTTAAAAAGAAATGTAAAACATACAAGAGGAAAAAAACCCTTGTTTACCCTACCATTGTTTTATAACTAAAAATTGATCAAGTTATTGCTTTTTAACCAAACTATGGGGTTTAAAAATATTTATTTTAAAGAACAATTTGATAAAGTAGCATGATGATGTATAGTTTTAGTTTGCAAAAATCTCTTTACTGGCCCTGAATTTATTTTTTAAATTAATGCTGATTTCAATGTTTCATGCATTGATCAGTTTTAGTCATAGAAAAATAGAATTATTTTGCTTAAAATGTTACAGTGTTTAGAATATTTTACTAAATATCATTGACAGGACTGGGGGGCTATAAAAAGTTATATTTCATATCATTTTGTGAAATATTTTTATTGACAACATAAAATGTATTTCTGTCAATTAAAACAGTTTCTCAGTTGCAACTATGTATATATCTCTAATAAGCTTAAAAGTTAGTTATTGAGCTACAATAGGAGTGCACACTCTGTTTGTGTTTGTGTGTGTTTTATACATACACAGTCAAGTTAAAAAATTATGACCACCTTGTAAGCTGTTGAAATGCATAGACAGGTGTTCTCAGAGTACATGTTTGCATAACAATTGCTGCTGTAATGGGTAAGCCATGTGATTTAACGAACATTAAAAAGAGCATGATCATCAGATATAGAGACTATGATAACAGCATTTTTTAAGCCACAGCTTTTTTTTTTGAAATGTTAATGTAGTGCTATAGTGAATGTGTACCATAACTAGAAAAATCAAGTGGGTCTGTAATCCAGATATGTAAATTTTTTGGGGAAGAGGGTGGGCAAATGAGTATTAACGATAGAATTGAGCACTGCTTGCAATGCTTGTTTTAAGAATGATGGATGGCCCAAATGAATCGGCAGTGCACCAGAAAACTCGGGATAACTGTCCTGTGCACTTTATTGTGTATTGTCCTTCACAGGTGGCATCTGATTTCAACACGCATGTTGACAAACATGCGATGCAAGAACATCATGTATTACAATACAAACACTGGACCCTGGAACAGTGAGAAAATGTTTCCTTTTTTGATGGGTCACTTTTTCTACTGCATTAAATCAATGGGTGTTGCCATATTCAATGAGATGAATCAAAAAACAACTCCAGATCTAAATCCATCTGAACATTTTAATGGATACATCAGACCTTGGAATTTTCGCTAGTTATGTAATGCTCTGCTGTTCTCTTGGTCGCAGATGTCTGTCTCCACCTTCACAGCATACATTGAATCCATGCCCTGTCATTTAATTGCTGTTGTGGCTGCAAATGAGGCTCTCAGATAGATGACTGTAATAATGTGACTAGAGTATGTCTTTTATATACATATATGATTTAATATTTTCTTCCATATTTAGAGTTAGCTACTAGTGAAATTGAGTTGCTGAAAAACGAGAAGCTGAGTGCTGAGACTGATTTTTCAACTGAAAAAATGAAATTGATTGAAGGTATTATATATTAAATATTAAAATAATTTAGTAAAATCATAAGTATTTCATTTTGTTATGAATTTTTACAATCATTCAAATAAAAAATAATAAATGTTTTATGCTCCTTTATTTTATAAGCTAGAAGTTTATATTCTTTAATAATATTGGGAATTAGTTAATATGAAAATCACTGTATTTTTAATTTATTTTAAAATATAGAAATGACTATCTTGGAAGAAAAATGCAAAGAATTAAATTTGAAATCGGAAAATTTAACCAAGATTACAGCTGAAGAAAAATCCAAATATGATGAACTAGAAGCTGAATATATCAATTATAAAAAAAATATATGTTCTGAGACTGAAGATAAGGAAAATGTGACTGAACAATTGAGTATGATTTCAAAAGAATTAGGTAATTAATCAATTGTTTTTTTGTGGCATAAGTTTTGCATATACTTGTTCATAAATTGTGAACTATTTTTTTAAAGTTAGTTGTTACAATATTTGTAGATTCATTGTTGAAATATTTTTACTTTCTGAACAGATGTGTCGAATTTGCAAATCGAAAATCTGAGAAAAGAAAAACTTGAATTGGAAGAAAACTTTGCAAAAGAAAAAGAAACACTTAATGGTAATTTTTTCATTTTCATTAGTAATATATAATAACTTATTTTTTGGAAGCTTATGCTGGTCTTAATGTTATTTTATTAATATTGTATGTAAAATAGTTATACTTGATTCAGCGGAATAAATAGTTTTAAATTAGACAATGCAGTTAATTATGAGGCAGCTGTCAAATCATTGAAGAGTAGTACTTTGTTAAGCACTTAATAATCAAAATTTGCTATTTTATTTCACATATGCATACACGTATTGTAAAGGAATAACTAATATTTTTCAGGAACTTTGAAATAACTTTCATGTTCTGTTCGTAAAAGTTGCTGGTCAAGACCAAATTATGGTACATCATAAAAGTGTATTAATTTCTTATATATACTTAAATGATTACAGTACAAAATTTTAATTTTGGTCTGGATCATAATCTTTACCACAATTAATCCAATAAAAGGATCTTCTGCCAGAATAATGGCCACACCAATCAACAATTACAGAAATAATTAGAAAATATGTGGATCATTGGTATTTTTTAGCACATCAATTAATAATAGGCATTCTTTTAACATGACTGACTCAAAGTATATTTAATATCTTAGATCAAGAATATAGTTAACAAACCTTTAATATGAGTGTTATGATGAAATCTTCCCAGAAAATTAAAATCCAAAAACTAGAATCCACTTGTACTGCTTGTAAAAATAGTCTTTTCTTAACGTATTGTATGATGAATGACTTGATGAGCTTGCAGGAAAAATTGCATCATGTGCGTCAAAAATTAAGTAGTAATGATTTTTGTTACAAGATATTACATTTATTTATAATAGATGTTATTGTTTGGAATGTCTTTGTGTTGGAATAACATATAATTTCTTCCTCCACTTTTATAGAAGAATTGAAATCTGTGAATGAAAAGTCAAAAGAGCTTGGTTTAGAGTTGGAGAAGATTACTGAAATTCTGAAGGGAAAACAGTCTGAAGTTAGTGAACTAATGTCCAAGTGTGATCATCTAGAAACAGAGAATGCAAAATTGTTACAAAACATAAGAAATTATGAAGAAAATTCTGTTTCTGAAAAAACTGGTAAATAGCCATATTTAAGTTTTGGAGAGTAATTCACTCTATAAACAAAACTATAGTGGTTAAAATATGCTGTAATTAATATAAATTTGAAGAGGAAAAAATTGCTAATAATTCATCTGAAGGAATTTCACTTATGTAATTAAAAAAAAAAAAAAAGGAAACATTCCAAATGCATATTTTATATTTACAAGAAATCATTGGCCTTCATAATAAGCAGTGATCCTTGCCATCATAAGAAAAGCAATTGTTGCATTGTTTTTAGAATTTGTGAGGTGCTTGAATAATCATCATTTTAGATATTAATACTAATTCCTCATACTCGATTAATACTAATAATAAAATACTAATTCCTTATTTAAATACTCCTAATTAAAATTTTTGATTAGTAACAATAAAAAAATCCAGTCTTTTTAAAAATTGTTAAGAAAAATTTGAATTTATAGTATCTATCTAATTAATCTTGTCTGCATATAAAATTCAATCTGAGTTATTGGCTGTGTGACTGGATTAATATTATAAAGAAAAAAAATTCATTTAATTTTTAAAAATGTTTATCATTTTTTGTTTTCTTAAAATAAAGCAGATAAATTGTTTGTTTGTTTTTTCTAGATGATACACATACTGCTAAGATTGAAGAACTTGATTCGAAATTAGAAGAAGTCAATAAACTTTTGGAAGAAAAACAATCAAAAATTGATCAGTTGGAGAAAGAGTGTTCTTATCATAAAAGTGAGAATGCTGACTTGCTGAAAGCTTTAGATGCTGAAAAAGAGAAATATGCCAAATTATTTGAGGAACAAGGTGATTATTTTTTAAAAACATTTATAAGCAGTAGTATAAAACTGAGCAAAATTATTTTGTTGAATATACAGTTATTTTAATTGTAAAAGTTTATATCCAAAAGTGTAAGTCATTAATGTCTTTCATATTTAGCTGGTTTTTCTTTCTTCTAATATTTTATTTATGACTAAGCAAACTCATCTATGATAGTAATATTTCTCACATTCATTTGAATTTCTTTCTTTCGAAAGTGAGTACCACAAATTTCTCTTATTGGCAAAAGACAATCCTCTAGAATATCAATGCTGATTATTTACATAAATGAAAGTGCACTGATCAGCTTGAAATTATTTGTTTCATTCTGCTTTGCTGAAGTTTTTCTTTTTTCTATTGATTCATTTGTATATTGAGTTTTTCTTTCATTGTTTTTGAAATATTTGTAAATTTTGTGAGGCCCCATAGTTAAATTTCTATCTAAGCCAGTTCTCTTCAGCAGTGATAGTTCACAAAAATGCAAGTACACTTTTCAACTGAAATAGTTCCCCTTTCTGAGTACACCTCAAAATTTTCTCAATGAATTAATTTACAGATGTAATCTGCCCCCCCCCCCCATTTTGTCTGTAATATTTAACAGCACAGGGGTGTTTGTGCTCCGGGGAAACCCCGGAATTCCGGGGATTTTGAACTTCGATACCCGGAAATTCCGGGGATCGTCATTCAAAAGGAAGTAGGAATAATAATGAATTATTTATTTTGATCTGGGCGATTTTGTTTGCTTTGAAAGCAGAAAACGCAAGGTCAGCGTGTGTGGTGAAAACTTTTCCTTTCTTTCTCCAAAGGCAGTGAAAAGGGGGAAAAAACTTCTTTTTTGTTCTTTCCTTATTGCGAGTTATGACTCATTCCCCCGTTTCTCGGACATTCTCTTCTGGATTCTTTTCGGCAAGTAGGCGCGGCAGAAAAAAAAGGGAGAGACTTCGCGACCAGATGTGCGATCACGTGACTCTGGGTTCAAAGGTCTTATCTCTCCTGGCGTGGCGCCAATAAGTAGAGAAGGGGGATTTTTCGCCGTATTAGCTATTTGTCATTGATCGCTTCGCAACTTTTTTTTCTCCGCTGTGTAAAATTTTCGTTTCATTTATTGATGCACGTGTAAATTTTTCGTTTCTCTTATTGAAATATTTTTTTATTTATGTACGCAAGAGAATTTCAATTTGAAATTTCAGCATATGAAACAGAAATTACCCCTTAAAAATTCATATCTAATTAGTTTTACAGCATTAGATCCAGAGCTAAGAGGTAAAACCAGTATAATATTAGCTTTTGAAAAATTATCATCTTTTATGTCCCATATTTTTAGTGATAATGAAAAGTCAAAAGTAGAAGCTGAAATAAGGTTATACCAGAGTGATATTGATATCACCAAAGAAATGCTCTACACATCTGATGAAAGTGGAAATCAAGTCAAGTGTACAATTGATAAATATTGGTCTAAAGTTTTTAATTTAAAAGATGATTTCACAAATGATTATAAGTATCCTACATTGGCTAAATTGGTCAAAGCCTGCCTTAGCTGCTTCCATGGCCCATTAGTGGAAAGTGCATTCAACTTAATGGATACACTTGTCACTGACTATAGAACCTCTCTTAAGATTGATTCCCTAAATGCAGCGCAGACTATTAAATATGATTTAATGGCTTCTAAAGAAACCTCATGTGAAAAATATGGCTCAAAAAATCCAATGACTGATCCAATTCACAAAGATCTCTTACTGAATATGAACAGAAGTTGGAAAACATATCAAGAGGACTTAAAAACATGTATTTCAGATGAGTCACCTATAAAAGTCTCTGAAAAACCTTCTACATTAGCAGAAAAGCAAACTGCTTCTACCTCTGCATGTGCAGTTCTCGAGGAAATTTCTTCAACTGTAAATGAGGAAAATAAAAGTCAATCTTCCTGCAATTATGAAGTTCACCACAAAAGAAAGACAAGCCCACAAACATCAGAAAATAAAAAAAAGCAGCAGAAATTAGATAATTTTTTTTAAAGAATTAATTCAGGTAATTTAAAATATTTGCATAAAATGTAGTAGTTTATATGTTTGAAAATTTATGGTTATTAATTTTGCAAAAAAAGTAATTCATTGAACTTTTATAATTAGGTCATTCAATATTTCATAATTGTAATTTTTCATTTCTCTCCCCCCCCCCCTTCTCGAAACTCCAAAATGCCGGTAGTAAGTCTGTAAAAGTTTCAGGGGATTTTTTGGGGTCCCACAAACACCCCTGACAGCATAACTGAAATTCATGTTAAGCTTATTGAAAAGAAAGTTCTTTTCAAATTGCATTTATTTGAAATCTCATTTGGAAAGTGTTATTATGTACTCCAGCAAATGTATTGCCAAGCCTATAGCTAAATAACATGACTAAATTTCATCCTTTTAACTTGATGCAGTATTTAAAAGTTGCTGCTATTTAAAGATTGCTGTTATATTTTAATAACTTTTTTTCAAAATATCTTGACTGAATAATTTGTGATGTCTTCCTCAGCATCAGCTATCACTGAAGTTGAACATCTCCAGAAAGAAATCACTGAAGCTGTGGATGTGCATTCAAAGGCTTTATCTAATGTAAAAACAGGTATGATTATTTTTATTTATTAATTTCATTTCTAAGATTGTAAATTAAATGATTAGCAATTTCGTGAATATACTAATTATGTTATATTGATTTGAATTATTTGTATACTTTTTGCTCTATCAATTGTTTTATTAATTGTTGCAAATATCTTTGATTAACAACTTTTTATAGAAGAAGCTATTGCCCAAGAAAAGTGCAATGAGTTGCTCACAAAGCTTGAAGAAACTTCTAAAATGATTGAAGATCAGAAAATTAAGATTAGTGAAGCGGAAGAAAATAGCTCCAAATATAAGAATCTGAATTTGGAACTATCAGAAAATTTGACTTCTTTAAAAGAAGATTATTCATCTTTCACCGAAATATATGGTAAGAATTTCTACTTATCTAATATATTTTAATTTAAAATTTCATTTATAAAATACAATTACAGTTATAAACAAACTTTTAGGAATTATTATAAGCCCAATAACTATATTTAACTGTCAAACATGGCACATTTCTTCATAAATACACATTTCAGCTTTTTCGGAATTAGATTTTATTATTCTTAAGATTGATTAATTTTCTTTTACGTCATAATTTAGGAATATATTTAATATCTCGAGCATTTTTTGTATAAATTTACTTATTTTTCTGTTCAATTAATCATACATATTTTACTTCTGTGCTTGTTTGGCTCAGTTCATTATTTTATGAAGTTCCGGCCCCCTCTCCCCTCTAAACATTAGTCATGTCAAAACTGTGCTGTTCGTTAATGCAAAATCATAAAAACCTGTAATATTTATTATTATTCTAATACTTATGTATTATCAGAACTATGTTGATGAGGTTTCTCAACTTCTTTCTGAAGAATGTCTTAAATAATGAAATGGTATTTTGAAATTTATTCACAGTTTGGTGTATAGTGCAACAATACATGAATGTCATTATTCCTTGATTAAATTCATACTTCCCAGATTTATACAGTAGAGGCTCAATGCTTTTCTTAAAATATTATTTTAGAAAATATATAATATTTAGAGATTTTATAATTTGCGGACTGTATAAAAGAGCAAGAAATAAAATGCTATTTTTAGCACACTCTCAATAAATAAAGATGTTTCATTGTTATAAAATTTCTTTTCAAAATATTTTTTAAACTAATTTATAGATAACTTAACACCTTATCATATTTTGCATTTCCATGTGTCATTTCCTTCCCACCAGCTACACTACATCTCCAATTCTTGTTAAAATGTATATATCAGATGCTCTTTGCAGTAAAATTCCATATTTATCATACTGAATTTTCACATGAATATAATAATCTATAGTGCACTGAAATTTCCAAGAAACACTAAATCTGTTAATAAACCAAAAAATAACGTAGATTCCATAATCATTTATTTTTGATAATTTTTTTAAATACATATTTTTTAATTGCCAATAATTTATTATAAAAATGTGTGTTTACATTCATCAGTATTCTAGATTATTTGAAATATTGGGCTTTTACACTTAAAAATTTTTGAAGTGGAGTTATTGACTTCGCTAATATGTTGCTTTAAACTGTAGGTAAATTGGTTCAAGTTCTTCAAAAGTGTGAACTGTCTGCAACAAATAAAATCAAACAATTGCATTCTTCTTCCATAAAGAATCTGGACCTACTCGTTGATTTGAGTAGGCAAATACGAGAAAAGGAAACTAGTATTGAAGAATTAGAAAGAGGTAACAATATGATTATCCTAAATATTATTATTTTTGTTAAAGTCTCATTTTAATTGTTAAAGTTATTCTTCATTTTTTTTTTTTTTTTTTTTTTTAGCTTTATGTGACTGCCAAAATCAGCTTAAAGAATCTGAAGCAAAGGCAAAGAAACAAGTAAAGAGCATCAATATTTATTTTAGCTTTTAAATGAGACATTGTTTTTTAATTCAAAAATTAGTGAACATGAGACAAATTAGCATCATTGTTTTTTAATAATTTAGTTACAAGTTTTTAAAAAATGATGCACGCATAAAAAAATGACTTATTGCCTTTTTTATAAGTTCTATGATAAATTTGTAAGCGAATTTAATAGCAACTTTGAATACAGTTGAAAATGCTTTGCTTAGTTTAAATTAATAATTCTAACTTTATAATTTATAATTAATTTTAAAATGCTTGAAGAAAAAATTTTATTGTTTATGCTGTTTCAGTTAATAATTAAATATTAATCCTTTCCTGATTAGTAATGAAAAAACTTGAATAATTTACATTTTTAAAAATATTTTGTTACTTTTTAATAATTGTAATTGGTAATTATGCTTATTATTTTTAGCTGATGTGCACCAGATTCGTCTTCGTATTCCTATTTAAAGTTTAACAATTACATTTTTTTTCTATTCATGCTTAAATTTGCACAATTGAGATTGAAAAATAAAAACCATAGTCTTAAAGTTTTTTTTAAATGCTTTTATAGATAATCAAACATTTAATTTTCTTATTTATTTTTGTTTTTTTATTTTAATCATTCCAGATGCATGCACTTAAACAACAGCATTCTGTTGAGATTGAAGAAATGGCACATTTAAAAAAACTTGTTGAAGAAGAAAACCTACAGTTGAAATCAACTGTTGCTGAAGTATGATTTCTTACTCTCTTAGAAAAAATTTGTAGTTAGTTGTTATTTGCACTTTCCTTTCAAAGTGCTATTGCAATGTATGCCCCCCCCCTACTTTCATAACTTTCAAATAGATAACTGATTTCTAATAAATTTAAATGTTAAAGTTAATGCTGAATGGTTTACATATATTGAGTTAGAGAAATTCTTTTAAATTTCCAATATTTTAGGGGGGTTCCCCTTCTCTGTAGAATATGATTATTATTTAAAACTTAACTGGCTAATAATAGTATCTTGCTTGTGACTGTAAACCAGTTTATGAATGGAATTTCAAAGTTTTTGTTCTTTTTAAATTTGTAATGCAATGACAGCTGATAATAAATTATTGGTTTGAGCTAAATTTTTAGGCTTAATGTAATGTAATGAATATCATTAACTTGAAAATATCTCTCTGCCTTTTCTCATTCTCATCATAAAAATTTTCTTCTTTTCCTGTTTTTTTACTGAATCAGGCCTATTTATATGGCTGTAGAAACATCCCAATCACCTTTCATGTAGCATTTGTGTAAATTCCCTTTCACTTAAAAAAACATGTGGCTATTAGTTGAACATTTCACATATCCCCAAAAAGAAATGTGTACTAACATAGAAAAAAAATATGTAATACAAATACTCATGATTATAGAACCATATTGTTTCTTGCCAATCTAATACTCGAAAATATTGTTTTTCTTTATTATTGATTCCTAACATTGTTTATATGAGAGATAATTTCTCCCAAGAAGGGTTCTAATATTTCCCCATGCTACCTCCTCCTCTCTTTAAAAAATATCAATGCTTCTATTTCCAACAGTAGGTCAGTCATGTTGTCAGGGGAGGAAAATATCTCAGCCAATTCCAATTTAAAGCTAGAAAGAGAAAACATTAATCTCTTTAGTTAAGGGGCAAGTCTAAGCAGAATCTTCTAGAGTGATTAATTCAATGTATCAAGCTGATAGATTTTGATATAACCAGCTATGATAACTATAAAAAAATGGGAATGAAGAAAAAATGAATAATTTAATTTCATCAACAAACAGCTGCAGCTCCAAAATGAATTATCACTGAATTCTTAATAACCAGTAATAAACATTATATGAATTGCTAACCTAATTTTCATATTTCTTCAGATGGAAAAGAAAGATGATAAAAAAGAGGGAGATAAAATGGATGAAGATGTTAAAAAAGAGCAAGATGAGATGGATGAAGATGTTAAAAAAGAGGAAGATAAAAAGAAAGAGGTAAAAGAAATATTCTAAAAGTTAAAAAATTTTGTCATAACACTGTTTAAGCATAATTCTTATGTTTTACTAATGGGTGTTTTTTTTTTTTTTTTTTTTTTTAAAGGAAAAAATGAAACGATCATCTTCTAATGTGTCGAGGGTATGTTTTTAAAGTTTTTACTCTCATAACTCTCACACCATTGTTTTCAGAAAATTATTGTTAATTTTGTATTAAACGAGTTGTAGTGCTATTGTATCTAAAAAGTCATATTTGTATTCTTAAATAATAATATTTATATAAAAAAAGAAACTCCGCCAAACTTTGGTATATACATTTTTATGTAAACTATATATTCGGATTTTATCTGAAGTATAATAATCTTATGAAATAATTGAATTACATGAGATATAACTATGGATTGTTGTATCAAGTGGAAACTTTACGAAAAATCTTGTAACCAAAAAACTCTATTAAGGTAATGCCGTGTTATTTCCTTCCAAACTGAATTTGGGCACAAAAATTGCCTTGCCTAAAAAGATTTTGTTGCAATTTGCTAAATGATTGCAATTAAATTATTTTTAATTATAATTGATAGGAGCTTCATATTTCTCTTCAAACTTTTGGGTTTCAGCTACATTTTTCAGATGTGTTTTACTCCTTTTACAGGAGGAATAGGGGGGGGGATCTTATTATGCCTTCTCTTGCTCCACCAATGAGTTTCACCATAGATTATTTTTCTTATCCAATAAATTGGTTATATGAAAATTGAAGAGATTTTGAAAAGCTTTATTTATGAAGTATATATTTATAATATTGAACACATTTTATTTTCAAAAAATATTTTAATAGACTTTGTTCAATGCATCAATTTAATAATTCTTAATTTTTTTCAGAAACTGTATGAATTTCTCATTATAATTTTTTTCAGAATAGATTTTATTTAAAAATGTAATGACAATTAACAAAAATTCAAAATAATAATAATGCGCAAAATAAGTTAATTAAGAAAGAAGCTTTTAACTTAAAATTTGATTTTTCTTTTGCATTATTCCTGTTAGACTAAATGTGATTTGAAATGTTTATGTGTTTTATAATTAGTTTTTGTTGAGTGACTTTATGAATTGATGACTGATGTCATTTCAAGATTTTATCTGTAATTTGAATTTTTTTTCCAGGGTAGGAAAAAGCGTTCTATATCTGATGTTTCTAAGGTAATAATATTCTTCAGCTATTTCTTACTAGCAATATTTACTATTCATTTATTGTGTAATTAAATGGAAATGGTTTATCTTTTTTTCCCTTCATAGGAAGAAGTTGATTGTTCACAGGATAAAGAGAATTCTGATCGTGAATCTCGTAAGGTTAGTTATCTAAAATGCGTTTGTTGAAAATTAAAATTACCAGATTTTATTTATTTCCCTATAGTAACCAATGTAGCAAAATTTTAAGAGTTCTGCTGATTCAATAAGAACCTGGAATTTTCATAACAAGATTTAAGTACCCATATTCCTATTTAATTTAAATGAAATTTTAAATAGAATTTCTTGTTTCATACCTAGAAGAGAATAAGAATAATTAATTTTTTAGGACAATAAAATCACTTTATAACTCATTATAAAAAGGTTTTTGTCCCTGAAAGGATTAAAATACAATAGTCAGTGAAAGCTTTTAATTAGTGAATTAAGATAATGGTAAGGCTCTAAAGCCCAAAAGAAAATTTGTTAAGTTAATTTTGAAAGTAAATGGACAAAATTGGTACCAATAATAGATTAACTCTCATTTCAATTCTTTATTTAAAATAATCCTGTTTAAAAATAAATTATCAAATTTCTGTTTTTAAGCAATATAAATTTCCTGAACAAAAATATTTTAATTTAACTCAGATTTTAAACAGGTGGTTATTATTTCTATTTAATTGAAATGAGGATTTTTTTTAAGACGTTATATTTATTGAACATTTTTCAGGATTGTAGTTTAAATTCTTCTTTTTCTAATTTTCTTTTATTAAAATGGCATTTTTTATTGAAATTGTGTCTTTAAATGAAATTGTGTGGTTGATAACAATACATGAATTGAAAATTTCACTCTTATTAAACTTTTGCAAGATATTTGATAGTAATAATTTAATATTGAATAACTTTACTTTTTTTAGGAAAAAGTTAATGAAGAAAAAGCAACATCAAAGGTAAATTTGGTGCATATCTTAGTTTTAATATTTTAATAGTAATTCATTAATTGCATATTTTTATACTTTTAAGTGTGTTTCTGATATTTAAATTCTGTGTAATCTAATCAAATTTTTGCTTCTGAATTATTGAGAAAGAAATAGTTTGCTTGTAGTGTTTGAAAAATCAAATTCCATTCATCTTTTTCTTTACAGAAGCAATTAGTTACAGATAAACTTGTCTCTCCTGGGTTAAAATCCTTTCCTTAGAATCTGTTATTGATCCTTTTCGAATAGGATTAATTGTAATTGACTTTCTTCAGTTGACTATAAATCAAAACTATGTTTTAAATCAATGTTTTAATCCTTTAACAGTCATACCTATGCATCATACAGGCGTTGAATAATTATTTCTGAGACTTTTGAATTAAAATTAAATTATTCAGAGATACTATATATTAATACAAAAAGTATACATAATTTACAAATACCTTAAGTGTTTTAGGAATTTTTAATTCAGTTAATATAACAGTTTATTCCTGAAGTAAAAAAATGTTATCTAATTAGATAATTAAGTAATGCAATTAAGGGTTTAGTTATGAATATTGAAATGCCAATTCAATGAAAGTATAGTGTTTGTCTGGATATTGCTACAAAATGACCCCCCACTTTTCGTGAAGTATGACTGATTAAATATTCGAAATAGACGCTCCCCCCCCCATTAATCTCTCCCATATGGGTTTTGTGAATTGAGAACACTCAAAAGATGTCTTTGTATGCATTTGCTTAGTAGCCATCAGCTTTCCAGGAGTCTTTGTTATCAAACTGTTAAGATAATCAGGCTGCAATTGCAATTTTTGAGGGAGTAGAGCATTTTTCTTATGCTTGAAAAAGAAACTCAAGTGTTCCAATACTCTATGGTACTTAGATGATCAAATGATCTTAGGAATGGGAGGATTAATGTGTGCAGTTTTTATTGCATTTAATTTTGTACAACATATTTAGCAATTTTTCCCTCCTTTTTATTGCAGCGGAGAAGAGTTTTACGGTCAAGACAGGAAACTGCAGATGATAATAATAGTTCTCACTCAGTAAGTTTTTTACCTAAATATCATTTTCCATTACTTAATTTTTTTATATTTTTTAAATATTAATGCATTATAAATTTATAATTGCATGTTTAAATATGGGGGGACCCATTGAGTTGTTGATTGAAGTTATGAGAAATGCTTATGAAATTATTAATCCAGAAAATGTGCACTGCATTATATGGTAATAGTCTCAATAATTCCCACTAAATCATTATTCTTTTTAATGTGTATACTAAGTATATATTGATATACCTATTATAACCCTGAAAATGTAATTTTAAGTTTAGTAATGAATATACGCATTATAATCCACAGAAAGGAATTCATTTTAAACTTAAAATATTTCAGAGTTATGTTTTGTAATTGAATTCTAATTACATGTGCATGGCCTAACAGGAAAAATAAAAAATTACCAAGCCTGTTTTCCTTCCTTTACTTCATTTTATCAGGATGATATTATATTGTCTTTTAAACCAGTAAAATCTGCATAAATCTTTCCAATGTACATATTCTTGAAAGTTACTAAAAATTTGTTGAGAAATATCTTGAGCGATTAATATTTTACCTTGAAATTTCTAATATTACTTCCAAATATTACTATTGTTATTAATCTGTATTTTCTTTTCATTTTGGAAAGGTGTTTAATTTTAAATTATAAGTCTTTGATATGAGAACACTGTATTTTTTTCTAGTAAACAAATGTATAATAAATGTTTTGATTTTCATACCTCATTTTTGGTCTGTGTGCTTGAAAACCTGAAACCAATAATTTCATAATTCTTTTCAAATATCATTAGGAAGTAATTACATGTTTGAAACTCTATTTTATTGCTACTTTTATGTGTAATCTCCCCCACTCCTTAAATATTTCTGTGATCATATTGCCTTCAGTTCACAATTATTTCTTTCTCTGCAGGAGTCCGAAGAGGAATCTCATAAAACAAGTATCAAAAAGAAAGAAGTATGTTTAGTTACCTTTATCTAACGTTTAATTTTTTATTGTAGTATAATTATTATAAGCTTTAAATTATAGAACATCAAATAGTCATTGCATGGAACGTTACTGATTTATTAAAAAAAAATTGTGGAGATGAATTATTGTATAATGAGTTGTCTGTTGCTACTCAAAAATACTTGTTTAATATTTATAGATAGCTTTTGTTAAAGCTTGTTCAAACTGAAATTTTTTTTTTTTTTTTTTTTTTTTTTTTTTTTTTTTTTTGTTTTTTTGTTTAGGAAATTGATGATGAGTACAAACCGCCTGCTAAAACTGCTACCAGAAGAAAAGTGAGTTTGTTGTTTGAAAAACTCTTAAATTGAATTATTGCAGTTAAATAGGTTTTTAATAGCTTTTTAATATTGGATATAATAGCATGATCCCCCCCCCCTAAGTTAAATTAATCTTAAGTTTTAAATCAGTTTTTCTCCCCCATCCCATCTCAAAAATGTTTATCTTTTTAAACATTGCAAGAATAAAACAAATGCTATCATAGCTCTAAAAACTAAAGATTATTTGAGATTGTTTAACCATGGAAGTTTGTCCCTTTTCTTTTCCATTGATCTGTCCAATTTTTCAAGACTTATAAAAAGAAAAAAACATTATTAGAGTAGTGACTACAGCTACTGAAACTGAAAAAAGATACTTTTTAACAAAATATTGTTTATTTTGTAAAGAATAGTACAAAAAAAATGAATATTTGAATGTATGTCCAAAAATTTTGCTATTTTAAAACTTGCATTTTAAACTCTCATTGATTGAAAACTATGCGATATTATCTGAAGAACGAATAGTTAATTTACTTCAATTTTTTTGTTTCAAAGCAGAAATTTCCGTGTTCAAAACGTGTAAAGATATCCAATTTGAAAGCTTATTTTTTCCTGGGAAGAAAAAATAAGCAGGGCTATACAAAGAACAGCTTACTTATCTTAATGAAGAAATTTGTATAAATTATTTCTGTTATTAGGTTTTGAGGTCCTAAGAATATTCAGTTTTGGGGAAAGTCTTAAAAATATACATAATCTCTTAATGCAGCTGATGAAAGTAGATTTAATATCTTCAATGATATGCTTATTAAAATTCTTGCTGAATTGATCTGAGAACAGTGTATGATACCATAAATTTTATGGAAGTATCTTAAATATTCCGATCTTAAGAGATTTGCCACACTGTGCAAAATTAGTGCATATGAGATAGAAAGAAAGAAAGGGGGGGAGAGACATTAGAAAAGTAGAAAAATTGGACAGGGGGAATCAAATACTAAGCAACGTTACAAATTAAATCATTGCAAAAGGGGCACAAATAAATAAAACATTTGGTGACAGAAAATTTTGTTGAAATTGATGCTCAAATATATGAATTGGCAGGGGTATTTTTGTTTTTTATTTGTTTATTAAATGTAATCATTAAATAGTTTGTGTCATGATAACAAAAATGTTTTGTTTTTATTTTACCCCAAATTTCTAATTTTGCATAATTTTAAATCAGAGAATGAAGAATTGATCAAATTCTCCTCCCCTTCCCTTTAGCATTGAATTTGTCTTTCTAAATTCTAGGCAATAATGAAGAGAGATTTTTTACATGTAAATGTAAACATTGATTTAATATATTATTATAATAATGTTAAACTGTTGCTTCTTCCCTTTGCTTTTTCTTCTAATAAAAATGTGGGGTTATTGTTATTCTATTATAACTATCACGAGTCCAATTCATGGGTTTCCTCTTGTTTTGTTTATACACATAGGGAAAACATAATAAATTTCTTTTTCTATTTTGAGTGGCAACCCTACTTTATTTACTTATAATTATGAGAAAAATATTCTTAGTTTTTTGGTGCTTTGTTTTCAAATGACATAATTTATAAAAAATAAGATGACAGTCATTGTAAAAGAATATTACTTATATAATTTTTTAACCCCTTTTAAAACTATGCAACATTGATTTTTATGGCCATTTTTTGGCTATCAAGGATTTTTTTAAATTATGATTTTTTAAAACGTTTTAGAGATTTAATCAGCTATTAAATTAACACTATTTAGTTGGAAAAACTACAATTATAACATATAAATATGCTTTTATATGTTTCTCTGTAAGTATTTTTATGTTGCTCTAGAAGCATAATGTATTAAAAGGAGTTTTAAAAAATTAGATTTGCAAGAAATCTTTTGGACTTTTCCTAACTGAATATTTCTAATTATAGGCACCAGCCAAAGAGCGAAGTCGACAGACACAAAAAGTAAGTTTTAATTCTAATCTGTAATTAAAATAAAATACTTTTTAAAGAAGATTTGGTTTCATTTCAGTTATTATAACTATCTTTTTTTATGTAAAACTATATTTATTTTGTTTTATTTTTCCTAGAAAACTACTGTAGAAGAACTAAAGGTTCCTGCTACCCGTACTTCCAGGCGCAAGGTGAGTGTTTATGTTGCGAAGCTTCTGCAATATAGAGCTTAACAAAATTTTAATACATTTGATTTTGCACATTTCACTGTGGGTATCTTGAAACCTTTCACATTTTAAGATAAGTAATAATCAATTAGTGGTTTTGTCTTTTTCAAAATTGTTGAGTTGCCACTTCCTTTCCCTAATAAACATTTCTTTATAATAACAACTATGGACTAATATTATTTTTTTAGATTCATTTTTTGCTAAATCTTTATCAAGGTATAATTTTTTTTTCTGTCTTTATAATGAAAAAGTATTTTGCTATTGGTGTATTAAGAAAATAAATTTTATAGTTGCAAGATGAGAATCAGTCTCCTGTGCAGAAAGCTATGGCTTTTGTTGGTTCAAAATTAAGAAGTGTTGGTAAGTTTTCTAAATCTTTCTGTCTTTTTATTGTTGTTGTTAATTTGAATTGTAATTTTTTAAAAGTATATAAAAGTTTATTTATGAGTTTTCTACATTTAATAAAATGTTTGTTAATGTGATTGTCCAGCCAATTGAGAAACTAATAATGGTCAGGATATTCTGGGAGCAGTGAAAATCACGAAGAAGTCAAAGAAATTTTTTCTATAGCTAGAATGTTTTATATATTGTTAATTCTTATCAAACTTCAATATTTTTTCTTGTGTATAAAGAAACATTGTTGACAACTAAAGAAAATGTATCATTTATTGATAATCAGAAATGGAGGCTTCCTACTCATGCATTAAGCGGTGGGAAAATTAGATTAAAATTTTTGTGGGGCTACATTTTCGGCTAAGTAGCAATGTCAGTGCCATATTTGGGGGGTTATTTCAATTCTAAAGAACAACTTTCTTGTATGAAGTTTATAATGGATTCCAATTTAAATTATACTGCAATGTTTTATATCAACTTACCATTTCATTATTTGTCTTTTAAATGATTAACTAAAATAAAAATGTACTCCTACACAATGCTTTTTTGCATTATTTATTGCTTTGTAATGATTATCCGGTATTATTTTAATTTGTTTTTTAGATCATGTGGCAACTGAGGTTAGGTTTAGAATTAACAAAAAAAAACAATGAAAATAGTTTTTGCTTTCTATATAAAAGGAGCATAATCAACTCCCATTACTGCTATAATTTTAAACTTGAATATATCTCCTTTATTTAGACAAATTGTGAACCTTTTTTTCTTTTTTATTCAGACATCAAATCAATAGTAAAATCAAGGCATGCATTTTGAATTTTAATGTTTAAATTGGATGTAAAATGTTGACCTAATAATATAATTTCCAAATAATTTGTTGCATTTTACAAAATTTATTTTTCACTTCTTGGAGTTTTTGGAATTATGAAGGAAAATGCTTCATAATTATAAAATAATGCAAAACAAGAAATTTATTTAAATTTGTTGACAAATTATAGGTTCACATTTCTCATTAATTTTCAGAAAAAAGAGGGGGGGGGGGGGGCACATTTTTTTAAAACTGATTGCCACAAAAAAAAATTTTACATTATTAATGCATGCCATCTTTATATACATTGTGTCCCTGAATTCATGGGCCAAACTTTAAGGGTAGCTAAAATACATATAAAGAAGCATTTTTTATATAGCAATATGGTGTTCGAAATAAAAAGTGTAGATGGAACAAGCAAGGCAGAAAAATGTATTGTCTACCAGACTTCCAATGACTGATAAAAACTTCATTGCAAAACTTTCAGCTGCTGCTGCAATTGTTCATAGAACACCTGGTATCTTCGAAAGAATATATGGTAATTACTTGCTAGGCGCTACTAGGCCTGTCTTGATGTTGGTGGTGGCACATTTGTGCACTTACTGAAATATTATGTAAGTAAAGAGATTTCTCTTCATTTCCTCAGCATTTCTCGTTTCATCTGCCGAAACTTTTCATTTTCGACCCCACATTGCTATACTAAAAAGTGCTTCTTTATACATATTTTTCATATCCTTTAAGTTTTGCCCATGGATTCAAGGACACCCTGTATATATATAATACAATAAAGAAAAAAAATTAATAATACTAGACAATATTTCCCCCCCCCCCTTTTTTTTTTTTTTTTTTTCTCTTTGTGTTAAAGTTAAATATTTTGCCAATATACAAATGTTTTTTACTGTGCTTTGTGAGCTAAAAATTGGTGCAATTTTGCTTCATTCAATAATCTCTTTTATGTTGATACAATTTATCTTTTAAGTTAAAAGTGTGTATTATTATTGCGTGCATTTTCTTCTTATTTCATTCTTAAGCACTCTGTGCTATAAATAAAATACACATTAAATTTAAAATAATATCAGAAAAGAATCATTTTTACTTATTAGATTTCAGATAAACTGCCATTTTATACATACTTTCCTTTCCCCCTCCCCTTTTTCAAATACAATAACCAATACTAGTAGATGCATGCTTGAATGTATCAATTAGCAAAAATGTTATTTTGTGTTTTATTTTACCATTTATTTCACCATTTAATTTTATACCAGGGAACATGGAGTGATCAGTGTCATTTATCCTTAAACAATTAAATTTGCAAAATTTTAAGCAACAATAAAGGATTTTTTTTTTCTACTTGTAAATATACATTAATTTAATATACTATTATTTCAGATAATGATGAATTTTTGCTTATTCCTTTTGCTTTTTGCACTGATAAAAATGAGATATTGCAATTAGCACTTGCCCTTATACTATGTGTACACAGGGATCTCCACCCCCTTTCAGTTTTAAGTGGCAATCCTGAATTAGTAGCCATAAATCAAGGAAATGTTGCAAGTTTAGTTAGGGAAATTTTTATTTTATTGTTTCTGTAGCCATTCTGTTCCCCCCCCCCCCCTCCTATTAATCATATTTTACTTCTCAGTATTATTCTTGGCATTATTTACGAAGTTGGGCCTTTTTGTTCGAACCCTGTGTCATGTATGTATTATATGGTTAAAATTTGTGTCAGTTGGATTTTTTATTTCAAAGAATTATTTCATCTCTTAATATTTTAAATAATTTGAAAATTTTAAATATAAAAATTTTCCAACCCTATTCAGGCACACTTCTTAGGTTCACTTTTTCTTGGCATAGATTTTTGGTTCATAGGTTTAATTTTAAAATAAGCCTTAGAAGAGGCTATTTAACCCCCCCCCCCATTTCCAAATTAAATGTAAATTCTTTTGTCTGTCTCTAACCTTGAGCAAGAGATTAGGGTGCAGAGTACATGCAAATAAAAGCAGTTTAGAAAATCAGGCTGAGTAATCATCCTTTTCCCAGTGTGCACCCAAAAGTGAACTGTATCGTTTATTTATAAGATTTTCCAAGTAAGTGTAATTATTACACAAAGAGTAAGAAGGCTTTTTGGTTTCTGAACTATGTCCAAACATATTTTTCTGAATCTGAACTAGTGAATAGTTTATCAATATAATAATGGAAAAATTATAAAATATTTTCAATTGTTAGAGAATGAAGATAAATAAAATCATTAATCATAAGTGCAACTGATTTAGGAAAGGAATGATACTATTACCAATAAATCAATTAGGAGTTTATTTTTTTATTTGCAAAAAGTTATCTGCAAAAAGGTAAAGAAAGAAAAGAGAGATCTTTCAAACCCAAGTTACGGCTTTTTTAAAATAATTTGAAAATCTTTAAGATTTTCCCTCCCTTTAGAAGAATCCAGGGCCACGGTGGCCTAGTGGTAAAGTCTCAGATATGTAACCGGATGGTTTTAGGTTCGATACCCGATTCCACCGAAGAACCATCATGTGCATGTTAAATCCATCAAAGCCAAATGTCCTCCCGCTGGTGTTTTGTGGAAGTTTGGAGATGGGATGCCAGCTCAGGTGTCGTCCTTGTCATCTGACCAAAATTGCAAGGTCCATCCCAAAATAGCCCTAATATTGCTTTAAAGCAAGACGTTAATATGAGTAATCTATTTTGTCTTCCAAAAATGAAAACCCCTTTGCTGTATGATATTGAAATGTTGTTTTTAATTGCATTATTGTTTTATGGAGTTTTGCATATTGCAGCTCAAACGGTTAGCAACATGCCCAGTCCGAGGATAACCCGTGGACGCAGAAAGCTTTTTAATGCTGATGCCGCTACACCATTAGAGAGAAAGTGGAGTAAGTTTTTGTTGTTTATTTTCAAAATTTAGTTTCATAATTGTTTGATAATGATTCAATTAAAATTAAATTCTAAATCTGCAGTCTGCATGCCTTTTTGTATAAATGATATAACTCTCAAAAGAATGCCATTAAAACGTGATATTTATTAATTTTTGTATAATTTTTATTTATGAATTATATAACCCAGACTACAAAAGACAAATATAAGAAAATCTAAACCATTTCATTTACATCATAATTTTATGCAAATTTTATAATTTATTTTCATGCAATTATACCTTTACAGAATTTCTTTTAATTAATCATTTATGCTTTCTCTTAAGCTATTGTTTTAAAAATATATTTTTGCTTAAATATAACTTTGTAATCGTTAAAAGTTCAAGACATGACAAATCAAATCAATTGTTGATCTAAATTTTGTTGGAGGAAAGCTTTTCTATTAAAGTTAGTAAAGAGTTGAGTATTTTAAGTTCCATTAAGTGTATTATGAAATATAATTTCTTTTAATTGAATATGAATCAATTTTAAATAACTTTTTGTATTTTTCAGAATTATAAAGAATTAGAAGAGGGGACTGCTCTTCACGTCATTTTTTTAATTTAAGAAAAAAACTTCAGTGATTTTGTACTTCAGTGCATCATTCATATGAACTTTCATTTTTATTTCATATTGTCGTATTGAATATTTTATCAAGTTTTTAAATTACTTATTTTATAACAAAATAAAAAAAAGTCTTTGCATGTAGATGTAGTGTTTTTATTTATATAATATCACTTTTGTGAGATTTCAGTGTATATATATAATATATTGCACAAATTGTGCATGGAAAGTTTAGAAAGACAAAATTCACAGGTTTCCACTAAATGTTTAAATATCTTTAATGAAGAAACAAATTTTAGTTTATTGATACTTAAAGTTCTGTTCTCTTTGTTATTGCTTGCAAACCCAAATTAACATCATTATTTGGGAAACACACTTTTAAGAATTTTGAACTAATTAATTTTTATTTTATATATTAATATATATTCAGATTAAAATACTTCAGGTATCATTTTTATTTTTCGTAATAATCCTGGAAGAAAAATCATTAAACAAGTGCAATTGTTTTCCTTATCTTTTATTCTTGATAGCCAATGAGGTTTAAAATTCAAGATTATGTTAGATCTTGAATTTCATAGAATTAATAATATTGGAAGACACAAAAACGAATCAATTTTTATTCAATGATTTTTTATTTCCCATACATGATTATAACAATATCACATTAAAAAAACAACTGCCATTCCCAGAATGACTCATCATGCACAAATAAGTTTTATTCCAGTTTTCAAATAGAATTCTTTCATCAGAGAAATTTTTACAATGAAAAAATATCCCAACTTTTGTACTATAAAACTTCACACTTATGTCTCAAGAACCAGCAATAGAGAATATAAAATTGACAGTAACGTTATTTATTTTACAAACTGCATCTTGATTTTCACAAATACTTGAAGATGTGCATATTATATATATGAAATGTGTGAATGAATTATGAAGTGTGTATACAAGTGATTTATATGCAAGGTGAAGAGTAAATAAAAATGGAGCAGGGTCTGTGCAGATTTTTTTAAGGTAGTATAACACCTTCACACCAGCTCAAATCACTTGGTCTCAAGATCCAGTCTATTACGTGAATGACTCCATTTTTTGTTGGAATATCTGCTTTAAAGAGTGGAGAATTATTTGCTTCTACCAGACGCCCTAAAATGCAAGAAAATATCTCATAAGTTCCTTTAGATAATTTGTAAATAAAGAAATATATATTTCGTAGGTTTACTTTTATTTGTTACTATGGTATACATTTCTATTTTACAAATGAAATTAATTTATTCCTGATGGTTATGAATAATGGAGAAATGAAAATTGTAAACATTTTAAATATTAAAGTTGAAGATGTTTGGACATTGCAAAAGGGCAAGGGACAATCAACCCCTATGGGTGACTCTTTTGAACTCCTGAGAAGACTACAAAATATTTTTAAATTTATTACATTATAAAACATTATACATCATTTTCTACCTTTACATGATCAATGTTTGATTGGGAGGTTGGAGTGACTTATAGCATTTATCATTTTTAGTCTTCTATTACTCATTTCAGTATGTATGTTATATAATTTGTGAATATTTTTATGTTACTTGCATATAGATTAACATATTTTTCAAAGCTTAGAAAATTAGTTTTTTTTTTTTTTTTTTTTTTTTTTTGCTATAGGGAATCTTTCTATAGGAAATGACTACTAAATAAATAGTTTTAGAAACTTAACAAAGTTGCATGAGGGGGAGAAATCATACCCTTAGATCAAAACATAAAAATGCTAAACATTTTGTGGCTTCATTTTAAATTTTGTTTTTAATCCTTTAGCATAAAAAAAGCATTGAATATTATTTTATGTGCATAAACATAAATATAGTAACAAAAACAGTGAAAAGTATTGTAAAATATATTTATAGATAAATATTTTCAAAAATTTCTTAAAATTAGGGGGAAATTTAAATGTGAATAAAATTTGTATCGCTTAAAGGTTTATATTGAATTTTTAAGAGATACAAATTGAGGTTCCTGCCTTTTCAGTAATATGCCTTAAAATTATTAAGGGAAAATAGAATTTTTTGATTAATTTTTAATTAAAAATCTTACTAAAGTGTTGTGAAACTTTCTTAGTGAGCACTTATTAGCTAAGAATTAACTTCACATCAAATGTTGTAATTTCAATGGTCTGTCCTACAGACAGTCTGACATCGTCAATCATTGGCACTTCAGCGTGGAATTTATCTTTGTCTCCTTATGAAATTTCATTCATTAGTTTTACCTGCAGATATCTTCAAATAGGAAAAAATTTTAATTGAAATCTGAGAGTGTCTTTTCATTTTGCCAAGTGCCAATCAAGATGGTTGACCAATATTGCTAAATGATTATTGTCTTTAACTTATTAAAATATTATTGGCATGGTTGGCGAAATGGAAAAATACCCTTCCGTCAGCAAAGACATGAAAATGAACGTCTTAGAAATTTTGCATTAAAGAATTAAATATCTAATTGAAAAATATTTTGGATTCCATGGCTGATATTTTGCAATCTTATAAAAGAAAGATACACTTACGGTAGCATCCATCCACTCGTACACCAACTCTGATTGGTTGTTTCTGATGCAGAGTAGTGAGATATTGACCATCTTTCAGATCGCCACTGAAATAAGCTCCTTGAACAACATGGTATTCCAGGAATTCTATATTAGGATGAAATGTTAAATTTAGATAGAAAAAAATATTAATTTAAATATATACATTTAATAAATGTTGAACAGACATATTTTTAAATGCATTGATTAGTTTTACAGTTTTATCTAAATTTGTTAAACTAACAATATATAACAATTGAATTTGAATGTTGCTAGTAAGAAAAATCGATATGCAAAGATACATATTGCAAAAATTTATCCTTATTAAAAATAATTATATGTAACTGGGAAGAAGGGTGATTAATAAATACTTAAAAAGATTAAACTAGCATAGATATGTACATTAAAAAAGGTACAAATATGTTTGTAAACGTGCTTACAATATTTTTTTAAAAAAAACTGTTCGTGTACAAAAAAAAAAATGAAATTATATTCTTATTTAATGTTGGACAAAATAGTAACCAATATATTTCTGATCATAAAATTTTATTTGAAGTCATTTCGTCAATAAGTTCCGTTTAGTAGAGTAATTATATTTTCCTCCAGTAGTTCTCGAATTCAATACTATGATTTACTATCGGAATTGGATTATTATTTATTCAGTTCCATTACTTATATTGTCATATTGAGAAAATTTTTATTTTATATGTAGGAAAGTAATTCGATTTGTAAAAATCTTTTTTTAAATAAAAATACAAGTTGCTAAAAAACTGATATGCAAAGGTTTTTGTTGCATGAGGGTTCTATTAAAAAGGGACTGAGTAAGAAAAAATTTGTCAACAAAGAATAATTTTAAAATTTAGTGTTACCATTTTTTTTTTTTTTCTGATTAGTTAAAAAATATTTTTAAAAAATTGTTACATAATAGTATTTATGGCAAGAAAGGAATGATGAAAAATAAGTCAGAATACTAAATCTATTTTATTTTACTTAAGAGATTCAAGATTAGTTAGAAAGCAATTAAAAAATTTACGCATTCTTCAAAAACTGAGAAATATGTTAACTTTTAAAAAAATTATTAGCCACTTTTGGTGACCAATTAGTTTGCCAAAATTAATATTGCAAAAAGAATTCAATTAAATCTTTTTTGTATTTTAATGTTAATAGCTTTTTCAGCAAATCTTTTTTAAATTTTATAGACATGTATCTCATATTATCTTAGAAGCCTTATGCATCAGTAATGAGAGGAATAGCGAAGATGAAATGTTAGTAAAAATAAGGAAAATAGCTTGAGTTTCATTTCAACAATGAAATATGTTATAAAATAAAGTTAAAATATTATTTAAATTTCATTAAAAATCGGAAAAGATAAGGCAAAAGAATTGGTATCTTTGAAAAGATAATTTTTTGAATTTTATGATGCAAAAGTCACTCTTGTGTAATATTTTCGGAAGTTATCGCGGAAACGTCAAAAATTTTGTTTAATTCTTAGTTAATTAAATTTTCGAAAATCTTTCCGAGATGCACAATTCCACAGAACATATGTGCTATGTTAGGTAGCTATAGATCAAACAATCTGAGTGGCAACACACACACATATTCGCCTTTATTAATCGTAGAAATATAGATTATTTTGTTCATTTTATGTTGGAAATAATTGAACCGGGTTTGTTTTGCCTAGTTCTTCATGTGTATTCCTTTTCTTTGTATCTTGAAGAAGTTGATTTAATAAAGAACTAACTTTATTAAAACAGGTATGTCAATCGCTGAAGATATTAAGATTTAATCTTTGCCATATTATGGATTACTCAAACTATGGTACTACCATTTACGGCATTTTTTTTTTTTTTTTTTTTTTTTTTATGGAACACGGGTTCCTTTTGTTACATGGTACCTCTTTTACCATTTTGCTTTATTCTTCATGATTCAAAAAGAAATTTTTTTGGTACATTTTGAAATACAACCCAACAAAGAGAAGAGATCTCAAAATGTCATACCATCATAAAATTGGATATAAAATCTTACTGTTAATTAAAAGTAAATTTAGAATATGAGTGTGGCTTGCCTATTTACTTTCTCGTATACGAAGTAGACAAAAAAAAAGTACTGAAAAGTCAAAAAAAATTTTGAAATCGAGATTTTGACGAATCTCACCTTTCAGACCTCTCTGTCACACATTTACTAACACATTAACACTAAACAAATTTTTTCAACTATGACTGAAAAACGCTTAAGCCAGATAACAGCTACGAGACATGAGAAATTTCTTTTGTCTAGTGGTCTTGTTACTCGGCTACGAACCCAAAGGTTGCGAGTTCGATCCTCGCCTATCGCCAGCAGCAACATTGGTGACCCGATGACGTGATACGCAAAAAAAAAAAAAAAAAAAAAAAAAAAAAAAAAACCTTCATACAACTGTTGTAGCGCCCTCTACCAGAAATAAATAAAATCAAAGTTGATAAATAATCAGCCAATAAAAAAATGAAGCTGATAAACAATCGGCCAATAAATAAAATGAAGCTGATAAATAATCGGCCAATAAGAGAGAAAAAAAATGCAGCTGATAAATAATCAGCCAATAAATAAATAAAGCTGATAAATAATCAGCCAAAAAAAAATGGATAAGACGCTACAGCCAATATATCACCACTAATAACAGCAAAAACAGGACAAAAAAAATCGTTCGTCTCACCTCCGACGCACTGAAGGGGGAGTAATGTGGTGACGCTTTATAAGCCAGATAACAGCTACGAGACATGAGAAATTTCTTTTGTCTAGTGGTCTTGTTACTCGGCTACGAACCCAAAGGTTGCGAGTTCGATCCTCGCTTATCGCCAGTAGCAACACGCTTTTAGTTTACATGAAATCTCAAGCCTTCGAAGCACATTTTTGGATTTCTGTCCTTTTCTTTGTCTGAACACGATAACTCAAAAACACTTTTACCTGATAAATAAAATTTGATATATGGTATCTATGAATTTGTAGATTTCCATCAAATATTGAACGAATGTTTTTAAGGAAATCTGGCTGCCCAAGTACAAGTAAATACGAAACTGCATAAGTTGGATAGTTAAAATTTACAATGCTTTAGTTCCTAAAATGTAGATTTATCTCAATCAGATTTGTTGAAATCAAATTTGTGAAAGAGTTGATCGTCTGTTGGTTTGTGCTTTCATAATCATGTAAACATAATAACTGAAAAACACAATGACTTCAAAATATGAAAATTGGTATGCAATTTCGTTATTACAATTATAATTTTTTTTCCCCCAAACTTTACAAAAAGACGCCTAAAATGCATGTTCTGTTTTTGTGTTAACTTCATTCTTGTGATTAATCGCCAAAGTTCACACGCTAATAAGCTCTTTCATACTATTGTTCCTTAGCAGCGTGCAGTTAATAACACTCAATTACATTTATTAGAAAGTACCGGAGAAACCACTCCCGATGGTTTGTTTAAAATATTAGTGTGCTTGGAATATTTAACTAAATTTGACTGATAAGATCGGTGATCTATGTAAAAATTACAATTCTTGATTTTCTCAGCAATTCATTTATTGAATAAAACATCTTAAAATATCATTCCTTACATCATTTAAGTCATTTTTTTCCAAATAAAACTGTGTGCTTGATTTTATTGATGTAGAAGTTATCTCTGTGTCACCATTGATTAGAGTTTGTCTATCACCGTGTCTATTTTAAGCAACCATTCTAATGTTAATTTAATTTTATTAAATTGTATCTAAAATTTAGATGCAGTATGGCAATGAACTTATTTCAAACCGTTATAGCTGTCTTTCTAATGTTGTTTGCATAATTGTGACCAAAGAGACCAAATTCTCTATAAGACCTTCCCCGCAACTCATTTCATCAATGAAACTAGCCTAAGTTTGCTTTTCAAAACTCACCAAATATATGGTTTAATATTAGAAAATACAAAAAAAGTAACTAACCTCTCAAAAGGGTGACGTTTTCTTTCAAAACAGATAATTCATCTGCAGGAATCTTCGTCAATGCTTCGTTGCTGGGTAGAAATACTGTATAGGGTCCATCTAAAAAATAAAAAAAGACAGACGGTCGTTTATTCGAATGCTGAGGAAATCTGGATATTATTTTACTTTCTAAAAACATGAATTCATTCTTCATGAATGTTTAGCGGTTAGGCGTTTTCTCTAAGGCAAGTTTTCATTTATTCAGGTTTATTTATTTTTTCAGTCCAGAAGAATGGAATCATTTCATTAGACACCACAGTCAAATGACGATCAACAATCTACGAATGAAAATCTAGTAGCTAGCTAAACCCCTCCCATGTTGGACGGCAAGGGGGTATAAATGTCCGAGCGCCATTAAGACAAAGCATTAGCATGTTAATGTAATTTTTTTTTAAATTAAAATATCGCTAAGGAATGAAAAAATAATGTAATTTGCCTCTATTTTTATTAAACTACTGAGGATGAAAATTTTAAATTATGCCCCGGGCGCCTGTTACCCTTGCTCGCCACTGGATCTTATGTATTCTTTCTGCTGCAAAATTGATTCCGGGTGTCATGCTAACATGAACTGAATTCCATTCTTAAGAAAAAAATAATCTCCTAAATGTTCATATTTATTAAGAATGTTGTCTTTAACAATTAAATCAGTTCTTTTTTTTTTTACTGATTTTACTTTCGTAATTCAATCGCAGATAATAACGGTTTATGCCTATTTAAGATTTTAAGCTAGGCCAAACAGCGCATTACTCTATGAATCCCTAGATGTATCTTCATGAACGGAGCAAGAAATTCTACGAAAGTCAATCATTAACTCTGGTTGAAAATAAAGGATTAATCAAATCTCTACTTCAAATTGGTAATATTAAACGATCAAATAACCACACTAAATGAATATTTTTGTTTACATTTGAGTACGTCGGTTCGGGACCAGAGGATTTTGATAAGACAAAGCGAATGATAATTTTAACCGCGATCACATTAAGCGGCATCCATTGTATGTTTGGAAATCTTCAGCCATCCATGCGGGTAAATATGAAGTGTGCATTGATGCCGGCGGCTGAAATTTTCAGCGCTTCCTACGATTCATAAAACTATTATTGTATGATTTTTTTTAACAGTAAAGCGCTTCGTTTTTCTGTATTGTATATTTATCGTGTCTTCAAACTTTCCTACACGATTATAATTTCTATTGAAGTCCTCTTCTTGTCTTATTAGCATCAGATGTTTTGCTATATATCCACGATGCTGAATTCTGAATGCCGTAATGTATCAAGAAGATATCGTGACAATACTGTCAGGCATTCTGTACTTTTATGGTCCTTACCAAGTCTGTACGTAAAAATCAAGGGTACAATTTACATTTAAATTTTTCAATTCAACACAATAGGAAATAAATGAACCTGTGATTTTTTTTCCCTCTCTTTGAACTTTGTAGACACCATAAAGGAAATAATATTAACGAAAAGGAGTATAATTATCAAAAGAATAAAAAAAATTTCGTACCATCTTGCATGGTGTCCAGAAGCTTAGTAACATCTGCCAATGTCAGAAAGCCATCATATTTGTTGCATGTCCGAAGAGTGTTGATTATATCTTGGTCGGCAACAGGACAAAGCGTTCCGTCAATCACGTGAATTACTCCACCCTTTGGAGCATTAACATCGCCATGTACGATTCGATGTCCATTGACTGTTACAGCCTGCACACAAGAGAAAGGAAAAACATAAATAATGTTACATAAATATTGTTAATGTTGAATTCCTGCAAATCAGATATACGCAATCACAGTGTAATAAACAATAAACATCAAGATCATTTTCTGTGACTTGCGGGTACATGTAGGTTCACGGAAAAAACACTTCCAGAATAACAATTTTTTAGAAAGTTAAGTTGGGGAAAGTTGTATAATTAAATAGATCGTTATTGTACAAATAAATACATTACTCAAAACAAATGAGAAACGTATGAGCTAGTTGATTCGTTCCATTATTAACTTTCCCCCCAAATTTTTATTATTTTAAACGAGCAGCTCTTTTGTGTTTTTCGAAAATAAGACATCATTACTCATTCAGTGCCTTCATATAATGCTATATTATTTTACTATTATTAAGTTCAAAAACTTTTTTTTATGATGGAAATTTTGAATACAATTAGAACCTGTTTATTTAGTGTTTCTTTATGAAACTATCTTATGCAACTACGTATTTTCGAAATCGTTGTTGTCAAGGTTTCAAAATGGAGTACAAGCTTCCATTTGTCACCTAACCGCCAGTGCCGTCGTTGCTCGAATCACTTTTTCGGAACTTGAGAATTATTGCCCTTTAAACAAATTTATTATCTGTGGAATCAGCGTGAGTGATCCCCTTGAAATTGTTCGCAAATGCTCTTGTGTATTATTAATTACAAGCAACTGGCAAATAATAAGTACGAAAATATATATTAATGTGTTATCTTTGGCTATTTATCGCTGGAATACACACACACACACACACAAAAAAAAAATCGTATTTTGTACGTCTTTTTTTCTGTCCCTATTAAAACAAAAATTAGTTCATAACTATAATTGCAATCAACAAATCACATATGAAATTTCTTCTATTTGTCATTGTGTTTTTGAATTAGCGCGTTTACATGCTTATGAAATACAGACGGACAACCTCTTGATGGATTTAGTTTCAAATTTTATTCGTTACAACATTTTAGGTGATAAAATTGCGTACCAAATTTTATTTATGTATCTCTTTAAGTTTTATAGTTATCGTGCTCAGGTGCATTCGGACATCCGGATAAACAGACTTTCTCTACATAGATATTGTTGAAACTTTGTTAGAAATCTACAAATTTGATCTTTTCTACATATTAAATTTCATCTGCCTGGCTCAAAGCTTTTTCATGTTATCTTGCTCACATAGATAACAAACAGGCATAATTCCAAAGATGTGTTTTTCAGTCATATATGTATATATTTGAAATACTCAGATTACAGAGCAATGCTTTGGAACAAATTTGATCTTAGTCACTAACCAATAACGTCTCTCCAAGTTTTGTTCCAAAAACTGTTTTTTAATAAGCGCTATTTGCAAGTTTATTGTTTTTGTTTATTTATGTAAATTGTGATTTATTCGGCACGAGAAAATAACAGCATTTGTTGCTAAAGATCCCAGTTAGTACATTTTCACTGAAATCAACTTTACACTTCTTTGAAATAAAATATAAGCTTTTCGGTGATAAGCCTTTTATTTCAGTATAATTCTTCCTCTAATTTCAATAATGTTATCAAGATGTTATTATCGTTTGCAACAATATCAATATTTTATTTATAGCCTTTAAACGCAAATGCATTAAAACGTTATTAAAACATTTTTAGTGTGCTATTAGTGTTTAATTAGGAAGAATATGCAAAAATAATATTTTGGAACAAAAATAAATATCACTAAAACAAAGAAATTTTAAAGTTTTACAAGATAAAAAAATATTTAAATGATTTTATAATATGATAAGGATTTTAGCTGACATCCTTTCCGTTAGCTGCATTTGACTGCATTAGTTATTGCTTACATAATGCAATGGCTGGTGTAATGAAATTTATCTTCACAAAACTGTTCCGCATACTCTCTAACAAACCTGAAAGTACAGATTGACAGACAGTCAATCCGTAGATGGATTTGGCTCAAAATTTGACAGGTGTCTACACTGCAGACGTTAATCCTTAACTGGGGACGTGCGGTCTGTGAGACCTCTAGCGATGGATTTTTTTCACCCCTATTCTATTTTTAGCTCAATTGAATGGATTGACCCTGTAGCTTCCTGTTCTGTGACCTTCAATACACGTGCACTTTTTCAAACGATATCGGCAGATGCTTTTTAAAATAATTCAGTAATTTCTTCGAGCGCGATCTCTAAGACCGCATCTCCCTGTTAGTGTCCCAGTGATAAACAAGGCTTAGAAGATGGCGCTAAAACTTGGGCCCCGAATTATCATCCAGTTTACTGATCCTATTATGAAGCAGTGCTCCAGACACTTTTAAATGAAGCAGAAAGTGATTTTAGTGATAAGGATAATTGTACAGAAGAGTTTTTCAATGAAAGTTCGCATTCAACTGATTTTGATATGTATTTTCAAACATCATTAATTTTTCTAGTGATAATATATTTTGAAAAATTTATAAAATATATTAATATACCAAGATATATATATACAGAATTTATAGGTTGATTTTTATACTAGTTCTTAACCTGTATGTTTAAAAGGCCCTAGAAAACCGTGCTATGAACGTCACATAAGCCGAAAAAAAAAGAGAGCCAATTTTACCCATTGTCATTTTTTTTTTCATATAATTGTTGAATTTTACATTATATTGTCTTCTATATACCTTCATATACTGTAAAAATAAATATGTTTAAAAAGTAAAAAGTAACATGTTTTTTCAAGAGTATTATTTATTGTAACATGTAATTTGAGAAGAAAATGTATGTTCCAACGTATTTACTTTTTTCAATGACAATGTATTTTGAAAAATTTCTAAAACATATCTATATATCAAGAACAATATCTGCAAAATATATTGGCAGTTTTTCATATTAATACATTCATTAGAAAATTTAATTTGAGTCTAAATGAAATGCGGTCTCGTAGACCGCACCTCCCCAGTTAAGTCCTAAAATTTCACCTCCCCAGTTAAGGGTTAAATCTGTGCACTGAATTTTCTCTATCTAGCCCTCTTCGTTTTGTAATAATCGTATTAACTTACATTCGAAAAGACGGACTTCCTCTGAACGGAAGTTACACAAAATTTGATAAAAATTTGCAAATTTGGTGTAAAGACCGTAAACCAAATTTAAACAGTCTTGTACAAAGCGTTTTTAAATTATCTTTGTCACAGACAGACAGACATTTTCCAAAAATGTGTTTTTAGGAAGGTATGAAACATGGAGATTCGTCAAAATCTAGAGTTCGAATTTATTTTTTTAACGATTACAATACTTTCTCTATATTCTATGTATACAAGAAAGTAAAAAAGAAAGACGTATTAAGTTTACAGTATTACTATACTATGATGTTTTAGAATAAAGATTCGAATCTTCTCTTTTTCATTAATTAATTATCAACACTTCACTTCACTTCACATCACCTTATACATTCGCTTCATGCGAGAAGAATTCTGCTATAATATTTCTTACATCATTTTCTCATTGTAGCGTGAAAACAGCTTGCTAAATATAAACGCGTTTACATTCCTTGTGAAAGGAAAAGTTGCTTTCCTAAAAATAATGAAAAGCGCACATGCTTTCTTTATACCCGTAATAGAAAGAGAGTTTTCACTTACTTCGTTATTGTAATTGTTAACAAAGATGGTGGCGCTATTGGCCCGCGAAGTTAAACGCCCTCCTTGCTTCAGTTGATCCAAACTGATGACGTCCTGGATCACGTGATTCAGAAGAGCCATTGTGAAATCGGGATTATTTTCTCTCCAATGGTCGACTAAATTGGACGGCAATCGAGAGACGGCTTCGTTGGATGGAATGAATAGAGTGTAGGGACCTGAAACAGAAATTTACGTGTTATTTTAGATAAAAAAGATATTAAAAAGTCATTACACATTAATTGAAACAATTTATTAAAGATCAAAAATGGATTTAAAAAATGTCTTCCATATCCTAGAATTTCTTCTATATACTTTTTTATTTTTATAGCTTGATATAAAACTCCTCGATTTTCTTGTATAAGCACAATATGGTACATTTTGTTCTTCATAATTAGGGCTGGGCGATGACGGAACTTCATCATCGCGATATATCGCCCAACACATATCGATATTTTTCGATATATTGTGTTATCATTATTTATAACTATTATAAGTCATAAATAGCATCTTTTAAGTCATAAATAGCAACATATTGACTAATCAGAACGACTCCAAATAAAAAGAAGTTTTAATTTATATAATAAAAATATTTGTTTTCTTTTCAATAAAAATAGTTAGATAATAATTTTTTTAAACCCCTTTGATAAAGTGTGTCAATGCTAAAGCAATATCTGCATGTTATAATTTATAACACTGCGTTTAAAACAAGTATTTTTATATATTAGAATATAACAATATTTATAGAAATATTAACAATAATTCTGTATGAAGGTGAAAAAGAACGAAGAACAACAAAAATAAACTAACCGATAACCAAAACGAAATCGAAAACGCAACTTAATTATGAATGTCGATTTTTTTTGTGTTGCGCTTTATCGTGAATTATTATTAATGATCATGATTTCGATATATCGATATTTTTCGAAAACCGGCATAAAAAAAAAAATCGATTTTTTTTTCGATAAGTCTAAAATTGTCACAGTCCTATTCATAATATAGTGTTTTCATAAATGAATATTTCCTCACCCTCCCCCCCCCCCAAAAAAAAGAATGTGTAACCTTGTTGTTAATCGATAGCAGTTGAAAGCAGCAGTTTAAAATGTTCTTTCTTGAACATTGAGAATATCGAGACAATACGATAACTCATTCCACAATTTTTTCAGCATATCTGTTGTGAATTTTCGAAAGGCTGTAGATATACGTGTCAGACGATAATCGATGTTGTTTTGTTCTCATATAACATCAAACAACAGATGTTTCTTCAACGCTATCAATAGATGTTACGAATTTGACACGCACATCTTCAGCATTTCATAACATCATAGCGGACATGCTTAAAAAAGTACAGGGTGAGTTATCATAACCGCTTCAATTGAATAAATATATCGTATCAGTCTCGTATTAAATACTTATAACTGGGTTGAATTTGAATTTTCAACTTTTATTTTTGATTTTCTATGAACAATAAAGGTGTGCTTTATTTCATTTTCTTTTAAAAGGTCTGTAGAGTTAGGATACTAATTTATGAACATTTTGCACATTTAATAAAATTCAATGCTCAGTTTGAATATTTTCATTGCCTCTGTTGGATGCAAAATTTGATATAGATTTACAGTTTTTGGTGACAAAATTACATACCAAATTTCATCTCTCCACACCATTTCATTTTTGAGTTATCATTTTCATATGCTCTCAAGTATATATACTGAGAAAAGTGAGCCCAAAATTTGATACATATTTACAATTCCAATAATAAATCTATGTATGTAATTTCTATTACTTAAGTATAAGTGCTTTCATGTTATTGTTTTTACATTGGGCATGAGCAAACAAATAGACAGACTTTCTGCAGTCGATAGAAATTATAAATTTTAAGAAAAGATCATATGCTAAAGTTCAGGCTTATTGAAATTCACAGACAGATGAACATAATCTGCTCTGCCCCCCCTCACAAAAACGTTTTTAGCTTTTAGGAAGGTCATCGAAATGTCGAGGAAGAATTTCCTGTGAATTAACAATGTTTTCTTTATGTATACTTCTTATACCACAAAGCATATATTTTATACATTTTGTTGAAATATTAAAATAAATCAACAGAATATATCACTTCTTTACTTTCACGTATTTAAATGTTATTATCCTCAAATAAAATAAGCCAATCACAAAATTAGTGTGAAAATTATTTTCTTTGTTCTCTTTTATAAAGTAATTCGATCTATTTTATTCTTTTCGAAGAAATCTTTCCATTTGCAAAATTGTATAAGAAAATCTATTTCGAATCAATTTGACAAAACTATTTAAGGAATTAATTCACTATACATTTTAGTGTCTTCGAAATTTTGATGCCGCGCCTCATGTAAAATTGTCATTAATTATAGAAATTGCCTTCATTTTTTATTAAAATCTTTTTTTCCTTCTGGTTCTTTAATGAAGTCAATTGATTCATGTTATTGAGATAAAAGTTAAATAATTCGTGGCAATTGAAATTTGAAACTTCTCATCACAATATTAAAAAAAAAACTTATTTAATATTTATCTCATTTTTTGATACTTAAATAGCATACTTTATTTTTTATTTTGTAATTTCTTTTATAATATAATTCTAATGCTGACATTAGAAGAATTAAATTGTTTGTTCCTCTTTGTTACTTAATATCATTTTTTATTCAATTTAAATAAAGAACGATATTAAAATAACATCGTTCTATATTTAACGATACGTTACATTATTAGATTAACTCTAATCTAAATTATAATATTTATTGATTGCGTAATATATTTGATAAGTTTTATTTCAATAATTTGTTAGATTAATATCGTATTATTTCGTATTTATCGCTTTATTTTAGCTCGTTTTTTTTCCTCATACAAAATAATAATTTATTAAAAATCTAAATTCACCAATATAAAAGAATAGTGGAGAAAATGAGTGATCATACAAAATTTTATCTAGTATATATATGTAACCTATGCTGTAAAAAAAACCTATTGAAATGCTGTAAGTACCATGTTTGAATGAGAATAAAGAATCAAAAACATTTTCGGCTTTTTAACTTGATATTCGTAGGAATCCAAAATTTCTTGAACAATTGACATCATTATATTCAAGATTCCAATGCACAAAAAACAAAGAGATGATTGATGTGAAAAACAATAAAAATAAAACTCGAAACCAGAACATCGAAAATGCAGTTTACTAAATAATAAATGCAGAAGCTCGATACATGGATCAAAGGTTATATTACAATAACAAAAGTTCAATCTTTATTGCCTCATTTGATTTTATTGCAGAATATAAATTAAATCTATGTTAATAAAAATTCACTTTCTGTTACATGACCTAAGCGATTAATAAGTTCACTTTTCACCTCATCTACACAGGAAGACAAAATAAATTGTATTCTGAAACCAATATCTTCAATGTTTTAACCCAGTAAAAGTAGATAAAGCATAAGGAAGTGATTGATATATTAGCAAAATTAATGTTTTTGTTAACTTAATGTGTTTATCCTCTCGCTTTTTCTGCTCGAGGTTCCGATGGAGTTCATAGTTGGTCTAAATGAGTTCATTCAACTATCAAATGGATATCAGAAGTTAAATCGTTTGCTAAAATCTTTCCTAACGATAATTTAAAACACTGTTAAATCGTTTTGAAGAGAAAGTTACGCTTTCCGTTGGTGCTTTATTTTATACTAGTCTTTTTTGGCAACCAAATGGTTCATTGGTAATTTTGATTATGTTTACTTTCAATAAAATCTCTTCCTTATTACTACTATCATCATTCCCTTCCTTATTCTTATTCCTGATTCCCTCAAGCAAATATTTTTATATACCACATTGTGGTAAATTAAATACGTATTATTATAATATAGACAAATTCTATTTATTGTGGATACGAACCATCCCAATAGAATCATGTTCCTTATTATCACAGCGTCACATAATTTTCGGTTCATCTTTTTATTTTTGCGATAGTGTAAATTCTTTTTTTAATTCGTCTTGTCAAATACGCAGAATATAAACAGAATCATTCTCCCTCAACTTGTAGCAATGGAAAAAAATCGCATGGTTAAATATTTGATGGAAAAGGTTTGAATTTCAGAGCAACAATGTAATCGAAAGTTGCTCTTTCGGAGCAATAACATTAGGGAAAATATATATGTATATTTTTTTTTAAATTAACAAAATTCAGAAAAAAAATTACACAATTTTTAAATTGATATCATTAACAAATTTTAAGATGGCGTAACATTTTTTGTGCTGTTATATTTTCGGAAATTGTCACTTAAAATGTCAAATTTCGCTTGATTTTTAGCGCCGAATTTCCATGCCGCCTTTTATTTATTTTTATCCATATTTATTTAGTTTGACATGTTTAATTTTTATAAAAATGGAATTTGGTTATCGATTCCTGTGCTAGAGTTCCACAATTATTTAGACTGAAATTTTGATAGCAAACCACTATTTTAATATTTCCAGAATTTAATCGTAAGAAAAATAGAATGATTTCGACCAAATTTTGATTCCATCAAAAGCTAAATTCAAGAATCATAGAAACTGAATTCGTTCAGAATAAAGAATACTAATTCAGGTTTTTATTTTAATAATTTTAAGAATGCTAATAGCAAGAAACATTCTAATTAATAAACAGAAAACTATCTTAATTGAACGAAATGAAAGATCCAATAATAGTCATTAATTAAATTCTTAATGTAAATATTAGAATATTATAATTAAATAAAATGTAGAGAAAATAAATAAATACTGATTCACGAAACGAAAAGAAAATTGTTCTAATGGCACGAATAGAAGCTCTAAGATGCGCAGAGAATTCTAAATTGGAATGTTTGGAATACATTTAAGGCATATCACGTGCGTGTGAATTGATTCATTAGATAAAACTGCCTGGAGATGCATGCTTCTTGACAAATGTTAGATCTTCACTTTGTCTGTGTGTTAGCACTCAACAGACAAGACCATTTGACATAGAGCTATCAAATTTGGCACATATACACTTTGGAGGTTGAGAATATGCATGTGTTTCAATGTTTTTTTTTTTTTTTTTCAAATTTTGATTAAAAATTAAGAGAAATTTGGACGTTTTTTTGCGACAATTTTGAAAAATATTACAATAGGAAAACGATATTTACATCATTTAAAATTGAAAAATTCATTGATATCAATTTCTGTTGTTTAAATTTATTTCAAAATGTAATTAATTTTTTAAAAAGTTAAACGTATTTTCCAGAAGAATCGTAAGAATTCTGAACGAATATTAAAACGTATCACGATTGATAATATGAAAACATAAAAATTCTTGGAAAACACCGAAGTTATGGATAACAGTCACTAATTAAAGTTACATTGGTTTTTCGCTTTATTTTTTTTCAATCCGAATTAATATCGATATTAACAGAAAAAATTAATGAAACAAGTAAAATAGTGAAATTAAACTGTCCTAAATGGAATCATTATTGCCAAAGCAGACTTCAGGAAAACAAGCGATATATTTACTTAATTCTGAAAAGGATTTGCAAAAAATATCAATTTATATTTAAATTACAATTAACATGAAGAAAAAATACTAAATTTTACATTGTTTTAGGTTAGAAATTTGGTCATATTGGCTAGAAACAGAAAAGTGTATCAATTTTTTTAAGAACTTTAGGTGAGCTGGCAGAAAATAAGAGAAATGCGTAGTAAAATTAACAGAACTATGAAAATTGAAATGAAACTTAAAAATATTTTGCTGAAGAAGCTATTAAGGCCAGGTTGCATAAAATATTTAATAAAAACATTTTATCGACCTTTAATCCCGGCGAGCCCGCTGGTTGGCTCATATAAAATAATTTCAAATGAAGAATTAGATTTTTGATTAGAAAAATTAAATATAATGAAATTAGGAAGCAATGTTATTATCAATTTCGCAATAATTTGGTAATACAGAATTTTCTGCGGTTGCATCGCCTTCCGACTACCTCTGAGAGTGGGATTTAAAAGAAAATTTGACAGAGTTCATTGCTTGATCCGCTTTAGCTACCTAGACTAGAAAACTCAATAAAAGTAAAAGGACAAAACAAAGCATTAATTTCAATTTGCAGCCTCAAAAAATAAGCGAAAACAAGAGATTACCAGTAAAATCCGGTCACGACCTTTCCAGTTAAGTACAAAACCAGAACTATTATTCCTAGTTCCCCACTGACCTCAAAAACCGGCCTGCCCAAAAATTAACCTTTGACACTGGATTGCTATATCGTGGGTGAGAAAAAAATCTCCCCAACCACACCTAATTATATTTTCACTAGAGATATTTTTATCAATCTCTCGTAAACATGTGCTATTATTGTAAGCGCCTACGGTCACCTTCCCCACTTGACCAAATATTTTGAGTATTTGACCCCTTTGTGGTTTATAAATATCTATTTATAGTTACCCTGTGCCTTTATAAACACTTATATTATTTATGTTCTATAATATATCCATATGGGACTAATGTTTATTGGCGTCCGTACGTGTAAGGTAATAGGGTTTTAGTTTTGCAAGTAAAATGAGTATTTAAAATGCAACATAGATTTCTGAATAGATGAAAATTAACAGAGTTTTGTTTACTTGTTCAGAACGATTTAATGGAGATGGAATCAACAGGCCAATGAAACACATCTATGCATATTTATAAATAATCAGCTTAATGTTGATGTATTAAATTATTACTAAATAAGCGGAACACTGTTTTCCCATACAACATTAGTGAATAACTCTGTTTCCTTATACAGTGGTTTCTGAGTATTTTTGTTTCTTTAAGTATTTATAGCTTGATCAGATTACAAATACTTATTTTTATCTACCATTTATGGCTATTGAAATTTTTAAAATCCTAATTTTTTTCACTCTTTTTTTTTCTCAATTGTTTTTCACAGTAAATATGCTTAAAAAAACACACGAAGTTGTCCGATCACATCGTTTACTTTCTACAAAATTCTATCTTAAACCAATCTCTTAAGGCAAAATTTATACTTTAATTAAAGCAATTTTACCTTCAGTTTTTTCCCCATCATTTTCGTATAGAATTGTTACTTACTGCTTTCTCCACATTTTTTCTTTTACAATAAGAAGTCTTTTTTTTTAAGTTATGCTATGGTGAATAGCAAAATAAATTAATAAAGAAAGAAAAAAACATAATGAAATCAACTAGATTTCATTATCCCTTTGTTCGATTAAATTATCATAGATTAATAAAATATTGTTCTAATATTATTCTATTCTAACATTTTGTTATGTTTCATTATTCATTAGATAATTTAAAAAAAATTCTAATAATGTCCTAATAGAATTTTTCCTACTTGATTTTCTACTTCATTCTATGAAGACTTTTACTTCGTAATTTTATTAGATTCTCTGTTTATATATTAATATTAACTGTTTTTTAAATGTTTCTAAAATAATAATAAAAACCTGATTTCTTTTAGAAGATGCTTGTTTTTCTAAAAACTTCATAGCTACATATGACTTTAAATTGTTAATATCACTTAAATACATTTTTTTTAATTTCAAATTAGTTTAGACAAAATTGGATCATAGTCATTTTTAAAATATGACTATGTAATGACAAGATTTAAGAAATATTTGACTTAAAATTTTGTTAATATGTGTAATGAAATCAAATGTTTGAATTTATTGAATTTGTTAATGAAATCAAATTGTAAATAAATAATAGTAAAATTTAACTTGCAAAGTAATAAATGATAATGAAATTTAATGGCAAATGAATAATGAAATGTAGCTTACAAAAAGTAATTATTAGGTATAAGTAATTATTAGGTAATCTTACACAATTAACAGTAATACAAGTATCCATTATAATATAAAAAGCATTCTAACTATTTAAATAGGAAAAGTAAAAAAATATCATCACTAAATTTTCTCAAAGCAAATCATAAATATAAATGTATTTAAAAAAATAATTCTTTCAACCGTGTTTAAAAAATGTACCTTATTCATAAGCATAAAGAATAAATGAATTAAAGAATAAATGATCAAAATAATATGATAACCGAAGAAACAAAGACATATAAACAAATCTAACGATACAACAGAAATAGAACGGAAAAGAGTGTACTAAATAAAAAAATTTAAATAATATTTTTTCAATCTTTCATGGAAACATTTTGAATCGTTCTAAAAATAAAGGAAACAGCTGCACTCATTTCGCACCATTCTCAATGCCAAATTTTAAACAAAGGTCGCCATTTTCACGACAAACGATAGAAAGCAATTGTCGAATTACTGAAAAAACGTGTAGTGAAATTGTAACGACACTGAAAATAAAAGCATCTATAATCTACTGTCATGAAATCCGTGAGATTCACTGACTTGTTGATAAAATCCTTTCGGCTAACAAAAGCTCATTTTCTTTTTATAGCTTCCTTTTGTCTGACCAGTTGAAAGTTCTCGATTTTACAGAGATGCTTGTGACCTTATAACGATGTCAGGTTCAGATTATAACCCATCGGCAACTAAAATGCAACATAAGAATAAGAACATATGATTTTTTTTTTCGTTTGGCAGAAATGAGCTTCTATTTTAAACTTGTTTGATTCAAAAGGTATTAAGAATCTATCAATAAATGGTGATCTTTTTATTGAGTTAACCTAAGTAAAATTATTTTAGAAATCTATTTAAAGACATCATTTCAAAACCATATTTTACTGTATTCGCTTATCAATTCGATTATCTCTTGATAAGAAGTTCTTTGTTTCGGATGGTTATTTTGCTTCTGTTTGATTCGAAATTTAAATATGCTTCTTTAAACAAAAACGGCATACTTCAAAAAGGATAAATTCATATTTTCCAAAAGAGATGATGAAGAAAATAGAAAGCAATAATGCGAGTCTCATTATTTTACAGAATATATACTAAAATATCAAATATTTTACAGAATATATATATATATATATATATATTAAAACATCAATACGTCTTCTTGAAACGAAAATTTAGGAATAGATGAATTTTCTATTGTGATATAATTGCGAAATCAAGAAAAGTTGGATTTACTTCATTTTTTATGAAATATTTACTTAAGTTTTCCGAAGTAGATTTTGAAAATGGTAAATTATAAACAATTTTAATAAAAAAAATCATCTTGCTGATTTTCATATTTTCCATAATAATTTATTCATTGAGAATTAACATATTCAATTAAAAAAATCATATTTAAGATGATAATTTCCGAATGTTTTGTGTACAATTACATCCATTAAAAACTCAGAACAACGGTGCTAGAAATTTTGCATCACTTAATCGCATAAAACATCACAGCAGAGATATCGCGTTCCAGCCTCTGACTATTAGTTAAATTACAAAACTTAATTTTAATTTAATTATGATCTTTTAAATAAAATTTAAGATTGGTTTACAAAGCGTAAAAATGCAAAATTCGAAAGAAATTTATATAATATTCGTTAAAGTAAGAAATTCGTTAAATTAAATTAAGAAATTATTAACACAAAATTTGTAGAAACTTTTCAAAACAATTAACACGACTGACTGTCATAAACCGCTAAAGTTCAATGCGAGTTGCTTGCAGAGATTGCAGATGTTGAAATTTTTAGATACTTTAAAAATATTGAAAGCTATTTAATAAAATTCAAATATGATTTTTAGAAAAAATGATTATGACATCAAAATCTGTAATCCGGATTGTCAAATAATTTCAAGCAACTTGAGTGCGAAAGATATTTCAGAAAGCAATTCTTTTAGTCAGTAATATTATAAAAAAATGCATCAAGGGTAAAAAAATCAATGCAAAAAAAAAAAAAAAAAGCAAATTCAGAAACACTAAAGTGCTTATGTAGTAGAAAACGTTTCCAGAAGAATAATCAAAAAGTAAAAGCTTCGCAGAAGTTAAAAAAAAAAAAAAAAAAAAAAAATCAAAACTTAAGTACTCCAATTTATCAGTAAACCAAAAAATCATACAATAATTAAAGTTCAATACATACTATTTCAGCAAAAGAGAAGCTTAATGGCTTTGATTTTGCATGATAATAATAAAATAAGATTAATCAATTCTTCCCCGTTTTCAAAATAATAAAATACAAAATAACAAATTAATATTCATTGTGTAACTTTTAAATCAACATTGAAGAAAATTTTGAATGAAATGTAACTGGCAATTTGACTTGAGAACGTACTTCACTAACAATCAAGACAGTCCGGATGTATAAAGTTGGAAAAACGGATCGTATTTTTTTCTCATTAACAATTTTTTTGTTCATCGAATTCCACAACAGCTTAAATCCTTGCAAAAACTGGTACAGAAACTAGGGAAGCTAGTTTTTCTCCTTTTACCATTAAACTAAAATGTTGAGAACTTCTTGAATATAATTACTATTTAAAAGAGAATATGAACTATTGTGCAGTGATAAACCAATGTGTTCACACGTTTCTTTTCTTTCCTTTCTTTATTTGCCTTTCGTCATTGTTCGCATGGAAATTGTATTGTCGAAGATATTCGTGAAGAAATAGAGCGTTGGTTATATCTGATTTATTTTGTTAATACTGAACATCGTCATTCCTCGTAGTATATGTTTAACTTTTAATTGATTTTCGGTACTTTGTAGAAATTTATTTCATAAGATAATCAAGGCATATTTTTAAATTTTAATTAGATATGAAAGGCATCCTAACTGGCACCATGAACTTTAAACTTCATATCACTGAAAAGCAACGATGTATGGATATTTGTAGAGCAATACCATTCATAAGCCTTCTGACATAAGGATAATTTTCATCCGTCTTTCCCTTATTCGCATCTTACTACCACAATGTTTTTTGATAAGATAAGATTAGATAATGCACAATCATTATTTGCAATTTTTTGTAAAGCAGGTTCTACTGTAACAATTACGGCATATGACGTATGTCTGTCTAATTGTGTTATATTACAGAAAGTTAACATATTTATTCATGGTATAAAGCAATACAATGTTTTTTAAACATAATAAAGCTTATAAGTTGACATATTATTTGTAAATTGCGATGAACTACGTGTTGAAAAAATAATTGAAAACGATCTACAGAACAAACCGTTAGACCTAGATTTATATTAAATTTGGCAAGTATTTTTATTCATAGATGCTGGCTATAAAGGATTTTTTTTCAAAACTTTAATTAGATTTTTAATTAAAAAAATAATCAAAATTTCACCGTTCTTTAATAAATTTAAAATATATTACTGCCTCAAAATCATATCCAAAAAGTTTAAATTACAAAAATAAATAAATAAGATTTTTAAAGGTGCCAATTTTATTTACATATATTTTTTAAAATTTTTAATAAACTTTTAAATATATTTTGGAACAATACAAACTTTAGAGTTATTTCTAATTAAAATTTTTATGTTATTTCTCAATTTTAGGACATATTATTGCACAAAACCCATTTTTTACACAGATTTAAACATTAAAAATTAAAAGCTTCGATGATTCCAATTTTCTCTGAGTAGAATTTTTTTCTCGGTTTTAATAAATTTTTAAGAATATTTAAAATTTTATTTATTGTTTAGCTCTTAAAATGTAGTTTTTGTTATTGAATTTATACTCAAATGCGTTATGACAATATTAAATGCATTTTAATGTGTTTGTTTTAATCTATGCACAATTAAAAGTAAATTTTAAAAATAAATAGAATAAAAATAGACAAATAAAGACTAGAAACGTTATCCTGCTAAGATGTTTGAATCACTTTTATTATTTTTTAAATGTGATTATTTTGACAAATAGATATTCTAAAAGAATATTCTAATAATTATTGTGAACCGAATCTTCTTTTTATTTATTTACTCGTTTTATGTAAATAATTATAGGAAATATTATATAGGAAATTATTGGTTTATTCTTTTTTTAATAGAGTAAGCAATGAGAAGATATATAAAAATAATTAAGAAATATGTTTTGAATATTTGGGGAAATGTCATCATGTAACCAGTTACTATAGAAATGTACTTTTTTAACAGATACACAACTGAATATCAAAGGATTACATGTTCAATGAAAATAAACTAGAACGTGACTAATTTTAGAAAGAAAGTAGCCATTTTTATTAAATGTAAAGTAAAACAAAAGCCTATCGATATAAGAAGATTGCGTGTCAGAAACAAAACAATGTTCCGTTCGAAAGATTCTTCACAATAAACAGCTGTAATTAAGAATTACTGAACCAAAGAGCTAAAAAAACATAACGCACACCTGGAAGTCTAAAATTACTTGTGCGCTTTCATAACAGGAAGATTTCAATATAAAATCTTCCATTGGGAAATATTTCCTGCTCTTTTGTTTTAATTGTTTAAGACAAAGAACAATTCATAAATAGTATTTCCGTCGTTTGCTTGTTTTTCAGATAAAAGGAATAACAGAACAGAAATTAATTCTTAATTCTTTAGACAACAGTAACTGTATTTCTAATGAAGAAAGCTTAACTACTTATGGAAATCATGCACTTAATGTCTGTGATCAAGATTTTACTCTTAAAAGAGAAACGGTTCGTTTAAATGCATAAGTTTTTGCAATATAAACAAATACTCTTCCTGGATCTTTTTAATCTGTTTATCTTAGCTTTTCTGGTTTATGTCTATGACAAAAAAAGAATATAATTATGAAGCAATTAATAAATGTAGAATTGTCAAATAAAAGATACAACATAAATCTAACACTAATCCTCTAAGAAGCAATTCCTTTGTTTAAACTGGGTCTATTGCTTTACGTTTGTTTCAAGAAAAAGAAAAGATACAATAGAAACAAATTGCATTTAGAAATAGAAAACTAGGATAGTGGAAAAAGGATGCATTCAGTTGCATCACTTCCATTAGTTAAAATCGGAGAAAGGACTGTTTGCATTTTATTTAATAATATTATACTAAAGCAGTTATTAAATTTAAATAAACAGGATTAACTTTGATAAATTCATATTCCGTATGCAAAGAAAAAAAAAAGATATTTTACAATATGGATTGTTCTTTCTGTATCAGAATTCCAATCCTTTCATTCGATACAAAGTTTTTCTTATAACTTGTAGAAGTCATCTGTTTAAAGAAAAATATAGTCTGCTTTTTGAAAGATTGAATATCATTTACAAGAACGAAATTAAAGTTTATTGATGAATGCAGTAAATGCAGAAAACTAAATTTATGGACATATTTGAATCTACAACTTCAAAATCAGTTTTTTTTGTTGTAAAATTCTATTTTTTAAGCGATCAATACCGATTTATAATACCTCTTTATACACGAATTTATATAAAGCCATATTCATATTTTCACTGTCCAAAAATTGATGGTTTGTGTGGTACTGAATTTGTGTTCTATAGTCAATGGAAGGAAACCTTCGGTATACTTTACGAGAAACTATATCTTCGATTTAAATTTATAGTTAATGCAAAAAATGTCGGCTAGATAAGAATTTACTTTTTGTAACTTTAATCTTATTGAATAGGTTTCTCGCTTCATTTGCATATTTAATTTAACATCTAATTTTGATAAGCTTTGTATATCTTAGAATTCTCAGAAGATATTATAGGAATTCTTTTATTTTTTGCATGGGTAATACGAACAGCCCTATTTCCTTCAAAATGTCGTATTCTTTAATCTTTTCGAAGAGTTATAGTATGCTAATATTCGTTGCAGGATTAGAATATATGTCGGATAAATTTTTCACTGAATAGAATTTGCTCAAAATTTGATAGAAATCTACAAATTTGGTGTATTCATCTAGTTTAAAGGGCTATTCAGTTATCTTTGTCACAGATAGACTGATAGACGGACAGACATTTTTCAAAAATGTGTTTTTGGAAATCAGGAAACACAGAGATTCAATAAAATCTCGAGTTCGAATTTTTTAATGATTACAATACTTTCTCTATACTTAGTATACAAAAAAGTAAAAAGTGGACAAAAAAAAGTGTTGAAATATTTTATAAATTTTACTTTTTATAAACTACTCCTTGCTTGTCCACAACTTTTTAGTCTTCACTATTTGTATGGCGCTGTATAACTAAAAGTCAGTTTTATGCTTTTAAATGCAATAAATCAAATCAACTTTTCTCGAGCATTTCCACTAATAAACATAAAAATGCTGAATCCACTTACCATCCACTGTTAGCATAGATTCAATTTCCTGGTCCGAAAGGCCAACGAATTCGAAAAAGGCATCAGCATTCAGAGAACGAGCAATTTCTCTAATAGATGTGCCGAAATTCTCACTGGGCAGTCGTCTCAGAGGAGCACAACTCTGAGAGCAATCGCATGTCCCACTTCTGTCCGAACGAGTATCTGAACGGGCATCCAATTGAAGACCTATTACTCCTGTGCTAGTGGTGAAGCTATCACTGGTAGGTTCTAATTCTAAAGAAACAGACAATTCTATAACTCTTAAACATGATAATGAAACAAGAATTAAAATGAGAACAACAATTTGAAACTCAAAATTGTTTCGAACATGCAAGTCTATAACTATATTTCAGAAACAATTTACTTTTTCATCAGACACTTATGAAGTATTATATAAAATTTTTCTGTACATTCAGTACTTTATTTTGGTGCTTCAATGAATGTAAAAGTTTAAAAAAAATCATTTAAATTAACTAAAAATTTATTTTCTTAATTCATCAAATTTCTTATATATTTAAGATAAGTCAGATTTTAAAATTAAAATAATGAATTGTTGTACGCATAAATCCGGGTAGTATACATATAATTTTTTGGGTTTCCTAATACTTCATTCAACGATTTTGATCTTTTCAGTTTTCTATTACTTTTTTAATAATTGACTATTTTACAAGCTTATAGAATTTTAAACCTTCATTGAACTTATTTATAACCTTTCTATTTTTATTTTTATATTACTATTTTTATATTACTATTTTTATTTTTATAAAAGCAAATAGCCAGCTATTCGAAAACTGTGTGACCATTTTAATGCATTGAGTAAAATTTTTATTTTGAACTTTTAACTATCAATTTGAAATTCCTGCTGTTCATCATTTCTGATGCCTGTTTCGGATTAGTTATGGAATAAGATGCTAACCTTTCATTAAAAAAAAAAATAAGATTTAAAAAAAATTGAAATAATCGAATAAAAAATGTTAAAATGTTTCAATCAATTCCCTTAATTTGTACTTATGGTATATGCTTCGATATTTAATCCTTAATGCTATGATAGAATATCACCGAAACTGAAATTCAAAAGAAAATTGACATGTAGCATGAATCAGTGCAAATTTCTCACAAAATAATAATCTTGTTTGTGGTTTTTTCAACAATTTTTTGATCAATAATAATAATAATACTTTAATTCAAAATTGTAAAAGAATTATTTTGACTTCCACTGATCAACAACAACAAAAATATTTCCAAGCAAATTATAAAACATTTATTAATAATTCAGTTCCTCTTTAGATTAAGAACCAAAAATAAATTACCTTTTTGCTGTATTAAAGTAACATCTTCCCCAACTACGTTAGTAGTCCCAATATTTGAGTCGACATCATCGTCTTCCTTTTTTTGTACATCAAATGCTTGAATCTGTGTTTGAACATCGTCTTGCGATGGCAAAGATGGAATAAAATAGACCTGGTCACTGAGATTCCCTTGGCTAGTTGTATTTCTGTTGCCGAAGATTTGTTGAGTGCTTACATCTTTGTCAGTGGAAGTCTGATATCCACCGTCAGTTTCTGTAGACGTAAAGATGTCTGTTTCTATTAATTTCTGCTGATTCAATGCATCTTGGATTGATGTGGGTGGCCGATTGGTATTACCTCCAATATTTCGTTTGCCATTATTTTGGTTATTGTAGTTAGTGTTTGGGTTTTGATTATTAATTTTAGAAATAGCTTGAGTATTTAAATTTTGGTTATTATTTATCGTATAAAAATTTTGTTGTTCTGGAGAGATGCGATTATAGTTAGTCTTGCCTCTAATTGGTTGCTGTGCCCTCCAAGTATTCTGACCTAAATTTGGTTTCTGTACGTTATTGTACTGATTGTTGTTTGGTACTTGTTGTGTCCCCCCAGCATTTTTTAAAGGTCCTTGATTCGTATTCTGATTATTATAGTTTCCATTAGAAAGTGGCCTAAAACCTTCACCTCTGTACCCTCTTTGAACTTGACCAGGATAAGAAGGATATACTCCTGGCTGATTACTCTTCTGTGTAAAAACTTGTTCATCATTTTGCTGTTGTCTTCCTGTGTTTTGTACATATCTATTTCTTTGAACATTAGAAAAACTCTGAATTTTGACTTGATTAACTGGTTCTCTGACATCGATATTTTTATTGGTCTCATAATTGTTCTGAGCTTCAAAACTATGAGAAAACTCGTTGACGTAATTTGTTTGGAAATTCTGTTGAACATTATTAGGCCCCACATTGTCGTTACCAAGATGAGCATTATTTCGTCCTTGATTGTGGTTACCATGATGAACAATATTTTGAGCTTGGTTATTATTACCTTGATAATTCTGTTGAACATTATTTTGACCATGATTGTTGTTTCCTTGATAATTCTGTTGAACATTATTTTGACCATGATTGTTGTTTCCCTGATAATTTTGTTGAACATTATTTTGACCATGATTGATGTTACTCTGATAATTCTGATGGCTTTGATCGGGAAACGTTATACCATTGGCGTAACCATTAGGATCAGGTTGAGAAAATACATTCAAAGGTCTATGTTGTTCAATATTTTGGTTCTGTTCGTAATGTATTTGTTGCTGACGTGGTTCTTGTGAAATTTGAAATGAATTGTCATAATTATTATTCGAAGGCAACTGGTTCCTTGGGCCTCCATTTTCCGGATATCTTTGGGATTCAAATATTGGGTTTGGAATTTTTGCTTCTGCGTTATGGAATTCTTGAGGAGGAACATCAGGTTTTTCATTCAAAATTGGTGCATGTTGCTCTGGATAGGGTTGAGGAACATGATTTTGCTGTATGGGTGGATGGATATTTGTCGGCTGTCGTATGTTATGTGGTTGTTGAACGTTGTTTGGTTGCTGTACATTGTGCGGTTGCTGGACGTGATTTGCTTGCTGAACGTTGTGTGGTGGTACATTGTTTGTTTGTTGCCCATTATGAGATTGCTGTATGTTAGTTAATTGGTCATGGACATCACCGGGTAGTAAGAGCCTTATCTCAGGAACGTTGTTTATAGCAAGTGGGTAGGTAGTGATTTGTGGTCCTTTTTCTTTAGCATGGATTGTAGAAACTCCATTTCCTGTGAGAAAACAATGCAAATTAGTTTTTTTTCTACAAACAGTAATTGTATGCATTTTTGCAATTGTATGCAAAACAGCATTTTTATGAATATGAAATGTTACTTTCTTATGATTTACATTGATATGCATATTGGAATTAATACAAATACAATGAAATGTTCTAAAGCGCCATTTCAAAGGATCAATAATTATGTTAATATAAAATATTGATGATGAACATTTACTTTTCACGATACTTCATAATTATTTATTTATTAAAATCGGAATAATATACAAAGAAATTAGAAAACTTTACAGAGAAAACCCTACAATATTAATCAAAACGCAAGTTAAAAACAAAATCGAAAACTTGTGCATTCATTTATTTATTGAGTAGAAATAATAATATATAACTTCATTTTTTTTTTACGCTTTGCTCTCGGAAAAGTAATATAATGCATAATTATTCATCTAATATAAGGACTTGTTTATTACTTCTATAAAATTAAAAAAATAATTAATAAAACATCAAAATGATGCATCGTTTTGAATGCTGTTTGAGAGGAGACATCCGAGTGCAAAGAGTTAACTCACAAATCATCCTTTATTCGTTAAAGAAAGCTTACGTGCTTGATATGATAAAGATAAAAAATCAAGATTTATTTAAAGGAACTATAAACATTTCAATAACAACTATAAAATTTCATAAATGAATAATTTGTATTCGCTTTGAAAAGTAGAAAGTTTATAAATTATCCTTTAAAAATGAATCTAACAGAAGGCTTCTTATGATAGAAAAATAAAATATTTTGCCCTTTCCCGAAACACGTTCGTATTTAGATACGTTTAATACGCATTCTATTCATTAAAATCATATGAAGTTTTATACAACAATGTTTACAAATATTATACATCTGTTAAATATACTTTTAATACTATAATAATCTTTAGAGAATAGTTAAATGCAAAATATCATATATATTTTTTGATTTCCAAGTTACACGACATTCATTATTTAAAATTTTTTTAAATTTTTTTTATTATTTGCATATTTAAATTAAAATAAATTCACCGTAATTATTAACCCTATGCTTATACATTATGCTAATTTTGGAGTATTTTATAAGATAACTGATTTGTGGTTTTGAAATTGAAAACTATCACATCACAACACCTATTCGATTTGCCATTAAAAAAACAAATACTTTAAAAAACTTTTTTTATTATTTTATAATTAAAAATCATTCGTTCTATTTGTCTTAACTTTTCTATCAAATATTAAATTTTACTTGTGAAAAACTTGCCTTTATTTATAACTGAAATTTCGATAATATTCACTGTCGAAACCGTCCCTATTCCCTTAAGAATAGGATAATATGGAAAAAATTTCATTTCTATTATAGGATTGTAATTCAATAAAATTCTGTTCGTTTTCACAGAAAAAAAAATTATTTAAATCCTCTCTCAATAAAATGCTGGTCAAATTCTTCTCAGAAAAAATAAATTATTTTCATTTCCGTATTAAGTGATGAAAATTCAAACAATGGCTGAGTTCATCCTCCTCCGCCCCCCCCCATTTAAGACAGTTATTTGAATCAAAAAGCAAAATATCCTTTTTATATCATTTGAAATGATTTAAGAAGCCATAATAGTTGTCACATAAATCAAATTTATACTGCTATTAATATTTCTTGCTTAAACGAGCAAAGACAGAATAGGGTAAAAGTTTAGTTTAGTTTAATTGATGTCGAATTTCGAATATGAATAATTATGAATTATGATGAGACTAAGAGGGCGATGCCTAACGTACCACCTATTCTTCAAACATTCGTCCCTTGCAGCAGAAGGATATTTCATACATGATGATTTCATTTTTAGAAATTGAGAATCTTTTTTAAGAAAATAATCTTTTAAAATTCCTTTTAAAATTTAAGAATAAAAATCTTATTAAAAACAAATAATAATGATAAAGATTAATAAGCTGAAAAACTTTACCCAAATTTTAAATAAGCTATAATTTAAAAAAAATAAGTATGTTCTTTTATGTGATTCATGTACGTAAAAAAAATTTAAAAATTAAGAAAAATTTTATATTAATACTGAATAGAGATACATTTTTATTAGTTCAAACAGCTAGGTTTTATTTTTAATCAAATACAAACAGATTAGAATGTATGTATTATCATTAGTACTTGTTTATAATTAACTTAAATCCTCATTTAAAGAGTAATTTTTCCAAAATTTCTATATATTCTAACTAGAAATTACATTTCGATTACTTTCAGAAATTCTAACCATATTTAATAAAAGTATATAAAATTATATATACTAATTGCATCGCATAGATTACGTAATGTTTGTTAACTCTTAGACTCCGGCTAGTATGAGAATTTCAGTATTTCAAAATTCTGGATAGTTTTCACTGCACATAAACCGAATAGAATCGTCTCATCCATATGAGCGGCTGATTGCAAATACTTTTCAGCCTTAGATTCCAGTATGCACCCGAAAACGTCCAAAGCAGTTTTGTTAAACAGTGCGATTTGGAACAAGTCCGGGCTCATCCGATAAAATAACATATTTTCCAGAATTTTACTTTTACTATAAAAAAAAGAAAGAAAATCATTTCGATTTATTTTAGCTATTTTTTCATATTTGAAATAATAGTTAAAATTTTATAGTAATTCTGTTTTATTGCAAATTTCGTTAAAATTTAGTGGAATATACAACAGAAATATTCCAAAAAATTCTTTTAAAGGAAATAAATTAATAAAAACCTTGGAAAATTTTAAAATTATTTAGAATCCTAAGGTATGTCAATTCAACATATAAAACTATGAATATTTTATTTTTCAGTTTTATCAAAACACTGCAATAGTAAAGTAAAACAATCTGCAGCGAAACATATATTGAATACTCTGTTACGCCAAATTATAAATAATTTTTGAATACACTCTTTTGTTGCTTTTATTAAAATTTCCTTTTTACATTTTTAGAACAACTAAATGCGTTCGGAAATATCAATTAAAAAGAATTACTCAAATTTCAATTAAATTAACAGACAAATAATGTACATAAAAAAAATCCTAAAAAAAAGAATTTATATGATAATAAAATCTATTTTAAAGTTATAAAGAAATTTAATAAAAATTGAAATTTTTGTTTAACGATGAACTTTGCCATTTTCTTGTGTCTATCAATTATCGCAATAAATAATATATATAGAATTTAAATTACTTTAATCAAAATTACTGTGACTCTCATTTTCGAACATATTGCAGAAAAAAATTTCGGATATTAAATATAAAATACTTTTAAAAAATGCTTCGAGTTCGAGATATTAATTCGCAAGATAATTTTTTTTAAAATTTAAAGTCATTTAACTTTTTTACTGCATAATAATAGATGAAAAATAACTGCAAATCTTGCATAATTTTAATTTACAGAAAACGTTATTAATTACCTCCAGGTGGCACTATGTATCCATCCAATAATTGAATCTGCACTTGATGTTGAGATGTGGATTCCGACTTAAAATTTGGCAACACCTTCTTCTGCCTGACCGCATGAGGTGGAAGTGGTGGTGGATTAGCTACTGGTGGAAACTTAGGTCTCTGATAGACAGTTGGATTTCTTTTGTTGGATCCTTCAGATGCACCGAAATTCACCATTCTGTGGTATCTTGATTGAGTTGGCGAAGCTCTTACTGGAGGGCCAAAATTTTTCACTTGGCTTTGCTGACTGCCACTTGGTTTTGGCTGTTGTTCTCTATCGTTTTCTTGACGTGGTGGGTATATTAAAAGATAGCTTTTTCGAGTTTCTGATGTGGCAATGTCCGTTTCATTCTGATCTTTTGGATTGGAGAATTTTTTTACGAATTGAGATGTGCTTAGAGCTTCAGGTTCCCCCATAGGTTTCCAACCACTGAACTGTACTTCCTTCGATGTAGCTGGAGTGGCTTCGCCTGCGTATGATAAAATATTGCTATTGAAAAACTGAAGTGAGAACAGTACCAAAAACAATATCAGCCTTTTTTGGTATGATGGCTCCATGATGTCTGATAGTAGAAAAGCGAGTGGATTCTATTGATTAAACACTTGGAAGTTAAATTTCTAAGGTAAAAACAGCCTAGAATTAATTCCAAATGGCACTTAAATGACCACAATTCGAATTTTAAAGCTGTCTTATTAGACAATTAATCAATTTAATTTTTTAACTATCAGAGAAATTTTAAAGTTCAATTTTTACGAAATCCTGTATGTTATCCATTTTCAAAACACTCTGATTACAATAAAGTAATAAGGAACATTCTCGTCAAATGCTGTCTATAACAACCACTAAGAAGACCTGTTTTGTTGCCGGCTTCGAATTCGAACACTTGCAAAGAAATCCCCACAATTTCATCCCACATGTGCTTATATGTCAATGGCCACGTGAGGAAGAGGGGGTGGACGGTAGATTCGAAGATCTTATGCATGACGTCACTGATCCTAGAGAAGAAGTTTCTGAAGATGGTCCCCTAACCTGTAAAAAACTGGTCCAATCAAAAAGCGCGGGAGAAGCGAGAGGAAGGATGAGCAGGTCTCGCTGTCCTACTTTCGCTCCTCCATGCCTCGAGGTTAAAAATTCGATCGTGAATGATTCTTAGGAATATGGGGTTACTTGTTTGTCTTGACGAAAATAAGAGATGCGATATTTTATGCAAACGAGGCAATCACGTTGTGGCTAGATGGCGAAGGTGAAAGTTTTATTTTTACAAAAAGGATAGTCTCTCACTTTCCTTGTTTATTGTGATATTCTAACTGTCGCTGGTGTGAAATGTGGTAGGAACATCGAATTCAATAAAAATAATTCTTCCGGTTCAGTTTGTTCGGAAGACAATAAAATACATCCTGCTTTAGAATTTTGCACACGCTTAAGAGCAGAAATAAAATGGAATTTCTTATTTATTTTCTCATAAGATAAGGAGTTAAAATAGTTGCTGATATTTTAAAATATATACTGACGATATTATTTCCTTATACTTTTTTCTTTCTAAAAGAAGCTAATAAACTAGAATAATACTTGCTCTCAATTCAAAATATTTAAAACGAAAGCATTAAAATCGTTTTCAAATTATATAATGAATGCATTATCGTTTTCAAATTATATAATGAATGCATTATCGTTTTCAAATTATATAATGAATGCATTATCGTTTTCAAATTATAAAATAATTGTGCATTATCATTTTCAAATTAAAATTATACATAATATTTATTTTCTTCAATAATACAGTAAAGAAAGAAATATTTCAATTATCGATTTAAAATATTCTTTAAAAAAAGAATTTTAAAGCAATATATTTACATTTCTATTTCAATATCGAATCAGATAAAAAAATTTAATTGTTAAGAGGTTTTCTAAATAAATTAAACTGCTATTTTTAAATTAGATTCTGATTTTAAAAGGAAAAGTTGTAGTTTGAAATTGTGAAATAGTATTTAATAAGAAAAAAAAAGTTTCGACGTATATTATTCACTTAGATCTCCGATTCCACTCAAAGAAATTAATAAATGAATATTTTGAATCAATTTTAACGACGTTTTAAATAATTATTTTCTCATCATATTATCAAATTTTAGATTTAACTTATTTCTTCAAATCTTCAGTTATTTAATGGAATGGTTTATACTAAGAGGGAATGTTTTTAAAGATTTAAATAGAGTCTTATGAATGTCTTGAAAAATTTGTATCTCCGTATTATGAATTTTCTTAGGAATGAGAGCTGTAGCTGTGAACTATGTTGCTTTTCAGGTTTGCCTCGTTCTTAGAGGAACTTTAAGGATTAACTTATTTAAGAATGGAAATTTAGAATAAAAGAAAAGTACTGAAAGATATTGTCACAATCCTTTTATTTGCGTTTTAGGCACAAAAAAATTAATAATTTCAAATAAAATTATCAATATAGAAATCTATTGAAGATGAAGATACTTATCCTCGGTTTTATTTCTTCATTGTTTTCGAAATTACTTCTTTTAAGATTTTTTTTTCTTATTCTTTCAAAGAAAAAATTGTAACCATTTTTAGCTCTTTTCATGCTTTAATTTTAATATATTTCCAATTTTTTTTAAATAGCTTATTTATAATATTTGGTAGTTTATTCTACTCGCAACTTTCAATTTTGTATGATTAAAAAATGGGGAAAAAAAAAAGAATATTCTATTTACTTTTCTTGACATTTATTGAATTTTTATAGAATAATGAAGACTATAATATTCATTTATTTTAATTCTGTTTTATATTAAAACTTTACTATGCATTTATTGCATTGATTATAATTTTACTATTTCACATTTTTTTTAATTCTAGCTAGGTGATTGATAATCAAAACTTCGCATTATTGTTTGAGAACAAAGACAGATTATGAGGGAAGAGAATTTTGAGCAATTTAGATAGTATCTTTAAATAAAATATAAAATCTATACATTAAATAAAAGTTTTCTGTTCACTTCTAAATTATATAAAAAATGTTTTTTATAAATATTTCAGACAATGGAAATAATCTCAAAGAAGATCCGAGTCTTTGCTCCAAAACATCGTAGGAGGACAATGGTTTAAGCTTGATTCATATGCTTTTATTTTATTTTTAAAATTTACAATCAGTTGTATAGCAGTGAACACAAAAAATATAATTCCGTTTTATTTTTTAAAATTATTTTCAATTATAACACGCATAAACAGAAATGTGCTTAATATTATAGCAATTCTAATGATTATATTTTTAGTAATTAAAACAATGGGAAATATTGTTGCAAAATATATTTGAAAAATATTTTGTAAAATTTATTTAAATTAGAGAAAAAAAAGTGTAAGGTAATAAAAATATCATCACTCAGAAGTTCCTTTTTGAAATTTTAAATTGTTGTAAAAAGGTTTTTATGCAATAATAAATGTACTAAAGTTATGAGAAAAAGTAAAATATTTAATTAATTTTTAATAAAAAAAAAGTCTAATTAAATTTTGAATTTTTTTTTCTTATTGAGCACTTAATGCCCCAAAAGTAAATATATGCTAAATTTGACAAGTCTAGATACCGCTGTTTGATCCATCCGTACATTGTTTTCAACGATTTTTTCTTCATTCATGTCGCAATTTACTGATAATACGCAAGTCTATGAACAATATAATGCCAACAAAATAAAAAGACATGCGCAATTTCTAGCATTTAACTACATGATCATTTTTGAAGTCTACTGCGGAAAACGCGATAAAACAACAACAAAAAAAAAGGACACATTATTTTTTGTAAATGTATTAGATTGTTACATATACATTATTGTAGAAAATAAATATTCTTTTTCTTGTGTTTTACCATGAGCTTTTTTTCTTCTGTAATATTTCGTAACTAAACATTCAAAATCTTTTCAACTATAATTATAATTTCTAGCTAATTGCTATTATTTATTACTAACCGTCTTTGACAATAAGTCAGTTTGCCGCGAGTATTGTTTGTGTGTAATTTCGATGAAATCTTTTATTCATAATTTAATATTTATGATTTCCTCAAAAAATGTTTTAAGCATCAAATTTGAAACAAACATTACAGCTCTGTTAGTTTTATAATCAACCTGTTTTGTTAGTTATGTACACGAACCTTTCAAATGGGGGTGATTTAACATGTTATCAAAATTTCATTAGAGACTTATATATATCTTTGGGTAATTTATTCTAAATTGCAAGCTGTTTTTTTTACAGTAATATAATTTCCTTTTCTGATTCCTCACATACATTGAAAAGATAATAAAGCAGAATCTTTTTTCTTTAACTAAAAAATTGTTTAAATTCAGGAGAAATTAGCAAGTTTGATAATTTTTAAAAATTAAAGTAGTGTAAAAAATAGTTTTATGAAATAATATTTTATATAATTATCGCGGAAAAAGGCTTAAAGCTCGGTTAGCTTTAAATGCTTAAAACTTAATTGAAATTTCAAACAATTGCCTCTAGGTGCTCATTTCTATCCAACGAAGTATACTTATCCTTGAGCGCCAGAACACACACACACACACACACACACACACACACACACACACACACACACACACTTCATTATTATTACAGATCATTGCAATTTAATACATTACAAATCATAGAATTTGGCGGGATTTTGCTTAGTTGGATGAGAATATGTCAAACAAATTGTCATTATTTCAAGATAAGGATAATTTATGATGTTAATTATTGATAACCCAAAACACTGCTGATTTATATTGTTTATCAATATTGTTTAAGGTAATGCATGTATTTACTTTATCTCCCCTTTTTTGACGGCATATTATTTGTTAGAACTTGGAATGTTCGGAGTTGCCAAGACCTCAATAAAAATTCAATTTATCTAAGAATAAGAATTAAGAAAAACTGGGTCCAAAGAAAGAGAACTATGAGAGAAAACGACAACTCATCCTCATTTCGAGGTGCCCCCCCCCCCGAGAGTTCAATAGAAGATAAGAAAAAAATTTGTTATTTCCATATTTGAATACGTTATGAACGTAATACGCGAGGATATTATATTTGAAGAATTAATTTATTTAAATGTATTGTGAACATAGGAAATCTGAGAAGGAAAAAATACTTTAAAGATGAAAAAAAATATTAAACAATGGAAAGTACATTCGGTGTAATACTGTATTTCATCCTGTTAAATAATGTTAATGAAACATGACAGAAATTAATATATCTTTACCGAAACCTCCTTTTGGATAGCATTTTCAAAAATTGTGGCAAAAACTGTAATGAAATATATTCTTTGGTTGGGACATACCCAATGAACGTATTTAACCATAGACTGTTAAAGAAATAAATTCGCTTCCTTGTATAAACTACCTCTACAATAGAATTTTCTTCTTCTACGCTGAAAGGCAATTAGATTACTTCAAACAATGTCTTATAATAGCATCTCGCCTGTACGAAAAATCACTTTCACAAATTCTTTGCAGGTTGAAACAAAACTACTGCATACGTCATCCGAACTTCATCATGAGTTGCTCTGGCAGAAACAGATAATTAGCGATCAACACTAATTACCAGAGAACTTTATGAACTTTCCATTTTTATAATTAGAGGAAGATCATTCCGAGGAAGTGGCACTTATTTTTAAAGTTTTCCCCCTTATTTATAGAAAGGAGAGAATGGAAGGCGTCCAGGAATACAGTAGGCGCATTGTTTCTTCTTTGAGGAACAAAGGTTAAATCGCTTCGAATCTTCGTGGGCGATTGATTGCAATCAGAATTGTCTGAACTCAAGTGAAAACAAGCGTAAAAGCGAATCACCCTTGTGTGAAAAACATTGTTCAGAGCGAAGCGTCACAGCGGTTGCGCCATCGTATTGTGAGACAGCGTTGGTTATCGGTCTTATCAAACGGAAAATTTAGTGAAAGAGTAAACGAATATATACTTCATTTTTGTCCAAAAAGAAGTTTATCGCTAAGTCTTGATGCGTAAAATAAGAAATGAGTTTCTCTGTAAGGCATAAAGGGGTTTCATTTTTCATACATTTCAAAAATATGAGGAATCAGACATCAAAAAGTCTGTATTGTTATATATGATTTTCATTTATTCGATGGTTTTGGCATTCTAATGTTTCATTTCATTCATTTGTATAATTATTAGATTCATGAATGCGTCATTCTTTACTTCATTTACTTTCTCGTTTTCTGACATTCTTTACTTCATTTACTCCTCATTTACTTTTTCGCTTAAGAATTCAAACAGAAAATAATAAAATAGTAAAAAAAATTAGAAATCAAGATTTTGACAAATCTTTACTTTTCAGATGGTTCTGAGTCCGAAAATTACATGGTTTTTTCTTCAAGCACGATGCTCAAACTTGACAGATGAAATTTAACATGCGGTCTTTACATTTGTTATATATTTCTATCAAATGTTGAACAAAATCACAAGAAGTATGTCTGTCTGTCCTATAGGAGGAGAACACTATAATTACAAAATGTAAGAATTCGATGGAATTTGGTACACAAAATAAAAATCTAAAATATAGATCTGTATCCAATCTGGAACAAAATCTGTCTAAAGATTCACCGTCAGTCATTATGTGTTTTCACTTGAATATAAATTCAAAAGCTCAAAAATACAATGATTTAAATAAATGAAATTTGGTATGTGATCTCATTATTAAAATTTTAATTCTGTGTCAGATTTTATATTCAATCGATCGAATAAAAGATGCCAAAAATGCCTGCTCTGTTTTCTACACTGTAATACGAAGCATAAGGTACTTATTTATGATGTGAGTCATTCTGTTAATAAAAAGCTAACCTTACAGAGGATAACATTTTTATTAGAGAATATGAGATAAAGTTTCAAGGAGACCCCTCCCCCCTACTTTATTATTGAATTTTTATTGACATAACATTACTTTATTTTTGCATTATTATTAACTTAATATTTATATAGTAGCAAATTATCTATGAGTTTTGCCATGCATGATAAGATATGTATAATAATAAAATCGTTCAAAATGTCTTATGGTTTGATTGTTGAACTTAAAGCTACAAAATTCGCCATATCGCTGCTTTTTTGGTAGCAGGTGCTCATTAGAAATAGTCTTAAATACTTTTTAATAAGAATTTTAATTAAAAATTAATTCAAAATGTTTACATATTTTCGTAATAATTCAGATAAGTACTATCGCACAAAACTTCTTTTTTACATAATTTTAAAATTCGATAAATAAACTTTTCAATGATACGAATTTTATTTCTGTAAATCTTTTCATTAATTTTATTAATTTTAAAAAATATTTTAAGCATATTTTACAGCAATGCTTTTTATTCTTTTAGTTATTATATTTATAGTTATACGTGTTTCGACGATAATTAAATATATATTTTTATCTTTTATAATTAGAAGTAAACTTGGGGAAAAATAAACAAAAGATTGATGAATCGAACTTAAAATATTATCATATCTTTCGGATCAGAGACTCACATTTTCTTATCTTTTTTTACTATCAACCATATAATATAAATATAGACAGTAAAATTATACAATTTATTCTAACTTTATGCTAATTTTGACATTTAAATTCTCATCTTAATAGGACCCTAATTTATAGTAAAATGATCTTCGTATATAATTTTAAATGAAATTGTTATCGATTCAAAAACTGATTTCGTATAACTTAAGAAAGGTGGGGATCTAATTTTTAAAAACAATTAATTTGGAATTTATTTATTTTTTATGCAATTTCTGTCAAATGTGTTAACGTTTAGATTATTATTTTTTTTTTTTAAAAATTCTCCGTTATTTTTTTTATCAAATGAAGACAATAGGCTCTGAATAAGATCAATTTATTCAAAAACTTTTTTCCCAAAGGATTTTTGAACTAGATGTTAGATTATAATGATGAAATAACTTTAAAAAACCCCAAAACGTAAATACCTCGTTAGTAGTAGTAGACTCGTAGCAGCTCAAAGTAACAGTAGAACCTGAAAAGTGAGCCATCCAACACATATTCATATCTAAACATATCCATATTTATTTTTATTAAAAAAAGGATGGCTCGCCTTAAACTAGTGGCATTTGAATGCTAAATTTTATCTAGCACAAGTAAAATTCAACATGATATGAAAATATTTGCACTTGACTATTTTGTCCTATTTTATAAACATGCAAAAGATTTTTTAAACAAATTCAGAGATTGTCCACTTCTACTCATCAATGCGTACGAGAAAAAGATTATTTATAACAATATACATTAAATGTCATAGTTTCAAAAAATGGCAATTCTATAAATAAAATCATTGTCTTTTTTTTTTTTTTTTTTTTTTTGCAATATACTTGACAACTTTTCTCACTCATCTCTTTCCCGCCCTTTTTTCTTTCTCCCCCCCTTTTGTTTTCTTTTTTTCCATGCATCTTGTCTCCAGCCATTACCTTCTTCGTATTTGCACAGATATGCTATTTTAAGACTCTCAGGCAATTTAAATTTTCCATAATACATCAAAATATTGACAAAAACATTAACTACCCATCTGTAGTGCGTATCAGTCTGGATAACCTATCATTATTTACCGCCTGTTCTATGAAAAGCTATCAACGGCTCGGTAACATTTCTCTCTCTCTCTCTTTTTTTTCCAAAAGTATAGGGTTACATTCATATGTTTAAATAATTTATTTCTGAATCGTGTTTTCTTACCTTCTTTATTCTACCTTTACATGTATGATTTTATTTTCATCGTAAACGTTACGGATAGCAATAAAATGTTGCTCTGTTAATGTTATAAGAATGTTTTAACTTTTTGATATTACAATAAATTTATTTCTTTTTATTAAGTAGATTCTATAAAGGAATACTATTTATTGAAAAAATAATTATCGAAATATATGTGTTTGTTTGTTTGTGTATGTGTGTGTGTGTGTGTGTGTGTGTGTGTGTGTGTGTGTGTGTGTGTGTATGTGTGTTACCATCGATATGGTTGATCAATTCTCTCTACAAATAATACCAATGATTGTAGGTTTGTATGTGCTTTCGAAAATATAATCGCACAAAAATGATTTTCACGTCTGCTTAAAGTTAAAAAAAAATATCTTTTCTATGATACTAATTTAATACACGTCCAAACTATTTTCAAATTTTGGCAATTTAAAAAAAAAATACTTTTTTTACCTAATTTTTAGCAGTAGATTACATTGTTGCACTAAAACTCAAACCTTTTTAATTGTTTCTTATAAAGATTTAATCGCTTGATTTTCTCCCATTTTTAAACGTTAAAGAAGGAATCCGTTCAATATCCGTACAGTTTATATGTGAAATAAGAAAATGAAATCACAATAAGTACATTTAAAAAATTCATTTACACTATGAACAAAGCTGAAATCAGATAATTAAAATAACAAAAACAACACAACTTTTTTGCCTGACAATTTAGCGGAATCATGGACATAAATATGTATCTAAATGATTTAACTGGAATAAAATTTAAACACTATGCCCGTCGAATCAGTTGATTCGTCGGGTTATTGATAACAACCGATTAAATAATCAGTTAATATAAATAATTACCAGTTATAATTAATATAAGCCTTAGTTATTATTACAACCATACCACCTCTAATGTATTCATCGTGACAGAGAGACTGATTTTGGATTTATACCGGCGAAAAATATATTATAAGGAGGGTAAATATCTTTTTTTAGCAGGGAATAATCGCCAAAAAAAAATCGCCAAGGATGACAGTATGGATTCAATAAAAATGTTAATATTTCGTAACTATTGTACGCCAATTCTATGTAAGAATATGCGAGAAAGTTTTGGGGAAACCAAACTCCCGCTAATTAATTACTTCAAATTATCCCTTTACAAATATTGCCAACGTAATAATCGAAGTAAGAAAAGAAAGTCAGTTGTTTTGAACCTATTTGTTAAGAAAAATAAATAAGACAAAATATACAAGATAAAAAAAATAAGCAAGAAATAAATAATGGGAAAACGCCTTCTAATTTCGAATTCATTATTAGTGAATAGAGTGACAACTAGCTACAAAGATGCTATCGTTTACTTTTATAAAAAGCATAAAAAATGATGGATGGTAATTGAGATGCTAGATGTTAGAAGAGCTGCACCTACTTAACACTTATTACATACTATAAAAATAACATAATTTGTCTTTCTATGACAGTTTATCTTTATTTTAAATGTGTTTTTTTTCTCATACTTATTAAATGAAATAGTTTTGTGGATATTTTTTTTGTTGTGAAAAGGAATAAATTATTTCGGGTTAATGAAAATGCACTTAGATATTAGAACATATTCAAAATTACATCTATGATTGTGATATCACGTGAAAGACGCCGTTCCAATTTTTTTAGGAAATTAATTTTAAAATGATGAAGTGTATAAGATTATATAAAATATGTAAATTGAGACAAGATGAAAAAAAAATAATTCAAAATGACAGATCGTTCCAATAAGATGTACAAAATTCTACCCGCATTTACTTTCTGAGTAGTAGATGCTAAGCAAGAATTAAAAATTAAACGAACTTTTGCGTTTTCTCTGAATAATTTAAAAACCTATTATAGCAGGAATATAAATTGCTTCATTATTTTAAAGTTAAAATAAGTATATAAGCTCTTAAGTAATAGCAATCCATACAATTTGTTTCTTTAATTTTAATAAATTTTAAAAATTGCTTTCAACATATTTTAAAACAATACTTTTTCCTTATTTTATTATATTGTGCTTATTCTCATGCAAGTCGCGATGATGTTTGTAAAAATGATTGCGATGGTAGTGGTCTCCTTAAAACTTTCTCGCATGCTCGCTAATAAAGATATGTACTATCCTGGAGAACTACTTTCATGGCTTTGGCGTACAATAGTCCCGAAATATTAAATATTGGCGTGAATTTAGCATTTTTACTGAATCTATCGAGTGATCCTTTTAAATATGGTTTTTCCTAGCCGAATGAAACAAAATTAAACACAGAACTATACTTGTAGTCACAAAATCAAGTACCAGATTCTATATATTTAAGTCATAGCATTTTTGAGTTATCCTGTTTACGAGTTTCTGAAAATACGACATGTACCCCTTGTTGGATTTAGCTCAAATTTCTAAAGGTGTCTAAAAATAGATTTTAATTCTGCCTACCGAATTTTATATGTCCAGATCTCTTCGTTTTGTACTATTTCATGTTAACTTAAATTCGAACAGCCGGACAGATATACTTTCACTGAAGTGAATTTGCACAAAATTTGACAGAAATCCGCAAAGTCGGTATAAAGACCGTATACCAAATTTCATTCGTCGATTTCCAAGTGTTTTTGAGTTATCTTTATCACAAATAGACAGACATTTTGCAAACATGTGTTTTTTGAACTCAGGAAGATATAAAGCATGAAGATTCGTCAAAATCACGTATTCGAATTTTTTGATAATTACTATAATTTCTCTACATTACGTATACGAGAAAGTAATAAAGACAGATGAAACAAGCTTAAAATATCATGCCATGTTGAAATGGTCTAGATGTTCTTATCTCTGAAAAGTTTTATAGGAAATAATCGTTCTATTCCATGAAATGTAATTCGAATTAGTTTTTTCACATCAGATGATACTCTATATTTGGTTTTAAAAAATGTAAATAATTTGTAAAATTTTTAATTTAACTTTATTAACAAGCTTTTATTTAACTATCACTTTTCATTATTTTTGTTATTGCATTTATTCTGACGCACGTTTCAATGATTTTTCTAAAAATAAAGACAGATGAATCCAGATTAAAACATTACCATGCCAAGACGATTCAGCATTATGTTAAAACGTATTTACAAACAAATGAAAAACTTTATTTGATATTTAATCTTTACGCGGGTACATTCCCGAATAAATTTTACTTTTAAATTTTAACACTCTAATGAAAATGTACACTTATGTTTTATAATATTATTTTCGAGAATTTCTTTTTCACTATTTTGCAGTTTTCTAATTTAAACAGATCTTCTTGCAATACGAATCAAAAGATATTGTAAAGTATCATTATGCAGGTTAATAGCATTCGTTTTTAGCAAACGATTTTTTTTCTGTTGTTGTTTCGAATATGAGATCATTAAATTTGTTTTTAATATCAGTAAACATAATTTAACACCAAAAATAAAGATTATAATTTTGTTACCGAATAATTTAATCATGATGCATTCTTTAGCAAAAAAAAAAAAAAAAAAAAAACCCTGAATATTTAAGTATAATTTTTGGATTACCTCAAATTATTTACTCATTTAAGGCCTTTGATTACTTGGTTTACAAAACGTTTTTAACTAACGTGGCGTTTTGAAGAAAAACGACTATTTGGGATTTTTCCGTAATTTTTAAAATCTTCTCACGAATGAAGAAGTGAAGGTGATTTATTTTATTTCTATATTCCATAAAATTTCCATTTTGAAACATTAAAAAAAGAATATATCTCTAAAAGATTTCAAATTATGGTGCAGCATCCACCATTTCTAATAAATTTTGAGCTTTAATCTACTTTTATTTGACAGAATATTGTTTTAGAAACTAAACTGAAGACAAACGTCTTCTTCATCTTAGCTCGAGGGTAAAGGTCCTGACAATTCGAAGTTTATAAAAATAGAAACGCGAAATTAAGGCAAAGCAAGTGACCCTCCTTTAATACTTCAGGTCATTGCTATTTGTGCAAATGACAAATTTTGCAACTATGGCGAAATTAAAGTGTTTTTCCACTATACAGAGGCACCTGTTGGGTGTGACACCTTGACCTGTTTTTGAAGTATTCTATGAGTTCTGGAAATCCGGTGCCTCTTATTATGGCTTAATTATCATCACCGATACCTCCTTTTTAAAGGAGGGAAAGTTTTTCGAAGAAAGGAAAATGTTCCATCTTTAGATGGATAAATGGGGCTCCTTTCAAACTGTCCACCACCAAAGAACGAAAGTTTCTGAAGATATTTTATTAGCCTCAAGAAAAGGAAATGTTTGTGAAGTTTTTTTAATAAAATCTTTCGTTTCAGAATGTTTTTACCAATTTCTTCTTAAACAACAACTAATATTAAAAAAAGTTCACTCTAAAATGTAAACATTGGACTAATAACTAAGCTCTAAATTTATGGACAGCAAATTAGGAGACCAGTGGGATTGGTCTCTCCGAAATTTTCCTGCATACACTCTAACAATGGTATTATCCCAGAAAACGTCTTGCATGGGACTGGTGCAAGAGTTATGAAATATTAATCTTTGGCGTGAATTTAGCCTTTTTATTGAATCTATCGTATCATCCTTGGCGTATTTTCTGGCGATTTATCCCTGGCATGCGGTTAATAGAATCCAAAAATCGGATTTGTGTTTTAGACAAATTTTTCAATACCGATTGAAACAAATATGTTACACAGAGTTATAGTTATAACCACAAAATCACATACCAAATTTCATATATTTAAGTCATTGCGTTTTTGAGTTAGCGCATTTACGTGTTTTTGAAAATACGGACCGACAGACGGTCACTTTTTGCTGGATGTAGCTCAAAATTTGACAGATATCTACATTATGAATGTTTAATTTGTATACCGAATTTTATCTAACTCTCTTCGATTTGTGTTATCGTATTCATTTGAACGGCTTTTGTTTAAAATTCAATAGAAATCTACAATTTTTTTTAGAAAGATCGTATACTAAAGTTCATCCATCTAGCTTAAAGCATTTATGAATTATCTTTGTTACAGATACATAAACAGATAGGTAGACATAATGCAAGAAATATATTTTTCGAACTAAGGTAGGCCTAACACGTGGAGATTCGTCAAAATATCGAGTTTGAAGTTTTAAATGATTAAAATACTTTCTCTATACTCTGTACATATACGAACAAATAAAAGCATATTTTAATAGAAATGGTAGTTTGTTTCGAGGAAAATTGTTATTATTCTATAAATGTTTTCATTCTAATATTTCGCACCTATTCGCAAGCTTAATGTCTCTGACTAAGCAGAAAATAATAGTAATATTAATGATTATTACCGAAGTTGGCCAAGATTGAATAAAAATAGTTCCGTATTTATCGGCAAATAACTGCTCGGTAATAATTTATCAGTAAATAATAACTGTATTTAAATGTAAATAATTGCTTGCAATCATGAAATTCTATCAAACCAAAATCAAACAGAAATTCTATTAAAGTACCTATAGATTCCATAAGGAAATTTTTGAAAATTGTACAACTTTTTTTTTTTAATTTTGCCTTTAGAGCAGAATCTTGTTAAATTTCAATTAACTCCAATGACAATTGATTATTTATCAAGATACTAAATTACAAGAGAGAGAGAGAGAGAGAGAGAGAGTATTTGTCTCCCACAGATTTAAAATCTACAAAACGTTTTTCAATTTTTAAAAAAATTCTCAGCATTTATTTTTGAATTAAAAAAGTTTTTGGTTTTTATTCCTTAAGCCTTTAAAGGGCCATTTTTTTTTCTAATCATATTATGTTAAAATATTTTTAGGCTTAAAATTAGAATAAGAAAAGGGATTCATTTACCTTATTAGATACATTTAATTTGATTCATTAATTAATTTGGTTAATTAATAATTAAGTATCAAATCAAGACACATCATTTTGTGTGAAATAAAGAACTGAAGCATCTAAGTTTCTGTCTTTCTAAAAAAATTTGTCAGAACTTATGCCAACCTACATAATTTCATACAAACATTGATAAATTTGGTGGGAAGCATACTTCCCACGGCCCTAGAAAGGGTTAAGCTGCGGGAAAATTGCTAAAGTAACGATAATTCGAAAAATTATAATTTGGAAGTTCAAAGTATTCAGTTTGTTGTAAAGTGTATAATAAGGTCCAAATCAGTTACCAATAAACTATTCGTTTCAGAATATTTTTAGGCTGTCTTATTTATAAATTACGTGATACGTGATTCGACGATCGTTCACAAAAAAAAAAAAAAAAATGCAAAGGAAAGAAACTGATATTATATAATAAAAAATACTATATAAAATGGAGAGGTAGAATTCTAATATTACATAACATGGAAAAGCATGCAGATAATCTTTCTACAAATAACATCACTGCGTCTCATATTTGAATGTAATGGCTGATGCAATCAAATCTCATCTTGATTCAATATTTTGGATTGAAGGTTAAAAATAGTTTTTTTTAAAAAAATTAGCATGTGTTTGAAATTAAAAAACGATCTGTATCCGTTTGTATTAAAAATGTTTTTATTTCTCGTATACGGAGTATAGAGAAAGTATAATAATCGTCAAAAAATTCAAACTAGAAGAGTTTTATGAATTTTTACATTTTAGACCTCGCTGAGTTCGAATTGGTTCCAATTTTGGAAAATATCTGTCTCTCTATGACAAAGATAACTCAAAAACGCTTTCATATAGATGGATGAAATTTGGTATACGGACTTTATACCAAATGTGTAGATTTCTATCAAATTTTGAGCAAAATCCGCTCAGAGGAAGTCCACCAGTCCGGCTGTTCGAATAACATTTAACTGGCAGATAAAATTGGTACACATAATTAACATCTATAATCTAGACACCTTTTAATTTTTGAGTCAAATTCAACAAGTGATTGACGGTCTGTCGGTCTGTACTTTCAGAAACATATAAACGTTATAATTAAAAAACGCAATGACTTAAATATGTCAAATTTTGTATGTGATTTTGTGACTAGAATTGCAGTTTTAGGTCTGAAACACAAATTCGATTTTCAGATACTATAAACTGCATGTCAGAAATCAATCGCCAAAAAACTCGCCAAGGATTTCATTATCGATTCAGTAAATACGCTAAACTCACATTAAAGGTTAATATTTCGTAACTATTGCACGCCAATGCCATGTAAGGTGCTTTCTGGGATCACGCCTTTATTAAAGAATATGCGTGAGAGTTTTCAGGAGACCACTCTTGCTGGTTTAATATTGAATAAAAGAGAGCATTAATATGTCATATATATTAAATTGATAATCATCTTTAATTCTGCCCATTGTTATTTTTATAGTTGCTGGAGTGGGACGGTGTTAAATTAACTGTAGGGTGCTTGCTTTCTATCATCAACGAGTTAAAAGTGACTGTCTTAGTGCAATAAAAACATTTATTTTTTTTCATAGAAAGGGGAGAATATTTGTAAAACAAAATACACTTAATTAAATAGTATTTATATATTATACAATATAATATTTTTGTTCCTTCAAGCAAAGAATATTTCTAAAGTAACTTGAGGTGCATTAAATAGTGTTTTATACACCATGTAATAAAAATATTTATTTTTATTCATAGTGGAAAGAATATTTGTAATAAAATGAGGGGAATTAAATAGTATTGTAGCACCTCTTTTTCCCCTTGAGAAGAGAGCGCCCCCTTGTGGCGTTTTACAGAAGACAAGCAGTTGAACGGGAGACCTTCATCCTGAGGTCGACTTTTTTTCTCTATGCGCAACCCTTGCGCTAACGCCGAATGCTTTCGACTGGAAACGGTGGAATCCCACCACCATACTGTTTTCTTTTACCTAATTTTCTAAGTGTATGTAGTAGATAAGTGTTTGTGAATTTTATAGTATAGCTGTGTTTGTGAAGATTAAAAATATTGTATTTAAAACAGGGCAGTTCTTTAGAAAACCACAACACACCACTATAGTATTTTATATATTATGAAATCAAAATATTTATTTTTACAAAAGTGACCACCAAAAGGGCTATTACTTTTCCGAATTTTAATGAAATACTGCTTGTTTTATCCATTTCGAAGCGTAATATTTTAGAAAGAGATATTTTTTAAATAATGACTATAACTATTTCTTAAAAAAACTTAATTAAATATTTTAAGAATACATAAAAACATTTTTTTTTTTGAAAAATCAATAATTGAAAGGAAAAAAAAAGTTATATCACAAATATCTTCGCACGCTTTAAAGAAGTCTGTACATATTAATAAATATCGTGATATCTCGTACAATTACCACTTAAGAGGATATCGTGTAGCATGTACAATACATTTGGGCATCGAATGCACTAGTTTCTTCTTCTTCTTATTATTATTATTATTTCTACATCAATCTTCCTTTTTTCTTCCACTATTACTGTTTTTTAGGTCGCTTTTCGTATTGACGTAGTTTTTTCGTCCTCTAATATCCAATTATCTCCAAATATTCTTTATCTGGTTGACACCAGCGATGAAAGTAGTGTTTCCAGATTTTGTGGACAATTATAGAGACACCAGAGACAAATGTTGAAAGCAATGTGCTTCGGATCATTATTCGGATAAAAACAATGTTATTTCCAATATCCAAACTTTTGACTGATAATTGAAATTAAATTACTTAAAATAAAGAGCATGTTTCATCATTCCACCAATAAATATTAAGATTACAATTTTAAGCTGAGGTATTTTCCCCGTACATTTTGAAAGTTTTCGAGCACCTTTGGAAGCCACTGTATAATATAAAGAATCATCATAAAATATAATGGGTCTATTTATATAGTATTTTATATATTATGCAATGAACGAAATCAATAAGATAAATTTGGATAAGAGAATGGATAAGAAATAATGGAAAAGAGAAATTTCTGTTATTTAATACAGTAATGAAATATTAATAATTTTTAAATGCTCATGAAAACAAATTCATATTATAAAAAAAATAGCTAAAAATTGAAAATTATAGCTAACTATTTATGCTAGCTTGAAATCTTTAAGAGTGAAGATTATGGCCATTCCATTTTGTACATCTTGAATTCTACAAATTTTAATATTTAATTACCAAAATATGTAAAATCTTCAATTTTAAAATTTATTATAACATCTATGGATGTTGAGATATTGCCTATAAGAACCATAATTTGTATATAAACCTAAGAAATTTTTAAGTTCTTTTTTAATTAGTCACCTTTAGAGAACCAGTTGGTTCGACTGGAATGTTGAATGTATTTAATTCTAACTAATTCGTTTAGATATATTTCTATGTCCATGATTCTGCCAAATTGTCAAACATTAAAACTGTGTTGTTTTAATTGTCCGATATATTCCTTCTTCATTGTGTGCTTGAGCCTTTTTAATGGGGACCATTCCATGACATCGCTGGGCTATAAAAACATAAATGTCCTGTTAATCTATTAAATTTGATGGTATTTCATTATTTTATCGTCTAATAAGCTGCACAGAAATTGAACATAATCCTTTTTCTTTTTTAGTTTCCAGCAATGAAAGAAAACTATGAGATTAAATAATTGATAAAAGCAATGTAAACGGTTTGAATTTCAGAGCAATAATATAATCTATTGCTGAAAATTAGACAAAAATTTCTTTTAAAAAAATTGCCAACACCCGAAAAAACTTTGCACGATTATTAAATAGACATCATTTCAAGTTTTTTTTTAAAATTTGAAATGGTCTAAAATTTATTCCTATGAAATAACATTTTCGTAAGTTATCGCTGAGGACTACAAAATTCATTGAATTTTTAATTAATTAAAATTTTTATAAAAACTTTATAAAATTTTATAACTATATAAAAATTATTTCGAGTATCAACACACACACACACACACACACACACACACACACACACACACACACACACACACACACACACACACACACACACACACACACACACACACACACACACACTTTTATTTAACACTTCTGATTTCTTTAATCTAATCATTTTGAGGAAACAAAAGTCATGTTGGATCATATTACACAAAATGATTTCTGGAAACGTCTTCTGTCTTTAACTAATTGAAAGTAAATTTAAATTATTTTTTACTAGATAATAACAGCTTGCGATATCTCTAGAGAAAAAGCAATATGTTCATCAATAAGTTCGAAAATAGGATTTCGTTATTAATGGCTTATGAAAAGCTGAAGAATTTTTCTGGTAAATACTTTAAAATGAAAAACATGTCCCACATTCTTAACAAAAAGAAATCTGAATATTCACGAAAAAGCCAGCTGCATTTTATCTCTCTTTCTTTTTTCATTATTATTTTCTCTTGAGCCGAAACTTACTGTCATGCCGACGGTACACAAACCCTTAAGTAGGTTAACCTTTTAACACACATACTAGAAAAGTAATCATTTAGGTATACTTCGCTAAGGATTCTTCTTCGAACTTTTACCTTTTTGAATTGTTAGCAGTTAAAGGAGAGAAAAAATAAATAAATAAAAAACCGAAAGGAAGCCAGTGTTACCTCTCTAGGTCCAGTGTTTTTAAACATTCCTATCGTTCTTATTGAAGAAGAAAAATAAACAGCTGAAAGAAGAGAAATTTTACTTTAAAATCAAAAATATTTGTTTAAAAATATAGATATTTAATGAATAAATTCAAAATAACGAATTATAGAGGCATTTCACTTCATTTTAGATAAACAAAATTTCATAAACTGAGGAAGTGGGGAAAAGTAGATCAAGTTTATCTCTTCCAGTAACTAATCACTGGGACAGCATTCAGTATCTCGTTTCGGAATGTAGTAACCTGTTTTTGATTTCAAACAAAACGGAATTTTACTTTACAGTACTTTTCTTTCAACTGAAATTATCAGAATTCCTGAACTTCTGAGACAGAACGCTTCTTAAGGAAAAGGAATAGGGTTGCTTTTGTTGTTTATAATTACAGCCAGTCACCCCTTTACCATAGAACTAAACCGTATAAACAGGAATTATTGTGAATGTTCCTTTTCCTTCAGAAAACAGCGGCCAACAAAAGTTCAAAGAATCTCCAAACTGTTGGTAAAAAGCTAAAAATCTTCTTCATCATTTCTTTTAATATTTTTAAAGTTCCAGGATATCGTAATATTGTATTAAAATTATAATTATTCGTAATGAGTCTTCCTCTAATTTCTATGAGTTCGGCACATTCAGTGTAGTAGCACAGCACACGCACACGCACACGCACACGCACACGCACACACACACACACACACACACACACACACACACACACACACACACACACACACACACACACACACACACACACACACACACACACACACACACACACACACACACACACAGAGCTTATTTTCCCACATATGCAAGCGTTGTCTTGCATCCTTCTGAATATGTAGAATTCAAGATGTCTTCCATGCCCCAATATAATTAGGAATAGGGTTGTTGCCAATTTTTAAAAAATATATATACGTAGTTTTAAAAACAATGAAATTCGAAATAATGGCCTAATTATCTATTTAATAATATGAAAAATAAGGAAGAAAGCTATAAATAATGCATTTTAATATTGATTATATTCTTTTTCTCTTTATTCTGTTACATAAATTGCTCATATTAGGACAAACATATTATTTTCATAATAATATTTGGAAAAAAGAATTCCCAGTAGCTCATTTTGTAAAAAATCAAATGTAGCTTTTTTTTCCTCATTATTTGTTGCCTTTGGGGACTAGTATGTTTCGACGTTAGTAGTGGCTAAGCTTCATTTAAATTGAATCTCTAATCCATAATGTAATATTCGCGGTTCTCTTAATATTTTATTTTTAAACGCCAAATTGTGATCAACATTTAAGGCAAATTATTAATGTAGTCCTGCTCTCGTCCTATTCATTTCGTTTCAAGAACGTCCATAATGAGTTAAGTTACATTTAATGAATGTACAGTATGCATTTCATGTAACAACGTTTCATCGCACATTTTCAACATCGAATTCACATTCTTATTCCTCATACAAAAGAGGCATTTAATACAGCATGGAAATGATGCGGTCTATTTTATATCCAAAATGTGTTAGATGAATTTAAATATGTCAATATAAATTAAAGATAAGCAACTATAATTATTTAGCCTGTAATATAATTCCTATAGGGATTTCTTATAGGGCTATTATCCTCTAATCAAAATTTCGATAAATTAATTCTAAAGTACAAGTTCTTATCTACTAAAGTATATATTTGTGTCAAATTTAATAACTCTAATTTGAACGCTTTTCACATTATTATTAGTACAGATAAATCATTTATTGATATGTAAAAAATTATCGAAGACATTTAACCCAGGATACTTTTTCAATCTTAAACGAAGGGACGAAAGTGCGAGACTGACCAATCCAAGAAATTCGACCCTTTTTATCTTTACTAACCTCTATCTCTACCACTATTAATTTAAAAAAAAACCTTTACCATATTATATATATATATATATATATATATATTTAATATACGTTTATTGTGTATTTATAATTAAAGATAATATTTTCTTAAGATAAGATGTCATTCATCAAAACTGGTTAACATGACTAACTTAACGCTTTTTATTTAATGGGCTGACAATTATTCACTGCTAGTGGCTAGTGTTGAATTAATAGTACTTTTAAACATCATCATTAATATTAATTGTCGAAAATGACAAAATAATAAACGCTGATGTGTATGCCATTTAACCACTTGTATAATGGTCATATAGTTGATCTTCGGAGTCAGTTAATGCTAAATTAAATTAATGATACTTTTAGACATTGTCATTAATTTTAATAATCGTAAATGATAAATTAGCAATTGCTCATAATGCAATTTTCGACGAACGCTCTTTAATGCAATGCTTAGTTTATAAGAGAGTCCTGCCGACAAAATAATGAAATTTAAACTGTTCAATTTTAAAAATTGCTCTACAAGAAAAAATGGTACGTCACTACTGTCTTGCTTTTGTGACAGAAAAAAAAAATCTTGCACTTCCTGGCGCAGATTTTGTTCGCATAAACATACCTTCTTATAATAATTATAAATATATGTGTATGTCTGAGTATCTATGTGCTCCTGTGTAGTTATTTACTTGTCTGATCGTTTAACCAAGAGCTGCCAAATTTGACTTATATATGTATATTTTGGATGTGGATATGTGTACTTCGAAATAATTTTTTTCAGAGTTTGATTATAACGCTAATTAATTAAAAACAAACGAAATCTTGCCGTTTTTCTGCCGCCATTTCCGAAAGTGATGCTCAAAATTGATTTTGAGCTTTAATTTTTTGCTATTAATTTCAATGCTATTAATTTGTTGCCATGTAATTTTTTTCTATTTTGAATCAAACAAGTAATATATAAAAAAATTTTAAGTCAATTCCTACTTAAGTCAACAAAAAAAAATATTTTAGTTACTTTTTATTAAATAATTATAATTAATATGAATATGTATATAGATATGACAGAATTACAATATTAAGTGGCAGAATAGAATTTGGCGACCATTTGGCGACATGGCGACGGATTTGGTGACTTTGGCGACCAAATAGAAATTACTGGACAAATTTAATTAAGTAATTAATATTTGAAGAAAAAACTGTATTAGATTTCAGTTCAAAGTTTGCTTTTAATAAAATTTTTGAAATTACTATTAAGGTTTAGCTCCAGAATGAAACAATGGAGAAAAAGTTCTAAAGTGTGCCCTTTTTTTAAACACCTTTTTACTTTTTCCTGTAATATAATTGGATGTATAAAGATACTGACAGAAAATTAGGGAAGTGATTAGTACAATAAACAGAACAGTTCTAAAATAAGCTATATGTCTATCAAATTTTGATGTTTAAATATATTTTGCTGCTGAAACTAATAAAATTAAATTACACAAAGTATTTTATTGAAATTTTTAAGAACCATTAATTCCGGCGAACCAACTCATCGCCAAAGACGGCAAGAAATAAAGGAAAAATGTGTATGTGTTGGCCAACCAAGACCAAGAGCTATTAAATTTGATATAATATACGTTGGAAGGTAGGAATGTGCACCTAAGAGACAGTTTCTTGGAAATTTAGTTAAAATTTCAATGAATTAAATATTAAGCCAGATTTTGGAGCTTTTCCACGATAACTTCCATGAAAATATTCTTACATAAAAATTATTTTTAAATCGTTTCAAAATTAAATATATATATATATATCTTTTTAATAAAACCAATTTTTTTTTAAAAAAATTTGATAATTTTTTGAAATTGATTTTTGTAAAATTTGTTAACAATATATTTCATTGATGCAGTGTTCCTCAAACAATTTTCATTCAGTTATTTAATCACGTGCTTTTCTTCCATTGATAAAGCAAATAAAAAAGATTCTGCTTAATATCAGTTTAATTTTTTTTAAAATCTGTTTATTTTGCCTCATTTTCAAAAATAGATTATATTGTTTGCCTGAAACTCAAATCATTTCCATTGTTTCGTGAAATATTTAATCGATTGACTTTTCTTCCTTTGTTGAAAAGTAATTAGGAAAGATTCTGTTTGGTATCTGTGTAGTTTACAAGACAAGTAACAAAGTGAAGTTACAGTGTCTTGAAATTTAAAAGAATAGATGAATCGCACGTTTATGTTTTTTAATAGTTTTTTGATGATGTGAGATTGATTATCATCATAAAGTTTCATGTTCGCAATGAAGAGAACATATGTATGAGAATTAAAACAATACACCTTTAAACTTTGAAAATTCGACAAAATCATAGACATGAAGTTATATCTAAATTATTAAATATTACCGATATCCCCAGCTTAATAACTGGTCACCAAAGGCAACTATTTTATGATAAATTTTGGAATTAGAATTAAGCGGTTTATTAATAAGGCCCATTTGATAAGAAGTCTAATTTAATCTTCTGTAGTTATTCGTCCTTAACTTTTTATTAGCATTTTACATTTATTTATCTATACTTATAATAAAGCTCAATGTGTGTGTGTGTGTGTGTGTGTGTGTGTGTGTGTGTGTTGGCGCTCTACAGGCCAGACCGTTTGACATACAGCTACCAAATTTGGTACATGTATACCTTGGAGGTTGGGAATGTGCACCTGGGGTTTCTTTTTTCGAATTTTTAATTAGAATTTTAATTATTAATTAAAAACTAATTTTCCCGCCAAAAAAAATCATCCATTTTCCCCACCGCCAACTTTTCCGCCAAAAAAATCTTCCATTATCTCCAGCGCCAAACGAGAAAGGCTTCAGTTTTTTTTTTCTCCCAACAGTAATGAGGCTAGGGTTAAAATTTTTCGGCGGATTATTTCAATCGGTTCTGTTTATTTTCTTAATGTTTGATGCATTTAAAATTAAACATTGTTAATGAATCAATCTTTCAGATTCATTCTGAAGTACTTTTGAATTAAAATAAAACAGAATAAAGGAAATTAAAAATTTCTAATCCGTATAGCGTTACCCCAACTGGCGTAGAAAAAATCACGTATTTGCGTTACGTAACCGGCGAAGAAAATTCACGCATGCGCATTCTGTTCTGATTGTTGCCATGACAACGTTGGATGATTTAAATTATTTTTGGGTTAGTTGCATGCTTTTGTAAGTAAATTGTATTTATGTTAGTTATATATTTTTTGTATATGCTTATAGTTTTAAGTACATCGTTTTTTAAGTAGTTTTTTTAAAACCTGTTTTCAACCGTTTATTTTAAACGATTCGTTTTATTTTCTTAGTATTTGATGCATTTAAATTTAAACATTGTTAATGAATCGATCTGCTCATAATGAATCTAAGAAAATTTTGTTGACCAACTCTTGAGATATTACATAAATTTAAAAAGATATTCTTTAGTGCCCATAAAGTTTAAACGCTGAGTGACTCTATTTTCAGTAATCAGATTATAAAAAAATGCTTTGTTTCAGTAAAAAATATTATTATATTAATTAAAGATAAATTCTTTCCACTTTAATTTAAAACATAAATTCTACGGGTGCTAACAGAAAATGAGAGAGATACATATTACGTTATGACTGAAGGCCTTTATAATATTATGAATGAATTATATGATAATCAAAATTTGAAGTTTTAAAATATTTTGATGAAGAAGCTATTAAAGTAGAAATTGCATAAAATATTTAATTATTAAAATTTTAACGAACATTAAGATTGGCGAACCGGCTGGTCGCCAAAGGCGGCTAGTTTAAAATAAATGGTAGGGAAAACGTTAACTTTTTTATTGTAATTCTTACTTTTATTCCTCTAGTTATGCGGGATTTTTTTTTCATGATATTTTCCTCTAAATATACTAAAGATGCTAAAACCGCAAAATCCTGTTTATTCTTTTGAATATGCAGATTCTATCTGCATAAAATGCATATCAATTATATTACTTTTCGGAAAAGGAAAAAGTCGAGAATCACTGACCTTACGGACAAATGATGCTCGAATTCATTCTTCGATTAGCTCAAACACAAAATGCTAGATTTTTCGATCGCCTTCAGGGAACATGTGCCATCGTCGGAATGCGTCCCTCTCTTTAATAACCTCTCTCCAAATCATTACTTAGAAGCCAGTTATTCATGTTCAAGGTTGCGTCGGCTTTTTAATTTTCGGCAGTTTTAAGGTCAACTGTCATTACTTCGAATGGGTACGAATGTGAGAAGGAGGACGGAAAGACGGAATTGGAACGACCGGTGAGAATGGCAATTCCTTTTCTGCGCTCTTCAGATGCTGTATAGTGAGAATGACATGTTTTAATGGAAAAAAAGTAATGACAATAGAAACAAGTCCAAGGCCGAATGTTGTTGTTTTAACTGTTGTTATTTTCATACGAGAAATGGGGTTTTAAATCATTTTTACTCCCAGAGATTTCGAAGAATTATCATCATAATATGAAGTAACTTTTATTTTAACACTAGCCCTCCTTGGCCGACAAGTTAGTTTGCTAGGAATGCTAAAAATGTCAATTAAATATTTCCCCCAATTTTCTTTTAATGGCTACCTCAGAAAAATATTTTTAAACAAATTTCCCTAGGCTATTTTAAAAACATACATCATTTTTTTATTGTGTTATGCATTGCTCTAGTTTTCTCTCTATATCATTTATAAATCTAAAAATATAAAAAAAAGAGCATCAGTACTTAAAAATGGGCTTATTTTTATAAAAAAAATTCACCATTTCTTGATTCTAAAGTTAAGTCTTAATTGTAAGTGCAACAAAATTTTATTAAAAATTTACCTTATAATGAAACTTATTCAATATGGAAAAATAAATTGAATATTCATATTTTAATCAATAATAAAGAAAAAAATCTTGGAAAAAATATTTATAATCGCAATGAATATGATATGAATTTCATTTCAACAATAAAATATACTGCTGCGAAATTTGCTTAAAATTATTTTTTAAAAGTTAATTAGAAATTTGAAAAATTATACGGCAAAAGAAATTCATATTAACTGAAAAGATAATTTGCTGAATTTTAAGATGATATAAAAATCAGATTCGTGCTGTAATATTTTCGGAGGTTATCGCGTAAAAACGTCAAAATAACTCTTATTTTTTCAATTATTTTTTTTTAATTGCGCTTGAAGGTGCGCAATTTCATCCTTCAAAGTTTCTTTTGCCAAGCATTGTAGCTCTAAGTAAATTTTTTGGCTTGAAAATCGCCTGACACACATATGCTAATTTTCCGTTATTATTAGCAGAGATTTTGAGTCCTTGAGGCATTGTTTATCCTAGAGCTATATTCATGGTATTTCTAAAATAACTGATCAAACTTTAAGATAAAAATAAATAATTTTTGAAAAAAAAAAAAATTAGGGTTGGAAATGTAACAGGGGCGGGGGGGGGGGGTGCATAGGGGATTCCTTGTCAGTGAATTAAGTAAAAGAAATGGGTACACCAAAGAAAGTATGCAGTATAAGTTCAGTGGAAAATATTACAAAGGCATCAAAAATCAACTGCATGAATAACAACACTTGAAGAGCGTATCTTTGGACATCTTGTGAATTTACTTTAAAGACTCCGAAGGTTTGTTGTTAATAAAATGATCTACCTACCAATATCCCATCTGACATGATTTTTTAATGTTATTACTGATAAAGGGACCTTTATAATCTCTCACCCTCTCTCTGAATACGATACCATGTGCTATCAAAGGAGAATTTTTTTTAATGTCTGATCTGCCCTTATAGTTTGGAATCATGATTTTCGAATTATTTTGTACAATGATGGATATTTTATTAATTAAGAATTAATAGAAATTAAATTTATTAATTAAGAATTAATAGAAATTAATTTCTGGGAGTGCATATTGTCGCCTCTATGAAAGAAAAGAATTTCATTAATTTAAAATTTACCATTTGTTAAAAGATTAAAGAATACGTAATATGAGTTAATTTCTCCCATTTAAAATTTATCAGAAACTAATATAATTTTTATCAAGTTATAAAAATTACAAACTAAAGAGGATTTTAAAAAAGTAATAAAAATATCATCAGAACAAAAATTCCTACTTATCAAAATCTGTAAAATTTAGCATCATTGAAAAATTGATAAAAAAATTATTTAATGATTGGAAGAAAAGTCGTAATTTGAACAACCGTTTCCTGAAAATTTTCTTACATATTCTCTACTAAAGATCTTATACTCCTCTCTGTGCATAAAATTGTGGACCTTCTTTAAGGTCACGAATACCTTGCATGGCAGTTGCTAACAATAGATACGAAATTGTCATCTTTGGCATTAAATTAGCATTTTCACTGAATCTATAATGTGGCCTTTAGTGATTTTTTTCGGTAAAATTATTTTTATTAAGGTAAGTTTGGAAAGATGATTTGGAAAATATGTTCCAAAAACTCGCTATTCATAGAATAGATTTCTCAAAAAGATAATATTTTCAACTTGAAAAATTTCAGATAAGCCAAATTATCACACAAAATTATGGTAGAAGAAAATATTGTTACGAAATTTCAGGGTTCGTTTGGATTGTGGAAGTGATATGGTGTGGAGAACGCTCAATCAGCAGCCGGCAGTAGAAAAAAAACAACGACGTTTATTTACACGAAGACAGGACAGCACAAAGACGATAACTATGTACAGCAGAGACGAACACGGTAGACGACAGTAGCACACTTCAGCAGACAGCAGCACACGAAGCGGATAGACAGAATCAAGCAGGAGAGGGGCTCCTGGGAGCTTCGCTCTACCGTCTCTCCAACGGCTGACCTTCTCGCTTTAGCAGCCGACTCGCTACTTCTCACACGACTTCCCTTACACCACTTTTTTTTCGCAATTGATGGTTGGGTTGACGGGGCGCCTAGCCCCGGCAGGGGCTTATCCTCGGTAAGAAGAAACTTCACAGTGCTTTGCTGTCTATACTTTGTCGTGGCCGTCTTCGACAAGATTTTTCAGAGTGCCCGTCTTTTATAGTTCCGGGAGGCGGGGCTAGAATCTTCAGACCAATCAGGACGTCTCTGGGTGTATCTCAGTTCCTACTGGATGGATCGTGAAACTTCTCGAACTTTCTGTTCCATTTTGTCTCCAAAGTCGCCAAACTCATCGCCAAGTTTCCAAATGATCGCCAAGTTTGTCGCCAAGCTCTGAGGTCATTGACGCGGCACCCGCTCAGCATGCACAGGACAGATCGTACATTCTGTCCTTTTTTTCACTAGTCGTACTGGGAAGCAAAATTACAGATTTGTAACAATATCAAACTTCATTTGAGAATTTTCCAGATATATTTCTTGCATAGATCACCATACATGGATTACCACATATTATTACATGAATAGACTCATTGTACATTTAATTAGCAAAAAAATTATGCTAGGCCTGTTATACAAATTCAACTCTCCCGCCAATCCTTTCTACATCCATTACAAAGAAATCAACAACATTTCCCACAGAGTAAAATGTATAAGGCTTTCAACTTAAAAAATTGGGCAATGGAAAAAAAAAAAATTTAAATCGAATCGTTCTATCCAATATTTTATTTCGCTTGAAGCTCTTACCAATAAATATCATATGAAAAGTTTCGTTCAGGTTTCGTACTTAGACATCTATTAACTGCAATCTGTAAGCACTCTGCGAATATCAGATTTGTTGTTATCTAACTTATACAGTTAGATTCAAGGCAAAATACATGGTGGTTATAATTAAATTTCCACTTTGAAATGGTCATAAAAGGAAAACTACTGGACCAATTGTTATCAAACTTGGTAATAATTTAAAAGAAGTCATGAAAATTTCTCCCCCCCCCCAAAGTTCAAAAACCAAAATCATGGGAGAAATGGCGCTATATGTTTTATTGTTAAAGCAAAATAGGGCATGAAGACATCTGTTTAAAATGTGTTTAATCGTTTCTGAAACATGTCACAAAGCATGTCCAATGTGACGTCCACCATTTTCTGAAAGCAAGTTAAATCGCATTTCTACATTCTCAACAGTAGCTCTTAGAGTATCAGGAGGAATGTTACGCACATGTCGGTGTATCGCATCTTTGAGTTCCGTTAAATTGTTTAGATTATCACCATAAACAGTGCTTTTGAGATAACACACACTGAACATGCTTTGTAACACGTTTCAGAAAAACGATTAAATACTTTTTAAACCGGTGTCTTCATATTATATTTTGCTTAACAATATTGATAAAGTGCCATTTCATCCCTAGTGGTAAGTTTTTGAACCTTTTTTTTTTTTTTTTTTTTTTGGCGGAGAAGAAATTTCCATGGCCTTCTTTAAACTATTACCAAGTTTGATAACATTTTGTCTAGTAAATGGCCATTTCAAAGTGGAGCTTTAATTATAACCATCCTGTAAGTAAATATACAAAATACCATAATCTTATAAATGATTTTGATATCATTATAACTCTTTATCTAATTTTGCTATCATAATTTGTTGATATATTTTCATACATGCACACACACACAAGAGCGCGCGTGCAAGGCTTAGATTGTTTTAAAATTTTAACTTTCTTTTTTTTCCCATTCAATGAACTTTTGTTTTCATTGTTTGAACGGAATAACACATGCATTGTATCTGTTTTTGTTTAATTAACATTATCTATTGTTTGCCAACGGATTATAAAACCCTCTGCGCTTCTGCGCATGTGTTAGGATGGATTAACGAATAGTACTGGACTTGTAATTATTGGTTTGCGCATAGCCAATGTTTTTATTTTGATATCAGAATCAATTCAAACACATTAAGTTCTAAAGATTTAATTTACTTAACTTCGGTGAGTTGAATTTTCCTTTATTTTCTTATCAATTCATTGAAGGCACCACTAATTTTTTTAACATTTTATGACACTGAATAGAGAATTGTTCAGACATTATTTAAAACCTATATTCTTTAGAATATTTTTTTTTACTAAGCACATTTTGATTATTTGATATGAATTTATATAACTTTATCTTTCACTTAATTTAAAATATAATTCATCTTCCCTAATTTTCAAGTTTCTAATATTAGAATGCGTGTGTTATGTGGTATATTAATTTTTTATTTATTAAAGATGTAATTATTAACTTTAGATTCATAAAGAATTTCAGACTTCCATTTTAACTATTTTGATAACCTATAATCTAAGTATTTTCTAGTTTAGTTTTAAATCCACCACTGAGAAAATTATATACAAAAAATTCTGAATGTAATTATATAGTAACTAGAAACAATATTATTCTAATTTTTAACAATAGATATATGTAACAATAATAGTTAAGTCTCCTAACAGACAAGTATTGTGTACTTTTCTAAAACTACATTGTTTCCTTGTTATAATTAAAGTATTGTTATAGTCGAGTCATTGTAACTATTGCAACAAAAGGATTGAAATAATTGTTTACCCTTATTCTTACTTCGGTTTTCAGCCACTTCGCAAAAAAAAGGAATTTTTCCAGAAATGTTTTGAAGTTGGTTTATTTTTGGTTATTTTTATAAAACTTTTATCTACATTAATCCTACATCTTCTTAATAAAATGCCTACAAATCTGCAAGTGTATGTTTCAGAAAGCATTTGTGAGTAGTTTATACTAATTTTTATTGTTAAGATTGATGAGTTTTTAATAATCTGTTTACTAAATCGTTTCTATAAATGAATTATATCAGATTAAATGGAATCATTTGGTAAATTTTCATCATAAATTGACGACTCAAATAATTAAATTTCGTACTTCAAATAATGTCAGCAATTTTTAATGCCATAATGATTATGTATTCTAAATGTGGAAATGAACAAATCATGAAATTATAAATTTTGGCGACGTTCATGATTGGCATATTTCATGAGAGAAGTCGCCACTCTAGGCACATTTGTTCACAATTTAGCTTCTGGAAATATATTTTAAGTTCCCCTTTCATTTTGTCGGCAATACAGAGCGCAAATACAATCCCAGTGGCAAATATTTGGTGAATATTTCACTGCATTTTTCGATTGTTTTTTAGATATGGTCGATTTCGCGTCGTTAAGGAAATAAAACAGCTGAAGTAGATTTTCTGTCTTTAGGTTTTACACAACTGAATACAAATCATTCTTTTTTCAACAGCAAAAATTGTAAATTATACCAGTAAAATCGTTCTTCTCATGGCTAAACAGCCCATTTGGGGCATCGTACGTTAGATTAGAAAAATGATTATTTATTTGAATTATAAATTTATTTATAGGCTGTTTTAGTCTAAGATGTGGCACAAATTTTCATTTAATTGAGGAGATCGTAGATAAAATTTTATATCTTCTATTTATTAGTTTCTGGACTAATCGAACTCAAATAACACATCTACTGAGCGAGATAAATATTCAACATCTTGGTGGATTTCATTAAGATTTAATAGATATATACAATTTAAAGTCCAAATTAATTCCATACTTCTTGAGAACAGCTGTGCTTTCGGATATCATTTCCAGATACGTATATCATTTACTGGTTTCTCTTTTGAAGAGCAGGGCGAAAATCAGTGTGTCTAAAATTTAGAGATTTATAGAAATGTGGAATCCGATTTTTTTTAACAATCTGTGAGTAAGAAAAATTAATTTTTAGCGTTATGGCTGTCCATAATTTTGTCAATTTTTTAACACGGTAACTGAAAAATCTTTGAGTTAGGTATGTTGAGTTAGGTTGAGTTGTATGGATTGACAACAAAACTTTTAGATTTTCATCAAATTTTGAAAGATATCCATTCATAGGTAATTCAATTAATTACTATTTTAAAATCTTGTCAATACCCAACCACCCTTTGAGATTTCAGTTTGTTTCACTATAAACCTCAAGTAGACTTTATAATGCCGGTTCTTCCAGAATACGTCTCTTCCTCGATCGCACCGAAAAATTGCTGCTAGATACGTGTTTTAATAGTTTACAAGTCCAGCAGGATACTACTCATCATTATCTACCTTGGAATGTAAAAATCTGTTTGACACTTGAATCCATTTGATTATTTTAATAAGAATACCGCTGACCTAGTTGTTCTACAACAAATCTTTTATTACCACCGCCGACTAATTTTATATTATAGATGTTTCAAAAGCAGATAGGCATGTGTGTTTTGGAATCATTATTTATGATACCGATTATAGTCGCAAACTTTCTCCCTTTTGTTCAATTTATAGTGCAGAAGCAATGGCAATCATCCATGCTCTGCAATGTGTCTCTTGTAATCAGTATAAAATATTTTGTATTTATAGCGACAGTATAAGTGTATTGCAACAGTTGGAAAATATTGAAAATGCCACCCACACTATATTATTTAATATCATCGATACAATTTCCTCATTGAAAGACAGAGACTTTAATATTGTTACAAAATTTTTCTACAAATACCGTCAATCAATCGTAATACCGCAGCTCATTTAATCGCTAGTTCAGCAGCTTGCTTGCTGTCTAATTCTCTCCAGTTCTGTTTCTTGTCGGCGACTCCAACTACTCTCACACACGACTTCTTCGCAGTTTGAGAGTGCCTGTCTTTTATGGTTCCGGGGGGCTGGACTAGAATCTTCCAGACCATTCAGGACGTCTCTGGGTGTATCTCGGTTCCTACTGGATGGATCGTGAAACTTCTCGAACTTTCCAGTATAATCCATTTTGTCGCTAAAGTCGCCAAATTCATCGACAAGCTGCCAAATGATTGCCAAGTTTGTCGCCAAGCTCTGAGGTCATTGACGCGGCACCCACTCAGCATGCACAGGGCAGATCGTATAACGGTCTTTCTTACGATGACACTATTCGTGATGGGAAGCAAATTACAGGTTTGTAACAATATTCTCTTATGTTGACCTCTTTGGAATGTCGGTATTCTCGCTAATGAGAAGGCAAATACTGCAGCCCGCACAGCTTTACAGCATCTGTTACTTTGGGTCATTCAATCCTTCTAGCAGATATACGTAATTCTGTAAAGAAATATATCTGCATCGTATTAAGCCCGTTGCTGCATTGTGGCCCATTCTTCCTAATCGGAGATCTGATGTTAAACTGACGCGTCTTTGAATTGGACACACGCGTTATACTCACAAACACTTGTTCTCTAGAGATTCAGTACTAATATGTATAACATGCAATGAAAATCAAACTATTGACCATATTTTAACAAAATGCCCTGATTTTAACTCTTCTCGTTTATACTACTTTAAAACAACTACTTTAGACTTGAAGAACTTAGTGGATGAAAGACCCCTCCCGAATTTGTTCCCTTTCTTTAGAAATATGTCTTGTCCCTAATTTAGGTTTTAACTCTTGTTTTTACTAACTTTTGGGATTCTGACTGTCTTTTACGCTTTGTAATCGCATATGTTCTTTCCGTTAAAATTTTTTAATAAAGGTACAACCATGTTTAAAAGTTTCGACTGATGGTAATTGATATTACTTATTTAAGTCATTTTTTGTGGTTTCCTATTTTAATCTTGTGCTTGGAGCAGCATAGCTGACACCAGCTTTTGCGCCATAAATTGACAAATTCTAATTCCAATTCCATTCACAGGAAATATGTCTGTTTAGTTGTTAGAATAAAATAGAGCTCGCTATCTACAAAACGCATAGGGCTTGATAAATACATTTCGGTACAATTGTGTTTATAATAGGAGTTATCCAGAATATAGATAATTCCAAAATTTTAAACCAAATATGTCGAACTGTTGACCATTTGTCTGTCTGTACTCTCGCATGCATGTGAACTGAATGACTTAATGAAATTCAAATATTCCCTTAAGATTACAACCAGAGCCGGTCTTCTGTCTGAAGGGGCCCGGGTGCAAAAAGTCATTTGGGGTCCTAATTTTTGTGAAGTAAAAAAAATTCAAATACAAACACGAACACATATTATTAATACATGTTTATTTAATGCGTAATTTTGTTTTTGCTAATACATCAATTACTTCAGAAAAATTATAATGTATTGCAATTTCTTTGTCAATGCTTAATATAGCAAGTGCATTTAAGCGTTCTAAATCTAATAAGATAAATCTTTATTCATTTTAATTATTGAAAGAATGCTCAGCATTTGCTGTAGTAACTGGCAACGTAAAGAATAGTTTTAACACATTTAATAATAATTTAGAAATAATTCATTATAATTATTATATAGTATGTATTGCAATATGTCTTGTGCGTTATTTACATTTCTTTCATTCAAAATTAAATCCCGTAGCAAACAAATTTCCTGGATTAGGTTTACATCTACATCTTTGTTATAAAACATTACAAAGTTTTTGGAACATTTCTCTAATTCATGTTTTTCTAAAATTTTTATATCAGTTACTAATTTGAAATCAGAAATAATATTTGGTATACTTTTAAATCGATCTTCTATTTGTACAATAACAGTATCAATTACAGTGTTAAAAAAATAACACCTAAATTTCTCTACCGGTTTTTTTATAACTTCGTCTTCTAAATATAATCTTTTTCTTTTTCGAATCCGGTTTACAGGAAAATGCCCTGAAATGTTCAAATTATGTACTAGCATTTTGCTTCATCCAAAAAGGTGTTAAATTTTGGATGTGTAAATGTGTTAGTTTTATTGACTAAATTGAAAGCCGAGTCAAGAACAATTGTTTTTGTTTGAAATAATTTATTGATAATGTTAATTTTGGACAATATTGCAAACCATACTATTAAACATAAAATAAATGGCATTTCTTGTATTGAATCCAATAAACTTTTAGCTTCGGATACTGGTGTATTATCGTTATTTACATCAATAAATTTTCTCTAGGCCATTATAAATTTGTTCAAACTGTGTATACATAGCTTTAATCGAATCTATTTTGACTTCTCAAAGAGTGTCGCATAATGATTTAGGAGTAATGTTTATATGCTTTTATAGAATCGCCCATCTTTTGGTAGATGCAGAAAATAAGCAATATAAACGTTGTAATATCCCCAAAAATTTTTTACAATATATACTGCTGGAAGCGGCATCATAAATTAATAAATTAAAGGAGTGTGATAGGCAAGGCACATAAATTGCATGCGGGTTTAGAGAAAGTATTCTAGACTGTACACCTTTATATTTACCTTTCATGTTGCTAGCGTTGTCGTATGCTTATCCCTACAATTCATAATATCTAAATCAAGTGCGCTTAATCTTTCCAATAGAGGTTTTGCTAGTCCTTCAGCAGCCAGATCAGGTACTTCAATAAACCCTATAAATGACTCATGTATAGTTAACCTTTTCTCTTCAAAATGTACATATTTAATAATGATTAAGTTTGTTCCTTATGGGAAATATCAGGAGTGCAATCCATTTGGATACTATAGTACATGGCTGCTTTTATATCGTATTTCATTTTGTTAAGGACTTCATTTCCTAACGCAGAAATAATTTGTTATTGTGACCTATGTGCTAAATGATGCACAATTCTATTTTTAGTATTTATTATTTTGTTTATATCATCCATTAGCACAGGATCATATTGACTTAATAATTCGATTAAATTTTAAAAAATTCCATTATTGGACTTACCTATTATTTCATGGGTTCCTCGAAGTGGAAGATTATTACACGCTAAAAATAGAACCACATCTACAATTCTTCGAAATAGTAATTTGAGCCGTGCCGTTTCCTTCCTTATATTAACTTTATTTGTTTTATTAACAGTCGAACATAAATTTAGTCGTTTTAATAATTCTTTCCAAGCAATAAACGAATTAATATGACAACTAGAGCGTTCATTATCTTGGATTACATTTTACAGCTTTCTCCAGTTATAATAGCCACCTATAAATCGTCTAGTTTGGCCATTTCCTCTTCTTTTGGAAAACAATATACAACAAAAACAAAATACGGAGTCTTGCGTCTTTGAATAAATTAACCAGCTGCGAAGTTGAGTTTCCCCATTCGGCAATTTTTAAAGTTGTATGTAGTGGAAAATGATCTACTTTCAGCATTTTAAGCAAAACCTCCTTTGTGTTGCACAGGTCCGATTTTAACACAAAACTTTCTGAATTTATCAGTTATAATACTTGGCCATAAACCAGGATCATTTATACTCTCTTGATCATATTTGTTATTGTCAGTTTCGTCATTATTTTCTGATTCGGTCACATTTGTATAAACACACGATTCTTCAACAAATTTCACCGTTTCAACATTTTCATTGCTAGACTGTGTACTTTGCGCGGAACTTTCTTCCCCAGTTGAAGTTTGAATTGTAATTTCTGAAGTTGAAGCAATTTCTTTGTCAGAATAACTTCGTAGCCAGGAAAACAGATCTACTTGTGACTTCTTGAAGTTTATCTTGTCTTCTTTTTTTCTTTTCTGATAATTTTCTTTTTTGACACCCAGAGGGATATTTCCTTGGTGTGGATATGGTTATATCTAACAGTATTAAGCAGTTTATAGAATGAATTATCACGTTATTATATGCTATACTATAAGCTATTACATAGTAGGTGAAGTAAGTGATTGTAAATCTATTTACCTTATATTAACAATATTTTGTACACTTGCACAAGACTATAATACATATTGTGAACTTCGTATATATCTAAATCCGCCGACTGTTACATTTGAACTTCTTCCTTAATTCTTTTCATTCCTGTCAAGACCGGTGAAGCAGTAATGCAATGTGCATAGCTAGGAGTTGATTGTTTAATTTATCTTTGTTTTACTTTTTGTTTGAACAACGTAATATAAGCAACATAATTAAATATTACATTAGATGCAGAAAAAAGTATATAGCTGATGATTTATAAGTTCATTTGAACCCAAACTTAGCCTCGACAACTGGCCGCTGCTAGCGCCCAGAAGTGGCGCTGCTTTGTTTTAACATGTCTGAAGGGGATTCCTTTATTCATAAATCAACTCCCCCCCCCCTTTTATAGGTATCACTACGATTATTGCCTAATAAAGATGTCAGTCGACGCTCAGCCAGCCAAGTGGAAACAAACTTGAATACTTTCAGTACTTGTAAACGCTATTATTGTTCAGAACACTATTTTAATTCTTAATCACGGAGGGATCCCCCTCAGTCGCAGGGCCGGGTGCATAACACCCGTCTCACCTCCCAGATGACCGCCCTGATTACAACTGTGGTTTTATGTAGCCTTAGCCAAGGTCCGAAATTTTATGCAGAGAAAAAAAGAGGATATTATTATTACTCACGGAATTTATTAAATAATTAAATATTAAAATTAATTAATTGTAAGAAGCTTTATAAGTTGTAGCTTTTTGTATTGCTCATATTTTTATAAAATACTGTGAATTACAGCAACTTTATCTTTCACTTAACTTAAAATATGATGCAGTTCCCAAATTTTTAATATTATAATGTGCGCATCCTATGATATATTGTTTCTATTAAAATACAGTTATTAGTTTTAAGACCATGAAGAATTTCAGAGTTCTATTATAATAAGGCATACATATTGTTTTTCACTTTAATATCTGTCTACGTTTAAAAGGCAGTTTTTGGTCAAAATTCACAATTTTTTTATTGCTTTATTTTAAAACCCATTTATTTTTGCGTTCTCAAATCTGTGTTCGTTTTAATTCTACGATTAGTGGAAAACGATATATGTGATTTTTATAAACCACTGTGGATGAAAATGAAACCGAAAGTATCAACTGGAAGGGGAATGTTTTACAACATCTTATCAAAATGTTGACATCTCTCTGAATTATAAGTTATTTTATAATATGTTCTATAACAAAAGCTACGTGTATTAGAATACGTTTTGGGAAGTTTTTATGCCGAAAGGATTGGCAATTACATCTGCTTTTGAGCATTGTTTATGTTTACAAGCATTTTTAGCACAAGACAAACGAAAATCTTAAACATTTTTTTGAAAAACTTGGATTTTGCAAAAAATTTCATACAGAAAACATGATATCTTATTAATATATTACCTTGAAATTGTGCATATATGCTACCTTAAGTATTCCAAAGGCAATGAACTAGGGATATAACTTTGAACTGATTAGGTTTTGTTTTAGAGCTGCCTAATGTAATTTTCAACAAAGAATTTTGTGAAATTTTCAATACCGACAAACTCGATTAGCTATAACTTTTTTGAAAGTACACATATTTCTTAGATTCTAATTCATTCCCTTCACCACAGCTGTAAGTATGTTGTGTATAAAAATAATTGGAATATGTGAAATAGAATTTTTTTGTTGAGTGTTTTGCTTTTTGTTGCAATTTTTTACTATTTTTGCACAAATTGATACATTTTACAGAATCTCAACTGGCACAGAATTTCCTCATCAACATTTTTCATTATTTGCAATCACATTGATCCAAAAAATGAACTAAAATAGCTCATTAGAAGGTTTTTTTTTTTTTTTTTTTTTTTCCAAAAATTTGTCTCCGTAGGTAGACAGATACCTTAATTGCAAATATGATGATAACATATAATCTAAGAATTATTTTTTAAAATTTAAAGACATCACTAAGAAAATTATTTGAAAATATTCTGAATGTAATTTTATATTATTCAGTTAACACTACTTTTTAGCTGTGAATGCATTTAGCAACAATAGTTCTACCTCTTAACAGACAAGTAATAAATACTTTTCTGGAACCACATTGTTTCCCTGTAATAATTAAAACTTTATAACAGTTTGAGTCATTGTAAATATTGCAACAAACGATGTGGAATAGTTGCTTCTCTTTATTCTTACTTCTGTTGTCGACCATTTCGCATGGCAAAAGAATTTCTCCTGAAATACTTTAAAGCTGGCTGGTTTGGTTTATCAAGATTTTATTTCTGCCGAATCCACCATTTAAAGAATAAGAAGTAATCGGATCCGTAATTTGATGATTCATAAAATAATTGTAAGTTGATTTTGTTATTTTTAATGCACTGCTGTTAAGCTTAATAATTATTTAATATTCGATTTACTAAATCATTTCTATAATTTAATTTTATATTTGGCTAAAATAGGCTCAGTTTGGGAAATTTCCTCATTCAGAAACGATTCAGATAATTGAATGTCGCATTTCTCCAGAAAATATCTATATCCTAAAATGTTGGTTGAAATGTTATGAATTGCTGTTTTTAGAAATAAATGTGATTAGCATTTTCAAGGCAGATTTTGCTACATCTGGCACATTTATTCACATTGTAGTAGAAATTTATGTTATGTTTCCTGCCAATATGGCAGCCAAAATAAACAAACAAAGAAATACCACTACAAAATTTTGGTGACTTCTTATCTCCAAATGGATGAGGAGACTATATATAAAATTCAGTTTTTGCTATAGCTCGTTTCGAGCGTCATATTTTAGAGCAGAAAAGTGAATATACGTTTTATTTGAACAACAGATCTCTTCATTGATTCCTTCAGTCTATGATTTGGCTCGTATCCCAAAATGGTTGAGGAGACTATACATAAATTTCAGTTTCTGATATTAATTACGGTTTTGACTTACACACATAAAGAAGAGAGAGAGTTAATCCCTCTATGGATTCAGTTCAAAATTCAACACATATCTGTAATCTGAATTAAAATATTAAATAAATTTCATTTTTTTAAAAGATCAGACTGCGTATTTGAGTTATCATTTTCAAATACTCATATCATGTGATGTTTTTATCTTTGAGTTTAGTTTAGTTTAATTTAGTCATATTAACGTCCCGTTGTAAAGCAACACTAGGGCTATTTTGGGACGGACCTCGTAATTTTGAACCGCGATCAGATGACGAGGACGACACCTGAGCTGGCACCCCTCTCTCCACACCACCACGAGGACGTTTGGCATGACGGATTTAACGTGCAACAGACCCCCTTACACAACGGTTCTTCGATGGAATAGAGTCTCGAACCTGAAACCCTACGGCTCACAAGCCGAGACTTTACCACCAAGCCACCGCGGCCGTTTTTATCTTTGAATTAGGGAAAAGAAATCAAAGTGCCTAAAATGTAGATATTTATAAAAATGTGGAATCTAATTTTTGGAAGGATCTACGAATTATAACGATCTTTTTTTTTACGTAAGAAAACGTTTGAAATGATTGGGCTTTTTATAAATTTTATTTGTACATGAAAGCATGCAATTTAATTTTCAATACGATTTTCAACACTATTAAATCATTTACCGTATCCCACATTCTCTTGTTGAATTCAAACTTCATAGAAATATACCGTTTGATTTTATAATTATTGCAACACGGTCATTTTGAGATTATAGTGGATATAACCATAATGATGATTTTAGAATGATGAAACTAATGAAACAGAGAGAGAAGAGATTTATTAAATAAAGATGAAATCGTATATACTCTGTTTCACCCTAACTTGGCAGTAGTGTATATTCTAGGCATGCCGAATTGCAGTCGTTGTCAGGGGAACTGGGTTACTTTAAAGTACAAAGTTACTAAAAATGCAGATCGCTGGCAAAACTTTATCTCGCAAATTTTTCGCCAAATAGTAAATATTTATTTACTTTATTATATTATTACTTTATCGAATTAATTGTTACCTTATTTTTTTTTCAATATTATTGATACATTATTTTAATAAATCATTAAAGTTATTTCATATCGTTTCTCAAAAGAAAACACCAAATCTTTCAATATTCTGTAAAGCGTAGTTCAGCTAATGTTTTTTGAAAAGATATCTGTATCATCGTTCACATCTTTTAAAACTTTATCTAATGTTGGGATCTCATTTCTACGAAAAAATGCATGGATTTTTCGTCAAATACAGGATAATGTAAAATCATCATATTTTACAAGATCTGAATGTTTGCCTACTGAGCCTGGGCGCTTCTTTCCAGGAGTACTTAAAGGACTGGATCCTTTATTTCTTTTTTTTCAAAAGAAAAACTGTTCATTGCGAAACACCTGTAAGGTGCGAAACTTTATCGACGATTTGATTGATAGAATCTTGAGGGTTTTCTCGAAGTCGAGAATAAACATTTATGTTTCTGCATACTGCACTTTTTGTTGATTTCACTCGTCTTGAAGGTGTGCACAGCGTAGTCGGTGATAACACTTTCTCTTTTTCAGACATTTTAGAAGTGAATAGAAATGACGAATCGAATAAATATTCAACAATCAAAACTTATAACTACTAATGCGATTAATAGTATCAAAAATATCAGCTGGTAAAAAAGCGTGAATAAAAAAGTACGAAAGATGATAATGGTTGCGAACTGAATGAAGCTGAGTTGGCGAAGACGTAAAAGAAAAGCGCGCCAAATATTTGACCTTGAAGACCGGTTCTAGCCAAAGTGGAATTCATTATGTCAATCTTTTAGTTTTATTCGTTCGCTTCATTTACAAAATACTTAGCAGATAAGCACTTCTAATTTGAGAATAATTTTAAACACATGCTGATAAAAAGGATTTCTGTAATTAATGATATTATTTGATAAATTTCTGCGCATTTTAACTATTTTAAAGTCGGAATTGATGGGGAACTTTTTCCCAACGCGGACCGTCACATTTTCTACCTTTTACAATACTGCCAAGTTAGGGTGAAACAGAGTATAGTGTCTGTATTCTCTAATTTTTATATCAACTTCCTCCATCATGTCTTCCATAGCGCGTCAGTTTCTTTCTTCATTCTTCACATTTGTGGGGCCATTTTTAAGTTCTTTTACATATTTTCTTCTCATTCCTCAACTCGTAATGTTTTCTTTGTGCACTTCATTGATCTACCGATGAATTTCATTTTTCAACCATGTTCACATACAGAATTTTTAAATCATTCTTCATCAAATCTGTAGTAAGGAGCCGCTTCTCTCCTCATTTTGCACATTAATATCTCCAGCTTTAAAGTTTTGACGTATTTTTTTTCTCATTCTTCCGTTCGTAATGTTTTCTTTATACACTTCATTGGATTACAACCATTTTCACATTCAGAAAATGGATGACATTTGAATTCAGAAAATGAGTGACAAAATGAATGAAATGAGGGCATTTTAAATTGATTGAGGTATTTTAGACATTAAAAAACAAATGTAAGCGCGGTTACATTCTTTTGTAATGGTGTCTGAGGCCAAGCAATACATTCATGCACTCAACGTGTATGCACGGATCAATCCGGCGAAGTGGTCCGGTATTGAGTGGAGCTCAATGATTGCTGAATTGAGCTGTGTGCCGAGTCCTGGTGTTAATTGTAGAATCAGCATCGAGTCGTGTGTGGAGTAGCCAGTCGTGTAGTAGTAGGTCGGTAATTGGATACAGCTAAAATGAGGAGACAATGGAGAATTTCAGGCGTCTGGAGAGATCGTAGAGTGTGACTACGAAGATTCCTTTCTCCTGTTGAATTCTGTCTGGCCGCTTTGTGTGCTGTGGTTGTTATTACTACCGATTACTACTTGTGGGCTATTCTTTGTTGTAGTGTGCTGCTGTGTATTGCGTGTGTCCGTCTGTGTATATGTTTTTTCGTGTAAAGTTCTGAATGTGCTAAAATATTCTGGAATAAATATTTTTGACTTTTAAAGGACTGTTTCTTCATCGACTAACAAATCGAAAGAACAGCGAATTCATAACAATATATTAGAAAGGAATGAAGAAAACGAAATATCGAGAAAAGGATTTTAAAAGGAATTCGAAACAAATTAAAGTGAAATACTCTTACCACATAAACATATTTTCATATGGTGTAAGAGAAAATATGCATATGCTTAGGAAACAGCAAAGTGTTAATCTGTAGAAATTTATGTTTCCAGTTTTGAAAGTGAAAAGCATTTTTATTCTTGATTCAGAGGTGTTTATTCTTGTAATTTGTTCGTCTCTACGAAAAAGCATTAAACGTCTTGGAAAGAATCTATTACTGCTCATAAAATCACGAGAACAGGATAACTTCGCTGCCACTACATTTTATTTTCTCTATTGAGTAAATATGTTTGTTCTTTATCCATCTTTAGAAGATTTAACGTCGCTAGTAAGGCCTAATACTATACGTGAAAGGACATACATTGAGTGGCCAAATTATTATGACCACTCCCTCAATATAGTGTTGGACCGTCTTTAGTCCTAAACACTGTTCGCATTCTTGGCATAGATTCTGTGAAATGTTGGTAGATGGTAGGAGGAATTTGACCCCATATCCAATGAACTGCATTTTCCAGTTCCTTCAGATTGGATGGTACTGAATCCAGCTATTCGATGATCCGTTCGATCTCATCTCACAAATTTTCAATTGGATTAAGATATGGTGATTTTGTGGGTCAATGAAGGCAGGTAAAATCAGCTTCATGTTTTTCGAACTATCTGAGACAATACCAGCTGTATGACAAGGAGCATTATCTTGCTGAAAGTATCAATCCCCGGCAAGGTACACCACTAACATAGCAGGATGTACTTGATCTGCGAGAACACTTAAATACCCTTAGACATTCAGACGTTGTTCCACAGTAATCAAAGGACCCATGCAATGGCAAGAAAACATCCCCCAAATACCATAATATTGCCTTCACCAGCTTGAAGTGTTGTGACAATGCAGTTGGGGTATATGCTTTCGTGCTGTTTTCGTCATATCCGAACCCTCCCATATGCATGGTGTAATTGAAAACTTGATTCATCAAACCACATGACCATTTTCCAGTCGTCCACTATCCAATCCTTACGCGCCTTTGCAAACGGGAGACGTCTGCTCTTGTTCAAGACTGACAGCAGAGGTTTTCGAACAGGTCGTCGACTCCCATAGCCTATACGGTGTGATGTGCGCCTCTCAGTTCGTTCAGAGACGTTCGCAATTGCCCCTTCATTAAGATTCCCCACTATTTGATGCAGTGTTGCTGTTCTGTTGGAGTGGACAACTCTGGAACGTCTACTTTCAGCTCGAGAATTCGATAGCCTGTGACGACCACAAGCCTGATGTTGAAACCCGGTTTATTGCTTGGTAGTCGACTCTCAGTACACATTAATAAATGCTGCTGTCGAACACTTTACAAGAGCGGCCATTTTGCTGATACTGGTTCCGACGCTTCCAGCGCCTACAATCATCCCGCATTCAAACTCAGTTAAGTCACGTTGTTTGCCCATATCTCCGCGCGTAACACAATGCAATTGATGGTTTACTTGCCTTGCATTCCCTTTTCGTAGCTATCCTACCCTCGTCCTCTAACGGCAATATTGTGACGCAATAGCTCATTTTGCATAAAACTATCAGGTAGTCATATTATATATATAATAGGAACATGATATGTTCCTGTTGCTTGAATAAGGTACAAAGCATTTTTTAAAGAGAGTATGAGAATGCACAAATATAAAATAATATAAGGTAATAAAACTTTGAATTTTTAATTATTTATATTTAAATCTTATTGAAAATACTGAGATTTCCTATAAATGGTGTTATAACTCACCAAATTAAATCTTAAAGTCAAAATGAATAATCTTATTTTGGGATTTTATCCCTTCTTTATGAAATATTGATTTGCCAATTTCAAATATTAAACCCCTATGACCCTCACAAGTAATGGCCATGATTCTATTCCTGTTGGTAACAAAATGACTTTACCATACTGTTTCTATTTTACCATACAAACATTATTTCGTTTAAAAAATTTAATATCATTTTAAGAATTATGCTATTCACACAATTTCACATATGTGTTGCCTATAGAAAACTAGAAAGTAGATTATTCAATATATTAATATTTTATTTTGTATTCTTTTCATGGCAAATATTTATTTTCTGTTAATACTGCAGTAATTTTATGCACTACTGCATGGCACCATTATTCAGCTATTCGGTTTGCAATTATTCATACTACTTTGTCGCCCATACTGATGAACACTTAATAATTGGCGATAATAATTTGGCTTCGAATTGCCAAGACAATACTCTAAGATCTACTTCCAGTATTTTGGCATCAGCTACATGAACCGAAAGTCTAACCAAATATTTTAAATTGGAACTAGCACTAACGAACTATAGTGTGATAATAATGTTTGGTTCCTGATTACACAATATTGTCAGCACTAATTGATAACAATGAAACCTACTGTATTCACTTGATAACAAGTGATGCCATGGTAATATAATAACGCCAATATAGATTTGTATTATTAAATTTTATTTTATACAATTAAAGTATCTAAAATGCATTAAAATCCTGCAATTTATGAATAATAATTACTGGTACTGACAAAAGCTTACAAATCTTGTTTGATGGTCATTGAGTGTAGAAATTCCAACAAGTCATAAATAATAATCAATATCACGGGATAAATATCTATGCAAAAACTTAATAATAGTCATTCTTATGGAATAAAATTCCTTCAAACATGAATGACGATCTGGATGGTGAACTTGCATATGAATTTGTTGTCAGCAATGATAAGTATGTTAGTCACTGGTTCGGGATAAAACTTGGTTAACAATGACAATGGATTGCAATACCGGACCAAAAGTTCAATACCGGTATTCGGTATTTTTTAAATCTTAATACCGGGATACCGGTTTTAATACCGGTATTAGAAATTTTAGAAAAAGAAAGAAAACACAGGTGTTTCTTTGTTTTATTTGCCAGTTTTGTTAGAGAGTGTAAATATCTCAAAAAATAATTTGTAACTTATAAATTATAACAGCATATAATCACAAAAAAAGTAAAGAAACATCTTATTTATTTAAATCACAAGAAAGTGTAAATATCACTATTCAGTCTGCGATACTATTACAACTTTTTGAAATGTGATCTTAAAAAACATAATGCATCAATTGTACTGTCATTAAGCCTGAAAAGTAATTTTGTGTAAAAATGACCAGCTGTCGAAAACGCTCTTTCGGCATCTACGCTAGTTGGTGGTACTGTTAGCAATGGGCAATATACTTTTTCCAAGTATTTTCCTCTAAATCCCTCATCTTCAAATAAATCGATTTCTCGTCGGATTGTTTTGGATATGCTGATTTCTGTATTGTATTTTGGTTCATTGAATTTTTTTTATTTATGGCTAATTCTAATTTTTGTTCAAGAGACAATTCCTTTTCACTATCGACAGTAGTGATATCATAGTCTTCGATAATTGAACTGAATTCTTCTGAATGTTTATAGGGTTGTGGGTAAAAAATTTTAAGAAAATTTACTCTAATCTTAATCATATTTGAATTGGTTATTTTCTTTTCTTCTTTTTAATTTTCATTTTTAAAATCATTATAATTATGTAAATACCGTAAGACATTTTCTATTTCGGTATGCCTTTCTTCTGTGCGATTTTTCAATGTAATATATAATTCTTCAGATAGTGATGTAAGCTGTTCTATCAGTGACTGCAACATGAAATTTATTGTTGCATTAGCTGTTAATAAATTAGAATCTCTCCGACACAATATCTCAATAGTCAGTTTTATTGGAAGTAGAGCTGATACAGTTCTGGATATTAAGGTCGAATTCACTATCTGAAAAATTAATTTACAGGTTTAAGTCGATTATTGCTTTTTGAATTGGATTTCTAAATTTCAAAAATAGTTCCATCATTAGGAGTAAACTATTCCAACGTGTTTTAGAATCTAATATTAACATATATTCTGTTTTATTTTCAGTTAGTATATATTTTAGTAAAATATCCTTTTTATAGGGGAACGTTTAAATATCAACAATTTTTCGAACTTTATAAATTATAGGAAGCAATTCTTGATAGGTTAATATTTCATCCTCATTAGAAATATCTTCTTCAACAATTACATTGTCATTATCTTCATTGTCAATATCACTCTCACTCTTACTTTTTCAAAGTTGGAATCCGAAATTTCTATATCCGTAGTATTCGGATTCTTCTGCTCTTTATTTTTTTGGTATAATACATCTATTACTCCTAATTGAATTCCATGTGCATAGCACAACTGCTGATTTGCACCAATCAACTTTCCAACTTTTTTCATAATTGTTGCTCCATCAGTCGTTAAGGATACAATATTTTCTTTCAGGGATAATCCATGTTTGGCTAATTTAGATTTAAGCAATTAATTAAGCCGTTAATTAGCTAATTAATTTTGCCTGTTATGGAGACATAAAAACAAAAACGCATACTATTTTGCTATGTTCGCGATACCTGAACCTATAATGGAGAAATTTTAAAAATTTCTAGTAAATACCGAAAAACCGGTATTTAAACTTGGGAATACCGGTATTACAAAATTGTACAAATGGCTCAAAATACCGGTATTCGGTATCCCGGTATACCAATATTGCAATCCCTAACCATGACTGATGATCTCTGACATAAAGTTGAATCCTATAAAATTGGATATGTATGTATTCTGTGTAATGATGACTGCATGATGATCACTGGCGTGGGATAAAACTCTGTAAACCTTGAATGATGATCACTGGCATGGCTTAAAACCCCGTAAACCTTGAATGATAGTCACTGGCGTGGGATAAAACCCCGTAAGCCTTGAATGATGGTCACTGGCGTGGGATAAAACCCCGTAAGCCTTGAATGATGGTCACTGGCGCGGATCCAAAACTTGTAAACCATGAATGATGGTCAGTGGCACGGCGAAAATAAACCTGTAAACTATGAGTGATGGTCAATGGCACAGCGAAAATAAATCTGTAAGCTATGAGTGATAGTCACTGGCACGGTATAAAATCCTGTAAACTTTAATTTGTAATTTTCGTGAGCAATGATGAGTGTATGACGGTCACTGGCGTGGGATAATACCCCGTAAATCTTGAATGACCTTCCCCGTCAAGACAAGAAGCTTTGTAAAGAAAAAAATATTGATAACTAGCAGGTTGGAAATCTATCCATGCGCTTTGAGATCTTTTTCGGCTTTCTTTGCTATGCTGTATTGACCATATAGCAAAAACTGATTATTTTTTGAAACAGTATATACAGTGGTGGCCAAAAGTGTGGACATTTTTTGAAAGTTTCATGTTTTTCAACTTTGCGTGCTTGTAGAATATATTAATTTTCACTAAAATGCAAATGTTTATATATCAAATTGAAGGTAATTTAATGTAGAATTTAATAACAAAAACTGTATTACAATATCTGTATTACAAAAAAAAGTTATGCTCATTTTAGTAAGATCTATCTTAGATTTGCATTTTTTTAAAGTGATACTTACACAATCAATACTTAATAGGATAACTCTTATTTTTTAAGACAGCTTCACAGCATCTTTTCATCGAGTGAACGAGTATTTGGAGTTCATCTTTCGTAATCACATGGTGCCAAGAATCAATTACAGATTCAATAAGTTGTCTTTTATTGGATGGACGTTTTTTTCGTGCAAGAATTTTCAAACGTCGCCACAAATTTTCAATTGGATTGAGATCAGGGCTGTTTCCTGGCCATGGTAATACATCTATACTTTTATTTTGAAACCATGTTTTGCATACTTTTGCTGTGTGGCATGGAGCTGAATCCTGCTGAAAAATAAATGGTGCTTTGTTGGGGAAGAAATGCCTGATGGAAGGTATCAATTTTAGTTCCAGGACAGTTTTGATTTATTTTTTGGCATTCAGGATGCCATCAATCACTTGAATTCGGCCCACACCATCTGCAGACATACATGCCCAAATCATGGCATTTGTTGTTGTTTTTATAGTTGCTTCAATGCAATCAGGATGAAGCGCTTCACCTACTCTACGTCTCACGTATTTTTTACCATCACTACCAAAGAGCGATATTTTAGTCTCATCGCTCCAGATTACTTGCTTCCATTGATTTTCTGACCATTTAATGTGTTCTTTTGCCCACTTAACTCGTTTTTTGCTTTTGATTTAAATATGGTTTTTTCATTGGAATTCTAGCTTGTAGTCCAAATCTTGATAACCTTCTTCTTATTGTTCTTGAACTTATGACAATACCCGCTGCATTCATTTCACATTTAAAGGCATCTGATGAAATTTTTCTATTTTGAAGGCATAGCCGTTTAATTTTTCTATCGGCAGTAGCACTTGTGCATTTTTTCGGCCTCATTTGGCCTTATTTTCCACTGATTTCGTTTTTTCTTAACGTAAACAGAACTTTCGTACACCAGAACAAGTCACTGAACCACCAACTTGTCTTGCAATTTCAGCATAAGAGAGGCCATTTTCTCTCAATATGACAATTAGGCTTCTTTCTGTAGATGTCCAATCAGTTCTTCTTGTTGGTGACATTGTTTAAAATTAGTTTAATTAAAAAAAAGACTTAAAATATTCAAAAACAGCAATACTCTATTTAATTAGACTAGCATGCATCATTCCGCAAAATATTTCCACAACAGTAACTCTTTTACCATCCAAATAACCTAAAATATAGTTACAGACATTTGATGGGTCCTCAGAACAGTGTTTGTGATTGGCTAGTACGCTTTTATTACAAAACACGTCATTATTCAAAACGATTTGTATTTGTTTGTTCTACTAAAATGAGCGTAACTTTTTTTGTGATACAGATATTGTAATACTGTTTTTGTTATTAAATTCTACATTAAATTACCTTCAATTTGATATATAAACATTTGTATTTAAATGAAAATTAATATATTCTACAAGCACGCAAAGTTGAAAAACATGAAACTTTCAAAAAATGTCCACACTTTTGGCCACCACTGTAGATTCCGTGAATTGAGAATTATAAGGGAAAGTGAAAATTATAATTGCGTGAGTTTATTTATCTCAATTTTAAAATTGATATCAGAGAAAACGATTGCATTTAATTGGCAACTGCTTTAATGGTAAGAACCGTAAACAGATATTAAACATGCTCTTAAATATAATTTATTTTCTTAAATGCTAATGAATTTTTCCTAATATCTCTAGATTAGAAGCGTTAATTTTTAAGATATTAAATTATGTTCTGTACTTCTCTTTTACTAAGCTTGTATGTAGTACATACTGCTATTTTTATGATTTAATACTGTTTATTAACCTATTTCTTTTTATTGGTTTAATACATTGAAAACTGGGAATGGAAAGGATAGATAAAAATTGTCTTTTCCAGCTTCGAATCATATTAATCATTGAGTGTTTTAACCAGGAAATTATTAAAGAACCGAACGTACAAAAAGTAATTAAATATTATATTTGTACATGTTGCCAATGCCATACATATTTCGACATTTGAAATGAAACAATATATGACGTAATACAAGGGAAATATTTAAGCCCATCAGGTAATATAAAGCGCCTTTGAAAATAAAATTCCTAAACAATCATCAATGAATATTCGGATATTTCTATTTACGGCATCTGAAGATAATATGTATGATATTTTCTTATGTAGATAGTTAAAGAAAAGGAAATAAAAAGGAAGGAAAATAACCACAAATTTGCAAAGTATCAACTAATTTTAAAAATGCAGAAAAAGTCAGACCCTCCTAAATTTAGATTTTCGCTCTACTGTAAGTATAGAAAGTACTTTCCTTTTCCATTTCCAGTCTTCAGTTTATAAGAGAGACATACCTATTGGGGAACCTGCCCTGCTCATTTTGCTAAAGTGGTAATGCATTCCAAGCACCGTATCTCTTTGGTGATGTGGAAAGCGGTTGCATTTCGAATCATTTGAATTTTATCAAAATAAATCCTTTTTCGTTCTATTGTTATTTTACTTTGTACTTTTACCTTCTATTCCCATTGCTCGTTTTTTTCGGGAGATATACCTATTGGGGAACCTGCCCTGCTCATTTTGCTAAAGTGGTAATTCATTCCAAGCACCGTACCTCTTGGGTGATGTGGAAAGCGGTTGCATTTCGAATCATTTGAATTTTATCAAAATAAATTCTTTTTTTCGCTCTATTGTTATTTTACTTTGTACTTTTACCTTCTATTCCCATTGCTCGTTTTTTTCGGGAGATATACCTATTGGGGAACCTGCCCTGCTCATTTTGCTAAAGTGGTAATGCATTCCAAGCACCGTACCTCTTGGGTGATGTGGAAAGCGGTTGCATTTCGAATCATTTGAATTTTATCAAAATAAATTCTTTTTTTGTTCTATTGTTATTTTACTTTGTACTTTTACCTTCTATTCTCATTGCTCGTTTTTTTTCGGGGGATATACCTATTGGGGAACCTGCCCTGCTCATTTTGCTAAAGTGGTAATGCATTCCAAGCACCGTACCTCTTGGGTGATGTGGAAAGCGGTTGCATTTCGAATCATTTGAATTTTATCAAAATAAATTCTTTTTTTCGTTCTATTGTTATTTTACTTTGTACTTTTACCTTCTATTCCCATTACTCGTTTTTTTCGGGAGATATAACTACCGCGGAACCTGCCCTGCTCATTTTGCTAAAGTGGTAATGCATTCCAAGCACCGTACCTCTTGGGTGATGTGGAAAGCGGTTGCATTTCGAATCATTTGAATTTTATCAAAATAAATTCTTTTTTTCGTTCTATTGTTATTTTACTTTGTACTTTTACCTTCTATTCCCATTGCTCGTTTTTTTCGGGAGATATACCTATTGGGGAACCTGCCCTGCTCATTTTGCTAAAGTGGTAATGCATTCCAAGCACCGTACCTCTTGGGTGATGTGGAAAGCGGTTGCATTTCGAATCATTTGAATTTTATCAAAATAAATTCTTTTTTTCGTTCTATTGTTATTTTACTTTGTACTTTTACCTTCTATTAACATTGCTCGTTTTTTTCGGGAGATATACCTATTGGGGAACCTGCCCTGCTCATTTTGCTAAAGTGGTAATGCATTCCAAGCACCGTACCTCTTGGGTGATGTGGAAAGCGGTTGCATTTCGAATCATTTGAATTTTATCAAAATAAATTCTTTTTTTCGTTCTATTGTTATTTTACTTTGTACTTTTACCTTCTATTAACATTGCTCGTTTTTTTCGGGAGATATACCTATTGGGGAACCTGCCCTGCTCATTTTGCTAAAGTGGTAATGCATTCCAAGCACCGTACCTCTTGGGTGATGTGGAAAGCGGTTGCATTTCGAATCATTTGAATTTTATCAAAATAAATTCTTTTTTTCGTTCTATTGTTATTTTACTTTGTACTTTTACCTTCTATTAACATTGCTCGTTTTTTTCGGGAGATATACCTATTGGGGAACCTGCCCTGCTCATTTTGCTAAAGTGGTAATGCATTCCAAGCACCGTACCTCTTGGGTGATGTGGAAAGCGGTTGCATTTCGAATCATTTGAATTTTATCAAAATAAATTCTTTTTTTCGTTCTATTGTTATTTTACTTTGTACTTTTACCTTCTATTAACATTGCTCGTTTTTTTCGGGAGATATACCTATTGGGGAACCTGCCCTGCTCATTTTGCTAAAGTGGTAATGCATTCCAAGCACCGTACCTCTTGGGTGATGTGGAAAGCGGTTGCATTTCGAATCATTTGAATTTTATCAAAATAAATTCTTTTTTTCGTTCTATTGTTATTTTACTTTGTACTTTTACCTTCTATTAACATTGCTCGTTTTTTTCGGGAGATATACCTATTGGGGAACCTGCCCTGCTCATTTTGCTAAAGTGGTAATGCATTCCAAGCACCGTACCTCTTGGGTGATGTGGAAAGCGGTTGCATTTCGAATCATTTGAATTTTATCAAAATAAATTCTTTTTTTCGTTCTATTGTTATTTTACTTTGTACTTTTACCTTCTATTAACATTGCTCGTTTTTTTCGGGAGATATACCTATTGGGGAACCTGCCCTGCTCATTTTGCTAAAGTGGTAATGCATTCCAAGCACCGTACCTCTTGGGTGATGTGGAAAGCGGTTGCATTTCGAATCATTTGAATTTTATCAAAATAAATTCTTTTTTTCGTTCTATTGTTATTTTACTTTGTACTTTTACCTTCTATTAACATTGCTCGTTTTTTTCTGGAGATATACCTATTGGGGAACCTGCCCTGCTCATTTTGCTAAAGTGGTAATGCATTCCAAGCACCGTACCTCTTGGGTGATGTGGAAAGCGGTTGCATTTCGAATCATTTGAATTTTATCAAAATAAATTCTTTTTTTCGTTCTATTGTTATTTTACTTTGTACTTTTACCTTCTATTAACATTGCTCGTTTTTTTCGGGAGATATACCTATTGGGGAACCTGCCCTGCTCATTTTGCTAAAGTGGTAATGCATTCCAAGCACCGTACCTCTTGGGTGATGTGGAAAGCGGTTGCATTTTGAATCATTTGAATTTTATCAAAATAAATTCTTTTTTTCGTTCTATTGTTATTTTACTTTGTACTTTTACCTTCTATTAACATTGCTCGTTTTTTTCGGGAGATATACCTATTGGGGAACCTGCCCTGCTCATTTTGCTAAAGTGGTAATGCATTCCAAGCACCGTACCTCTTGGGTGATGTGGAAAGCGGTTGCATTTCGAATTATTTGAATTTTATCAAAATAAATTCTTTTTTTCGTTCTATTGTTATTTTACTTTGTACTTTTACCTTCTATTCCCATTGCTCGTTTTTTTCGGGAGATATACCTATTGGGGAACCTGCCCTGCTCATTTTGCTAAAGTGGTAATGCATTCCAAGCACCGTACCTCTTGGGTGATGTGGAAAGCGGTTGCATTTCGAATCATTTGAATTTTATCAAAATAAATTCTTTTTTTCGTTCTATTGTTATTTTACTTTGTACTTTTACCTTCTATTAACATTGCTCGTTTTTTTCGGGAGATATACCTATTGGGGAACCTGCCCTGCTCATTTTGCTAAAGTGGTAATGCATTCCAAGCACCGTACCTCTTGGGTGATGTGGAAAGCGGTTGCATTTCGAATCATTTGAATTTTATCAAAATAAATTCTTTTTTTCGTTCTATTGTTATTTTACTTTGTACTTTTACCTTCTATTAACATTGCTCGTTTTTTTCGGGAGATATACCTATTGGGGAACCTGCCCTGCTCATTTTGCTAAAGTGGTAATGCATTCCAAGCACCGTACCTCTTGGGTGATGTGGAAAGCGGTTGCATTTCGAATCATTTGAATTTTATCAAAATAAATTCTTTTTTTCGTTCTATTGTTATTTTACTTTGTACTTTTACCTTCTATTCCCATTGCTCGTTTTTTTCGGGAGATATACCTATTGGGGAACCTGCCCTGCTCATTTTGCTAAAGTGGTAATGCATTCCAAGCACCGTACCTCTTGGGTGATGTGGAAAGCGGTTGCATTTCGAATCATTTGAATTTTATCAAAATAAATTCTTTTTTTCGTTCTATTGTTATTTTACTTTGTACTTTTACCTTCTATTAACATTGCTCGTTTTTTTCGGGAGATATACCTATTGGGGAACCTGCCCTGCTCATTTTGCTAAAGTGGTAATGCATTCCAAGCACCGTACCTCTTGGGTGATGTGGAAAGCGGTTGCATTTCGAATCATTTGAATTTTATCAAAATAAATTCTTTTTTTCGCTCTATTGTTATTTTACTTTGTACTTTTACCTTCTATTCCCATTGCTCGTTTTTTTCGGGAGATATACCTATTGGGGAACCTGCCCTGCTCATTTTGCTAAAGTGGTAATGCATTCCAAGCACCGTACCTCTTGGGTGATGTGGAAAGCGGTTGCATTTCGAATCATTTGAATTTTATCAAAATAAATTCTTTTTTTCGTTCTATTGTTATTTTACTTTGTACTTTTACTTCTATTCCCATTACTCGTTTTTTTCGGGAGATATAACTACCGCGGAACCAGCCCTGCTCATTTTGCTAAAGTGGTAATGCATTCCAAGCACCGTACCTCTTGGGTGATGTGGAAAGCGGTTGCATTTCGAATCATTTGAATTTTATCAAAATAAATTCTTTTTTTCGTTCTATTGTTATTTTACTTTGTACTTTTACCTTCTATTCCCCTTGCTCGTTTTTTTCGGGAGATATACCTATGGGGGAACCTGCCCTGCTCATTTTGCTAAAGTGGTAATGCATTCCAAGCACCGTACATCTTGGGTGATGTGGAAAGCGGTTGCATTTCGAATCATTTGAATTTTATCAAAATAAATTCCTTTTTTTTCGCTCTATTGTTATTTTACTTTGTACTTTTACCTTCTATTCCCATTGCTAGTTTTTTTCGGGAGATATACCTATTGGTGAACCTGCCCTGCTCATTTTGCTAAAGTGGTAATGCATTCCAAGCACCGTACCTCTTGGGTGATGTGGAAAGCGGTTGCATTTCGAATTATTTGAATTTTATCAAAATAAATTCTTTTTTTCGTTCTATTGTTATTTTACTTTTTACTTTTACCTTCTATTCACATTGCTCGTTTTTTTCGGGAGATATACCTATTGGGGAACCTGCCCTGCTCATTTTGCTAAAGTGGTAATGCATTCCAAGCACCGTACCTCTTGGGTGATGTGGAAAGCGGTTGCATTTCGAATCATTTGAATTTTATCAAAATAAATTCTTTTTTTCGTTCTATTGTTATTTTACTTTGTACTTTTACCTTTTATTCCCATTGCTCGTTTTTTTCGGGAGATATACCTATTGGGGAACCTGCCCTGCTCATTTTGCTAAAGTGGTAATGCATTCCAAGCACCGTACCTCTTGGGTGATGTGGAAAGCGGTTGCATTTCGAATCATTTGAATTTTATCAAAATAAATTCTTTTTTTCACTCTATTGTTATTTTACTTTGTACTTTTACCTTCTATTCCCATTGCTCGTTTTTTTTCGGGAGATATACCTATTGGGGAACTTGCCCTGCTCATTTTGCTAAAGTGGTAATGCATTCCAAGCACCGTACCTCTTGGGTGATGTGGAAAGCGGTTGCATTTCGAATCATTTGAATTTTATCAAAATAAATTCTTTTTTTCGTTCTATTGTTATTTTACTTTGTACTTTTACCTTCTATTCCCATTGCTCGTTTTTTTCGGGAGATATACCTTTTGGGGAACCTGCCCTGCTCATTTTGCTAAAGTGGTAATGCATTCCAAGCACCGTACCTCTTGGGTGATGTGGAAAGCGGTTGCATTTCGAATCATTTGAATTTTATCAAAATAAATTCTTTTTTTCGCTCTATTGTTATTTTACTTTGTACTTTTACCTTCTATTCCCATTGCTCGTTTTTTTCGGGAGATATACCTATTGGGGAACCTGCCCTGCTCATTTTGCTAAAGTGGTAATGCATTCCAAGCACCGTACCTCTTGGGTGATGTGGAAAGCGGTTGCATTTCGAATCATTTGAATTTTATCAAAATAAATTCTTTTTTTCGTTCTATTGTTATTTTACTTTTTACTTTTACCTTCTATTCACATTGTTCGTTTTTTTCGGGAGATATACCTATTGGGGAACTTGCCCTGCTCATTTTGCTAAAGTGGTAATGCATTCCAAGCACCGTACCTCTTGGGTGATGTGGAAAGCGGTTGCATTTCGAATCATTTGAATTTTATCAAAATAAATTCTTTTTTTCGTTCTATTGTTATTTTACTTTGTACTTTTACCTTCTATTAACATTGCTCGTTTTTTTCGGGAGATATACCTATTGGGGAACCTGCCCTGCTCATTTTGCTAAAGTGGTAATGCATTCCAAGCACCGTACCTCTTGGGTGATGTGGAAAGCGGTTGCATTTCGAATCATTTGAATTTTATCAAAATAAATTCTTTTTTTCGTTCTATTGTTATTTTACTTTGTACTTTTACCTTCTATTCCCATTGCTCGTTTTTTTCGGGAGATATACCTATTGGGGAACCTGCCCTGCTCATTTTGCTAAAGTGGTAATGCATTCCAAGCACCGTACCTCTTGGGTGATGTGGAAAGCGGTTGCATTTCGAATCATTTGAATTTTATCAAAATAAATTCTTTTTTTCGTTCTATTGTTATTTTACTTTGTACTTTTACCTTCTATTAACATTGCTCGTTTTTTTCGGGAGATATACCTATTGGGGAACCTGCCCTGCTCATTTTGCTAAAGTGGTAATGCATTCCAAGCACCGTACCTCTTGGGTGATGTGGAAAGCGGTTGCATTTCGAATCATTTGAATTTTATCAAAATAAATTCTTTTTTTCGCTCTATTGTTATTTTACTTTGTACTTTTACCTTCTATTCCCATTGCTCGTTTTTTTCGGGAGATATACCTATTGGGGAACCTGCCCTGCTCATTTTGCTAAAGTGGTAATGCATTCCAAGCACCGTACCTCTTGGGTGATGTGGAAAGCGGTTGCATTTCGAATCATTTGAATTTTATCAAAATAAATTCTTTTTTTCGTTCTATTGTTATTTTACTTTGTACTTTTACTTCTATTCCCATTACTCGTTTTTTTCGGGAGATATAACTACCGCGGAACCAGCCCTGCTCATTTTGCTAAAGTGGTAATGCATTCCAAGCACCGTACCTCTTGGGTGATGTGGAAAGCGGTTGCATTTCGAATCATTTGAATTTTATCAAAATAAATTCTTTTTTTCGTTCTATTGTTATTTTACTTTGTACTTTTACCTTCTATTCCCCTTGCTCGTTTTTTTCGGGAGATATACCTATGGGGGAACCTGCCCTGCTCATTTTGCTAAAGTGGTAATGCATTCCAAGCACCGTACATCTTGGGTGATGTGGAAAGCGGTTGCATTTCGAATCATTTGAATTTTATCAAAATAAATTCCTTTTTTTTCGCTCTATTGTTATTTTACTTTGTACTTTTACCTTCTATTCCCATTGCTAGTTTTTTTCGGGAGATATACCTATTGGTGAACCTGCCCTGCTCATTTTGCTAAAGTGGTAATGCATTCCAAGCACCGTACCTCTTGGGTGATGTGGAAAGCGGTTGCATTTCGAATTATTTGAATTTTATCAAAATAAATTCTTTTTTTCGTTCTATTGTTATTTTACTTTTTACTTTTACCTTCTATTCACATTGCTCGTTTTTTTCGGGAGATATACCTATTGGGGAACCTGCCCTGCTCATTTTGCTAAAGTGGTAATGCATTCCAAGCACCGTACCTCTTGGGTGATGTGGAAAGCGGTTGCATTTCGAATCATTTGAATTTTATCAAAATAAATTCTTTTTTTCGTTCTATTGTTATTTTACTTTGTACTTTTACCTTTTATTCCCATTGCTCGTTTTTTTCGGGAGATATACCTATTGGGGAACCTGCCCTGCTCATTTTGCTAAAGTGGTAATGCATTCCAAGCACCGTACCTCTTGGGTGATGTGGAAAGCGGTTGCATTTCGAATCATTTGAATTTTATCAAAATAAATTCTTTTTTTCACTCTATTGTTATTTTACTTTGTACTTTTACCTTCTATTCCCATTGCTCGTTTTTTTTCGGGAGATATACCTATTGGGGAACTTGCCCTGCTCATTTTGCTAAAGTGGTAATGCATTCCAAGCACCGTACCTCTTGGGTGATGTGGAAAGCGGTTGCATTTCGAATCATTTGAATTTTATCAAAATAAATTCTTTTTTTCGTTCTATTGTTATTTTACTTTGTACTTTTACCTTCTATTCCCATTGCTCGTTTTTTTCGGGAGATATACCTTTTGGGGAACCTGCCCTGCTCATTTTGCTAAAGTGGTAATGCATTCCAAGCACCGTACCTCTTGGGTGATGTGGAAAGCGGTTGCATTTCGAATCATTTGAATTTTATCAAAATAAATTCTTTTTTTCGCTCTATTGTTATTTTACTTTGTACTTTTACCTTCTATTCCCATTGCTCGTTTTTTTCGGGAGATATACCTATTGGGGAACCTGCCCTGCTCATTTTGCTAAAGTGGTAATGCATTCCAAGCACCGTACCTCTTGGGTGATGTGGAAAGCGGTTGCATTTCGAATCATTTGAATTTTATCAAAATAAATTCTTTTTTTCGTTCTATTGTTATTTTACTTTTTACTTTTACCTTCTATTCACATTGTTCGTTTTTTTCGGGAGATATACCTATTGGGGAACTTGCCCTGCTCATTTTGCTAAAGTGGTAATGCATTCCAAGCACCGTACCTCTTGGGTGATGTGGAAAGCGGTTGCATTTCGAATCATTTGAATTTTATCAAAATAAATTCTTTTTTTCGTTCTATTGTTATTTTACTTTGTACTTTTACCTTCTATTCCCATTGCTCGTTTTTTTCGGGAGATATACCTATTGGGGAACCTGCCCTGCTCATTTTGCTAAAGTGGTAATGCATTCCAAGCACCGTACCTCTTGGGTGATGTGGAAAGCGGTTGCATTTCGAATCATTTGAATTTTATCAAAATAAATTCTTTTTTTCGCTGTATTGTTATTTTACTTTGTACTTTTAAATTCTATTCCCATTGCTCGTTTTTTTCGGGAGATATACCTATTGGGGAACCTGCCCTGCTCATTTTGCTAGAGTGGTAATGCATTCCAAGCACCGTACCTCTTGGCTGATGTGGAAAGCGGTTGCATTTCGAATCATTTGAATTTTATCAAAATAAATTCTTTTTTTCGCTCTATTGTTATTTTACTTTGTACTTTTACCTTCTATTCCCATTGCACGTTTTTTTCGGGAGATATACCTATTGGGGAACCTGCCCTGCTCATTTTGCTAAAGTGGTAATGCATTCCAAGCACCGTACCTCTTGGGTGATGTGGAAAGCGGTTGCATTTCGAATCATTTGAATTTTATCAAAATAAATTCTTTTTTTCGTTCTATTGTTATTTTACTTTTTACTTTTACCTTCTATTCACATTGCTCGTTTTTTTTCGGGAGATATACCTATTGGGGAACCTGCCCTGCTCATTTTGCTAAAGTGGTAATGCATTCCAAGCACCGTACCTCTTGGGTGATGTGGAAAGCGGTTGCATTTCGAATCATTTGAATTTTATCAAAATAAATTCTTTTTTTCGCTCTATTGTTATTTTACTTTGTACTTTTACCTTCTATTCCCATTGCTCGTTTTTTTTCGGGAGATATACCTATTGGAGAACCTGCCCTGCTCATTTTGCTAAAGTGGTGATGCATTCCAAGCACCGTACCTCTTGGGTGATGTGGAAAGCGGTTGCATTTCGAATCATTTGAATTTTATCAAAATAAATTCTTTTTTTCGTTCTATTGTTATTTTACTTTGTACTTTTACCTTCTATTCCCATTGCTCGTTTTTTTCGGGAGATATACCTATTGGGGAACCTGCCCTGCTCATTTTGCTAAAGTGGTAATGCATTCCAAGCACCGTACCTCTTGGGTGATGTGGAAAGCGGTTGCATTTCGAATCATTTGAATTTTATCAAAATAAATTCTTTTTTTCGTTCTTTTGTTATTTTACTTTGTACTTTTACCTTCTATTCCCATTGCTCGTTTTTTTCGGGAGATATACCTATTGGGGAACCTGCCCTGCTCATTTTGCTAGAGTGGTAATGCATTCCAAGCACCGTACTTCTTGGGTGATGTGGAAAGCGGTTGCATTTCGAATCATTTGAATTTTATCAAAATAAATTCTTTTTTTCGCTCTATTGTTATTTTACTTTGTACTTTTACCTTCTATTCCCATTGCACGTTTTTTTCGGGAGATATACCTATTGGGGAACCTGCCCTGCTCATTTTGCTAAAGTGGTAATGCATTCCAAGCACCGTACCTCTTGGGTGATGTGGAAAGCGGTTGCATTTCGAATCATTTGAATTTTATCAAAATAAATTCTTTTTTTCGTTCTATTGTTATTTTACTTTGTACTTTTACCTTCTATTCCCATTGCTCGTTTTTTTCGGGAGATATACCTATTGGGGAACCTGCCCTGCTCATTTTGCTAAAGTGGTAATGCATTCCAAGTACCGTACGTCTTGGGTGATGTGGAAAGCGGTTGCATTTCGAATCATTTGAATTTTATCAAAATAAATTCTTTTTTTCGTTCTATTGTTATTTTACTTTGTACTTTTACCTTCTATTCCCATTGCTCGTTTTTTTCGGGAGATATACCTATTGGGGAACCTGCCCTGCTCATTTTGCTAAAGTGGTAATGCATTCCAAGCACCGTACCTCTTGGGTGATGTGGAAAGCGGTTGCATTTCGAATCATTTGAATTCTATCAAAATAAATTCTTTTTTTCGCTCTATTGTTATTTTACTTTGTACTTTTACCTTCTATTCCCATTGCTCGTTTTTTCCGGGAGATATACCTATTGGGGAACCTGTCCTGCTCATTTTGTTAAAGTGCATTCCAAGCACCGTACCTCTTGGGTGATGTGGAAAGCGGTTGCATTTCGAATCATTTGAATTTTATCAAAATAAATTCTTTTTATCGCTCTATTGTTATTTTACTTTGTACTTTTACCTTCTATTCCCATTGCTCGTTTTTTCCGGGAGATATACCTAATGGGGAACCTGCCCTGCTCATTTTGCTAAAGTGGTAATGCATTCCAAGCACCGTACCTCTTGGGTGATGTGGAAAGTGGTTGCATTTCGAATCATTTGAATTTTATCAAAATAAATTCTTTTTTTCGTTCTATTGTTATTTTACTTTGTACTTTTACCTTCTATTAACATTGCTCGTTTTTTTCGGGAGATATACCTATTGGGGAACCTTTCCTGCTCATTTTGCTAAAGTAGTAATGTATTCCAAGCACCGTACCTCTTGGGTGATGTGGAAAGCGGTTGCATTTCGAATCATTTGAATTTTATCAAAATAAATTCTTTTTTCGTTCTATTGTCATTTTACTTTGTACTTTTACCTTCTATTCCCATTGCTCGTTTTTTTCGGGAGATATACCTATTGGGGAACCTGCCCTGCTCATTTTGCTAAAGTGGTAATGCATTCCAAGCACCGTACCTCTTGGGTGATGTGGAAAGCGGTTGCATTTCAAATCATTTGAATTTTATCAAAATAAATTCTTTTTTTCGCTCTATTGTTATTTTACTTTGTACTTTTAAATTCTATTCCCATTGCTCGTTTTTTTCGGGAGATATACCTATTGGGGAACCTGCCCTGCTCATTTTGCTAAAGTGGTAATGCATTCCAAGCACCGTACCTCTTGGGTGATGTGGAAAGCGGTTGCATTTCTAATCATTTGAATTTTATCAAAATAAATTCTTTTTTTCGCTCTATTGTTATTTTACTTTGTACTTTTACCTTCTATTCCCATTGCTCGTTTTTTCCGGGAGATATACCTATTGGGGAACCTGCCCTTCTCATTTTGCTAAAGTGGTAATGCATTCCAAGCACTGTACCTCTTGGGTGATGTGGAAAGCGGTTGCATTTCGAATCATTTGAATTTTATCAAAATAAATTCTTTTTTTCGTTCTATTGTTATTTTACTTTGTACTTTTAACTTCTATTCCCATTGCTCGTTTTTTCCGGAAGATATACCTATTGGGGAACCTGCCCTGCTCATTTTGCTAAAGTGGTAATGCATTCCAAGCACCGTACCTCTTGGGTGATGTGGAAAGCGGTTGCATTTCGAATCATTTGAATTTTATCAAAATAAATTCTTTTTTTCGCTCTATTGTTATTTTACTTTGTACTTTTAAATTCTATTCCCATTGCTCGTTTTTTTCGGGACATATACCTATTGGGGAACCTGCCCTGCTCATTTTGCTAAAGTGTTAATGCATTCCAAGCACCGTACCTCTTGGGTGATGTGGAAAGCGGTTGCATTTCTAATCATTTGAATTTTATCAAAATAAATTCTTTTTTTCGCTCTATTGTTATTTTACTTTGTACTTTTACCTTCTATTCCCATTGCTCGTTTTTTCCATGAGATATACCTATTGGGGAACCTGCCCTGCTCATTTTGCTAAAGTGGTAATGCATTCCAAGCACCGTACCTCTTGGGTGATGTGGAAAGCGGTTGCATTTCGAATCATTTGAATTTTATCAAAATAAATTCTTTTTTTCGTTCTATTGTTATTTTATTGTACATTTACCTTCTATTCCCATTGCTCGTTTTTTTCGGGAGATATACCTATTGGGGAACCTGCCCTGCTCATTTTGCTAAAGTGGTAATGGATTCCAAGCACCGTACCTCTTGGGTGATGTGGAAAGCGGTTGAATTTCTAATCATTTGAATTTTATCAAAATAAATTCTTTTTTTCGCTCTATTGTTATTTTACTTTGTACTTTTACCTTCTATTCCCATTGCTCGTTTTTTCCGGGAGATATACCTATTGGGGAACCTGCCCTGCTTATTTTGCTAAAGTGGTAATGCATTCCAAGCACCGTACCTCTTGGGTGATGTGGAAAGCGGTTGCATTTTGAATCATTTGAATTTTATCAAAATAAATTCTTTTTTTCGTTCTATTGATATTTTACTTTGTACTTTTACCTTCTATTCCCATTGCTCGTTTTTTTCGGGAGATATACCTATTGGGGAACCTGCCCTGCTCATTTTGCTAAAGTGGTAATGCATTCCAAGCACCGTACCTCTTGGGTGATGTGGAAAGCGGTTGCATTTCGAATCATTTGAATTTTATCAAAATAAATTCTTTTTTTCGTTCTATTGTTATTTTATTGTACTTTTACCTTCTATTCCCATTGCTCGTTTTTTTCGGGAGATATACCTATTGGGGAACCTGCCCTGCTCATTTTGCTAAAGTGGTAATGCATTCCAAGCACCGTACCTCTTGGGTGATGTGGAAAGCGGTTGCATTTCAAATCATTTGAATTTTATCAAAATAAATTCTTTTTTTCGCTCTATTGTTATTTTACTTGGTACTTTTACCTTCTATTCCCATTGCTCGTTTTTTTCGGGAGATATACCTATTGGGGAACCTGCTCTGCTCATTTTGCTAAAGTGGTAATGCATTTCAAGCACCGTACCTCTTGGGTGATGTGGAAAGCGGTTGCATTTCGAATCATTTGAATTTTATCAAAATAAATTCTTTTTTCGTTCTATTGTCATTTTACTTTGTACTTTTACCTTCTATTCCCATTGCTCGTTTTTTCCGGGACATATACCTATTGGGGAACCTGCCCTGCTCATTTTGCTAAAGTGTTAATGCATTCCAAGCACCGTACCTCTTGGGTGATGTGGAAAGCGGTTGCATTTCTAATCATTTGAATTTTATCAAAATAAATTCTTTTTTTCGCTCTATTGTTATTTTACTTTGTACTTTTACCTTCTATTCCCATTGCTCGTTTTTTCCATGAGATATACCTATTGGGGAACCTGCCCTGCTCATTTTGCTAAAGTGGTAATGCATTCCAAGCACCGTACCTCTTGGGTGATGTGGAAAGCGGTTGCATTTCGAATCATTTGAATTTTATCAAAATAAATTCTTTTTTTCGTTCTATTGTTATTTTATTGTACATTTACCTTCTATTCCCATTGCTCGTTTTTTTCGGGAGATATACCTATTGGGGAACCTGCCCTGCTCATTTTGCTAAAGTGGTAATGGATTCCAAGCACCGTACCTCTTGGGTGATGTGGAAAGCGGTTGAATTTCTAATCATTTGAATTTTATCAAAATAAATTCTTTTTTTCGCTCTATTGTTATTTTACTTTGTACTTTTACCTTCTATTCCCATTGCTCGTTTTTTCCGGGAGATATACCTATTGGGGAACCTGCCCTGCTTATTTTGCTAAAGTGGTAATGCATTCCAAGCACCGTACCTCTTGGGTGATGTGGAAAGCGGTTGCATTTTGAATCATTTGAATTTTATCAAAATAAATTCTTTTTTTCGTTCTATTGTTATTTTACTTTGTACTTTTACCTTCTATTCCCATTGCTCGTTTTTTTCGGGAGATATACCTATTGGGGAACCTGCCCTGCTCATTTTGCTAAAGTGGTAATGCATTCCAAGCACCGTACCTCTTGGGTGATGTGGAAAGCGGTTGCATTTCGAATCATTTGAATTTTATCAAAATAAATTCTTTTTTTCGTTCTATTGTTATTTTATTGTACTTTTACCTTCTATTCCCATTGCTCGTTTTTTTCGGGAGATATACCTATTGGGGAACCTGCCCTGCTCATTTTGCTAAAGTGGTAATGCATTCCAAGCACCGTACCTCTTGGGTGATGTGGAAAGCGGTTGCATTTCAAATCATTTGAATTTTATCAAAATAAATTCTTTTTTTCGCTCTATTGTTATTTTACTTTGTACTTTTACCTTCTATTCCCATTGCTCGTTTTTTCCGGGAGATATACCTATTGGGGAACCTGTCCTGCTCATTTTGTTAAAGTGCATTCCAAGCACCGTACCTCTTGGGTGATGTGGAAAGCGGTTGCATTTCGAATCATTTGAATTTTATCAAAATAAATTCTTTTTATCGCTCTATTGTTATTTTACTTTGTACTTTTACCTTCTATTCCCATTGCTCGTTTTTTCCGGGAGATATACCTAATGGGGAACCTGCCCTGCTCATTTTGCTAAAGTGGTAATGCATTCCAAGCACCGTACCTCTTGGGTGATGTGGAAAGCGGTTGCATTTCGAATCATTTGAATTTTATCAAAATAAATTCTTTTTTTCGTTCTATTGTTATTTTACTTTGTACTTTTACCTTCTATTAACATTGCTCGTTTTTTTCGGGAGATATACCTATTGGGGAACCTTTCCTGCTCATTTTGCTAAAGTAGTAATGTATTCCAAGCACCGTACCTCTTGGGTGATGTGGAAAGCGGTTGCATTTCGAATCATTTGAATTTTATCAAAATAAATTCTTTTTTCGTTCTATTGTCATTTTACTTTGTACTTTTACCTTCTATTCCCATTGCTCGTTTTTTTCGGGAGATATACCTATTGGGGAACCTGCCCTGCTCATTTTGCTAAAGTGGTAATGCATTCCAAGCACCGTACCTCTTGGGTGATGTGGAAAGCGGTTGCATTTCAAATCATTTGAATTTTATCAAAATAAATTCTTTTTTTCGCTCTATTGTTATTTTACTTTGTACTTTTAAATTCTATTCCCATTGCTCGTTTTTTTCGGGAGATATACCTATTGGGGAACCTGCCCTGCTCATTTTGCTAAAGTGGTAATGCATTCCAAGCACCGTACCTCTTGGGTGATGTGGAAAGCGGTTGCATTTCTAATCATTTGAATTTTATCAAAATAAATTCTTTTTTTCGCTCTATTGTTATTTTACTTTGTACTTTTACCTTCTATTCCCATTGCTCGTTTTTTCCGGGAGATATACCTATTGGGGAACCTGCCCTTCTCATTTTGCTAAAGTGGTAATGCATTCCAAGCACTGTACCTCTTGGGTGATGTGGAAAGCGGTTGCATTTCGAATCATTTGAATTTTATCAAAATAAATTCTTTTTTTCGTTCTATTGTTATTTTACTTTGTACTTTTAACTTCTATTCCCATTGCTCGTTTTTTCCGGAAGATATACCTATTGGGGAACCTGCCCTGCTCATTTTGCTAAAGTGGTAATGCATTCCAAGCACCGTACCTCTTGGGTGATGTGGAAAGCGGTTGCATTTCGAATCATTTGAATTTTATCAAAATAAATTCTTTTTTTCGCTCTATTGTTATTTTACTTTGTACTTTTAAATTCTATTCCCATTGCTCGTTTTTTTCGGGACATATACCTATTGGGGAACCTGCCCTGCTCATTTTGCTAAAGTGTTAATGCATTCCAAGCACCGTACCTCTTGGGTGATGTGGAAAGCGGTTGCATTTCTAATCATTTGAATTTTATCAAAATAAATTCTTTTTTTCGCTCTATTGTTATTTTACTTTGTACTTTTACCTTCTATTCCCATTGCTCGTTTTTTCCATGAGATATACCTATTGGGGAACCTGCCCTGCTCATTTTGCTAAAGTGGTAATGCATTCCAAGCACCGTACCTCTTGGGTGATGTGGAAAGCGGTTGCATTTCGAATCATTTGAATTTTATCAAAATAAATTCTTTTTTTCGTTCTATTGTTATTTTATTGTACATTTACCTTCTATTCCCATTGCTCGTTTTTTTCGGGAGATATACCTATTGGGGAACCTGCCCTGCTCATTTTGCTAAAGTGGTAATGGATTCCAAGCACCGTACCTCTTGGGTGATGTGGAAAGCGGTTGAATTTCTAATCATTTGAATTTTATCAAAATAAATTCTTTTTTTCGCTCTATTGTTATTTTACTTTGTACTTTTACCTTCTATTCCCATTGCTCGTTTTTTCCGGGAGATATACCTATTGGGGAACCTGCCCTGCTTATTTTGCTAAAGTGGTAATGCATTCCAAGCACCGTACCTCTTGGGTGATGTGGAAAGCGGTTGCATTTTGAATCATTTGAATTTTATCAAAATAAATTCTTTTTTTCGTTCTATTGTTATTTTACTTTGTACTTTTACCTTCTATTCCCATTGCTCGTTTTTTTCGGGAGATATACCTATTGGGGAACCTGCCCTGCTCATTTTGCTAAAGTGGTAATGCATTCCAAGCACCGTACCTCTTGGGTGATGTGGAAAGCGGTTGCATTTCGAATCATTTGAATTTTATCAAAATAAATTCTTTTTTTCGTTCTATTGTTATTTTATTGTACTTTTACCTTCTATTCCCATTGCTCGTTTTTTTCGGGAGATATACCTATTGGGGAACCTGCCCTGCTCATTTTGCTAAAGTGGTAATGCATTCCAAGCACCGTACCTCTTGGGTGATGTGGAAAGCGGTTGCATTTCAAATCATTTGAATTTTATCAAAATAAATTCTTTTTTTCGCTCTATTGTTATTTTACTTGGTACTTTTACCTTCTATTCCCATTGCTCGTTTTTTTCGGGAGATATACCTATTGGGGAACCTGCTCTGCTCATTTTGCTAAAGTGGTAATGCATTTCAAGCACCGTACCTCTTGGGTGATGTGGAAAGCGGTTGCATTTCGAATCATTTGAATTTTATCAAAATAAATTCTTTTTTCGTTCTATTGTCATTTTACTTTGTACTTTTACCTTCTATTCCCATTGCTCGTTTTTTTCGGGAGATATACCTATTGGGGAACCTGCCCTGCTCATTTTGCTAAAGTGGTAATGTATTCCAAGCACCGTACCTCTTGGGTGATGTGGAAAGCGGTTGCATTTCAAATCATTTGAATTTTATCAAAATAAATTCTTTTTTTCGCTCTATTGTTATTTTACTTTGTACTTTTAAATTCTATTCCCATTGCTCGTTTTTTTCGGGAGATATACCTATTGGGGAACCTGCTCTGCTCATTTTGCTAAAGTGGTAATGCATTTCAAGCACCGTACCTCTTGGGTGATGTGGAAAGCGGTTGCATTTCGAATCATTTGAATTTTATCAAAATAAATTCTTTTTTCGTTCTATTGTCATTTTACTTTGTACTTTTACCTTCTATTCCCATTGCTCGTTTTTTTCGGGAGATATACCTATTGGGGAACCTGCCCTGCTCATTTTGCTAAAGTGGTAATGTATTCCAAGCACCGTACCTCTTGGGTGATGTGGAAAGCGGTTGCATTTCAAATCATTTGAATTTTATCAAAATAAATTCTTTTTTTCGCTCTATTGTTATTTTACTTTGTACTTTTAAATTCTATTCCCATTGCTCGTTTTTTTCGGGAGATATACCTATTGGGGAACCTGCCCTGCTCATTTTGCTAAAGTGGTAATGCATTCCAAGCACCGTACCTCTTGGGTGATGTGGAAAGCGGTTGAATTTCTAATCATTTGAATTTTATCAAAATAAATTCTTTTTTTCGCTCTATTGTTATTTTACTTTGTACTTTTACCTTCTATTCCCATTGCTCGTTTTTTCCGGGAGATATACCTATTGGGGAACCTGCCCTGCTCATTTTGCTAAAGTGGTAATGCATTCCAAGCACCGTACCTCTTGGGTGATGTGGAAAGCGGTTGCATTTCGAATCATTTGAATTTTATCAAAATAAATTCTTTTTTTTCGTTCTATTGTTATTTTATTGTACTTTTACCTTCTATTCCCATTGCTCGTTTTTTTCGGGAGATATACCTATTGGGGAACCTGCCCTGCTCATTTTGCTAAAGTGGTAATGCATTCCAAGCACCGTACCTCTTGGGTGATGTGGAAAGCGGTTGCATTTCGAATCATTTGAATTTTATCAAAATAAATTCTTTTTTTCGTTCTATTGTTATTTTATTGTACTTTTACCTTCTATTCCCATTGCTCGTTTTTTTCGGGAGATATACCTATTGGGGAACCTGCCCTGCTCATTTTGCTAAAGTGGTAATGCATTCCAAGCACCGTACCTCTTGGGTGATGTGGAAAGCGGTTGCATTTCGAATCATTTGAATTTTATAAAAATAAATTCTTTTTTCGTTCTATTGTCATTTTACTTTGTACTTTTACCTTCTATTCCCATTGCTCGTTTTTTTCGGAAGATATACCTATTGGGGAACCTGCCCTGCTCATTTTGCTAAAGTGGTAATGCATTCCAAGCACCGTACCTCTTGGGTGATGTGGAAAGCGGTTGCATTTCAAATCATTTGAATTTTATCAAAATAAATTCTTTTTTTCGCTCTATTGTTATTTTACTTTGTACTTTTAAATTCTATTCCCATTGCTCGTTTTTTTCGGGAGATATACCTATTGGGGAACCTGCCCTACTCATTTTGCTAAAGTGGTAATGCATTCCAAGCACCGTACCTCTTGGGTGATGTGGAAAGCGGTTGAATTTCTAATCATTTGAATTTTATTAAAATAAATTCTTTTTTTCGCTCTATTGTTATTTTACTTTGTACTTTTACCTTCTATTCCCATTGCTCGTTTTTTCCGGGAGATATACCTATTGGGGAACCTGCCCTGCTCATTTTGCTAAAGTGGTAATGCATTCCAAGCACCGTACCTCTTGGTTGATGTGGAAAGCGGTTGCATTTCGAATCATTTGAATTTTATCAAAATAAATTCTTTTTTTCGTTCTATTGTTATTTTACTTTGTACTTTTACCTTCTATTCCCATTGTTCGTTTTTTTCGGGAGATATACCTATTGGGGAACCTGCCCTGCTCATTTTGCTAAAGTGGTAATGCATTCCAAGCACCGTACCTCTTGGGTGATGTGGAAAGCGGTTGCATTTCGAATCATTTGAATTTTATCAAAATAAATTCTTTTTTTCGTTCTATTGTTATTTTACTTTGTACTTTTACCTTCTATTAACATTGCTAGTTTTTTTCGGGAGATATACCTATTGGGGAACCTTTCCTGCTCATTTTGCTAAAGTAGTAATGTATTCCAAGCACCGTACCTCTTGGGTGATGTGGAAAGCGGTTGCATTTCGAATCATTTGAATTTTATCAAAATAAATTCTTTTTTTCGTTCTATTGTTATTTTACTTTGTACTTTTACCTTCAATTACCATTGCTCGTTTTTTCGGGAGATATACCTATTGGGGAACCTGCCCTGCTCATTTTGCTAAAGTGGTAATGCATTCCAAACACCGTACCTCTTGGGTGATGTGGAAAGCGGTTGCATTTCAAATCATTTGAATTTTATCAATATAAATTCTTTTTTTCGCTCTATTGTTATTTTACTTGGTACTTTTACCTTCTATTCCCATTGCTCGTTTTTTTCGGGAGATATACCTATTGGGGAACCTGCCCTGCTCTATTTGCTAAAGTGGTAATGCATTCCAAGCACCGTACCTCTTGGGTGATGTGGAAAGCGGTTGCATTTCGAATCATTTGAATTTTATCAAAATAAATACTTTTTTCGTTCTATTGTCATTTTACTTTGTACTTTTACCTTCTATTCCCATTGCTCGTTTTTTTCGGGAGATATACCTATTGGGAAACCTGCCCTGCTCATTTTGCTAAAGTGGTAATGCATTCCAAGCACATTACCTCTTGGGTGATGTGGAAAGCGGTTGCATTTCGAATCATTTGAATTTTATCAAAATAAATTCTTTTCTTCGTTCTATTGTTATTTACTTTGTACTTTTACCTTCTATTCCCCTTGCTCGTTTTTTTCGGGAGATATACCTATTGGGGAACCTGCCCTGCTCATTTTGCTAAAGTGGTAATGCATTCCAAGCACCGTACCTCTTGGGTGATGTGGAAAGCGGTTGCATTTCGAATCATTTGAATTTTATCAAAATAAATTCTTTTTTTCGTTCTATTGTTATTTTACTTTGTACTTTTACCTGCTATTAACATTGCTCGTTTTTTTCGGGAGATATACCTATTGGGGAACCTGCCCTGCTCATTTTGCTAAAGTAGTAATGTATTCCAAGCACCGTACCTCTTGGGTGATGTGGAAAGCGGTTGCATTTCGAATCATTTGAATTTTATCAAAATAAATTCTTTTTTTCGTTCTATTGTTATTTTACTTTGTACTTTTACCTTCTATTCCCATTGCTCGTTTTTTTCGGGAGATATACCTATTGGGGAACCTGCCCTGCTCATTTTGCTAAAGTGGTAATGCATTCCAAGCACCGTACCTCTTGGGTGATGTGGAAAGCGGTTGCATTTCGAATCATTTGAATTTTATCAAAATAAATTCTTTTTTTCGTTCTATTGTTATTTTACTTTGTACTTTTACCTTCTATTAACATTGTTTTTTTTTCGGGAGATATACCTATTGGGGAACCTGCCCTGCTCATTTTGCTAAAGTGGTAATGCATTCCAAGCACCGTACCTCTTGGGTGATGTGGAAAGCGGTTGCATTTCGAATCATTTGAATTTTATCAAAATAAATTCTTTTTTTCGTTCTATTGTTATTTTACTTTGTACTTTTACCTTCTATTAACATTGTTTTTTTTTTTCGGGAGATATACCTATTGGGGAACCTGCCCTGCTCATTTTGCTAAAGTGGTAATGCATCCAAGCACCGTACCTTTTGGGTGATGTGGAAAGCGGTTTCATTTCGAATCATTTGAATTTTATCAAAATAAATTCTTTTTTTCGTTCTTTTGTTATTTTACTTTGTACTTTTACCTTCTATTAACATTGCTCGTTTTTTTCGGGAGATATACCTATTGGGGAACCTGCCCTGCTCATTTTGCTAAAGTGGTAATGCATTCCAAGCACCGTACCTCTTGGGTGATGTGGAAAGCGGTTGCATTTCAAATCATTTGAATTTTATCAAAATAAATTCTTTTTTTCGCTCTATTGTTATTTTACTTTGTACTTTTAAATTCTATTCCCATTGCTCGTTTTTTTCGGGAGATATACCTATTGGGGAACCTGCCCTGCTCATTTTGCTAAAGTGGTAATGCATTCCAAGCACCGTACCTCTTGGGTGATGTGGAAAGCGGTTGAATTTCTAATCATTTGAATTTTATTAAAATAAATTCTTTTTTTCGCTCTATTGTTATTTTACTTTGTACTTTTACCTTCTATTCCCATTGCTCGTTTTTTCCGGGAGATATACCTATTGGGGAACCTGCCCTGCTCATTTTGCTAAAGTGGTAATGCATACCAAGCACCGTACCTCTTGGTTGATGTGGAAAGCGGTTGCATTTCGAATCATTTGAGTTTTATCAAAATAAATTCTTTTTTTCGTTCTATTGTTATTTTACTTTGTTTTTTTACCTTCTATTCCCATTGCTTGTTTTTTTCGGGAGATATACCTATTGGGGAACCTGCCCTGCTCATTTTGCTAAAGTGGTAATGCATTCCAAGCACCGTACCTCTTGGGTGATGTGGAAAGCGGTTGCATTTCGAATCATTTGAATTTTATCAAAATAAATTCTTTTTTTCGTTCTATTGTTATTTTACTTTGTACTTTTACCTTCTATTAACATTGCTCGTTTTTTTCGGGAGATATACCTATTGGGGAACCTTTCCTGCTCATTTTGCTAAAGTAGTAATGTATTCCAAGCACCGTACCTCTTGGGTGATGTGGAAAGCGGTTGCATTTCAAATCATTTGAATTTTATCAAAATAAATTCTTTTTTTCGCTCTATTGTTATTTTACTTTGTACTTTTACCTTCTATTCCCATTGCTCGTTTTTTCCGGGAGATATACCTATTGGGGAACCTGCCCTGCTCATTTTGCTAAAGTGGTAATGCATTCCAAGCACCGTACCTCTTGGTTGATGTGGAAAGCGGTTGCATTTCGAATCATTTGAATTTTATCAAAATAAATTCTTTTTTTCGTTCTATTGTTATTTTACTTTGTACTTTTACCTTCTATTCCCATTGCTCGTTTTTTTCGGGAGATATACCTATTGGGGAACCTGCCCTGCTCATTTTGCTAAAGTGGTAATGCATTCCAAGCACCGTACCTCTTGGGTGATGTGGAAAGCGGTTGCATTTCGAATCATTTGAATTTTATCAAAATAAATTCTTTTTTTCGTTCTATTGTTATTTTACTTTGTACTTTTACCTTCAATTCCCATTGCTCGTTTTTTTCGGGAGATATACCTATTGGGGAACCTGCCCTGCTCATTTTGCTAAAGTGGTAATGCATTCCAAGCACCGTACCTCTTGGGTGATGTGGAAAGCGGTTGCATTTCAAATCATTTGAATTTTATCAATATAAATTCTTTTTTTCGCTCTGTTGTTATTTTACTTGGTACTTTTACCTTCTATTCCCATTGCTCGTTTTTTTCGGGAGATATACCTATTGGGGAACCTGCCCTGCTCATTTTGCTAAAGTGGTAATGCATTCCAAGCACCGTACCTCTTGGGTGATGTGGAAAGCGGTTGCATTTCGAATCATTTGAATTTTATCAAAATAAATTCTTTTTTCGTTCTATTGTCATTTTACTTTGTACTTTTACCTTCTATTCCCATTGCTCGTTTTTTTCGGGAGATATACCTATTGGGGAACCTGCCCTGCTCATTTTGCTAAAGTGGTAATGCATTCCAAGCACCGTACCTCTTGGGTGATGTGGAAAGCGGTTGCATTTCTAATCATTTGAATTTTATCAAAATAAATTCTTTTTTTCGCTCTATTGTTATTTTACTTTGTACTTTTACCTTCTATTCCCATTGCTCGTTTTTTCCGGGAGATATACCTATTGGGGAACCTGCCCTGCTCATTTTGCTAAAGTGGTAATGCATTCCAAGCACCATACCTCTTGGGTGATGTGGAAAGCGGTTGCATTTCGAATCATTTGAATTTTATCAAAATAAATTCTTTTTTTCGTTCTATTGTTATTTTACTTTGTACTTTTACCTTCTATTCCCATTGCTTGTTTTTTTCGGGAGATATACCTATGGGGAACCTGCCCTGCTCATTTTGCTAAAGTGGTAATGCATTCCAAGCACCGTACCTCTTGGGTGATGTGGAAAGCGGTTGCATTTCGAATCATTTGAATTTTATCAAAATAAATTCTTTTTTTCGTTCTATTGTTATTTTACTTTGTACTTTTACCTTCTATTAACATTGTTTTTTTTTTCGGGAGATATACCTATTAGGGAACCTGCCCTGCTCATTTTGCTAAAGTGGTAATGCATTCCAAGCACTGTACCTCTTGGGTGATGTGGAAAGCGGTTGCATTTCGAATCATTTGAATTTTATCAAAATAAATTCTTTTTTTCGTTCTATTGTTATTTTACTTTGTACTTTAACCTTCTATTCCCATTGCTCGTTTTTTGCGGGAGATATACCTATTGGGGAACCTGCCCTGCTCATTTTGCTAAAGTGGTAATGCATTCCAAGCACCGTACCTCTTGGGTGATGTGGAAAGCGGTTGCATTTCGAATCATTTGAATTTTATCAAAATAAATTCTTTTTTTCGTTCTATTGTTATTTTACTTTGCACTTTTACCTTCTATTCCCATTGCTCGTTTTTTTCGGGAGATATACCTATTGGGGAACCTGCCCTGCTCATTTTGCTGAAGTGGTAATGCATTCCAAGCACCGTACCTCTTGGGTGATGTGGAAAGCGGTTGCATTTCGAATCATTTGAATTTTATCAAAGTAAATTCTTTTTTTCGTTCTATTGTTATTTTACTTTATACCTTTACCTTCTATTCCCATTGCTCGTTTTTTTCGGGAGATATACCTATTGGGGAACCTGCCCTGCTCATTTTGCTAAAGTGGTAATGCATTCCAAGCCCCGTACCTCTTGGGTGATGTGGAAAGCGGTTGCATTTCGAATCATTTGAATTTTATCAAAATAAATTCTTTTTTTCGCTCTATTGTTGTTTTACTTTGTACTTTTACCTTCTATTCCCATTGCTCGTTTTTTTCGGGAGATATACCTATTGGGGAACCTGCCCTGCTCATTTTGCTAAAGTGGTAATGCATTCCAAGCACCGTACCTCTTGGGTGATGTGGAAAGCGGTTGCATTTCGAATCATTTGAATTTTATCAAAATAAATTCTTTTTTTCGCTCTATTGTTGTTTTACTTTGTACTTTTACCTTCTATTCCCATTGCTCGTTTTTTTCGGGAGATATACCTATTGGGGAACCTGCCCTGCTCATTTTGCTAAAGTGGTAATGCATTCCAAGCACCGTACCTCTTGGGTGATGTGGAAAGCGGTTGCATTTCGAATCATTTTAATTTTATCAAAATAAATTCTTTTTTTCGCTCTATTGTTATTTTACTTTGTACTTTTACCTTCTATTACCATTGCTCGTTTTTTCCGGGAGATATACCTATTGGGGAACCTGCCCTGCTCATTTTGCTAAAGTGGTAATGCATTCCAAGCACCGTACCTCTTGGGTGATGTGGAAAGCGGTTGCATTTCGAATCATTTGAATTTTATCAAAATAAATTCTTTTTTTCGTTCTATTGTTATTTTACTTTGTACTTTTACCTTCTATTACCTTTGCTCGTTTTTTCCGGGAGATATACCTATTGGGGAACCTGCCCTGCTCATTTTGCTAAAGTGGTAATGCATTCCAAGCACTGTACCTCTTGGGTGATGTGGAAAGCGGTTGCATTTCGAATCATTTGAATTTTATCAAAATAAATTCTTTTTTTCGTTCTATTGTTATTTTACTTTGTACTTTAACCTTCTATTCCCATTGCTCGTTTTTTTCGGGAGATATACCTATTGGGGAACCTGCCCTGCTCATTTTGCTGAAGTGGTAATGCATTCCAAGCACCGTACCTCTTGGGTGATGTGGAAAGCGGTTGCATTTCGAATCATTTGAATTTTATCAAAATAAATTCTTTTTTTCGTTCTATTGTTATTTTACTTTGTACTTTTACCTTCTATTCCCATTGCTCGTTTTTTTCGGGAGATATACCTATTGGGGAACCTGCCCTGCTCATTTTGCTGAAGTGGTAATGCATTCCAAGCACCGTACCTCTTGGGTGATGTGGAAAGCGGTTGCATTTCGAATCATTTGAATTTTATCAAAGTAAATTCTTTTTTTCGTTCTATATTTATTTTACTTTGTACCTTTACCTTCTATTCCCATTGCTCGTTTTTTTCGGGAGATATACCTATTGGGGAACCTGCCCTGCTCATTTTGCTAAAGTGGTAATGCATTCCAAGCACCGTACCTCTTGGGTGATGTGGAAAGCGGTTGCATTTCGAATCATTTGAATTTTATCAAAATAAATTCTTTTTTTCGCTCTATTGTTGTTTTACTTTGTACTTTTACCTTCTATTCCCATTGCTCGTTTTTTTCGGGAGATATACCTATTGGGGAACCTGCCCTGCTCATTTTGCTAAAGTGGTAATGCATTCCAAGCACCGTACCTCTTGGGTGATGTGGAAAGCGGTTGCATTTCGAATCATTTGAATTTTATCAAAATAAATTCTTTTTTTCGCTCTATTGTTGTTTTACTTTGTACTTTTACCTTCTATTCCCATTGCTCGTTTTTTTCGGGAGATATACCTATTGGGGAACCTGCCCTGCTCATTTTGCTAAAGTGGTAATGCATTCCAAGCACCGTACCTCTTGGGTGATGTGGAAAGCGGTTGCATTTCGAATCATTTGAATTTTATCAAAATAAATAATAAATTCTTTTTTTCGCTCTATTGTTATTTTTCTTTGTACCTTTACCTTCTATTCCCATTGCTCGTTTTTTTCGGGAGATATACCTATTGGGGAACCTGCCCTGCTCATTTTGCTAAAGTGGTAATGCATTCCAAGCACCGTACCTCTTGGGTGATGTGGAAAGCGGTTGCATTTCGAATCATTTGAATTTTATCAAAATAAATTCTTTTTTTCGCTCTATTGTTATTTTACTTTGTACCTTTACCTTCTATTCCCATTGCTCGTTTTTTTCGGGAGATATACCTATTGGGGAACCTGCCCTGCTCATTTTGCTAAAGTGGTAATGCATTCCAAGCACCGTACCTCTTGGGTGATGTGGAAAGCGGTTGCATTTCGAATCATTTGAATTTTATCAAAATAAATTCTTTTTTTCGCTCTATTGTTGTTTTACTTTGTACTTTTACCTTCTATTACCTTTGCTCGTTTTTTCCGGGAGATATACCTATTGGGGAACCTGCCCTGCTCATTTTGCTAAAGTGGTAATGCATTCCAAGCACTGTACCTCTTGGGTGATGTGGAAAGCGGTTGCATTTCGAATCATTTGAATTTTATCAAAATAAATTCTTTTTTTCGTTCTATTGTTATTTACTTTGTACTTTAACCTTCTATTCCCATTGCTCGTTTTTTGCGGGAGATATACCTATTGGGGAACCTGCCCTGCTCATTTTGCTAAAGTGGTAATGCATTCCAAGCACCGTACCTCTTGGGTGATGTGGAAAGTGGTTGCATTTCGAATCATTTGAATTTCATCAAAATAAATTCTTTTTTTCGTTCTATTGTTATTTTACTTTTTACTTCTACCTTCTATTCCCATTGCTCGTTTTTTTCGGGAGATATACCTATTGGGAAACCTGCCCTGAACATTTTGCTAAAGTGGTAATGCATTCCAAGCACCGTACCTCTTGGGTGATGTGGAAAGTGGTTGCATTTCGAATCATTTGAATTTCATCAAAATAAATTCTTTTTTTCGTTCTATTGTTATTTTACTTTTTACTTCTACCTTCTATTCCCATTGCTCGTTTTTTTCGGGAGATATACCTATTGGGAAACCTGCCCTGAACATTTTGCTAAAGTGGTAAAGCATTCCAAGCACCGTACCTCTTGGGTGATGTGGAAAGTGGTTGCATTTCGAATCATTTGAATTTCATCAAAATAAATTCTTTTTTTCGTTCTATTGTTATTTTACTTTTTACTTCTACCTTCTATTCCCATTGCTCGTTTTTTTCGGGAGATATACCTATTGGGAAACCTGCCCTGAACATTTTGCTAAAGTGGTAATGCATTCCAAGCACCGTACCTCTTGGGTGATGTGGAAAGTGGTTGCATTTCGAATCATTTGAATTTCATCAAAATAAATTCTTTTTTTCGTTCTATTGTTATTTTACTTTTTACTTCTACCTTCTATTCCCATTGCTCGTTTTTTTCGGGAGATATACCTATTGGGAAACCTGCCCTGAACATTTTGCTAAAGTGGTAATGCATTCCAAGCACCGTACCTCTTGGGTGATGTGGAAAGTGGTTGCATTTCGAATCATTTGAATTTCATCAAAATAAATTCTTTTTTTCGTTCTATTGTTATTTTACTTTTTACTTCTACCTTCTATTCCCATTGCTCGTTTTTTTCGGGAGATATACCTATTGGGAAACCTGCCCTGAACATTTTGCTAAAGTGGTAATGCATTCCAAGCACCGTACCTCTTGGGTGATGTGGAAAGTGGTTGCATTTCGAATCATTTGAATTTCATCAAAATAAATTCTTTTTTTCGTTCTATTGTTATTTTACTTTTTACTTCTACCTTCTATTCCCATTGCTCGTTTTTTTCGGGAGATATACCTATTGGGGAACCTGCCCTGCTCATTTTGCTAAAGTGGTAATGCATTCCAAGCACCGTACCTCTTGGGTGATGTGGAAAGCGGTTGCATTTCGAATCATTTGAATTTTATCAAAATAAATTCTTTTTTTCGTTCTATTGTTATTTTACTTTGTACTTTTACCTTCTATTCCCATTGCTCGTTTTTTTCGGGAGATATACCTATTGGGGAACCTGCCCTGCTCATTTTGCTGAAGTGGTAATGCATTCCAAGCACCGTACCTCTTGGGTGATGTGGAAAGCGGTTGCATTTCGAATCATTTGAATTTTATCAAAATAAATTCTTTTTTTCGTTCTATTGTTATTTTACTTTGTACTTTTACCTTCTATTCCCATTGCTCGTTTTTTTCGGGAGATATACCTATTGGGGAACCTGCCCTGCTCATTTTGCTAAAGTGGTAATGCATTCCAAGCACCGTACCTCTTGGGTGATGTGGAAAGCGGTTGCATTTCGAATCATTTGAATTTTATCAAAATAAATAATAAATTCTTTTTTTCGCTCTATTGTTATTTTTCTTTGTACCTTTACCTTCTATTCCCATTCCTCGTTTTTTTCGGGAGATATACCTATTGGGGAACCTGCCCTGCTCATTTTGCTAAAGTGGTAATGCATTCCAAGCACCGTACCTCTTGGGTGATGTGGAAAGCGGTTGCATTTCGAATCATTTGAATTTTATCAAAATAAATTCTTTTTTTCGCTCTATTGTTATTTTACTTTGTACCTTTACCTTCTATTCCCATTGCTCGTTTTTTTCGGGAGATATACCTATTGGGGAACCTGCCCTGCTCATTTTGCTAAAGTGGTAATGCATTCCAAGCACCGTACCTCTTGGGTGATGTGGAAAGCGGTTGCATTTCGAATCATTTGAATTTTATCAAAATAAATTCTTTTTTTCGCTCTATTGTTGTTTTACTTTGTACTTTTACCTTCTATTCCCATTGCTCGTTTTTTTCGGGAGATATACCTATTGGGGAACCTGCCCTGCTCATTTTGCTAAAGTGGTAATGCATTCCAAGCACCGTACCTCTTGGGTGATGTGGAAAGCGGTTGCATTTCGAATCATTTGAATTTTATCAAAATAAATTCTTTTTTTCGCTCTATTGTTGTTTTACTTTGTACTTTTACCTTCTATTCCCATTGCTCGTTTTTTGCGGGAGATATACCTATTGGGGAACCTGCCCTGCTCATTTTGCTAAAGTGGTAATGCATTCCAAGCACCGTACCTCTTGGGTGATGTGGAAAGCGGTTGCATTTCGAATCATTTGAATTTTATCAAAATAAATTCTTTTTTTCGCTCTATTGTTGTTTTACTTTGTACTTTTACCTTCTATTCCCATTGCTCGTTTTTTTCGGGAGATATACCTATTGGGGAACCTGCCCTGCTCATTTTGCTAAAGTGGTAATGCATTCCAAGCACCGTACCTCTTGGGTGATGTGGAAAGCGGTTGCATTTCGAATCATTTGAATTTTATCAAAATAAATTCTTTTTTTCGCTCTATTGTTGTTTTACTTTGTACTTTTACCTTCTATTCCCATTGCTCGTTTTTTTCGGGAGATATACCTATTGGGGAACCTGCCCTGCTCATTTTGCTAAAGTGGTAATGCATTCCAAGCACCGTACCTCTTGGGTGATGTGGAAAGCGGTTGCATTTCGAATCATTTGAATTTTATCAAAATAAATTCTTTTTTTCGCTCTATTGTTGTTTTACTTTGTACTTTTACCTTCTATTCCCATTGCTCGTTTTTTTCGGGAGATATACCTATTGGGGAACCTGCCCTGCTCATTTTGCTAAAGTGGTAATGCATTCCAAGCACCGTACCTCTTGGGTGATGTGGAAAGCGGTTGCATTTCGAATCATTTGAATTTTATCAAAATAAATTCTTTTTTTCGCTCTATTGTTATTTTACTTTGTACCTTTACCTTCTATTCCCATTGCTCGTTTTTTTCGGGAGATATACCTATTGGGGAACCTGCCCTGCTCATTTTGCTAAAGTGGTAATGCATTCCAAGCACCGTACCTCTTGGGTGATGTGGAAAGCGGTTGCATTTCGAATCATTTGAATTTTATCAAAATAAATTCTTTTTTTCGTTCTATTGTTGTTTTACTTTGTACTTTTACCTTCTATTCCCATTGCTCGTTTTTTTCGGGAGATATACCTATTGGGGAACCTGCCCTGCTCATTTTGCTGAAGTGGTAATGCATTCCAAGCACCGTACCTCTTGGGTGATGTGGAAAGCGGTTGCATTTCGAATCATTTGAATTTTATCAAAATAAATTCTTTTTTTCGCTCTATTGTTATTTTACTTTGTACTTTTACCTTCTATTACCATTGCTCGTTTTTTCCGGGAGATATACCTATTGGGGAACCTGCCCTGCTCATTTTGCTAAAGTGGTAATGCATTCCAAGCACCGTACCTCTTGGGTGATGTGGAAAGCGGTTGCATTTCGAATCATTTGAATTTTATCAAAATAAATTCTTTTTTTCGTTCTATTGTTATTTTACTTTGTACTTTAACCTTCTATTCCCATTGCTCGTTTTTTTCGGGAGATATACCTATTGGGAAACCTGCCCTGAACATTTTGCTAAAGTGGTAATGCATTCCAAGCACCGTACCTCTTGGGTGATGTGGAAAGTGGTTGCATTTCGAATCATTTGAATTTCATCAAAATAAATTCTTTTTTTCGTTCTATTGTTATTTTACTTTTTACTTTCACCTTCTATTACCATTGCACGGTGATTTCGGGAGATATAAATATTGGGGAACTTGCCCTGCTCATTTTGCTAAACTTGTAATGAATTCCAAGCACCGTACCTCTTGGGTGATGCGGAAAGCGGTTGCATTTCGAATCATTTGAATTTTATCAAAATAAATTCTTTTTTTCGTTCTATTGTTATTTTACTTTTTACTTCTACCTTCTATTCCCATTGCTCGTTTTTTTCGGGAGATATACCTATTGGGAAACCTGCCCTGAACATTTTGCTAAAGTGGTAATGCATTCCAAGCACCGTACCTCTTGGGTGATGTGGAAAGTGGTTGCATTTCGAATCATTTGAATTTCATCAAAATAAATTCTTTTTTTCGTTCTATTGTTATTTTACTTTTTACTTCTACCTTCTATTCCCATTGCTCGTTTTTTTCGGGAGATATACCTATTGGGAAACCTGCCCTGAACATTTTGCTAAAGTGGTAATGCATTCCAAGCACCGTACCTCTTGGGTGATGTGGAAAGTGGTTGCATTTCGAATCATTTGAATTTCATCAAAATAAATTCTTTTTTTCGTTCTATTGTTATTTTACTTTTTACTTCTACCTTCTATTCCCATTGCTCGTTTTTTTCGGGAGATATACCTATTGGGAAACCTGCCCTGAACATTTTGCTAAAGTGGTAATGCATTCCAAGCACCGTACCTCTTGGGTGATGTGGAAAGTGGTTGCATTTCGAATCATTTGAATTTCATCAAAATAAATTCTTTTTTTCGTTCTATTGTTATTTTACTTTTTACTTCTACCTTCTATTCCCATTGCTCGTTTTTTTCGGGAGATATACCTATTGGGAAACCTGCCCTGAACATTTTGCTAAAGTGGTAATGCATTCCAAGCACCGTACCTCTTGGGTGATGTGGAAAGTGGTTGCATTTCGAATCATTTGAATTTCATCAAAATAAATTCTTTTTTTCGTTCTATTGTTATTTTACTTTTTACTTCTACCTTCTATTCCCATTGCTCGTTTTTTTCGGGAGATATACCTATTGGGAAACCTGCCCTGAACATTTTGCTAAAGTGGTAATGCATTCCAAGCACCGTACCTCTTGGGTGATGTGGAAAGTGGTTGCATTTCGAATCATTTGAATTTCATCAAAATAAATTCTTTTTTTCGTTCTATTGTTATTTTACTTTTTACTTCTACCTTCTATTCCCATTGCTCGTTTTTTTCGGGAGATATACCTATTGGGAAACCTGCCCTGAACATTTTGCTAAAGTGGTAATGCATTCCAAGCACCGTACCTCTTGGGTGATGTGGAAAGTGGTTGCATTTCGAATCATTTGAATTTCATCAAAATAAATTCTTTTTTTCGTTCTATTGTTATTTTACTTTTTACTTCTACCTTCTATTCCCATTGCTCGTTTCTTTCGGGAGATATACCTATTGGGAAACCTGCCCTGAACATTTTGCTAAAGTGGTAATGCATTCCAAGCACCGTACCTCTTGGGTGATGTGGAAAGTGGTTGCATTTCGAATCATTTGAATTTCATCAAAATAAATTCTTTTTTTCGTTCTATTGTTATTTTACTTTTTACTTCTACCTTCTATTCCCATTGCTCGATTTTCGGGAGATATACCTATTGGGAAACCTGCCCTGAACATTTTGCTAAAGTGGTAATGCATTCCAAGCACCGTACCTCTTGGGTGATGTGGAAAGTGGTTGCATTTCGAATCATTTGAATTTCATCAAAATAAATTCTTTTTTTCGTTCTATTGTTATTTTACTTTTTACTTCTACCTTCTATTCCCATTGCTCGTTTTTTTCGGGAGATATACCTATTGGGAAACCTGCCCTGAACATTTTGCTAAAGTGGTAATGCATTCCAAGCACCGTACCTCTTGGGTGATGTGGAAAGTGGTTGCATTTCGAATCATTTGAATTTCATCAAAATAAATTCTTTTTTTCGTTCTATTGTTATTTTACTTTTTACTTCTACCTTCTATTCCCATTGCTCGTTTTTTTCGGGAGATATACCTATTGGGAAACCTGCCCTGAACATTTTGCTAAAGTGGTAATGCATTCCAAGCACCGTACCTCTTGGGTGATGTGGAAAGTGGTTGCATTTCGAATCATTTGAATTTTATCAAAATAAATTCTTTTTTTCGTTCTATTGTTATTTTACTTTTTACTTCTACCTTCTATTCCCATTGCTCGTTTTTTTCGGGAGATATACCTATTGGGAAACCTGCCCTGAACATTTTGCTAAAGTGGTAATGCATTCCAAGCACCGTACCTCTTGGGTGATGTGGAAAGTGGTTGCATTTCGAATCATTTGAATTTCATCAAAATAAATTCTTTTTTTCGTTCTATTGTTATTTTACTTTTTACTTCTACCTTCTATTCCCATTGCTCGTTTTTTTCGGGAGATATACCTATTGGGAAACCTGCCCTGAACATTTTGCTAAAGTGGTAATGCATTCCAAGCACCGTACCTCTTGGGTGATGTGGAAAGTGGTTGCATTTCGAATCATTTGAATTTTATCAAAATAAATTCTTTTTTTCGTTCTATTGTTATTTTACTTTGTACTTTAACCTTCTATTCCCATTGCTCGTTTTTTTAGGGAGATATACCTATTGGGAAACCTGCCCTGAACATTTTGCTAAAGTGGTAATGCATTCCAAGCACCGTACCTCTTGGGTGATGTGGAAAGTGGTTGCATTTCGAATCATTTGAATTTCATCAAAATAAATTCTTTTTTTCGTTCTATTGTTATTTTACTTTTTACTTTCACCTTCTATTACCATTGCACGGTGATTTCGGGAGATATAAATATTGGGGAACCTGCCCTGCTCATTTTGCTAAACTTGTAATGAATTCCAAGCACCGTACCTCTTGGGTGATGCGGAAAGCGGTTGCATTTCGAATCATTTGAATTTTATCAAAATAAATTCTTTTTTTCGTTCTATTGTTATTTTACTTTTTACTTCTACCTTCTATTCCCATTGCTCGTTTTTTTCGGGAGATATACCTATTGGGGAACCTGCCCTGCTCATTTTGCTAAAGTGGTAATGCATTCCAAGCACCGTACCTCTTGGGTGATGTGGAAAGTGGTTGCATTTCGATTCATTTGAATTTTATCAAAATAAATTCTTTTTTCGTTCTATTGTTATTTTACTTTTTACTTTCACCTTCTATTACCATTGCACGGTGATTTCGGGAGATATAAATATTGGGGAACCTGCCCTGCTCATTTTGCTAAACTTGTAATGAATTCCAAGCACCGTACCTCTTGGGTGATGCGGAAAGCGGTTGCATTTCGAATCATTTGAATTTTATCAAAGTAAATTCTTTTTTTCGTTCTATTGTTATTTTACTTTGTACCTTTACCTTCTATTCCCATTGCTCGTTTTTTTCGGGAGATATACCTATTGGGGAACCTGCCCTGCTCATTTTGCTAAAGTGGTAATGCATTCCAAGCACCGTACCTCTTGGGTGATGCGGAAAGCGGTTGCATTTCGATTCATTTGAATTTTATCAAAATAAATTCTTTTTTTCGTTCTATTGTTATTTTACTTTTTACTTTCACCTTCTATTACCATTGCACGGTGATTTCGGGAGATATAAATATTGGGGAACCTGCCCTGCTCATTTTGCTAAACTTGTAATGAATTCCAAGCACCGTACCTCTTGGGTGATGCGGAAAGCGGTTGCATTTCGAATCATTTGAATTTTATCAAAGTAAATTCTTTTTTTCGTTCTATTGTTATTTTACTTTGTACCTTTACCTTCTATTCCCATTGCTCGTTTTTTTCGGGAGATATACCTATTGGGGAACCTGCCCTGCTCATTTTGCTAAAGTGGTAATGCATTCCAAGCACCGTACCTCTTGGGTGATGCGGAAAGCGGTTGCATTTCGAATCATTTGAATTTTATCAAAATAAATTTCTTTTTTCATTCTATTGTTATTTTACTTTTTACTTTCACCTTCTATTACCATTGCACGGTGATTTCGGGAGATATAAATATTGGGGAACCTGCCCTGCTCATTTTGCTAAACTTGTAATGAATTCCAAGCACCGTACCTCTTGGGTGATGCGGAAAGCGGTTGCATTTCGAATCATTTGAATTTTATCAAAGTAAATTCTTTTTTTCGTTCTATTGTTATTTTACTTTGTACCTTTACCTTCTATTCCCATTGCTCGTTTTTTTCGGGAGATATACCTATTGGGGAACCTGCGCTGCTCATTTTGCTAAAGTGGTAATGCATTCCAAGCACCGTACCTCTTGGGTGATGCGGAAAGCGGTTGCATTTCGAATCATTTGAATTTTATCAAAATAAATTCTTTTTTTCGTTCTATTGTTATTTTACTTTTTACTTTCACCTTCTATTACCATTGCACGGTGATTTCGGGAGATATAAATATTGGGGAACCTGCCCTGCTCATTTTGCTAAACTTGTAATGAATTCCAAGCACCGTACCTCTTGGGTGATGCGGAAAGCGGTTGCATTTCGAATCATTTGAATTTTATCAAAATAAATTCTTTTTTTCGTTCTATTGTTATTTTACTTTTTACTTTCACCTTCTATTACCATTGCACGGTGATTTCGGGAGATATAAATATTGGGGAACCTGCCCTGCTCATTTTGCTAAACTTGTAATGAATTCCAAGCACCGTACCTCTTGGGTGATGCGGAAAGCGGTTGCATTTCGAATCATTTGAATTTTATCAAAGTAAATTCTTTTTTTCGTTCTATTGTTATTTTACTTTGTACCTTTACCTTCTATTCCCATTGCTCGTTTTTTTCGGGAGATATACCTATTGGGGAACCTGCCCTGCTCATTTTGCTAAAGTGGTAATGCATTCCAAGCACCGTACCTCTTGGGTGATGTGGAAAGCGGTTGCATTTCGAATCATTTGAATTTTATCAAAATAAATTCTTTTTTTCGTTCTATTGTTATTTTACTTTTTACTTTCACCTTCTATTACCATTGCACGGTGATTTCGGGAGATATAAATATTGGGGAACCTGCCCTGCTCATTTTGCTAAACTTGTAATGAATTCCAAGCACCGTACCTCTTGGGTGATGCGGAAAGCGGTTGCATTTCGAATCATTTGAATTTTATCAAAATAAATTCTTTTTTTCGTTCTATTGTTATTTTACTTTTTACTTTCACCTTCTATTACCATTGCACGGTGATTTCGGGAGATATAAATATTGGGGAACCTGCCCTGCTCATTTTGCTAAACTTGTAATGAATTCCAAGCACCGTACCTCTTGGGTGATGCGGAAAGCGGTTGCATTTCGAATCATTTGAATTTTATCAAAGTAAATTCTTTTTTTCGTTCTATTGTTATTTTACTTTGTACCTTTACCTTCTATTCCCATTGCTCGTTTTTTTCGGGAGATATACCTATTGGGGAACCTGCCCTGCTCATTTTGCTAAAGTGGTAATGCATTCCAAGCACCGTACCTCTTGGGTGATGCGGAAAGCGGTTGCATTTCGAATCATTTGAATTTTATCAAAATAAATTCTTTTTTTCGTTCTATTGTTATTTTACTTTTTACTTTCACCTTCTATTACCATTGCACGGTGATTTCGGGAGATATAAATATTGGGGAACCTGCCCTGCTCATTTTGCTAAACTTGTAATGAATTCCAAGCACCGTACCTCTTGGGTGATGCGGAAAGCGGTTGCATTTCGAATCATTTGAATTTTATCAAAGTAAATTCTTTTTTTCGTTCTATTGTTATTTTACTTTGTACCTTTACCTTCTATTCCCATTGCTCGTTTTTTTCGGGAGATATACCTATTGGGGAACCTGCCCTGCTCATTTTGCTAAAGTGGTAATGCATTCCAAGCACCGTACCTCTTGGGTGATGCGGAAAGCGGTTGCATTTCGATTCATTTGAATTTTATCAAAATAAATTCTTTTTTTCGTTCTATTGTTATTTTACTTTTTACTTTCACCTTCTATTACCATTGCACGGTGATTTCGGGAGATATAAATATTGGGGAACCTGCCCTGCTCATTTTGCTAAACTTGTAATGAATTCCAAGCACCGTACCTCTTGGGTGATGCGGAAAGCGGTTGCATTTCGAATCATTTGAATTTTATCAAAGTAAATTCTTTTTTTCGTTCTATTGTTATTTTACTTTGTACCTTTACCTTCTATTCCCATTGCTCGTTTTTTTCGGGAGATATACCTATTGGGGAACCTGCCCTGCTCATTTTGCTAAAGTGGTAATGCATTCCAAGCACCGTACCTCTTGGGTGATGCGGAAAGCGGTTGCATTTCGAATCATTTGAATTTTATCAAAATAAATTTCTTTTTTCATTCTATTGTTATTTTACTTTTTACTTTCACCTTCTATTACCATTGCACGGTGATTTCGGGAGATATAAATATTGGGGAACCTGCCCTGCTCATTTTGCTAAACTTGTAATGAATTCCAAGCACCGTACCTCTTGGGTGATGCGGAAAGCGGTTGCATTTCGAATCATTTGAATTTTATCAAAGTAAATTCTTTTTTTCGTTCTATTGTTATTTTACTTTGTACCTTTACCTTCTATTCCCATTGCTCGTTTTTTTCGGGAGATATACCTATTGGGGAACCTGCCCTGCTCATTTTGCTAAAGTGGTAATGCATTCCAAGCACCGTACCTCTTGGGTGATGCGGAAAGCGGTTGCATTTCGAATCATTTGAATTTTATCAAAATAAATTCTTTTTTTCGTTCTATTGTTATTTTACTTTTTACTTTCACCTTCTATTACCATTGCACGGTGATTTCGGGAGATATAAATATTGGGGAACCTGCCCTGCTCATTTTGCTAAACTTGTAATGAATTCCAAGCACCGTACCTCTTGGGTGATGCGGAAAGCGGTTGCATTTCGAATCATTTGAATTTTATCAAAATAAATTCTTTTTTTCGTTCTATTGTTATTTTACTTTGTACCTTTACCTTCTATTCCCATTGCTCGTTTTTTTCGGGAGATATACCTATTGGGGAACCTGCCCTGCTCATTTTGCTAAAGTGGTAATGCATTCCAAGCACCGTACCTCTTGGGTGATGTGGAAAGCGGTTGCATTTCGAATCATTTGAATTTTATCAAAATAAATTCTTTTTTTCGTTCTATTGTTATTTTACTTTTTACTTTCACCTTCTATTACCATTGCACGGTGATTTCGGGAGATATAAATATTGGGGAACCTGCCCTGCTCATTTTGCTAAACTTGTAATGAATTCCAAGCACCGTACCTCTTGGGTGATGCGGAAAGCGGTTGCATTTCGAATCATTTGAATTTTATCAAAATAAATTCTTTTTTTCGTTCTATTGTTATTTTACTTTTTACTTTCACCTTCTATTACCATTGCACGGTGATTTCGGGAGATATAAATATTGGGGAACCTGCCCTGCTCATTTTGCTAAACTTGTAATGAATTCCAAGCACCGTACCTCTTGGGTGATGCGGAAAGCGGTTGCATTTCGAATTATTTGAATTTTATCAAAGTAAATTCTTTTTTTCGTTCTATTGTTATTTTACTTTGTACCTTTACCTTCTATTCCCATTGCTCGTTTTTTTCGGGAGATATACCTATTGGGGAACCTGCCCTGCTCATTTTGCTAAAGTGGTAATGCATTCCAAGCACCGTACCTCTTGGGTGATGTGGAAAGCGGTTGCATTTCGAATCATTTGAATTTTATCAAAATAAATTCTTTTTTTCGTTCTATTGTTATTTTACTTTTTACTTTCACCTTCTATTACCATTGCACGGTGATTTCGGGAGATATAAATATTGGGGAACCTGCCCTGCTCATTTTGCTAAACTTGTAATGAATTCCAAGCACCGTACCTCTTGGGTGATGCGGAAAGCGGTTGCATTTCGAATCATTTGAATTTTATCAAAATAAATTCTTTTTTTCGTTCTATTGTTATTTTACTTTTTACTTTCACCTTCTATTACCATTGCACGGTGATTTCGGGAGATATAAATATTGGGGAACCTGCCCTGCTCATTTTGCTAAACTTGTAATGAATTCCAAGCACCGTACCTCTTGGGTGATGCGGAAAGCGGTTGCATTTCGAATCATTTGAATTTTATCAAAGTAAATTCTTTTTTTCGTTCTATTGTTATTTTACTTTGTACCTTTACCTTCTATTCCCATTGCTCGTTTTTTTCGGGAGATATACCTATTGGGGAACCTGCCCTGCTCATTTTGCTAAAGTGGTAATGCATTCCAAGCACCGTACCTCTTGGGTGATGTGGAAAGCGGTTGCATTTCGAATCATTTGAATTTTATCAAAATAAATTCTTTTTTTCGTTCTATTGTTATTTTACTTTTTACTTTCACCTTCTATTACCATTGCACGGTGATTTCGGGAGATATAAATATTGGGGAACCTGCCCTGCTCATTTTGCTAAAGTGGAAATGCATTCCAAGCACCGTACCTCTTGGGTGATGTGGAAAGCGGTTGCATTTCGAATCATTTGAATTTTATCAAAATAAATTCTTTTTTTCGCTCTATTGTTATTTTACTTTGTACTTTTACCTTCTATTACCATTGCTCGTTTTTTCCGGGAGATATACCTATTGGGGAACCTGCCCTGCTCATTTTGCTAAAGTGGTAATGCATTCCAAGCACCGTACCTCTTGGGTGATGTGGAAAGCGGTTGCATTTCGAATCATTTGAATTTTATCAAAATAAATTCTTTTTTTCGCTCTATTGTTATTTTACTTTGTACTTTTACCTTCTATTACCATTGCTCGTTTTTTTCGGGAGATATACCTATTGGGGAACCTGCCCTGCTCATTTTGCTAAAGTGGTAATGCATTCCAAGCACCGTACCTCTTGGGTGATGTGGAAAGCGGTTGCATTTCGAATCATTTGAATTTTATCAAAATAAATTCTTTTTTTCGCTCTATTGTTGTTTTACTTTGTACTTTTACCTTCTATTCCCATTGCTCGTTTTTTTCGGGAGATATACCTATTGGGGAACCTGCCCTGCTCATTTTGCTAAAGTGGTAATGCATTCCAAGCACCGTACCTCTTGGGTGATGTGAAAAGCGGTTGCATTTCGAATCATTTGAATTTCATCAAAATAAATTCTTTTTTTCGCTCTATTGTTATTTTACTTTGTACTTTTACCTTCTATTACCATTGCTCGTTTTTTTCGGGAGATATACCTATTGGGGAACCTGCCCTGCTCATTTTGCTAAAGTGGTAATGCATTCCAAGCACCGTACCTCTTGGGTGATGTGGAAAGCGGTTGCATTTCGAATCATTTGAATTTTATCAAAATAAATTCTTTTTTTCGCTCTATTGTTATTTTACTTTGTACTTTAACCTTCTATTCCCATTGCTCGTTTTTTTCGGGAGATATACCTATTGGGGAACCTGCCCTGAACATTTTGCTAAAGTGGTAATGCATTCCAAGCACCGTACCTCTTGGGTGATGTGGAAAGTGGTTGCATTTCGAATCATTTGAATTTTATCAAAATAAATTCTTTTTTCGCTCTATTGTTATTTTACTTTGTACTTTTACCTTCTATTACCATTGCTCGTTTTTTTCGGGAGATATACCTATTGGGGAACCTGCCCTGCTCATTTTGCTAAAGTGGTAATGCATTCCAAGCACCGTACCTCTTGGGTGATGTGGAAAGCGGTTGCATTTCGAATCATTTGAATTTTATCAAAAAAATTTCTTTTTTTCGCTCTATTGTTGTTTTACTTTGTACTTTTACCTTCTATTCCCATTGCTCGTTTTTTTCGGGAGATATACCTATTGGGGAACCTGCCCTGCTCATTTTGCTAAAGTGGTAATGCATTCCAAGCACCGTACCTCTTGGGTGATGTGGAAAGCGGTTGCATTTCGAATCATTTGAATTTTATCAAAATAAATTCTTTTTTTCGCTCTATTGTTATTTTACTTTGTACTTTTACCTTCTATTACCATTGCTCGTTTTTTTCGGGAGATATACCTATTGGGGAACCTGCCCTGAACATTTTGCTAAAGTGGTAATGCATTCCAAGCACCGTACCTCTTGGGTGATGTGGAAAGTGGTTGCATTTCGAATCATTTGAATTTTATCAAAATAAATTCTTTTTTTCGCTCTATTGTTGTTTTACTTTGTACTTTTACCTTCTATTACCATTGCTCGTTTTTTTCGGGAGATATACCTATTGGGGAACCTGCCCTGCTCATTTTGCTAAAGTGGTAATGCATTCCAAGCACCGTACCTCTTGGGTGATGTGGAAAGCGGTTGCATTTCGAATCATTTGAATTTTATCAAAATAAATTCTTTTTTTCGCTCTATTGTTGTTTTACTTTGTACTTTTACCTTCTATTACCATTGCTCGTTTTTTTCGGGAGATATACCTATTGGGGAACCTGCCCTGCTCATTTTGCTAAAGTGGTAATGCATTCCAAGCACCGTACCTCTTGGGTGATGTGGAAAGCGGTTGCATTTCGAATCATTTGAATTTTATCAAAATAAATTCTTTTTTTCGCTCTATTGTTGTTTTACTTTGTACTTTTACCTTCTATTCCCATTGCTCGTTTTTTTCGGGAGATATACCTATTGGGGAACCTGCCCTGCTCATTTTGCTAAAGTGGTAATGCATTCCAAGCACCGTACCTCTTGGGTGATGTGGAAAGCGGTTGCATTTCGAATCATTTGAATTTTATCAAAATAAATTCTTTTTTTCGCTCTATTGTTGTTTTACTTTGTACTTTTACCTTCTATTCCCATTGCTCGTTTTTTTCGGGAGATATACCTATTGGGGAACCTGCCCTGCTCATTTTGCTAAAGTGGTAATGCATTCCAAGCACCGTACCTCTTGGGTGATGTGGAAAGTGGTTGCATTTCGAATCATTTGAATTTTATCAAAATAAATTCTTTTTTTCGCTCTATTGTTATTTTACTTTGTACTTTTACCTTCTATTACCATTGCTCGTTTTTTTCGGGAGATATACCTATTGGGGAACCTGCCCTGCTCATTTTGCTAAAGTGGTAATGCATTCCAAGCACCGTACCTCTTGGGTGATGTGGAAAGCGGTTGCATTTCGAATCATTTGAATTTTATAAAATAAATTCTTTTTTTCGCTCTATTGTTGTTTTACTTTGTACTTTTACCTTCTATTCCCATTGCTCGTTTTTTTCGGGAGATATACCTATTGGGGAACCTGCCCTGCTCATTTTGCTAAAGTGGTAATGCATTCCAAGCACCGTACCTCTTGGGTGATGTGGAAAGCGGTTGCATTTCGAATCATTTGAATTTTATCAAAATAAATTCTTTTTTTCGCTCTATTGTTATTTTACTTTGTACTTCTACCTTCTATTCCCATTGCTCGTTTTTTTCGGGAGATATACCTATTGGGGAACCTGCCCTGAACATTTTGCTAAAGTGGTAATGCATTCCAAGCACCGTACCTCTTGGGTGATGTGGAAAGCGGTTGCATTTCGAATCATTTGAATTTTATCAAAATAAATTCTTTTTTTCGCTCTATTGTTGTTTTACTTTGTACTTTTACCTTCTATTCCCATTGCTCGTTTTTTTCGGGAGATATACCTATTGGGGAACCTGCCCTGCTCATTTTGCTAAAGTGGTAATGCATTCCAAGCACCGTACCTCTTGGGTGATGTGGAAAGCGGTTGCATTTCGAATCATTTGAATTTTATCAAAATAAATTCTTTTTTTCGCTCTATTGTTTTTTTACTTTGTACTTTTACCTTCTATTACCATTGCTCGTTTTTTTCGGGAGATATACCTATTGGGAAACCTGCCCTGCTCATTTTGCTAAAGTGGTAATGCATTCCAAGCACCGTACCTCTTGGGTGATGTGGAAAGCGGTTGCATTTCGAATCATTTGAATTTTATCAAAATAAATTCTTTTTTTCGCTCTATTGTTGTTTTACTTTGTACTTTTACCTTCTATTACCATTGCTCGTTTTTTTCGGGAGATATACCTATTGGGGAACCTGCCCTGCTCATTTTGCTAAAGTGGTAATGCATTCCAAGCACCGTACCTCTTGGGTGATGTGGAAAGCGGTTGCATTTCGAATCATTTGAATTTTATCAAAATAAATTCTTTTTTTCGCTCTATTGTTATTTTACTTTGTACTTTTACCTTCTATTACCATTGCTCGTTTTTTTCGGGAGATATACCTATTGGGGAACCTGCCCTGAACATTTTGCTAAAGTGGTAATGCATTCCAAGCACCGTACCTCTTGGGTGATGTGGAAAGCGGTTGCATTTCGAATCATTTGAATTTTATCAAAATAAATTCTTTTTTTCGCTCTATTGTTGTTTTACTTTGTACTTTTACCTTCTATTCCCATTGCTCGTTTTTTTCGGGAGATATACCTATTGGGGAACCTGCCCTGCTCATTTTGCTAAAGTGGTAATGCATTCCAAGCACCGTACCTTTTGGGTGATGTGGAAAGCGGTTGCATTTCGAATCATTTGAATTTTATCAAAATAAATTCTTTTTTTCGCTCTATTGTTATTTTACTTTGTACTTTTACCTTCTATTCCCATTGCTCGTTTTTTTCGGGAGATATACCTATTGGGGAACCTGCCCTGAACATTTTGCTAAAGTGGTAATGCATTCCAAGCACCGTACCTCTTGGGTGATGTGGAAAGCGGTTGCATTTCGAATCATTTGAATTTTATCAAAATAAATTCTTTTTTTCGCTCTATTGTTGTTTTACTTTGTACTTTTACCTTCTATTCCCATTGCTCGTTTTTTTCGGGAGATATACCTATTGGGAAACCTGCCCTGAACATTTTGCTAAAGTGGTAATGCATTCCAAGCACCGTACCTCTTGGGTGATGTGGAAAGCGGTTGCATTTCGAATCATTTGAATTTTATCAAAATAAATTCTTTTTTTCGCTCTATTGTTGTTTTACTTTGTACTTTTACCTTCTATTCCCATTGCTCGTTTTTTTCGGGAGATATACCTATTGGGGAACCTGCCCTGAACATTTTGCTAAAGTGGTAATGCATTCCAAGCACCGTACCTCTTGGGTGATGTGGAAAGCGGTTGCATTTCGAATCATTTGAATTTTATCAAAATAAATTCTTTTTTTCGCTCTATTGTTGTTTTACTTTGTACTTTTACCTTCTATTCCCATTGCTCGTTTTTTTCAGGAGATATACCTATTGGGGAACCTGCCCTGAACATTTTGCTAAAGTGGTAATGCATTCCAAGCACCGTACCTCTTGGGTGATGTGGAAAGCGGTTGCATTTCGAATCATTTGAATTTTATCAAAATAAATTCTTTTTTTCGCTCTATTGTTATTTTACTTTGTACTTTTACCTTCTATTACCATTGCTCGTTTTTTTCGGGAGATATACCTATTGGGGAACCTGCCCTGAACATTTTGCTAAAGTGGTAATGCATTCCAAGCACCGTACCTCTTGGGTGATGTGGAAAGCGGTTGCATTTCGAATCATTTGAATTTTATCAAAATAAATTCTTTTTTTCGCTCTATTGTTGTTTTACTTTGTACTTTTACCTTCTATTCCCATTGCTCGTTTTTTTCGGGAGATATACCTATTGGGGAACCTGCCCTGAACATTTTGCTAAAGTGGTAATGCATTCCAAGCACCGTACCTCTTGGGTGATGTGGAAAGCGGTTGCATTTCGAATCATTTGAATTTTATCAAAATAAATTCTTTTTTTCGCTCTATTGTTGTTTTACTTTGTACTTTTACCTTCTATTCCCATTGCTCGTTTTTTTCGGGAGATATACCTATTGGGGAACCTGCCCTGAACATTTTGCTAAAGTGGTAATGCATTCCAAGCACCGTACCTCTTGGGTGATGTGGAAAGCGGTTGCATTTCGAATCATTTGAATTTTATCAAAATAAATTCTTTTTTTCGCTCTATTGTTGTTTTACTTTGTACTTTTACCTTCTATTCCCATTGCTCGTTTTTTTCGGGAGATATACCTATTGGGGAACTTGCCCTGCTCATTTTGCTAAAGTGGTAATGCATTCCAAGCACCGTACCTCTTGGGTGATGTGGAAAGCGGTTGCATTTCGAATCATTTGAATTTTATCAAAATAAATTCTTTTTTTCGCTCTATTGTTGTTTTACTTTGTACTTTTACCTTCTATTACCATTGCTCGTTTTTTTCGGGAGATATACCTATTGGGGAACCTGCCCTGCTCATTTTGCTAAAGTGGTAATGCATTCCAAGCACCGTACCTCTTGGGTGATGTGGAAAGCGGTTGCATTTCGAATCATTTGAATTTTATCAAAATAAATTCTTTTTTTCGCTCTATTGTTGTTTTACTTTGTACTTTTACCTTCTATTCCCATTGCTCGTTTTTTTCGGGAGATATACCTATTGGGGAACCTGCCCTGAACATTTTGCTAAAGTGGTAATGCATTCCAAGCACCGTACCTCTTGGGTGATGTGGAAAGCGGTTGCATTTCGAATCATTTGAATTTTATCAAAATAAATTCTTTTTTACGCTCTATTGTTATTTTACTTTGTACTTTTACCTTCTATTACCATTGCTCGTTTTTTTCGGGAGATATACCTATTGGGGAACCTGCCCTGAACATTTTGCTAAAGTGGTAATGCATTCCAAGCACCGTACCTCTTGGGTGATGTGGAAAGCGGTTGCATTTCGAATCATTTGAATTTTATCAAAATAAATTCTTTTTTTCGCTCTATTGTTGTTTTACTTTGTACTTTTACCTTCTATTCCCATTGCTCGTTTTTTTCGGGAGATATACCTATTGAGGAACCTGCCCTGAACATTTTGCTAAAGTGGTAATGCATTCCAAGCACCGTACCTCTTGGGTGATGTGGAAAGCGGTTGCATTTCGAATCATTTGAATTTTATCAAAATAAATTCTTTTTTTCGCTCTATTGTTGTTTTACTTTGTACTTTTACCTTCTATTCCCATTGCTCGTTTTTTTCGGGAGATATACCTATTGGGGAACCTGCCCTGAACATTTTGCTAAAGTGGTAATGCATTCCAAGCACCGTACCTCTTGGGTGATGTGGAAAGCGGTTGCATTTCGAATCATTTGAATTTTATCAAAATAAATTCTTTTTTTCGCTCTATTGTTGTTTTACTTTGTACTTTTACCTTCTATTCCCATTGCTCGTTTTTTTCGGGAGATATACCTATTGGGGAACTTGCCCTGCTCATTTTGCTAAAGTGGTAATGCATTCCAAGCACCGTACCTCTTGGGTGATGTGGAAAGCGGTTGCATTTCGAATCATTTGAATTTTATCAAAATAAATTCTTTTTTTCGCTCTATTGTTGTTTTACTTTGTACTTTTACCTTCTATTACCATTGCTCGTTTTTTTCGGGAGATATACCTATTGGGGAACCTGCCCTGCTCATTTTGCTAAAGTGGTAATGCATTCCAAGCACCGTACCTCTTGGGTGATGTGGAAAGCGGTTGCATTTCGAATCATTTGAATTTTATCAAAATAAATTCTTTTTTTCGCTCTATTGTTGTTTTACTTTGTACTTTTACCTTCTATTACCATTGCTCGTTTTTTTCGGGAGATATACCTATTGGGGAACCTGCCCTGCTCATTTTGCTAAAGTGGTAATGCATTCCAAGCACCGTACCTCTTGGGTGATGTGGAAAGCGGTTGCATTTCGAATCATTTGAATTTTATCAAAATAAATTCTTTTTTTCGCTCTATTGTTATTTTACTTTGTACTTTTACCTTCTATTACCATTGCTCGTTTTTTTCGGGAGATATACCTATTGGGGAACCTGCCCTGAACATTTTGCTAAAGTGGTAATGCATTCCAAGCACCGTACCTCTTGGGTGATGTGGAAAGTGGTTGCATTTCGAATCATTTGAATTTTATCAAAATAAATTCTTTTTTTCGCTCTATTGTTATTTTACTTTGTACTTTTACCTTCTATTACCATTGCTCGTTTTTTTCGGGAGATATACCTATTGGGGAACCTGCCCTGCTCATTTTGCTAAAGTGGTAATGCATTCCAAGCACCGTACCTCTTGGGTGATGTGGAAAGCGGTTGCATTTCGAATCATTTGAATTTTATCAAAATAAATTCTTTTTTTCGCTCTATTGTTGTTTTACTTTGTACTTTTACCTTCTATTCCCATTGCTCGTTTTTTTCGGGAGATATACCTATTGGGGAACCTGCCCTGCTCATTTTGCTAAAGTGGTAATGCATTCCAAGCACCGTACCTCTTGGGTGATGTGGAAAGTGGTTGCATTTCGAATCATTTGAATTTTATCAAAATAAATTCTTTTTTTCGCTCTATTGTTATTTTACTTTGTACTTTTACCTTCTATTACCATTGCTCGTTTTTTCCGGGAGATATACCTATTGGGGAACCTGCCCTGCTCATTTTGCTAAAGTGGTAATGCATTCCAAGCACCGTACCTCTTGGGTGATGTAGAAAGTGGTTGCATTTCGAATCATTTGAATTTTATCAAAATAAATTCTTTTTTTCGCTCTATTGTTATTTTACTTTGTACTTTTACCTTCTATTACCATTGCTCGTTTTTTCCGGGAGATATACCTATTGGGGAACCTGCCCTGCTCATTTTGCTAAAGTGGTAATGCATTCCAAGCACCGTACCTCTTGGGTGATGTGGAAGGCGATTGCATTTCGAATCATTTGAATTTTATCAAAATAAATTCTTTTTTTCGCTCTATTGTTATTTTACTTTGTACTTTTACCTTCTATTACCATTGCTCGTTTTTTCCGGGAGATATACCTATTGGGGAACCTGCCCTGCTCATTTTGCTAAAGTGGTAATGCATTCCAAGCACCGTACCTCTTGGGTGATGTGGAAAGTGGTTGCATTTCGAATCATTTGAATTTTATCAAAATAAATTCTTTTTTTCGCTCTATTGTTATTTTACTTTGTACTTTTACCTTCTATTACCATTGCTCGTTTTTTTCGGGAGATATACCTATTGGGGAACCTGGCCTTCTCATTTTGCTAAAGTGGTAATGCATTCCAAGCACCGTACCTCTTGGGTGATGTGGAAAGCGGTTGCATTTCGAATCATTTGAATTTTATCAAAATAAATTCTTTTTTTCGCTCTATTGTTGTTTTACTTTGTACTTTTACCTTCTATTCCCATTGCTCGTTTTTTTCGGGAGATATACCTATTGGGGAACTTGCCCTGCTCATTTTGCTAAAGTGGTAATGCATTCCAAGCACCGTACCTCTTGGGTGATGTGGAAAGCGGTTGCATTTCGAATCATTTGAATTTTATCAAAATAAATTCTTTTTTTCGCTCTATTGTTGTTTTACTTTGTACTTTTACCTTCTATTACCATTGCTCGTTTTTTTCGGGAGATATACCTATTGGGGAACCTGCCCTGCTCATTTTGCTAAAGTGGTAATGCATTCCAAGCACCGTACCTCTTGGGTGATGTGGAAAGCGGTTGCATTTCGAATCATTTGAATTTTATCAAAATAAATTCTTTTTTTCGCTCTATTGTTGTTTTACTTTGTACTTTTACCTTCTATTACCATTGCTCGTTTTTTTCGGGAGATATACCTATTGGGGAACCTGCCCTGCTCATTTTGCTAAAGTGGTAATGCATTCCAAGCACCGTACCTCTTGGGTGATGTGGAAAGCGGTTGCATTTCGAATCATTTGAATTTTATCAAAATAAATTCTTTTTTTCGCTCTATTGTTATTTTACTTTGTACTTTTACCTTCTATTACCATTGCTCGTTTTTTTCGGGAGATATACCTATTGGGGAACCTGCCCTGAACATTTTGCTAAAGTGGTAATGCATTCCAAGCACCGTACCTCTTGGGTGATGTGGAAAGTGGTTGCATTTCGAATCATTTGAATTTTATCAAAATAAATTCTTTTTTTCGCTCTATTGTTATTTTACTTTGTACTTTTACCTTCTATTACCATTGCTCGTTTTTTTCGGGAGATATACCTATTGGGGAACCTGCCCTGCTCATTTTGCTAAAGTGGTAATGCATTCCAAGCACCGTACCTCTTGGGTGATGTGGAAAGCGGTTGCATTTCGAATCATTTGAATTTTATCAAAATAAATTCTTTTTTTCGCTCTATTGTTGTTTTACTTTGTACTTTTACCTTCTATTCCCATTGCTCGTTTTTTTCGGGAGATATACCTATTGGGGAACCTGCCCTGCTCATTTTGCTAAAGTGGTAATGCATTCCAAGCACCGTACCTCTTGGGTGATGTGGAAAGCGGTTGCATTTCGAATCATTTGAATTTTATCAAAATAAATTCTTTTTTTCGCTCTATTGTTATTTTACTTTTTACTTCTACCTTCTATTCCCATTGCTCGTTTTTTTCGGGAGATATACCTATTGGGGAACCTGCCCTGAACATTTTGCTAAAGTGGTAATGCATTCCAAGCACCGTACCTCTTGGGTGATGTGGAAAGTGGTTGCATTTCGAATCATTTGAATTTTATCAAAATAAATTCTTTTTTTCGCTCTATTGTTATTTTACTTTGTACTTTTACCTTCTATTACCATTGCTCGTTTTTTTCGGGAGATATACCTATTGGGGAACCTGCCCTGCTCATTTTGCTAAAGTGGTAATGCATTCCAAGCACCGTACCTCTTGGGTGATGTGGAAAGCGATTGCATTTCGAATCATTTGAATTTTATCAAAATAAATTCTTTTTTTCGCTCTATTGTTATTTTACTTTGTACTTTTACCTTCTATTACCATTGCTCGTTTTTTCCGGGAGATATACCTATTGGGGAACCTGCCCTGCTCATTTTGCTAAAGTGGTAATGCATTCCAAGCACCGTACCTCTTGGGTGATGTGGAAGGCGATTGCATTTCGAATCATTTGAATTTTATCAAAATAAATTCTTTTTTTCGCTCTATTGTTATTTTACTTTGTACTTTTACCTTCTATTACCATTGCTCGTTTTTTCCGGGAGATATACCTATTGGGGAACCTGCCCTGCTCATTTTGCTAAAGTGGTAATGCATTCCAAGCACCGTACCTCTTGGGTGATGTGGAAAGTGGTTGCATTTCGAATCATTTGAATTTTATCAAAATAAATTCTTTTTTTCGCTCTATTGTTATTTTACTTTGTACTTTTACCTTCTATTACCATTGCTCGTTTTTTTCGGGAGATATACCTATTGGGGAACCTGCCCTGCTCATTTTGCTAAAGTGGTAATGCATTCCAAGCACCGTACCTCTTGGGTGATGTGGAAAGCGGTTGCATTTCGAATCATTTGAATTTTATCAAAATAAATTCTTTTTTTCGCTCTATTGTTGTTTTACTTTGTACTTTTACCTTCTATTCCCATTGCTCGTTTTTTTCGGGAGATATACCTATTGGGGAACCTGCCCTGCTCATTTTGCTAAAGTGGTAATGCATTCCAAGCATCGTACCTCTTGGGTGATGTGGAAAGCGGTTGCATTTCGAATCATTTGAATTTTATCAAAAAAAATTCTTTTTTTCGCTCTATTGTTGTTTTACTTTGTACTTTTACCTTCTATTCCCATTGCTCGTTTTTTTCGGGAGATATACCTATTGGGGAACCTGCCCTGCTCATTTTGCTAAAGTGGTAATGCATTCCAAGCACCGTACCTCTTGGGTGATGTGGAAAGCTGTTGCATTTCGAATCATTTGAATTTTATCAAAAAAAATTCTTTTTTTCGCTCTATTGTTGTTTTACTTTGTACTTTTACCTTCTATTCCCATTGCTCGTTTTTTTCGGGAGATATACCTATTGGGGAACCTGCCCTGCTCATTTTGCTAAACTTGTAATGAATTCCAAGCACCGTACCTCTCGGGTGATGCGGAAAGCGGTTGCATTTCGAATCATTTGAATTTTATCAAAATAAATTCTTTTTTTCGTTCTATTGTTATTTTACTTTTTACTTTTACCTTCTATTACCATTGCTCGTTTTTTTCGGGAGATATACCTATTGGGGAACCTGCCCTGCTAATTTTGCTAAAGTGGTAATGCATTCCAAGCACCGTACCTCTTGGGTGATGTGGAAAGCGGTTGCATTTCGAATCATTTGAATTTTATCAAAATAAATTCTTTTTTTCGCTCTATTGTTATTTTACTTTTTACTTCTACCTTCTATTCCCATTGCTCGTTTTTTTCGGGAGATATACCTATTGGGGAACCTGCCCTGCTCATTTTGCTAAAGTGGTAATGCATTCCAAGCACCGTACCTCTTGGGTGATGTGGAAAGTGGTTGCATTTCGAATCATTTGAATTTTATCAAAATAAATTCTTTTTTTCGCTCTATTGTTATTTTACTTTGTACTTTAACCTTCTATTCCCATTGCTCGTTTTTTTCGGGAGATATATCTATTGGGGAACCTGCCCTGAACATTTTGCTAAATTGGTAATGCATTCCAAGCACCGTACCTCTTGGGTGATGTGGAAAGTGGTTGCATTTCAAATCATTTGAATTTTATCAAAATAAATTCTTTTTTTCGCTCTATAGTTATTTTACTTTGTACTTTAACCTTCTATTCCCATTGCTCGTTTTTTTCGGGAGATATATCTATTGGGGAACCTGCCCTGAACATTTTGCTAAATTGGTAATGCATTCCAAGCACCGTACCTCTCGGGTGATGTGGAAAGTGGTTGCATTTCGAATCATTTGAATTTCATCAAAATAAATTCTTTTTTTCGCTCTATTGTTATTTTACTTTTTACTTCTACCTTCTATTCCCATTGCTCGTTTTTTTCGGGAGATATACCTATTGGGGAACCTGCCCTGCTCATTTTGCTAAAGTGGTAATGCATTCCAAGCACCGTACCTCTTGGGTGATGTGGAAAGTGGTTGCATTTCGAATCATTTGAATTTCATCAAAATAAATTCTTTTTTTCGTTCTATTGTTATTTTACTTTGTACTTTCACCTTCTATTACCATTGCACGGTGATTTCGGGAGATATAAATATTGGGGAACCTGCCCTGAACATTTTGCTAAATTGGTAATGCATTCCAAGCACCGTACCTCTTGGGTGATGTGGAAAGCGGTTGCATTTCGAATCATTTGAATTTTATCAAAATAAATTCTTTTTTTCGCTCTATTGTTATTTTACTTTTTACTTCTACCTTCTATTCCCATTGCTCGTTTTTTTCGGGAGATATACCTATTGGGGAACCTGCCCTGCTCATTTTGCTAGAGTGGTAATGCATTCCAAGCACCGTACCTCTTGGGTGATGTGGAAAGTGGTTGCATTTCGAATCATTTGAATTTCATCAAAATAAATTCTTTTTTTCGTTCTATTGTTATTTTACTTTGTACTTTCACCTTCTATTACCATTGCACGGTGATTTCGGGAGATATAAATATTGGGGAACCTGCCCTGAACATTTTGCTAAAGTGGTAATGCATTCCAAGCACCGTACCTCTTGGGTGATGTGGAAAGTGGTTGCATTTCGAATCATTTGAATTTCATCAAAATAAATTCTTTTTTTCGTTCTATTGTTATTTTACTTTGTACTTCTACCTTCTATTACCATTGCACGGTGATTTCGGGAGATATAAATATTGGGGAACCTGCCCTGAACATTTTGCTAAATTGGTAATGCATTCCAAGCACCGTACCTCTTGGGTGATGTGGAAAGTGGTTGCATTTCGAATCATTTGAATTTTATCAAAATAAATTCTTTTTTTCGCTCTATTGTTATTTTACTTTGTACTTTCACCTTCTATTACCATTGCACGGTGATTTCGGGAGATATAAATATTGGGGAACCTGCCCTGAACATTTTGCTAAAGTGGTAATGCATTCCAAGCACCGTACCTCTTGGGTGATGTGGAAAGTGGTTGCATTTCGAATCATTTGAATTTCATCAAAATAAATTCTTTTTTTCGTTCTATTGTTATTTTACTTTGTACTTTCACCTTCTATTACCATTGCACGGTGATTTCGGGAGATATAAATATTGGGGAACCTGCCCTGAACATTTTGCTAAAGTGGTAATGCATTCCAAGCACCGTACCTCTTGGGTGATGTGGAAAGTGGTTGCATTTCGAATCATTTGAATTTCATCAAAATAAATTCTTTTTTTCGTTCTATTGTTATTTTACTTTGTACTTCTACCTTCTATTACCATTGCACGGTGATTTCGGGAGATATAAATATTGGGGAACCTGCCCTGAACATTTTGCTAAAGTGGTAATGCATTCCAAGCACCGTACCTCTTGGGTGATGTGGAAAGTGGTTGCATTTCGAATCATTTGAATTTCATCAAAATAAATTCTTTTTTTCGTTCTATTGTTATTTTACTTTGTACTTTCACTTTCTATTACCATTGCACGGTGATTTCGGGAGATATAAATATTGGGGAACCTGCCCTGAACATTTTGCTAAAGTGGTAATGCATTCCAAGCACCGTACCTCTTGGGTGATGTGGAAAGTGGTTGCATTTCGAATCATTTGAATTTCATCAAAATAAATTCTTTTTTTCGTTCTATTGTTATTTTACTTTGTACTTCTACCTTCTATTACCATTGCACGGTGATTTCGGGAGATATAAATATTGGGGAACCTGCCCTGAACATTTTGCTAAATTGGTAATGCATTCCAAGCACCGTACCTCTTGGGTGATGTGGAAAGCGGTTGCATTTCGAATCATTTGAATTTTATCAAAATAAATTCTTTTTTTCGCTCTATTGTTATTTTACTTTTTACTTCTACCTTCTATTCCCATTGCTCGTTTTTTTCGAAAGATATACCTATTGGGGAACCTGCCCTGCTCATTTTGCTAAAGTGGTAATGCATTCCAAGCACCGTACCTCTTGGGTGATGTGGAAAGTGGTTGCATTTCGAATCATTTGAATTTCATCAAAATAAATTCTTTTTTTCGTTCTATTGTTATTTTACTTTGTACTTTCACCTTCTATTACCATTGCACGGTGATTTCGGGAGATATAAATATTGGGGAACCTGCCCTGCTCATTTTGCTAAAGTGGTAATGCATTCCAAGCACCGTACCTCTTGGGTGATGTGGAAAGTGGTTGCATTTCGAATCATTTGAATTTCATCAAAATAAATTCTTTTTTTCGTTCTATTGTTATTTTACTTTGTACTTTCACCTTCTATTACCATTGCACGGTGATTTCGGGAGATATAAATATTGGGGAACCTGCCCTGAACATTTTGCTAAATTGGTAATGCATTCCAAGCACCGTACCTCTTGGGTGATGTGGCAAGCGGTTGCATTTCGAATCATTTGAATTTTATCAAAATAAATTCTTTTTTTCGCTCTATTGTTATTTTACTTTTTACTTCTACCTTCTATTCCCATTGCTCGTTTTTTTCGGGAGATATACCTATTGGGGAACCTGCCCTGCTCATTTTGCTAAAGTGGTAATGCATTCCAAGCACCGTACCTCTTGGGTGATGTGGAAAGTGGTTGCATTTCGAATCATTTGAATTTCATCAAAATAAATTCTTTTTTTCGTTCTATTGTTATTTTACTTTGTACTTTCACCTTCTATTACCATTGCACGGTGATATCGGGAGATATAAATATTGGGGAACCTGCCCTGAACATTTTGCTAAAGTGGTAATGCATTCCAAGCACCGTACCTCTTGGGTGATGTGGAAAGTGGTTGCATTTCGAATCATTTGAATTTCATCAAAATAAATTCTTTTTTTCGTTCTATTGTTATTTTACTTTGTACTTTCACCTTCTATTACCATTGCACGGTGATTTCGGGAGATATAAATATTGGGGAACCTGCCCTGAACATTTTGCTAAATTGGTAATGCATTCCAAGCACCGTACCTCTTGGGTGATGTGGAAAGTGGTTGCATTTCGAATCATTTGAATTTCATCAAAATAAATTCTTTTTTTCGTTCTATTGTTATTTTACTTTGTACTTTCACCTTCTATTACCATTGCACGGTGATTTCGGGAGATATAAATATTGGGGAACCTGCCCTGAACATTTTGCTAAATTGGTAATGCATTCCAAGCACCGTACCTCTTGGGTGATGTGGAAAGCGGTTGCATTTCGAATCATTTGAATTTTATCAAAATAAATTCTTTTTTTCGCTCTATTGTTATTTTACTTTTTACTTCTACCTTCTATTCCCATTGCTCGTTTTTTTCGGGAGATATACCTATTGGGGAACCTGCCCTGCTCATTTTGCTAAAGTGGTAATGCATTCCAAGCACCGTACCTCTTGGGTGATGTGGAAAGTGGTTGCATTTCGAATCATTTGAATTTCATCAAAATAAATTCTTTTTTTCGTTCTATTGTTATTTTACTTTGTACTTTCACCTTCTATTACCATTGCACGGTGATTTCGGGAGATATAAATATTGGGGAACCTGCCCTGAACATTTTGCTAAAGTGGTAATGCATTCCAAGCACCGTACCTCTTGGGTGATGTGGAAAGTGGTTGCATTTCGAATCATTTGAATTTCATCAAAATAAATTCTTTTTTTCGTTCTATTGTTATTTTACTTTGTACTTTCACCTTCTATTACCATTGCACGGTGATTTCGGGAGATATAAATATTGGGGAACCTGCCCTGAACATTTTGCTAAATTGGTAATGCATTCCAAGCACCGTACCTCTTGGGTGATGTGGAAAGTGGTTGCATTTCGAATCATTTGAATTTCATCAAAATAAATTCTTTTTTTCGTTCTATTGTTATTTTACTTTGTACTTTCACCTTCTATTACCATTGCACGGTGATTTCGGGAGATATAAATATTGGGGAACCTGCCCTGAACATTTTGCTAAATTGGTAATGCATTCCAAGCACCGTACCTCTCGGGTGATGTGGAAAGCGGTTGCATTTCGAATCATTTGAATTTTATCAAAATAAATTCTTTTTTTCGCTCTATTGTTATTTTACTTTTTACTTCTACCTTCTATTCCCATTGCTCGTTTTTTTCGGGAGATATACCTATTGGGGAACCTGCCCTGCTCATTTTGCTAAAGTGGTAATGCATTCCAAGCACCGTACCTCTTGGGTGATGTGGAAAGTGGTTGCATTTCGAATCATTTGAATTTTATCAAAATAAATTCTTTTTTTCGCTCTATTGTTATTTTACTTTGTATATTAACCTTCTATTCCCATTGCTCGTTTTTTTCGGGAGATATATCTATTGGGGAACCTGCCCTGAACATTTTGCTAAATTGGTAATGCATTCCAAGCACCGTACCTCTTGGGTGATGTGGAAAGTGGTTGCATTTCAAATCATTTGAATTTTATCAAAATAAATTCTTTTTTTCGCTCTATTGTTATTTTACTTTGTACTTTAACCTTCTATTCCCATTGCTCGTTCTTTTCGGGAGATATATCTATTGGGGAACCTGCCCTGAACATTTTGCTAAATTGGTAATGCATTCCAAGCACCGTACCTCTCGGGTGATGTGGAAAGTGGTTGCATTTCGAATCATTTGAATTTCATCAAAATAAATTCTTTTTTTCGTTCTATTGTTATTTTACTTTTTACTTTCACCTTCTATTACCATTGCACGGTGATTTCGGGAGATATAAATATTGGGGAACCTGCCCTGCTCATTTTGCTAAACTTGTAATGAATTCCAAGCACCGTACCTGTCGGGTGATGCGGAAAGCGGTTGCATTTCGAATCATTTGATTTTTATCAAAATAAATTTCTTTTTTCATTCTATTGTTATTTTACTTTTTACTTTCACCTTCTATTACCATTGCACGGTGATTTCGGGAGATATAAATATTGGGGAACCTGCCCTGCTCATTTTGCTAAACTTGTAATGAATTCCAAGCACCGTACCTCTTGGGTGATGCGGAAAGCGGTTGCATTTCGAATCATTTGAATTTTATCAAAATAAATTCTTTTTTTCGTTCTATTGTTATTTTACTTTTTACTTTCACCTTCTATTCCCACTGCTCTTTTTTTTCGGTAGATATACCTATTGGAGAATCTGCCCTGCTCTTTTTGCTAAAGTGGTAATGCATTCCAAGCGCCGTACCTCTTTTGTTATGTGGAAAGCGGTTGCATTTCGAATCATTTTAACATTATCAAAAAAAAATTTCTTTTATTTCGCTCTCTCTTTTTTTTTTTTTTTCACTTTTACTTTCTATTCCCATTGCTCAGTATTTTCGGGAGATATACCTACTGGGGAACCTGCCCTGCTCATTTTGCTAAACTTGTAATGAATTCCAAGCACCGTACCTCTCGGGTGATGCGGAAAGCGGTTGCATTTCGAATCATTTGATTTTTATCAAAATAAATTTCTTTTTTCATTCTATTGTTATTTTACTTTTTACTTTCACCTTCTATTACCATTGCACGGTGATTTCGGGAGATATAAATATTGGGGAACCTGCCCTGCTCATTTTGCTAAACTTGTAATGAATTCCAAGCACCGTACCTCTTGGGTGATGCGGAAAGCGGTTGCATTTCGAATCATTTGAATTTTATCAAAATAAATTCTTTTTTTCGTTCTATTGTTATTTTACTTTTTACTTTTACCTTCTATTACCATTGCTCGTTTTTTTCGGTAGATATACCTATTGGAGAATCTGCCCTGCTCTTTTTGCTAAAGTGGTAATGCATTCCAAGCGCCGTACCTCTTTTGTTATGTGGAAAGCGGTTGCATTTCGAATCATTTTAATATTATCAAAAAAAAATTTCTTTTATTTCGCTCTCTCTTTTTTTTTTTTTTTTCACTTTTACTTTCTATTCCCATTGCTCAGTATTTTCGGGAGATATACCTACTGGGGGACCTTCCCTGCTCATTTTGCTAAAGTGGTAATGCATTCCAAGCACCGTACCTCTTGGGTGATGTGGTAACGGGTTGCATTTCGAATCATTTGAGTTTTATCAAAATAAATTCTTTTTTTCGTTCTATTGTTATTTTACTTTTTACTTTTACCTTCTATTCCCACTGCTCGTTTTTTTCGGGAGATATACCTATCATGGAACCTACCCTGCTTATTTTGCTAAAGTGGTAATGCATTCCAAGCACCGTACCTCTTGGGTGATGTGGAATGCGGTTGCATTTCGAATTATTTGAATTTTATCAAAATAAATTCTTTTTTTCGTTCTATTGTTATTTTACTTTTTACTTTTATCTTCTATTCCCATTGCTCGGTGTTTTCGGGAGATATACCTACTGGGGGACCTTCCCTGCTCATTTTGCTAAAGTGGTAATGCATTCCAAGCACTGTACTTATCGGGTGATGTGGAAAGTGGTTGCATTTTGAGAAATTTTAATTCCCGAATTTAAATTCGTTTCCAGTACTTCAATTCGTTACGTAGTTCAAAGAATTTCTTCATCTATGATCCCCTTGTGAATTCTATTAGGAACAAACCTATCAAAACTAGATGATATCTAGAATGTTAGCAACAGATTTATAAATACATTCATAAAACATCAATTTTTTTTGTTATAATGGCGCTCTCAAAAAATCTATTCAGGATTTTAATATCTGTTTACGAAATACTGTATAACTATGAAAGTTAACTCTTAGAACAGCTTTTAACCAAAATGTCTGAAAAGTCAACATTTTACAGAATTCTCTGGCATTTTTAGACAAAATATGAAGAATGAAATTATTTGAATATGATATATACTTTCTGTCGGCATTGTATATAACATACCAAGATATTCTAGAGAATGGCAGAAGCTATTTATGCAAAGTATGAAAAGAAGATCATGATTGAAAGACTTTAAAAGAAAGGGCATGCATTCTACAGAAAAACAAATGCTATTTTAAAAAAATAATAAAAGAATGCCATTACAACATCTTTTTTTAAAATATTCGGGGTTGTAATATTTTTTACTCCCAAATAAAGTGCAAAATGTAAATGCTAATTTTGAGTCCAAGACGGGCGTAAAAAGTCGCATGATATTCAAAACGAAGTCACGATGCTAGTTCGTCATTTACCCTAAGTAACATGTGAAATACAGGTCGTATTATATCATTATGCCAAAAAATGCATAGACATTCTATAGAATATTGAATTTTAAACTTTAGTGGTAATACAGCCATGATATTATCCTAAACTCATTTAATTCGATAATTTAATCTTTGCAGTCGCCAAATAACATGCATCATTTTTACATTTTAATATTATGAAGCAGTAAATATAAATTTAAATACAGCGGCATTGAAAAAAATTTAGAACAAATCAGAAGTAAGCAAACAAAAATCACATTGAAAACTCTTAAACAATATGGGCTCAAAAATAAGTATTCTATGGCTGCTGAGGTCCGGTATAATTTTCTTTTAAAAACATACACAAAATAGAATCAAGAAAGACCATATTTACAAGATGGCATGAATGGCAAGATTTTTTTTTAAAAAAAGTGTGCCAATCTTTATGTCAGAAACTCAGAATATTTTTTCAAGATTAATGGTAAATATGTTAATGAATATATGCAAGACTATTATAAGATAATTTCTGATAGTTTTTCTAAACAAAATATTGGTTCACTTCGACAGTTTCCTTAAATTTAACTTCTTTATCATTATCTTTACTTGCACTGTCTTACAGTCCACTCTATCATTAGCAAATGCGTTGGCCTACACATTACTGAATCGTTATTTGGTTAGATAGATTTTTAAAAAAAATTGTTCGGGGTCAATCTTTGCATTATAGCACTATTTTAAATCTCTTATATTTCTAAAAATAATATTATAGTTTCAATTAATTTTTAAATCGTTACAAAGAACATGTTTTCTTTATCTTTTCAAAGATTTATGGTTCCTTTGGGCACATCTGATAACCATTACCTAAACTAGTTTTAGAGAACGAACAAATTTTTTTTAAAGTTGAATTCCAATTAATGACATTGCATGATTTTAAAACAATGTAGGGTGACTTATTATAAATAATTAAAACTCTACATAAATAAACTGTAAGCAAAAAGATGGGTTGAACTCAAACCGCAGCAAATATTAATATCCTTTACTAAATTCGTTTCATACTAAAATCCATCTACGATTCATCATGAATTTATTATGTTTGAAAAGGCACCTAAAACATAGGATAAATTGATTTGATTAAGAATATCAAGAGCAGAGTTTGAAATTATTGAAATTCATTTAATCGGAATGTAATTACTTTTATTGTTTAGCTGCATTAAAAATGAGATATCTAAGAAAATTTAATGATTTGCTTATTTTTTATAATTTTTTTTTTTCGTTATCAAAATGCAAAACTGTCGTAAGTGTTGGGAAGTTAACGAAGGAATCAGGAAGTTCTAGTCAAACAATTCATAAATCAAAAAGTAGATCAGCATTTCTCACGAACCAGATTTTGCAGTTTTATCAGACGTAGCTGAGAAAAATCCGGAACGAATGCTTTAACCAGTTTATTGCCCTTAATTGTAAATGCTCTCATGAATTTTTTTTTAATAAAACCTTTTCTTTAACAAACGTGAATATTTTTGGAAATCACACTTGCATATTCTTAGTCAAAAAAAATAATAAAGAAAATGAGTATGCGTAGATGCTCTTCAGAGTAAACTCAGAATAAGATTTCATTATTGAATTGTTCTTCGTTATTAGAGATGTCACATCTCTATTAATATCATTTAATCTGCAGCTAAAACATTTGGCGCATGTAAGTCTTATAAGGTGGAAATATGCACATCGCAGCAATATTTTAAAAATTTTAATTAATTAAAAATTATGCTGGATATTACCGTTTTTTTGTGATAACTTCCGAAAATATAATTGCAGATTTTACATCATTTCAAAATTTTAAAACTGTTTTTTGATACTAATTTAATAAATGTGCAAATTTTTCTTGAATTGTGGCAATTTTTTTTAATTTAAAAAAATATTTTTGACTAATTTCCAATATCAGATTAAATTATTGCCTTGAAATTCAAATCGTTTTATTTGTTTTATCAAATCTTTAATTGCATGATTTTCTTCTATTATTGAAAGCTAAAGAAGAACGATTCTGTTTAGTATCTGTATAATTTACAAGAATAATAAAGAAAATGAAATTTCAATACCGCGGAATTTATAAGACTAACGAACTGAACTTTTACGTTTTTAATAATTCTGTAATATCATAAGACTACTCTTCATTAGAAAAGCTTATGAACAAAATGAAGAGAATAGGCGTAAAATAATTTAAAAACACAGATTAAATATGCTTGACATTTTTGGCCCGGCCAAGAAAGTACATCTACACGATTTAATTATTAATAAAAGGGACGTTAATATAACTAAACTAAATTAATTAATTATTAATGACCAGTCGCCAAAGGCTCACGTTGCTTAGTTTAAATGAGCACGTTATGGACAAAGCAATTAACTTTAAAATGTTCAAATGAAATTATTTCTATGGAAGAAAGAATGGCCCGCTCCAACTTTCTAGAATTGTGGCAGAAAAAAAAATCTTGAATTTTTCTGTACCGACTTTTTTTTCAGGTGAATATAAATAAGCTAGTGGAAGTAGAACTTGTCTAAAAAAAGCGTTTCTCCCCCTTTCCCCCACAAAAATGTAAACCTTGATGAAGGCTGTGACTGGAACCTGTACTTATTTCAAAACTCTACACATGAGCGCTTTCTGCTTCTTAATATATTGTAGAAAACCCAGTAAGTATGCATTAAAGACGTTGTTTTTCGAAACCAAAATTCAATAGATAATAAATTTAATAATCGAAACCAATAATTAACCAAAATTGAAACCAAAATGTAATTCAGGACTACAATTTTAATAATGCAATCGCATAACAAATTTCATTTGTTTAAATAAATGCACTATTCAGTTATCTCCATACCATGCACATGGCAGAACAGAACGCAGTCTCGTACTCCCATATCTGTAAGAATTAAGGTCATTGAATAGTTTGATGGGCATGTTAAGGGAATTTTATGAAATACCAAAATATTTACAGAAAAAAAAAACCCAAAATAACTATGTATGTAATTTACAAACATATAAAAAATGATAATAATATGAAAACGTATACAACGATTTTCTATTTTGAATTATTATAGAAAAATTATCTGGAGTAACAATATATAGAAAGATATTACGTATGAAAAAACACATGAATTCTGCGATTATCGCATTTGTTATCATAACATAGTAGATGAGGATTCAATTAAAACAAAAATCTAATATAAAATAATTTGGTTAATGATAACAATGAAAATCTCTCTTTGAAATATATTTATGAATGCATATGTAAGTGAAGAAACTGTGGTGCTTTTTATTTTTTTCCTCTTAGTTCTTGTGTGTATGACACTTGATGTTGAAAGCTAGGGAGAAAAGAAAAGATATCTATTTTGACTGATAAATTTAATTATTCTATGGATTTTTTTTTTTTTTTGTCTGGAGAGGAAGTTTCTGGCGACTGTTTTCAGCCATTCTTACTCAAGGCTTGATGATAGTTTTTACATTAGTCAAGAGATGAACAGACTGACGGACGGTTAACCCTTTGACGTTATTAATTCAAAAATTCATAGATTTTTATATCATTATATTCAAACATTAGTTGCTAAAAATATAAGCCAAATTTTATTCATCCAAGACGTTGCCTTGTTGAGTTATCGTATTTAAAGGAGTGGAAAGTGCAGATCAAAATTTGAAAAATAGCTATACTTTTGATACTAAATCTGTATATCAAATTTTATTTATCTATCTCTTTATTTCGTAGCTTTCATATTCATCTAAACTCAAACTTCCAGCCAACCAGACTTATTTTCTTTATATATCATTATAGATTTCATTCAAATTTTGATAGAAATTTACATATTTTATTTTATACATACCAAATTTCACCCGTCTAGCTCAAAACCCTTTTGAGTTATTGTATTCACAAATAGACAAACAGACTGACACAATTCTAAAATTGTACTTCATCGATTCAGAATAGATTAAAAGGCGGAGATTCGTCAAAATCTCGATTTCGAATGTTTTTCGGGAATTACAATATTTTATTTTTGTATATTTCGTATTTAAGTAAATAATGAAAATAAAAGTTAAAAAGAAAAGAGTCATTTTAAGTCCCTGATATATGCTAACACACTAATAATATTCAAAGTACGGAAATTGCCTGTATATAAATTTTGTAAAAAGATAAACCTACTCCTCTGCCCCCAATGACACTGATTTAAATAATAACAAAACTAAAAAAAGACATTCGTGTCATGATTTATTAGCTGTTGCATTGTTTGCTAACAATAATTTAGACATCAGATAACCATTTTCAAAAATAGCTACCGAATTGTAATTTTTAAAGTTTGATTAATAGAAAACTGTAATCTAATTTGAATCTAATCATAGTTACTATCTAATTTTCATTGTTCAATCGCCTATTTATTTCGTCTAGACTGAGAAAAGCATACTTTCGTACAATACAAGGAAATTCTTCAGATTGTATCCGCAACGATTTCCCGCAATTAGAAGTCTTTCTTTAGCTAGAAGTGGTTAAATTCAAAAGATAATATATTCAAAGATAAAATTCTGAACTAGAAATTAGCTTTCTACCCCTGATTTCTGTAAGAAAGAAATAGTAAAGGAAATTCGATCCTCTTGTCGGAAATATTGTAACATGATAATGCTTAAGACTTGAACAGTCTCTGTTTACATTATTTGCCTTGGAATTACAACGTGAACTTAAATCATCTTGAATGGTCTCCCCAAAACTGTCTCGCATGCTCTTTAATAAACTTTTCATTTCTTACATGGAGCTGGCGTACAATAGTTAGTCTTATAGTGAATTTAATGAATCTTAATGAATTGATCTTAATTAATGAATCTTAATTTAATTATCTTTAATGAATCTATCGTGTCGTACATGGAGAATTATTCGGTGCTTAATCCCTAGCACGGGTTAATAGTATCCAAAATTGAATTTGCGTTTTAGACACGTTTTTCCCAACCGATCGAAGACCAAATTTGACACAAAATGCACTTGTAGTCACAAAATCCCATGACAATTTGATACAATTAAGCCACTGCGTTTTTGAATTATTGCGTTTTCTTCTTTCTGAAAGTACAAGTTTAGTTTAATTATATTAACGTCCCGTTGTAAAACAACACTAGGGCTATTTTGGGACGGACCTCGTAATTTTGAACCGCGATCAGATGACGAGGACGACACCTGAGCTGGCACCCCCCTCTTCTGAAAGTACAAAGCGACAGATATCAACCTCTTTTCGGATATCGCTCAATATTTTGTAGGCGTCTGTAAGATGTTAAAACTGCGTCCCAAATTTTATCTATCTAGCTCACTTCGTTTTGTAGTTTTCGTGCTATCATATGGGCCCTCTTAATATAAATTACTACTAATAAAAGAAATCCAGGGATTTATACTTTAAATTATGTGCAACTAGATAATTTTCGTAAAATACGTACGCGTTGAAGAATACAAAAGCATATACATACATATATGCTACAAAGCATAAATATACATATATTTAGTAAAAAAATTTGGTTATATTTATTTATTTGTGGAAGTATTTTTCGTTTGGTGCAAGTTTTAAGATCACTTTCAAATCCGTTCTTGTAATTCAAATTTTAAATAAAAATTTGAATCAAATTTAATAATTTGTAATCAGATATTCAAAACCCAATACTTAAGATTTTAAACCTAACCTTAAGATGTGGCAGCAATGATTACACAAGAAAAAAAAAGTATATTGAATTCGATATCACGAAGTTAAAAACAGACCAAAAACATGTAGTTAGGAAAAAAGTATAACTTTAAAACAAACGTGTTAAAAGATGTAATAAAAACTGACAAACTTTCCAGAGAAAAAAATTTTAGTCAACGAATTGAAACACAAAAAATAATAAATAATGACATATATCAACAATTGATATGTTGGGTGCATTAAAATCTTAAAACGTCGTATAATATGAGACAAAATTATATCAAACAATTGAAAAAATTGCAACAAATTAAAAAAGCAGTATTTAATGAGGAATTACAGCACGCGCATATTAAAATATTTTCTTTCATTCCATTAAAAATAAAAACAAAAAAAAATCTTTTAAAAGCAACTTGACATTAAGATTGGTTAATCAAATACTGATTAAAAAATCAGAAAAAAAATAGTACGGCAATAAAACGAATGTCACTCTAAAGCTGACTTTTTAAATTTTAAGATGTGTACAAAATATTTTTGTACAATGCTTTGCTCAAAAGTTTTCACCGAAAAATGTAAAATCTTTTAACTCCCATTTCACAATTTTTAGCGCTCTAGGAGCTATTTAAAATCCGCATTAATCCTTTTAGGTGCTAAGGAACATGTGTTCCGATTTTCGTTTGAATCCATCAAGGGGTGCGGAATTGTATAAGATTCAAACATATAAAAAAATATTTTATATTACATATATGTAAACATTTTTCAGCAGTTGCATGACCAAATGGAAGAAACTTTTGAAATTTTAAAACGAATTTATTTCACCCCGAAGGCATATTATTTACAAGAAGCGATGACGAAACTGACATCCGTTTACAACGCGATACATGAGCAGATGAGCAAAAGAGAGAGCGAAATTTTCCCTTCAATGGTTTTTACAATGAGATTTTGATAGGGATTTCTTTGACACGTGTAGATTTAGAACGTGAATCTTAGGTACCTTTAAAAGGATGTTCCAAGCATTAAGGATTTTTATCTCTTCACTCGGAGCGTGAGAAAATGCTACGACAGTAGTTTTGTAGAGTGCGTGTATGATTAATTAAATAAAAAAGATGGAATTGGATCAGGAAATGAGAGACAATTTTAGAATGAAGTTCATATGGGCTAAAATTCGATAAAAATTAGGAAATTAATTAGGATTTAAATTAAATTAAATCATTATACATACGTACACACACACACACACATTATATATATATATATTCAAATTTATTATAATTACTTCAAGAAATACTAGATTTGCAATCAAATTATAAAGCATATGCCAAATTTTATCTATCTAGCTTGCTGCGCTTGTGAGTCATTACTCTCAAATAAGTACGAGTATACAGACAATCGAAGCAAGAATTTTGTTCAAAATGTGTTAAAATCTATGTTTCTAGTATAGAATATAAATTGAATTTCTTGTTTATTGCATCCATAGAGCTCATAGATGGACTGGCTGTGGAAATAATTGAACTCATCCTTTGAGTCAGAAATAATAACTGAATGTAGGTTCTGAAGATATCGAAATATTGTAGTATCATCGTGTACTGAATTATAAAAATGTACAAAATTTGTAAACGTCATGAAATATGTCATGAAGAGAATAAAAAAATCGATGTTAAAATCCACCTTTGCAAACATGAAACAGGTCAAATTAAATGCAGGTGTTTAATAATAGTTTTTATTCTTTTTCTTTTTAGATTCAAGGAAATCTGAAACATCTATGTTCATCAAAGGAATCCTTTGAGTCAGAAATAATAACTGAATGTAGGTTCTGAAGATATCGAAATATTGTAGTATCATCGTGTACTGAATTATATAAATGTACAAAATTTGTAAACGTCATGAAATATGTCATGAAGAGAATAAAAAAATCGATGTTAAAATCCACCTTTGCAAACATGAAACAGGTCAAATTAAATGCAGGTGTTTAATAATAGTTTTTATTCTTTTTCTTTTTAGATTCAAGGAAATCTGAAACATCTATGTTCATCAAAGGAATCCTTTGAGTCAGAAATAATAACTGAATGTAGGTTCTGAAGATATCGAAATATTGTAGTATCATCGTGTACTGAATTATATAAATGTACAAAATTTGTAAACGTCATGAAATATGTCATGAAGAGAATAAAAAAATCGATGTTAAAATCCACCTTTGCAAACATGAAACAGGTCAAATTAAATGCAGGTGTTTAATAATAGTTTTTATTCTTTTTCTTTTTAGATTCAAGGAAATCTGAAACATCTATGTTCATCAAAGGAATCCTTTGAGTCAGAAATAATAACTGAATGTAGGTTCTGAAGATATCGAAATATTGTAGTATCATCGTGTACTAAATTATATAAATGTACAAAATTTGTAAACGTCATGAAATATGTTATGAAGAGAATAAAAAAATCGATGTTAAAATCCACCTTTGCAAACATGAAACAGGTCAAATTAAATGCAGGTGTTTAATAATAGTTTTTATTCTTTTTCTTTTTAGATTCAAGGAAATCTGAAACATCTATGTTCATCAAAGGAATCCTTTGAGTCAGAAATAATAACTGAATGTAGGTTCTGAAGATATCGAAATATTGTAGTATCATCGTGTACTGAATTATATAAATGTACAAAATTTGTAAACGTCATGAAATATGTCATGAAGAGAATAAAAAAATCGATGTTAAAATCCACCTTTGCAAACATGAAACAGGTCAAATTAAATGCAGGTGTTTAATAATAGTTTTTATTCTTTTTCTTTTTAGATTCAAGGAAATCTGAAACATCTATGTTCATCAAAGGAATCCTTTGAGTCAGAAATAATAACTGAATGTAGGTTCTGAAGATATCGAAATATTGTAGTATCATCGTGTACTGAATTATATAAATGTACAAAATTTGTAAACGTCATGAAGTATGTCATGAAGAGAATAAAAAAATCGATGTTAAAATCCACCTTTGCAAACATGAAACAGGTCAAATTAAATGCAGGTGTTTAATAATAGTTTTTATTCTTTTTCTTTTTAGATTCAAGGAAATCTGAAACATCTATGTTCATCAAAGGAATCCTTTGAGTCAGAAATAATAACTGAATGTAGGTTCTGAAGATATCGAAATATTGTAGTATCATCGTGTACTGAATTATATAAATGTACAAAATTTGTAAACGTCATGAAATATGTCATGAAGAGAATAAAAAAATCGATGTTAAAATCCACCTTTGCAAACATGAAACAGGTCAAATTAAATGCAGGTGTTTAATAATAGTTTTTATTCTTTTTCTTTTTAGATTCAAGGAAATCTGAAACATCTATGTTCATCAAAGGAATCCTTTGAGTCAGAAATAATAACTGAATGTAGGTTCTGAAGATATCGAAATATTGTAGTATCATCGTGTACTGAATTATATAAATGTACAAAATTTGTAAACGTCATGAAATATGTCATGAAGAGAATAAAAAAATCGATGTTAAAATCCACCTTTGCAAACATGAAACAGGTCAAATTAAATGCAGGTGTTTAATAATAGTTTTTATTCTTTTTCTTTTTAGATTCAAGGAAATCTGAAACATCTATGTTCATCAAAGTAATCCTTTGAGTCAGAAATAATAACTGAATGTAGGTTCTGAAGATATTGAAATATTGCAGTATCATCGTGTACTGAATTATATAAATGTACAAAATTTGTAAACGTCATGAAGTATGTCATGAAGAGAATAAAAAAATCGATGTTAAAATCCACCTTTGCAAACATGAAACAGGTCAAATTAAATGCAGGTGTTTAATAATAGTTTTTATTCTTTTTCTTTTTAGATTCAAGGAAATCTGAAACATCTATGTTCATCAAAGGAATCCTTTGAGTCAGAAATAATAACTGAATGTAGGTTCTGAAGATATTGAAATATTGCAGTATCATCGTGTACTGAATTATATAAATGTACAAAATTTGTAAACGTCATGAAGTATGTCATGAAGAGAATAAAAAAATCGATGTTAAAATCCACCTTTGCAAACATGAAACAGGTCAAATTAAATGCAGGTGTTTAATAATAGTTTTTATTCTTTTTCTTTTTAGATTCAAGGAAATCTGAAACATCTATGTTCATCAAAGGAATCCTTTGAGTCAGAAATAATAACTGAATGTAGGTTCTGAAGATATCGAAATATTGTAGTATCATCGTGTACTGAATTATATAAATGTACAAAATTTGTAAATGTCATGAAGTATGTCATGAAGAGAATAAAAAAATCGATGTTAAAATCCACCTTTGCAAACATGAAACAGGTCAAATTAAATGCAGGTGTTTAATAATAGTTTTTATTCTTTTTCTTTTTAGATTCAAGGAAATCTGAAACATCTATGTTCATCAAAGGAATCCTTTGAGTCAGAAATAATAACTGAATGTAGGTTCTGAAGATATCGAAATATTGTAGTATCATCGTGTACTGAATTATATAAATGTACAAAATTTGTAAACGTCATGAAATATGTCATGAAGAGAATAAAAAAATCGATGTTAAAATCCACCTTTGCAAACATGAAACAGGTCAAATTAAATGCAGGTGTTTAATAATAGTTTTTATTCTTTTTCTTTTTAGATTCAAGGAAATCTGAAACATCTATGTTCATCAAAGGAATCCTTTGAGTCAGAAATAATAACTGAATGTAGGTTCTGAAGATATTGAAATATTGCAGTATCATCGTGTACTGAATTATATAAATGTACAAAATTTGTAAACGTCATGAAGTATGTCATGAAGAGAATAAAAAAAATCGATGTTAAAATCCACCTTTGCAAACATGAAACAGGTCAAATTAAATGCAGGTGTTTAATAATAGTTTTTATTCTTTTTCTTTTTAGATTCAAGGAAATCTGAAACATCTATGTTCATCAAAGGAATCCTTTGAGTCAGAAATAATAACTGAATGTAGGTTCTGAAGATATCGAAATATTGTAGTATCATCGTGTACTGAATTATATAAATGTACAAAATTTGTAAACGTCATGAAATATGTCATGAAGAGAATAAAAAAATCGATGTTAAAATCCACCTTTGCAAACATGAAACAGGTCAAATTAAATGCAGGTGTTTAATAATAGTTTTTATTCTTTTTCTTTTTAGATTCAAGGAAATCTGAAACATCTATGTTCATCAAAGGAATCCTTTGAGTCAGAAATAATAACTGAATGTAGGTTCTGAAGATATTGAAATATTGCAGTATCATCGTGTACTGAATTATATAAATGTACAAAATTTGTAAACGTCATGAAGAGAATAAAAAAATCGATGTTAAAATCCACCTTTGCAAACATGAAACAGGTCAAATTAAATGCAGGTGTTTAATAATAGTTTTTATTCTTTTTCTTTTTAGATTCAAGGAAATCTGAAACATCTATGTTCATCAAAGGAAAATATATTTATCAAAATCCATCAAGAGGAAACAAGGATATTCATCAACATTTTTAAATGGAATGCTTGACGATTACAATATTTTTTTCTGTACATCATACATGAGAAAGTAAAAATTAAAAAAAATAATTTTTATATGATGTATTAATATACAGTTTTTACAATAAGGAAGGAAAATGTGCATTGCAAATTAACATTAAACTGAACAATAAAATTGGAAATATTTAAATGAGCTTTGAAATTTTAGCTCGATATATTGTGATGTGATAATGTTTTAGACATGATTTGTCTGTCTTTATTTTTAACCCTAATCAATTATAGTACAGTAAAAAAATGTTACAACAATGTTTAAAAATGTACAAACGGTATTTTTTCATATTTATTTTTTATTTATTTATTTTGAAGTTATACCTTATATATAATTACTACAAAATTAGAAGGGGAAAAAATGGATTTTGTTAAAACCAATCTTTAAAAAAAAAAAAATAAAGCGAAATCTTGATATTTTATTAACAATTAAAGGAAAAATCAGGAAAAAGTACAACAATAATGAAAATGAATTTTCATTTTATTAGAAGAATGAAAAATATTAAGAAATATTACTGCAAAATGTATTTCAAAAATAATTTTGAAAATTTATTAAAATTAGAGAGAAAAATTTTACTGAAACAAAATTAATATCGCTAAAAAGCTTCTTTTCTAAAAAAAAAAAAAAAAAAAAAAAAATGAAACCATGCGTAAACGTTTATTATATAATAATATATTCCAGAGTAATTGAAGGAAAATTTACTAGTTTTGATTCATAGCAGTATTGAGGTGAGAACTATGGTCGAATCTTAATGACCATAATACGCCTTGGTACCCCCCCCACACACACACACAATTTACAGGCACGTCCCTTTATCGAAATGGAGGCTTAGTTTTAGTTTAGTTATATTAACGTCCTGTTGTAAAGCAACACTAGGGGTAGTTTGGGGCGGACTTCGTAATTTTGAACCACGGTCAGATGACGAGGACGACACAGGAGCTGGCACCCCCCTCTCCACACCACATCAGGGGGAGGACGTTTGACATGACGGATTAAACGTGCAACAGACCCCCTTACACGACAGTTCCTCGGTGGAATAGGGTCTCGAACCTGAAACCCTATGGCTCACAAGCCGAGACCTTACCACCAGGCCACCGCGGCCTCATCGAAATGGAGGCAACTCGACTTAAGATCTTACTTTGAACATAAAGGAAGCGAGAACTAACCACAGTATCGAGAATTTTACATCCTCGTACTTGGGAGGATCTTTGATGAAGGGAATGTCTTGGTTAGTAAATGATCAATAAAAATAAAATCTGTAAAAATTTAATAAAATGTTTAATTAATTGAAAATTAATCGAAATTTCAATAATTTTTCACAATAATTTCTAGATATATAATCCCATAAAAACTATTTTTGAACCATTTTAAAATTTAAAAAATTATCTTTTAACTGGTACCAATTTTATTTGAATGTAATTTCATTTTTAATTAATTTCAATAAATTTTTCAAAGTTATTGTATAATTAATGACTAATGTAATAAAATTGATACAATTAATTCACTATTGAAATGCTCGATATTTGTTTATTTGTATGAGCCGGCCTTCACAATGAAACTTTTAATTAAAATAAATAAATAAATATCTGTTGCAAAAATATTTAACTTTCAAGACTTACTTTCACCTTTTGTGGAAATATCTTGAGTTCAGTATTATTTTGATATAATTTTATGAATTTGTTAATTTTATCTAGAAAAGTATGCGAAATAACATTATAAAAATGATAACGATAAAATAAATATTTCTTTTTTTATCGTAATAATATTTTAAGATTGAAATGTTTCCTGAAATATTTCGCACTGCAAATGCGGGATTTTTTTCTCCTTTAAATCCGCGAACTGGTTGTTATGTTAAAACAATTCTTGCATTCTAAGTTTTTTCTAAGACAGAAAAGACTTCCCGTATTTTATCTTTTAACCGGCTTTTACATAACAGTGTATTCTAGAATTCTAAAGTGATGTTCATTTCATCCAGGAGTCAAAAACTTTTGTGAATTTTATCTAGAAAATTATATATAAATAATAATAAAAACGCAAACGATAAAATAAATAATATTATAAAAATGCAGATTATAAAATTAATATTTCTTTTTTAACATGATAATATTTTCAGGTTAAAATGTTTTCTGAAATGTTTCGAACTACAAATACGGGAAATTTTCCTCTTTAAATCCGCTAACCGGTTATTATGTTAAAACAATTCTTGCATTGTATGTTTTCTCTAAGACAGAAAAAATTTACAGTATTTTGTCTTTTAATCTGCGTTTACATAATAGAGTATTCTAGAAATTTAGAATGATGTTCATTTTATCCATGAGTCAAACAAAAATTCGACGTAACTGTATTCGTGATATTCATTCCATAAAATCCGTTACGTTTTTGATGAAACTTTATTTATTTATTCCATCGCATCTGATAATCAAGTAAATAGACATATATACAATTTCCCCGTAAACATGAGCGTGATGGGCGATACCATCTATTTTAATTTGTGAACGCCCATATTCCCAAGAGAAATTATGATGTCTCTTTTATATAATGTATGTTATGTACAGGAGAACTGGTGTTTTTGTTGTGTAAAACCGATAAAAAATTAAAGGCACCATGCATTTTTTTATCCATCAACTAAAATAAATATTATTAATAACCATCTGGCCAGATTAAAAAGTGGGTGTTTTTAGTTTAATTTACTTGACGCACCATTTTTTTTAAAAACAAAACATATGTGATTTTTTTTGTATGCATTTCATAATTTTAAGCTGGTGCAAGACTGCAAACGCTTGACTGTCATATCAAGTCTGAAAATTTAGGAAATGCATCACAGACCGATGGACGTCTCGTTCCTCTCTATAAACATATGATTTTAAGAGTTAATTCCTTATTTTTACTCGAGTGTGGGAAATCGACTTTGCAAAGTTTGTATCTAATATTTAAGTTTATAATGTACTGCATTTATATGCGTTGACTATTGGTTGACTAATTAAGAAAATCTGTTTTATGAAATTATTGACATGTGAGTAAAAATAAAAATTATTGTGAGTATTCAAATATGTGCTTAATATCATTAGAGGTTTGGAGAAGCAGAGCAGCGGAAGTTTGGAAGCTTGGAATCACTCTAGAGATCGCTAACTTGAGAGACATTAGTGAATTATTGTTACTGTGCAAAAGACTCGATATGTTACGCGACAATGCTTGACTAGCTACATTTTGGTGCTGTTTTACGCAAAGCCAGATTTGACTAAGCTGTGCCAAACAAATAGTACAGTGTTGTTGCATCGGTTGCTTTTCATTGCGAAATATCATATACAATAAGAAACACCAGAGTTTTTAATATCAAAACTATTGTTAAAAGAAGCTATTCAATATTTTGCTTAAAACTATTTGATGTTTAATGAAATAAGAAATTAAACCTTACTAGTTATTTGCCTTTCCTGGATATTTATTCGCTCTCAATTTACGGTTCTATTGCTATCTAACTGCTATGTGCCAGATACTTCCCTTAACATCTATTCAATGGTTGATTTATGATTTTGCTAGTCAGGCATTGTCTGTAATATTGAGCGTTGTATGTCGAAGACTTACTTACTCAATTTATGATTATATCGATTAAATATTCTCCATATTAATTGCTGTGTTCTGAACATTTCCCTTCACATCTAGTCAATGCCGATTTACGGTTTTATTGATTGAATGTTCTCTACATTGATTGTTGTATGGTGGAGATTTATCTGAATATTATTCGATATCGATTTATGGCTTTGTTGATCAAATATTATCTGTATTAATTGCTGTGTGCCAGACACATTCCTTAATATTCGATGTCGATTTACAGTTTTGTTGGTCAGATATTGTCTAAATTGATTGCTGTATGCCTTAGTCTTACGTGAATACCTATTCAATGTCAGTTTAGCGTTCTATTGATCGGATATTTTCCACATTGATTGCTTTAATATTCAATCTTCAATTTCCAATCAAATAATGTTCAGTGTAAATATCTCTGAACTGTGTGGTTTAATAAATTAGCCAAGAAACAATTGAATAAATTCTAATTGATTGCTTTCTAGTTTCCATTTCCAGAGAGTTCATTGCATTTTTGCTTGCAAAGAAAAACTATTACATCCCCCTTCCTCCCTTTTTAATGGAATTTTTATTCTTCGTGCATTCTGTTTTTCCTTAATTTAAATCTGCAACATGTAAAATATTTGAGATTGATGTCATACAGTTTAGTTCTGATTGTGAAAATAACTGCCACATTCACGATACACTTCCCTAAACGACGTAGGATAAGAGACTATTTTGAAACTACACTGAATCTTTTTGGAATCGGACATAGAAATGATAAATTACTACCTGAGCAGAAAGATGGAACTGGAGAGCCTTCGTCAAGAATTCCTGATTTCCATACAACACTAGCATTAGGCATTTAACCTTAAGGGATTATACAGCGATTATTTGATGAGACCAATGGTAAACATTGTTTTTAAATACTTTTATTTAATATGATTTGTTTCATCATTGTAAAAATCAAATTTTGTAATCGATTTTACCGTCATTTCCTGGAATATTAGACCTTCGAAATTTTGCATATTTCAGTTGTTTTTGACATCCAGAAAACTTTTAATAATTTTAGAATTCTTAGTTATCAATTAATGTATTCACATATTACACGTTGATTCATAGAGGAGACGCCATTTAATTGGAGAAATATGAATTTTTAAATTCAAAAATATTTATAAGTAAGATTATAAAATGTATTAAAGACCAAAATGTAGAAAATAATAACTAAAACGGTTAGACATTCATTAAAACTGAAAGTTCTTATAAATGTGATGAAAATCTCAATCGATTCATCGTATTTCTATCTGTGTCTTACGCTTTTGCTTTCATTGTTTTAACCTCCAGATTTTTCATAAAATAAAATCTTTATTATTTTTAATTCGCTAACAAGAACTTTTTTTTAAATTATGTTTATTGTTTGAACAATTTTGTTTGCCTCGAACTATTTTATATTTGTAAAAATAGGATTTTATAAAGGATTTTAGGTTTACCTTAATGATGCGCTAGAACTTTGAAATTTTGTATAGCCTGTGGCGGCTTTCAGACTAAGTAGATGCCTAGGGCTGCTAGACAGAGAAAGAATCGCAACATGTAATTAAATAATTTTATTTTCCATTTACCAAATAAATAAGTTTATAAAAAATACAAATTCAGCGCATTACTTTTTTTATGACTAATTATTATATATTAAATTTTTAATTAAATTATTAATTCAATTACAATTTTTTTTCTCTTTTTAATTATAAAATATTAAATAAATTAGCACTTTATTAAATTCAATTGTTCAGGTTCTTATATGTATCATTAAGTTCCCTTTGTTTTTAGAATATTTAAAAATACCGACATCTGCGTCAATAATATTGAGTACGAATGCGGATGCCGGACAATCCGGTGTCATAATAATTAAATAAAAATAAATTCATTTCCCCAAAGTTAATAATATAAAATAACTAAAATAAAACGTTAACATGTTAATAATGCATCGAAATATGAAGTTAAATTAAACAGCTTAATAACAGAACAGTCTCATAATGTGCACGGTCTAGGATCGCAAAATACATAAATCCGCCACTATACAGGTCTCCTTATTCTTGATGAAAATGCAATATTTTCATATTTTAATATTCAGTTAATCTATTAAATTCTTATAAATAGTACTTGTAAGACCCATCATCCTAAACAGAATTTGGGATTGGGTGATTTTGATATTTCATAATATTTATTAAAAATAGATTACAAATTAAGAATTAAAAAATAAATAATAGTTAATTTGTTTAATCTACTTTTTAGTGCACTGATAAATGTATGTTTTAAAAAACTGATTTCAAAAAGTTTATATAAGCATCATATTTATAACTTGCATAAAGGCATTTTGCAAATATTATTGCATCCTCTTTACCGAAATACGTCATGACATTTGTAAATACATATCTCACAATGTATGTCTTAATAAGAGTTTTATGGAGTTGGGGAATATCCAATATTAATTAATTTTTTAATTCATGTTTTAAAATTTATTCTTACAGCATAGAATTTGTTCATAACCAGAATGTCAGTTATTAAATTTCTGTATTTTATAATTTTCGAATATTTATATTGGTGGTCTCCGTAAGAAATTTCTACCTCTTAATCTCCTTGAAATATGAAGAGGAAAAAAAATTAGATGCCTATTGCTAATGAATTAAAATAAACAAAATCGGTAGCGAATAAAATATGTTTCTCATTTTCCAATTTTGCCTTTTTCACTCCATTTCTACCCCCCCCCCCCTTCCTCCTAATATTTAAAGAGAAAGTATTCTCTCAAAATGCAAATTTTATTCCATTCTACGTAGAAGATTCAAGGTATCCCTCTAACAGATTGAATTTCATTGTGATGCATATCTTTATATCTATTTCCTGTACTTTCATTTTATAATTTTTGAAGTTTATTTAAAAATTGGTTTAGTTTATATAATCAACACAGTTTGATTCAGTTTATATATTTTAATATAATTACACCATGCAAGCAGAATTAGCTTACTTCGTATAATAACAAACTGCCATTTGACTTTTATAAAATATTACAATTAATCAGCTGTTGTTGTTGTGTGATGTTTAGTGACGCAAGGGCCATATTTGGCTATGCTGCGCCAAACAAATGGTAAAATAAAACATTCATATATGATACAATTAACCAGCATTTAGCTAACAAAGATGTCTAAAACAAGTTATACGAATGATTGGTTCTATTTTAAAATTTGCACGATTTTCCACTGAAATATAGCAAACTTTGGAACAATGTTGCCAAATCAATGCAAAAGGCTATGAATATAAATATTGATATAAAAGTAACTACTTACTCTTATAACTCGGCGTATGAAATATTCATAAAAGACGGTAATTTTTCATTCCATCTTCAAGAAAACAATGCAGGGCCTCTATTATTTTTATTCAGCACAACATTATTCTAAGCTATTTGATTTAGACAATCATTCAAATGATTTCCCTTAATGATCAATTCATAGAAATGATTGACATTCTTCGTGACTGGTAGATTGGCATGCTATGGTTGCTATTTTTTGCGTTTGTTGTTGCCCTTGGTGAACTCGCGTGTTTTTTTTTTTTTTTAATATATATATACTATTTCTGGTATGCTTGTATTTTAATTCTTAAAGAGTTGTTTTTCGATTAGATAAATGGCAGACGATAAAAATAAAAAGCAATTTGTTCTTACTAAATAAAAAAAAATATTCGTTTCAAATTCCAGTGTATATATATCGATAAAATATTTATCTCGCCTCCAGAATTAAAATTGTCAAATGCAAAGGTATGCAATCATGGTTTGAAATAAATTTTCATTCATGAAAAACTTATCTGATTGTTATTATTATATCAATCATTCATTTTCCAAATCTGAATTTTATATTTGCATAGAATGAGAAACTGGGCTTCCTAAAATAGAACTCATAAAAATTAAAATTCTAACTATACAACGCATTATTTCTTTTGAAAGTTTCAAATAGAATTTTTTAAAAATTCTTTTATTATTTATTTTAGTCCTAAAAAATGGAAAGATGCTATTATTGTTCTTAAACCAAAGAATATTTACGCATTTATTAAATTTATTTGCATCATACTAGTACTATATTTAATAGCAAAAATTGGAGCCAAATTTCAAGTATTGTTTGCAACTAGATCGCGCCAATTTTGGATTATTTATTAATAAAAGGTTTTTAATTATTCATATGTATTAATATGTAAATTATTATTAATATGTAATTTTAATTAAATTCCTAAATAAAATTATGAAGAATTTTTTGCCGTATGTGTATATTCTTTTGACATTATTTTAGCAATATTTTGAGTCATTTTGATGTCATTAATTTTTTATGTGATCGGAAAAGAATATTGCGTGTTTTCATAATATTAATTTATTTATATATCTATCAACAAATTAATAACTAAAAGATTTCGGACAGTCAAAAAGAGATTTATAGTTATTGTTAGATTAAAATCGAGCATCAGCATTTAATCACAGATATCTATAAAATCAAAAATAACAAGTTATAAGAAAAATATTTTAACTGCATTTTCAACGATAAGGAACAAAAATTAATATAAAAAAAACAGAAATCATGAATTTATGATACCGAATTTAATTTTTAATACAAAAAATAAAGTGTCAAAATAATTTTGAACAAATTATAAAATAGTTAATTTTTATTAGCAAAAAATGAAAATAAGTCAGTAGTTGTTCCTCATAAAAACTGTAAATCGTTTGCTTTTAAATTTTTCTTTAGTGATTTTTCAGAATTCTGCTAATGTGTTCTAGCAACAGTTCTTCATTATATGTATATTCTCATTCTTCCACAATAAAAAGTAAATATTTTTCTTAAAGTCAATAAAAAAATTGTTTCAAAAATATTTTTTTAAAAATAAAACTGAAATGTCAAAAAATAAACTTAGAGTTGTTCAAATTCTCGCAATTACTATAGAAATGAGTATTCGTAATTTTTTTTTCTCTCATAGCTGTTTGCATTCATTCATATATCTTTAAATTTCATAAAATTAAAACATTATTAAGAAGAATAAAGTTGGTAGCATTGAAAGTTAAAATTTTAAAATGATATAAAAAATATTACTTGTGGAATTATTTAATCTAACAATACTGCGGAAAAAAACTCAGAAAATTCTGGGTTTCTTTCCGCAGTAATTTCTAACTTATTGAATATTTGACTAAATTTTGCGCTTTGAAATATTAACAATATTCTTTTTCTAGTCTTAAAAAAATAAGAATGCATATTTTGGTTTAATTCTGCCCACTTGTTTAGGAGGTAAAATATACATAATCACAATGACTTTTATTTATATTAAGAAATATAATCATGAAATAATGAGAAAAAAGCTATTTCCTTCTTTTTTTATTATTTCTTATTATTTTCCTACACAGTACAATATTTTCGGTGAAGAAACGACAATAATGGATAATTTTTATCTTCTCATATACCAAAGTGTTCAAAGAGTAAAAATGGTAATCGTCAAAAAAAATTCTGAGATTTTAGCAATTCTCCATATTTTTTCTCGGAACTCTAAAAAATCACATTTTTGAACATGTCTGTCGGTCTGCTTGCGAACAAGATAACTCAAAAATATTTTGACATAGATAGATTTGACTTTCACTTACCCCAAATTTATAGATTTTTAAATTTTTAATGTAATCTATTCGCAAGAAATATGTTTTTCTGAGAGCATGTAAATACGATAACAGAAAAAAAAGGGGGAGGGGAGATGAATAAAATTTTATATGGACTTTTAGTATCTAAAATGTATATCTGTATCATATTTAAATCAAAACGTCTGTTGGTTTGTATTTTTGCATCCATGTAAACATCCGATTTGTGATTTTGCTACTAAAATTGCAGTTTCATGCCAGATTTCAGTGTTAATCAGTGGACAAAAATGTCGTCAAAAATTGTATGCTGGGTTTGCCATCATTGTACTACGGTTCTTGTAACACTCATACGCGGGACTCCGATAGTAAAAAAGCATTGCACTTGTGGATTTCATGATCTTGCCTAAAGTACACAATTTTTATGCGGAGAGGGGGGGGGGTGATGAGGTGAAATAGTATCTCTATTTGGGAATATGTAAATAAAATTGCGGAGAGACCATTTTGACTAATCTGTTAAAACATCATTAATAATTCAAATTCGAAACACATTATTTATTCTTTAAAAAAATTAAAAATATTTCCTCAGAAAGTTTTAAAAAATACTTAGAAATCAAAAAAATTAAAATCATTTAAAAAAATATAAAATAGACTAAAAGTAAATTTATTTCACATAAAAACATACATTCGCCAAATGCTATCGAAAAAAAATTGAATTTCTCTTAGCAATAACTTTCACATTAAAAAAAAAATGAAGAAAAATATTTGAAATTTTTCAGGTTCTTGCGAGTTTTCTTTCTGAATATTCAGTTTAAAAATGAAAGGTTTTATTTAGACTTCGAAAGTCATTGCCAACTAAAAATGGAAAATAGGTAGACGAAAAGTGAGAAAAACAAGATTTTGGCCTTAGATACCACATGATTAAAAAAAAAGTTCTACCCCACCTACCTCATTCTAAAACCTACTTGTAAAGCAACTTAACAGTTTGATGGATGGATTAGTAGGTAAAAAAATAAGCGAAACCCTGTTTACGATTTTAATAAACACGCCATTAAAAAAATGCAATTCCATCCACTGAGTATCGCCCACAAGTTAGGACACAAGCTGTCCTACTTTCGCTTGTCTCGAAATTTTTTTCCACGGTAATTTTTAAAACTCCTCTGGCACAGTAACCCACTGGATGATAAACCGTCAAGCTGACCTTGCTCATGACACCAAGTGCGGATTTTTATCCGGTCATCGACACTGATTGTTTCTATTTGCCTTTGATTGTTTTTTTTTCTTTCGAAGTTCGCCGGGTTCAAGTAGTCCTATACCGAACGAGGCCTTGCGAGAACGAAAATGGACCCAAACGCTTCTCATCAAGTCGAGATATTAAGCTTTCGATCTCATCTTCCACAAAGAGGTTGCTCAACTTTCAACTTTAGCTCGGAACATACTTTTCTTTATCTTTCTAGGTGTTTGCAAGCATCGGTTTTTGCGGTTTTCAATAGCAGGAAAAAGGAAAATGACTTTTCATTCATGAATTCGTCTGCAAAAGCACACCTGGAATGAATTTTGTTTTCTCACAACACCGGCACAATTTTCTGGATATTTGTTACGCACATTTTTTTTTTTTTTTTTTCCTTAATCTCTGTTCCCGCTTTTAACAAAATATGAATTCGCGGAAAGAGGTTTTTTTTTTTCTTCTTTTGTTTGCATTATCAAAAACATGCCATTCGTGTTACTGAGAAGGAAAAAAATTATTCTGATAATGATTCTTCAACGTCTTCGGTATGCGGCTTTAAAGTGACCATGACGGAAGAAAAATAATTCAATGTACTCTCAGGTTTAAAATGTAATAATTCTTTGTAGCCGAAAAAATTATGCAAATATGTCATCAGTACACCTATATGTACTTATATATATACTAGCCGCCTTTGGCGACCAGCCGGTTCGCCATTCTTAATGCTCGTTAAAATTTTAATAATTAACTCTTTTATGCAATTCCTATTTTAATAGCTTCTTCATTAAAATATTTTAAAACTTCAAATTTTAATTCACTCAGAATATTATAAAGGCCTTCAGTCATAACGTAATCTGTATCTCTCCAATTTTCTGTTAGCTCCCGTAGAATTTATGCTTTAAATTAAAGTGGAAATAATTAATCTGCAATTAATCTAATAATATTTTTTACTGAAACAAAGCATTTTTTTTTTGTAATATGATTACTGAAAACAGAGTCACTGAGCATTTAAATACTTATGGACACTAAAAAATATCTTTCTTAATTTATGTAATATCTCAAGAATTTGTCAACAAAATTTTTTCAGATTCATCTTGAGCAGGTATATTAATTAACAATGTTTAATTTTAAATGCATCAAACACTAAGAAAATAAACAGAATCGTTTAAAATAATAGGTCGAAAACAGATTAAAAAAATTACTTAAAAAACGATGAACTTAAACTAACATTAATACAATTTAATTACAAAAGCATACAACTAACCTAAAAATAATTTAAATCGAGTCCGCTTCCGTTGAAATGTAAACAATCAGAATACAACGCGCATGCATAAATTTTCAACGTCAGTTACGGTAACGCAAATGCGTGAATTCTTCTACACCAGTTGGGGTAACGCTATGTAGATTAGAAATTTTTAATTTCCTTTAATCTGTTTTATTTTAATTCAAAAGTACTTCAGAATGAATCTGAAAGATCTATTAATTAAAAATGTTTAATTTTAAATGCATCAAACATTAAGAAAATAAACAGAATCGTTTGAAATAATCGGCCGAAAAATGTTAGCCCTAGGCTCATTACTGTTGGGGGAAAAAACTGAAGCCTTACTCATTTGGCGGTGGGGAAAATGAAAGGATTTTTTAGGTGGGAAAGTTAGTGTTTAATTAATAATTAAAATTTCAAAAAAAAGGGACCCCAAGTGCACATTCCCGACCTCCAAGGTATACATGTATCAAATTTGGTAGCTGTAGGTCAAATGGTCTTTTCTGTAGAGCTCCAACACACACACACATTGAGCTTTGTATATAAGTATAGATATATATTGATGTGTATAATTTTTCTTTTTTTTCCAAAGATAACTATTGAAAATAGGAACTAATTTTTCTATTTCTTAAGATTTTGTCACTTTTAGCGCTATATATTAACCATATATTTCCCATATATCGTTCATTTCATTTTATAAAAAAATATTTACTTTATATATTATTTTATATATATAAAATATATTTTATAAGTTTTGCCTCAAGTATAAAATTACGGTACGATCACCATATGTGAAGCCTTTTTGCAAACTTTCACTCGTCGAATATGATAATCTAGAAATCTCTCATGGCAGATGTTAGGTAAGCTTTTTACTTTCTCGTGTACGAAATATAGAAAAAATGTTGAAATGTTGTAATCATCAAAAGATTCAAACTCAAAATTTTGGCAAATCTCTACATTTAAAACTATCCTACTGAAAAACACATTTTTGGAAAATGTCTGCATGTCCATCTGATTCGAAGATAACTCAAAAACACTTTGAGCTAGACAGGTGAAATTTGGTATACGGTCTTTACACAAAATTTGTAGATTTCTATCAAATTTTGTCCAAACTCCGTTCAAAAGAAGTCTGTCTGTCCGGCTGTCCGAATGTTAACATGATAACTACAAAATGAAGATAGCCAGATGGATAAAATTTGGTATATATATTTAACATTTATAATGTATACTATACACCTATCAAATTTTGAGCTAAATCCAGCAAGGGGTTGACTATCTGTCGGTCTGAAGTCTTTCAGAAGTATGTAAACACGGAAACTCAAAAATAATATGATTTGAATGTACAAAATTTGGTATAGGATTTAGGAACTACATTTGTAGTTCTGTCTCAAAGTTTTGCTTTAATCGGCTAGAAAAAACACGCCTAAATCCCAAATTCGATTTTCGGTTACTATTAATATTAATTGCAAAAAAATATTCACCAAGGATAGCACGACAGACTCAGTAAAAATGTCAAGTTCACGCCAAATTGCATTCCATAACTATCGTACGCCAATGCCATTCTTAACATCTTTACTAGAGAGTATGCGAGAAAGTTTGGAGAGACCACTACCACTAGTTATCAAGATATGGTCTCTCAAAACATTCGATAATGAGATTATATTGTAGACTGCACATATTGAGTACTGTTTTAGAGAAATAATTTTTCGCACCAATTACAAAAATTGATGCTTTATATAAAATGATATTAGATATAAACTTTTTGTTTTGCTTTCTAATTACAGAATTTAGTTTCATTATAATTTCACATTTATTATAATTCTGACTTTTTTTAGACATTTTAATGAAGAAAGAAATGGAAAGAAACTTTCACTCTTCTCATAATTTATTTAAATTGGGAAATTAAAAAAAAAGAATTGGCTAGTAAAATATGATTAATTTCAAAGATTATCTCTTTTTAAATTATATTCTGGTTAGATTTAAAAATACAGTACTGCCACTAATTTTAATTTTCTTGCTCTGATTGCAGTAATTTTTTTTTTATTTTTTATCATTTGTTGTGTACTATTTTTAAATGATGAACAAAAGCAAGATAATTGAGTCATTCTTTAATCAGGATAATTCAATTATCTTGACTGAAATTTGCCGTCTTACAAAATTATTAATTATAGTCCTTATGGGATGAATACTTAATAACACTTAATAAATACTTAATAATAATAATACATAATTTCATGACACGATTACGAGAAAAATTTCATACAGTTTCATACAGTTTATTTCTTAAAATCCAATACACCAATATTCTTTAAAAGTTTACATCTCTGTTGTTAATAAGGGATTGCTCACACGCTTGTGTGTGTGTGTTGGAGCTCTAGACAAACCTTTTTGCCAATAATACATTAGAAAATATTAAAATTGGCGCCTTTATACTTTGGAGAACGAGAATGTGCAGCTCGGAGCGACTTTTTAAAAATTTAATTAGCATTTTAATTAATAAAAAAACAAACTAAAACTAACAATCTTGCTTAGTTTAAGCAAGATTGGCTTACTTCCGTCCTAAATTTTGATGATATTATAGCAAAAAAATTAATTTTGCACATTCTTAACCCTTTAAAAGGCTATTTTTTTTTCTAATTATGGTATATTAAAATATTTTTAGAATTGCGATTGGCTTAAGAAAAGTGATACATTTAGCTTATTAAATAAATTTAATTTGATTAATTAATAATTAAGTAGCAAATTAGGACACATTATTTTCTGTGAGATAAGGAATTGAAGCATCAAAGTTTCTGTTTTATTTTTTAAAAAAATGTGAGAACTAATGCCAACCTATACAACTTCATACAAGGCATAAGGAATTTGTGGTAAGCAGATATCCCACTGCTCTAGAAAGGGTTAAAAACAAGTTTTTTTTTTTTTTTTTCACTAATTTAGTTCCATTTTTAACCATTCTTTAGAAAACATTTTACACTTTTAGAATTTTACAATTCTATATTTATTTCATTGTTGAAGCTACCTTTAATGCTCAACTCGTTAAAACTCAAATCGTTACCATTGATGCTACAAATATTTCTTTATGGTCGTTTTTTTCCCTTCCATCGTTGAAGTTCGGCTTTCATTCTTTTGTTTACTTCGATTATTTTTCTGTACTATAATAATAACATAAATAGGTTTGTTTAAGACATGTCTTTAATAAATTTTTTGATTACTGTGACGATTATAACTGTTTGACTTCAGAAGAAAGCAATAATTATTTTTTTTAAAAATCGAGCATTTTTATTGAAATATACTGATTTTTTTAATTTTTTATTATCGGATGAGAGAAATTTTTTTAAGTAATTCTCTGGTATATTATGTAAATCAGGAAATGCATTCAAAGTTTTAATCTTGAACTTCTTCTTAGATTTCTGAAGAGTCTATCATCTACTATTCTGATGTATTCTGATGATTCGGTGTGTGGCAAAAGTGGCGTTACAACGGTAAAATCTCATAAATAAATTTTAAAAAAATAGAATTTAAGTAGTTATCAAAGGACTAGCTATTCATTTTTTTTTTTTTTTCATAATCTTGTGTTCTAGAAGCTAAAAACAGCCAAAGAAAAAAAGGAGCAGGCATAAAAAGAAAAAGTGGAGAAGTCTAAATGACCAAAGCAGAAGAGCCTACATAATATTCCAACAGTATCATTGAAACATAATTTGTAAATAATAAAATTTACCAAAAATAATCAACTTAAATTTAGAAAACAGAAAAAAAAAATGAAAAAGGAAAAGCAAAGCGAAAAATATAAATAAACAAAAAAAAGCAAAGCGAAAAATATAAATAAACAAAAAAAAAGCAAAGAGAAAAATCTAAATAAACAAAAAAAAAGCAAAGAGAAAAATCTAAATAAACAAAAAAAAGCAAAGAGAAAAATCTAAATAAACAAAAAAAAAGCAAAGAGAAGAATCTAAATAAACAAAAAAAAGCAAAGAGAAAAATCTAAATAAACAAAAAAAAAAAGCAAAGAGAAAAATCTAAATAAACGAAAAAAAAGCAAAGAGAAAAATCTAAATAAACAAAAAAAAAAAAAAAGCAAAGAGAAAAATCTAAATAAACAAAAAAAAAGCAAAGAGAAAAATATGAATAAACAAAAAAAAAAGCAAAGAGAAAAATATGAATAAACAAAAAAAAAAAGCAAAGAGAAAAATATAAATAAACAAAAAAAAAGCAAAGAGAAAAATATAAATAAACAAAAAAAAAAGCAAAGAGAAAAATATAAATAAACTGAAAAAATAAACATATACAATGGCTCAGTCTAAGGTAGAATCCCTGATCAGGAACTAAAGGCCAGATAGAGTTCTTTTTGCATTTTTTTTCTTGTACTCACTAGATATTGTCCACTTTTAACAGTGCTTAACAAACTAGAATAAATTATTGTTCAATTTGGAAAATTCTGTTTTCATTACGATATAGGAAATCCAAAATATTTTGATCTTCTAAAGTCAATTTATTTTTTAATAGAATTTGGAAATATTTAGTTGAGGTTTAATAATTTTTCTCAAATGATGAAGAATAGGACAATGAAAAATATAACGTGGAGTGTCATCATAAACATCTACAGTTTCTCAATCTAAATCTTTTAAGATTATGTGGGCAAAGACCATGGTTTGTAGTTAATTGGGCTAAATATTTACTGTCAATACATCTATTTCTTTTTACCTGAGAAAAGATACTGAAAGTAAAGCGGTCTTTTTCATTATTTTCCCCATCTTAATTGCCATTCATCGATGAGAATTTTACGAAGTCGAGTTTTGATTGTTCTTTCAGATTCTCCAAGATGATAGTCTATTGCAAGTTTTAAGCAACGCAGTTTTAGCAGCCAGATCAGCTAGTTCATTACCTTTAATGTCAATGTGGGCTTTGACCCAATGTAATGAAATATTACCATCTACCAGATTTTTAACATCTACTGAATTATTTTTGGGGTTGAATTTTTGAAGAGCCTTTTATACACTAAGGCTGTCCGTGAATAGATGATAATGCAAATACGGTTTATTATGGTTTTTTCAATTTAAAGCTTGCCATATTGTAAAAAGTTCTGCTTGAAAAATTGAACAGTGATTTTCAAGTCTATTCTGAAACTCTTCAATTTTATCTTCACCCTCAAAAACACAAAAAGTCACTCCTACTTGTTGATTCATTTTCGAACCATCTGTATAGATGGAAAGCGGAGCTGTCACTGCAGAAACATCCCACTGTATTTTTTCAATTTTACTGGGGTGAACCCATCTATTTTCATAACTAATCATTTTAGAGCCCTGAATTGTTTGGCCAAAAATATTGATGTCTTTATGGTGATTTTTTATCCATTACCAAACGGTTTCACTATCACATATCAGATCTACTAGTTCAAGTCCACTAATTATTTGTAGAGCTGTTATAGATGTTGTATGAAAAGTCCCCATTATTGTTAACAGTGCTTTACGTTGTACGCTATTGATCTTTTGCCTTTGTATATTAATGCCCTTCCACCAGACTGTAACTGCATATGCTATAAAATACTGCATATGCTATCATCTACTATAAAAAAACTTGAATCTTTTTAGATGTTTTTTTCCAACAGGTTTCGATTTAGAAAGCATACGACTCAATTAAGTTGAAGTTCATTCACTTTCAGTTTAAAATTAAACAAATATTAAATGAAGCTATCCACCTTTAGCGACCAGTTGGTTCACCAGATTTTCCGACCAAAATGTTCAATTAAATATTTTATATTATTTGGTCTTAATGATTTTTCTCAAATTTTAATATCCATATAATCATACTATTTTAGAAACCTTACACCATTCTGGTTTTTGTACTATGCATTCACTTAATTTTTTATCATCTCCCCTAAAATTAGAACTTTACTTTGAAGAGGAAGTATTTAAACTTCAACTAATACAATTTTTTTCACTAAATAGAAATATATTTTTTTAATGTGGAAACAGAATCGTTCAGTATTAAAATTTCATATGTGCTACAGAATAATTTTTATGATTTATGTACTACTTAAAGGTTATTCACTAAAAATTTTCTCTGATTCATTGTAAAATTAAGTTTTTAGTTTTACTTTTTAAAAAAATTTAAGTGACATATATAATATTGTATTTTGTTGCTGTCGATGAATGTATTTTTGAAATCCAAATTTTATTCAGTCTTATGGTTCTATGAATCAATTCTCGATATTAACTTTCAAATCAAAAAATCAATCTTCCACGTGCAAATTTGATCGAGCTGTGAAACTTTGAATATCATTATTTTAGGACAATCAACAATTCCATTATTTTAAACTAATCAGCTTTGAAGAAACTCCAGGCGCAAACTAACGAATCTCGGTCAAGATGTCAATTAAGTGGTCTGAAATCAAACTTTTTTTAATAGTATTTATAGTTATGATATTAAAATTTTTATAACTCAGCCAGTTTTAGTCGCAAAAGAAGGTGAATTATCACCTCATCATAACGAATAGCTTCTGAATAACATGTTTTTAGATAACTGCAATCCTTTTGAAAGAGATGAAAAAGTGATTTTCATCACCTAATTTCGACTGCTTTTTAACCTAAGCATATGAGACTCCATCCAATTTAGCTTAGTTTTATTAACGTTCCGTTTTAGAGCAACTCTAGGGCTATTCTGAGACGGACCTCATAATTTTGAACCATGGTCAGATGACGAGGACGACACCTGGCCATCCTTCACCAAACTTCCACACCAGCGGGATAACATTTGGCGCCAACAGTTTTAACGTGCACTAGACCGCTTATACGAAGGTTCTTCGGTATAATCGGGTCTCGAACATGAAGCCCTCCGATTCCGAGACATTACCACCTGGCCACCATGGCCCCAAAACTTCGTCCGGCGTTGAGCTAGTAGTATAGCTTTCAGCTCCGGAGCCGGTGGGCCCCAAGTTCGACATTCACTTTCGCTAACGATCCGTCATGTATGCGAGTCTGGTGCAAATTTATTTTGATGTCGTAGAGCAAACGCTCTCCTGTTAGTGTAGCGTATAAGTTTAGAAAGGGAGTGTTGCAATTAAATACAATTAGTGTAAATTACAAATTTTTATATCATGTAACTTATTTTTTCAAAATTTTGCAGTTGTTCTGTTTATTGCTTACATAAGCCTTCTAATTAAGCAAAGCAATTGCGTGATCTAACATTTATCTAATTGAACATTGTTGGCGCTTATTTCATTTCCTTATTCTTCAAGCAAAATATGCTTTTGATTTCAGTATTAAAAAGGCAACGTATTTCAAATTCAGTTACATATTAAGTGAATTAAAATAGTTTGGTAAAAGGAACTAGTGATTTGCTTGTAATTATTTGACACATTTTTTAAACATTATTCCAAAACAAACAAAAAAGATGAAATAATTTTTTTAACTAAATTTTTCAGCTATTTTTGAAAAGTCATTAAATATAGAAAAAAATGGGAAATAATTTAATTGGTGTCATAAAAATATTACTAAAATCATTTAAATATACCAATATTTACATATATAAAAACATATATAAAAACATATATATAACATAAACATATATATATATAAACATATATATGCATATATAAAAAATATGTTTTTGTGATTTTCGGAAGATTTTGATGGAAAGTTTTACTTTAATATGAATTTTTAACTAATTAAAATTACAAAAAAAAAAAAAATCCGAGGTGCACATTCCGCCCTCCAAAGTATACCTGTGTCAATTTTATTGCCAACGTCGTCAAGAAGTGTGTTCTGTAGAATGCCAGCTGACACACATACGTATTCACTTTTATTATCTTTACTAATAGTACAATAAATGCAATTCTATATAATAAATAAAACAGTTGAAAGACAGTTATCAAATTGTGATACACAGTTTCAATGTATATCGCAATTTGAAGTTTTAAATTACTTAATTAATATTTAAATAATATAAATTAAATACAACCAATACTGAACAAGCCGATTTCCAAATACGGTTACTTTTTAATATAGATTACTTCAGATTGTACAAGCTACTTCATACAGGTTGCTTTAGTTGAATGTGTACACTTGAAAATACTGGAAATTAATGTGTATAGATATCTATTAACCCAAAATACCTAACGACATTGTTATATCTTCGGAATATTATCCAACATTCAGATTTTAAAGTAACATACATAAAATATCTTGTACTTGCAGAGATTTAGCAACCACGGGGTAGGATGATATAATTTGGCGCCATCGGAAAAATACTTTAATGTCATTTTTTAAAACATGAAGTGGCAAAAAAAAAAAAAAAAAAGTCACACTTCGGGTGCCATTTATAACTAGAAGAAAAGGGATGAAAAGAAAATTATATTACAGGTTCCTTTTACCATCATTACATTATTAGCAAGTAGAGATATCATGATTTTATATATATATATATATATATATATATATATATATATATATATATATATATATATATATATATATATATATAAACTATGACTTATATGTATTGCATTTCAGTAAGAATGTTCCACATGCCTCAGGGGCATTCCCTTAGTATACAGATCTAGAAAGTGGAAATATTAAGAACCTTCTTTTTTTTTATCAGCATAAAAAATTACATTTTATAGCTCCAAAATGGGGTTTTTCTTATCTTCTAACAATATGAGAGGGGTGTTTTTTTTGTACCATTTATAGACACTAACACATTTACCACATTAGAATGCCCAGAAATGGCCTAATGGTTGAAAGCATGGTTGAAAAACATGAATGAGACTAAGAAAGTGCATGGTTTTTATTATCTTCAAGCTATCTTCATATTAGTACTAAATGTCTAATAATATTGTTGTGATGTCTTCCCGATATTAAATGGCATTCAAAACATTGAACAGTACAGTGGAAATATTTAACAATATTTTGTGCTAATAAGGTATTCTGTTAATTATCATTATTTAAAAACAAGCAGACTAAGTACGACATATGTGACAGACTCCTGCCGAGGTTTTACTTTAAATAAAAGACAAATATGGGCCACTTTTCCTTGAAATTTTTGTAGAAAGATAACTTACCATGGATGTAGGAACTCAAATTTAATCCATTTTGCTTCTGTCTCCGGTGGTCAGAAATCAGTTTGGCAAACAAATGATGACACGCTTTTCTTTTAGGAGCGTTTAACTAAAGAACTTTTAGCCGAAACATTCAGTGACGGATTTAGGTACTTTGACGTATCTTAGGCAAAGTGCATCATAAGTCATCGCTCTTTTTTTAAAAGTGCTATTTTAGTAATTTGGCCAGTTTGATTTCACACTTCATTACATATTTAAAATAATAATAAACATAATCTTTTGAAAATGTATTTTTTAAATTTTAATTTTATGACCCCAAACTGCCCTGCATTGATATTTGTATGCAATACTATTGAAGTAGGCATTCAGTGTTTATTCAGTTCAGTTGTATTAACGACCCGTTTTAAAGCAACTCTAGGTTTGTTTTGGGACGGGTCTCGTAATTTTGAACCGTGGTCAGATGATGAAGACGACATGCAGACACTCCCCTTTCCAAACTTCCGTAGCACTCTAATAGAAGGACTTTGGTCCGGACAGATTTAACGTGCACCAGATCCACATGTCCATCGGCTCTTCTGTGGAATCAGATCTTGAATTAGAAATCCTCTGGTTCCGAAACCGAGACTTTACCACGGGGTCACCACGGCCCATTCGTTGTTTATAAATATGCTAATAATTTAGTGAACGTAATGAAACATATTAGAATCAGCTCTACTTGTTAAAGTGTTAATATTATTCCAATATTTCGTAACTCTTAGAATTTTTTTTTTTTTTTTTTTTTTTTTTTTTTACAAACTTATCAATATGTCAACAAGAAACTAAACTGTTCTGATAGATTTTCTTGCGGCCTCTTTCCAACCTACTGACCCTAGGCAGCTACCTGGTCACTAGGTTCAAATCCACCATTGACTGTGTTAGAACAAGCATGATTAGAAAGACCATTGCAACAACATTCAAAATAATCATATATTTTTCTATTATGTAGGATTGTCGCTTCACCTGATTCTAATATAAGGATTTGATCATTTGAAAGCAAACTTTCATTTAAGATCCATTTTAAGATATGATAATGATAAAAAAATCAAATATTCAGATATTATATTCCAAAAAGTATTATATTACAGTATATTTTTTTATAACTCCATCGAATTCTTTCGCATCTTAATTTGAATATTTAGCCACCAGTTTTTTGAGGCGACCGTAAAAAAAAATGAACAAAAATTATTTAGAATAAGAATCTGGTTCTTAAAAGTTTAGATCTTCGTTGTTTACAACATGGCGATTGTAGTGAACTGAGAACAGTGTGCAGTAAACAAATACTGATATTTCGGTTTATCTATTCTTACTTTTTAAAGCTGATGCTGCAACAATGAGATTAGAAATTCGAAACTGCATTAGTTGTTTGCGTTTCAAAATAAATTCAATGCAATAATATTAACCGTTGTTCTTCTCCCTCATGTCTACAGATAAGTCACCTTTGACTGAATGGGCATGGAACTTCAAACAATGTCGATTTGAAAGAAAATTTTTCAAATATCTTTTCCTACTGCACTTGTTTAATATCATAGCAATCTCAAAAATAGTAGCTACTACAAGTGGTAATAATTTTTTTATCTTGCAAATATAATAAATATGTAAATAACGTATTCAATTAAATTTATTTCGAATTTACATTATTAACTTTTTTCTAATGGCACACAAAATAAATTGTTTTTCTTAAGAAAATAGCTTAGAAAACGCACAAATTTTATATTTTTTCACATGCATGTTTTGTTTCAATTCTTTTATGTTAAATGTTCTTATTTTTTTATCTTATTAAATTACAATCAAATGCAAATTTAAATAATGGAATTTTAGTTATGTGGAACTGCAATATTTATTTCAGTTTCTTTATTATATTGTGAATAGTGAGATACAGTTTTATGAATTCATTATATATTTTTATTATTTGAATTCACAGAGACACTAAGTTAATAACTTTACTGTAGAATAATTCTATAAAATCATGCTCATTAGAATTATAGTATAAGATTTAATGGAAAAATTTAAAAAGATAAAGTTATTTTCATACTTTTGATTAATATCATATTTTTTACTTTTTATTATCAGGCAAAAAACAGTAATATAGTAAAAATAAAACTGGTAATAACTTAATAGGTTACTGTTCCATTGCATTCAAATTTTCCCTTTATTTAAATTGGTTATTCTTGACTACTGTTCCCTTAAAGAGGATTTAATAAGTGGAACTTGTAAAGTAAAAAGTAGATTAAATTTTTTAAACTGTTGAATTTATAATAAAAAAACTTGTTCATGCAGAAATAAAATATTGCTGTCTAAATTAGATAAGTACATAATAAGTTAAGCAGAAGATATGAAATATTTGAAATTCCAACATTCTTTGGACAAGGAATGCTATATAAATCATGAGGGAGGAGGGAAGTTACACATAAAAGCTTATATGAAAAAATAAACCACAATTATGTATATATATAATATTAATTTTGAGTAGAAATCTGGACAAATTTCTTTTTTTCCTTTTCTGATTTAATTTACTTATAAAAGTAGCTTTCTTTGCATAATATTTTGTTTATAATATTCATTTTTTGTAATTTTGTATAAATAATATGCAGAATAACACTATAATTTGGGAAATAAAGTCTTCAAGGCCATACAAAATATTTTATAGTATTAATTATGTACATACATATTTTATACATAATAAGTTCCTAATAAAATCTTTCTTTAAATTTAGAAGTAATCAGTTAATATTTCAAGTTTCAAAATAATAACATCTCTTGCAGGAAATATTTGAAGTTATTTTTATGGTTATTAGTATCAATTTTATTTTATAATACTTTGTATTTTTGTTGGTTAATCTTAATTTGTTTGAGTTGAAATTTTAATTGAATGCTTAATTATATTTTACTCCTAAAATGATGTAAATATTATGTGTAATGAATAGTTTCATTATTATTTTGCCTAGCAATTCAAATTCATGTGTATACTTCATGCAAAATGCAACAGAAAAGATAATTTTAATCTTTATTAATGATAAGTCTTGACCAATATAAATTTTTTGTGACGTAATTATGTCACAGAATATGAATTGTGAATGTGATAATTTTAAAACTAAAGAAAAGAATATTTGTTTTAATCAGATATTTCCAAGAAAATTAATATTTGATACTTTCCTGAATTATTCAAGTATACAAGAATTAATTTAGCTATGTAGGCAATTTGCCATTATTATTATTTAGCACACACTTTTAAAGTTACATACCATGCTTTATACTTTTGTTTTAAGCAACGATGTTGATTATCAGTCAGTATATTTGTTAGTCTGTTATTGTAAATAAGACTTTTTAAACCATCCTTATGGAAATGGTAACTTGCCTGATACGAAGATTTTTGTACAATAAAACTATTTCTGTTCACTCATTGTAATACATAAATTGTAACTTCTGTTATTTTCTATCAACCCTTCTATTGCTATTTCCCTGTACACACTTCTTTTTACCTTCCATTATGTATTTTAAATAATTTATTGTTTAGCAACAGAGTTATTTTTAAAAAAATTTACATGAAAGCTATTCTTTTCTTTTTCCCCTCCAGACTTTGACATTTCTTGCTCAGCTACCAGTAATTGCAGTAATATTACTGGTGAAGTAATGTGTGATATCCAAAATGGCAAGTGCTCTTGTGCAGAAGGAAATGTTCGTATGAAAACACACCATCATTGCCTCCCATGTAAGATATTATTGCAATCATGAAACTTTGTGGATTTCCTATGTTAAATATTTAATAAGTCTTTATTGATGGGAAAATAACTTTTTCAATTTTACATATATATTTGAAAATGTATTTAAGGCACTTAATATATAGGACTTGTGTATTAACTGCAAGTTATTGATGAACTTTATGCTGCATCGCATGTATTGAAACTTTTAGTTCATGCCATTGGCAAGCACAGTCAAATTTTAGATATAAGTAACATGGCATCTTAAGTGATTTTTTTTTTTTTTTTGTGATGTATAAATTTTATTTTTTCTTGCTTATAAAATTAATTTTTCAGCCCACTTAAATTAAAAAAAAAAAAAAAAAAAAAAAGATAACTTTTGATTTCCAGTGGTTTTATACTTATTCTCAGGATCTAGTAACAATTTTAACTGCCATGAATTGCTTCCCAAGCAGTTTTTTAACTTTGGTTCCACCACCTCAAAAACGGGAAGTCCCTTCTGTGAACTGTTAACATATCATGAACCAATTATATCATATTCCCTTGCTTCAGTTTTCTGTGGCAAAGCTGTCACATTTCTCTATAATGGTCATGGCTCAAACTTGCTGACAATAATAATGACAACCCTTTTAAGTTTCCTCTTTAATAGTTCAGGTTAACAGTAAATGGAGTTGAGGCTTTTTTTTCATTAACTGCAATTTTTTCAAGACTTTACAATACAAAATCTGTTTATTCTAATATTATATAACTTTCAATTTACTACCTGTTTAATTTTGCTTAACTTAATATAAGCATATATTATATAATGCTATTAATACACATTATTATTTTTTTAATAATACACTTTACTAATATTTAAGGAAATGAATCTAAGCATATTCTTAGTGTGCATAGCTGTCTGAATAATCTAGAATAATTTTTTAAAATCTTGTTATTTTGAATTTTATTCACTTATTTGTATTTTTAAATTTTTCTGAGTCTTTATAAATTATTGAATTCAATTAAAGATGATGTATTAATCTGATTGACTTGCTGTAATCTAAAGAAAAGTTACAAATAATAAAAATCTAAGCTTATACATCAGGGATTTTTTTTTAATTATAAAATTTAAAGATACAAATTATTTACTGTAATCACTTTAAAAAGAATGGATTTTTGGAAAAAGACTTTACTGTTAATATTGCCATTTGGTGTATGTCTTGTATTCAAATTTCTTAGAATAATTTATGGTCTCAAAATTTAGTGCTTACTCCTAATTTATTTTTATGATCATTTGTATCAGCACTTTAGATAGTGACAGTTCAAGTCTACTGTTTGTAAAGAGTTGCATACAAACAAATCATAGGTTATTAAGTGTAGTTATTATGTATTACAAGTTTTTATAACAAATTCTATGAAATATAAAATTTTTAATTTAAATATTAAGTTTCACCATACTGAAAATTAAATTATTTCTTTCAGATTTATCAGTTATTTAAAATATATAAACTTCTATTTAACCAGGAAGATTGAGCTTCCTGTTGCATTTGCTGAAGTGCCAGCTTTAGCTGTCTCAGACTTTGTCACCAACTTTGAGAAAAATAATCACAGCAATAGAAATTACTGAAACATTTTTTTCTTAAATGTTATGTTGATTTTTACTTTTTTTTTTTTTTTTTTACTTTCTTCCATTATAAATATAAGTAAATTAAATATTGCTTTTATCTTTCATTTTTTTCCCCAACTTTTTTTTTGTATGTTTGATCTTTAAATGGATATTTAATGAAAACAGAATTGTAAATATGAATGTAGAATTTTAATAATATTGACATTAGTTCTGTTTAAAATTGACCTTTAATTTTTTTTTAAATTTATTTATTTAGATGTTGGTATGGGAGAATATTGCCTAGACAATGCCCAATGTAGAAAAACGGATCCAAATGTCATATGTAGCAAATGGTCTCAAAGATGCCAGTGCACAGCTGGTTTTGAATATGAAACACATGAAAATAAGAGTATGAAGCTATGTTTAAAATGTAAGTCTTATATGGAAATGTTTGTACTGTTAATAAAGTCATTATTTGTTCTATGTACTTTTCAAATCTGAAATTTGTAATCATTACAATATTCTATTTGTTTAGCTCCCATGGCAGAAGTTGAACCTTATTTTGTGCACATTTTCAGTGGACTTGACACTGTGCACATTGTTTTAGGCTGTTTAACTGGTGGCTTAGCATTACTGGCTTGTTTTGCTGGTATATTACAACTTGTTAGGTAATAAAAATTCCTATTAGTAATATAAAATTTTAGTATTTATTTTTAATTCCAAGGTAGTTGAATTGATAATACTGAGCACTTATATATTTTGTTATATTAATGAATTATTGTTTATATTTTATTAAAAATTATTTAATTAATTTTAATAGTATTGATTATATTATTTAATTAATTTTTAATAGTATTGATTATATTATTTAATTAATTTTTAATAGTATTTTAATTGAATTGATGATGCTTTAGAAATATTTTAGTATTGAGCTTTGAGTATAGATCTATGATTTGTGTTATGAAATAAAAAAGAAAGGTTGTATTTTATTTTACTTAATGCATAGTTAGGTCTTTTTTTGTTTTGTTAGAATAGTTAGTGGTATAGAATTAGAAGCTATATGTTCTTAAGTAGAATATATTGTTTGATTTTAACAGTTTCTAACGAAGTATTTCTATGATGTCTTGTTAATTTATATAAAAAATATGCATCTTTCTGGGATTTAATTATAGTAACTGTAAGTACACTTGGTAAATTGGTACAAATTAACACAAAACTTGGTACAAATTTTAAAAGGTTAGAAAGCAAAATTGATTCTTTTTTTTTGTGATAATTTTACATTACAACTTTTATTGTAATTAAGTTGATGTAAAATAACCTTCATATCCCCCTTATGAAAAATGACAAATTTTTCTTGCTTTTTGGATATAATACCAATGATTTAAGTGATTTAAGATACTCAGCACTTATGATGAAAGCTTATTAAACATACTGTGCATCTGAACTGTAATTAAGTATTGTGTTAAATATATTGTGACCTTTATATTTGTTTGTATCTACTTTTCAGATTTTCCAATATATATATGAGTAGAAATTGTGGGAAAAAAAATCATCCAGATTTAAAAGACATTTACAAAATTTCTTATCTAATTGCTTTTAGTTGAATTGATTTTTCATTATTATTAATCAGTGCTTTGTTTTGTATTTATTTTTCAGCTTCTAGAATCAAAATAAAATTTTTGATAAACTTAAAGTTGCAAAAATTCGGGGGGAAAAAATGGGACCAACAAGTGGAAAAGTTTTATGAAACTCTGCTTTTGGTATATAGATAAGAAATAATGATTTCTAAATATTGTGAGAAATAACTATTTTAGAAAGTAGCTTGGTTTATTATTTTATGCATATCAATTTCTTATGAAAGAAAAAAAATATCGTTTGCGGAAATAGTAAATCTATTGCAATAATAATAATAATAATAATTAATAAAAAGAAAGTATTTGTTCAAGTAGAATTTAGGTACTAAATTTTTGCATACTTGAATATCAACTGTAAATAAAATCTATTTTGATTCTTCTCTCTTTTTAATTAATGGAATTTAATTAAGTTTTATTTTTTTAAAGTTTGTTTTATGCTTTTGTAGTTTGTCCACACTAACCATTGCCTAATTGCTAGTTTCTAATCCCTTTAAGATTCTCATATATTTCCATTTGAAAAGTGTATTAAATGAGTTAATAAATTATATTTAATATTATAACATTTAATTACAATACAGCTAAAAAAATTGCAGAATCAAAAGTTTGTTATCATTAGATCATATTAGCAATAGTCAGTAAAATATTAACTCATCTAGATTTTTAATAAACAGTTAAATTGTTTTGTGATTAAAATTGAGTTATGATGTTTTGATTTTTATTATTTTAAACCAATCAATGGCCACCTCAAGTTAATGCTGCCTATTGGTTAACATCTTTTTTTTTTTTTTTTTTTTTTTAAAGATGTCTATTGAAATAGTCTAAATTAAAGATATTCAAAACCAATAACTTAGCTAGTTTTAGTTATATAAAGATAGATTTTTTTTTACTATATAAAATTTATATCAAGAGCACTTAACTAAAAATAAAATTATACATATTAATGTATAATTTTATATTATATATAAAATTATATAATATAAATAAATATTTAGATTTAAAAAAATTTCTGTGGTACATTTATTGACTTTATTAATATAAAATAAAATTATTTACTTCATTTAAAATTCTTTTTCAGTTGGGATATATGCCTATTCCTAACAGTTTTGAAATTAGCAGTTTTGTAACAATGTTAGAAGGCATTTATATGTACCTATATATAAACATAGTCTCAAAATGGTTGTTTTCTCTCTTTAACTTTTCTTTGAAATAATAGCTGTTTCCAGCTTGGCAAGCAATTTCCACATGAAAGATCTTTTCTTTGATCATTATCTTCTTCTTGCCTATCTTTTTTTCAACATTGGTATTAATTAAGATCAAATAACCATTTTGTTGCATTACTTATTTTTGCTTATTCTATATTCTTCATTTCCATTATTTTTAATACACAAATATTTACCATCAACACCTTTATATCAAAAAATAAATAAATTTGATCTCTTCATGTTTATAAGATTGCTTCCTGAAGAATCTGCTAAAGCTCTCTCTAAACCTTTTATAGATATTCAGGAGTTAAAAAGAATGTGAAACTTACATTAATAGTTCACTTAATGCATTGAATGTCAATGTCTGTTGGTTCAAAGATTAAATAACAGAAAAAAATTTGTAAGTAAAAAAAAAATTGAGATTAAAACTTTTAGCTTTAAATATTATCATGTAATGATGTTTCGAACTTGATTCCTCTCATTTTTAGATTTAATGCTTACTTAGAACTGATTGCACTAATTATATATGCATAAAAAAATATTTTTAATATTGTTGTAATATATGTGAATATAAATTCAGTAATTAATGCAATGAAAAGTATTGTATCACTGGAAAGCTAATTTTACAAATTTAAAGTGATATAAGGATAATATTTATCTAATAAAATGTTCCAAAGTTATTAAGAGAAATTGTTAAAATTTTGATTAATTATTAACTGAAATTTTGAACTATTCTTATTTAATAAGTGCCTACTACTTAGGAATTAATTATTTGTGAAATTCATTTCCTCTAGATTCAACAGTCTGTCCAGTAGATCATTTTGAACAATTTTTTTTTCATAATGCAGAGCACATAATGGCAGCTTATTCAATAAAATATATATCAAATTATTATTGATGAAGATTATATATTTAACTAAATATATAATGTCATTTATATATGGATGGCAGGATATTCAATGTGTCACTGAGCAGTATTAGAATGCAGCATCATCCATTTGTGAATAGCATAACATGAGCTATATTAAAGTTCTTAATAACTCAGTGTGCAGTATTACTGTTTATCTCATGAGATGTATGTAATTACTTGCAGGAAGAAATGGACCCGCCCAGGCTGCTCTAATGACCATGATTCCCAATTTTCTCCTGATCTTGGCTTTAGCACCACAAGTGCTCCTTCTCAGAGTCAACCATACTCTGACTCCCAATTTAGTGTTACATCTCCATGTGCAGGTAGGAATAATTTCATAATATATATATGTCACATCTATGTAGCATATATTACTTTGGATAGTACTTCAATCTTTTAATCTTAAGATTTTTATTTGAATTTTTTTAATGTAAAATACAAATAATGCTATTATGAAGGTTTTTCATTTCTGTTTCATTGTACTAATTATTTTTCGTATCTAGATCTATATTTAGAAGTCATTTTTCTATATACATATCATGTTCAAAAACTAGTTTTTAACTGTGTTGGAGATAGGCATTTTCTTTCAATTGGAAAAGTGCTCTAAATAAACATATATTTTATATTGTCAATAAATGTGCTACTGAAAAAATTACAGTCTAAATTTTCATTCTATCTCTTAGCCATATATATATATATATATATATATATATATATATATATATATATATATATATATATATATACATACATACATACAGAAATGGCCAGGTTATAAAGTTTTGAAATTCATTATTTTAAGCAAATCTGGAAATGCTATTTGTTGATTGGCAGGTCCTTCTTAACCTTTTCATTCATAAGATTATCTGAGTTCTGGTACCTTAGAATATTGGAATGCCTGAGCTTCTTTTTCAAGGATAAGAATTCCCTACCTCATCCCCTCCAAACCTCTATCTCAGATTATGTTCATAAGGGATTCTTATGCTAAAGAGGACCTAGCTTGGCTAATGGCTTTTAAACTAACATGTGCTTGGACATCATTTGAATATTCTCAGAAAATTTTCCTGCCCTCTAAACCTATTTGGACAAGCATATCTAATGAGCAAAGCATATCCTCGGGTGTTCTATCAATCAGTTATGTTTAAAAAGAAGAATTTCATAATGATATCTCAGGATCTCATAAACCCACTGCAGTTTTGTTGAATGGACATTAAGGGCCTTTCAGTATTCGTAGAGGTACGGTAAACATTGAAATGATCATGGATTGTCTAAAATAATGATACTCAAAACTTCATAACTCATTACAATTAGCTACAAATAATTATGATGTTCAAAGTTATGAAGCCTTAAATATCACTGTTATTTGCAGATGATATCAGATTAGTTGATAGTTTTAGTTGCAGAAAGGTATTTTTTGTTTGTTTAATTCAAAATGTTAATGTATGGAAAATATTTCAAGAGAATTCAAATATTCAATAGAATCCAGGGATTGCATGAGAATTTAAATTTTATAAATTTTTCAGAACTATATATTTTAAGAACTTAAAATATAATTTGCTTCATTTGAACATTTTTCCAATTAGAAGAGCAGAGGAGCTACTAAATTCTGTAACACTATAAATAAAAATTAACATAAAAGAACACAAAATAATAGTGAATACTTATTGCTGTAAATATTTAATTTGTATTCCAAGCTCAGTTTATAGAGAAGAGCAATTCAAAAGAATATGTGAAAAGATATAAAGAAATCTACTACATTCTACAAAGAAAAGAGCAACAGAAAAGAACATAAGACAGAAAATTATTCTAAATGAAAACCAGGATTTCTGACTTTATCTTAAGAAAAAAGTTGAGCGTTAGCCTGCTGTACAAATAATAGATTTACTAAATTATAAGAAAAGAAAAGCATTGTAGTGGAAATGTGGGTAAAAAAATATTTTTTGGTGAGAAGCTGTTTTATGCTTAGCAGTGTTATAGTATTGATAAACAATTCTGTATAAACAAAATGATTCAAGAATATACCTAAAAAAAAAATTTAAAAAAAAAAAAAAAAGATGACTGAATTTTTTATCTCTCTTTCTCTCTCAGAACAAGGATTCTGTTACTGTTTTGGTTGCAGTGCCAAACAGTGAAAAATTGCTTCTGAAATTCATTGATAAAGAAGTAAATAAGAATGCAGAAAATTACATGAAGTCATGTTGACCTCTTTTTATGGCTACATGTTGATATATTGTATCCTTAAAAGTTTGAGTGTTTCAACAAGATTCTACATAATCCATTTGAGACAAGTCAAAAACAGGCTTGGCTCCATGTCATTTGTCCAATTTTATCAAGCAAGAGGATTGGCAATTTTCTCCTGATCTAAATCCTTTTGATTTTAGCATTTGAGAGATTTTAGAGACTTACATAAATTCCAAACAGCACAGAAGTTTGGGCAGCCTTAGAGGATCCATGTGATGTAATAAATACCCCTTAAAATGATTTTTAGCACTATCAGACAGTGTCAAAAAAGACTATATTTGGTTATTGATAATAATGGTGGCTGATAAACATTCATTTATAATTTTCATCGTTTATGATTTTCTTTTTTAAGTCTGCAAAATGAATTTACTTAATATATGTAATAGTATTGTGGTGAAAGCGTATTTAGTAGCCATTCTGTATATGCATATCTATAACAGCTTAGAATTTATCCCTTGAACTACAATTGTAATGGAAACTGTATTATCATTTTTGCAGAATGCATAAGCATTTCATTGTTTAATGATTTCTTTTAAATGAGTTAAGAAGCTTATTAATTTATTATGCTTTTAGATCAGAATAATATTTCTGGTTAATCCAGCAAAAGTGAGTAAGATGAAATTGTATTAATTTGTATTGATATATATATATATATGTTATGCATCTATAGATACATAAATGTTTCTTTTGAAGGTGATACCTATGTAAATTTCATAAGTTGTTCATACACTCTTAATAACCGAATTAATGATGGATCATGAGTGCAGTTCAGTTTCATCATATAATCTTATACGTGGAGCACATATGTATCTAAATTAGATATCATTCAAATGCTTCCTTACTGTTTTGTCATTTTATACATTTGTAAAGAATGCTTATTATTATGTTGCATTGATTTAGAATTGCAGAGTTTTTTTTTTCTTTTCTTAATATAAATGCTGCATTGTATTCAAATAAATCAGATGATTAGATAAAAATTAGAATTATTTAAAAATATGAACAAAATTCTTTTTTCTCCCCCATAAATGATTTAGGTGATTTTGCTTGCTTAGATGGAAATTCAACTGCACCTCCTACACCAGGTTCTTTAGATGATAAAGATTACATTGTTGTAAGTATAGCATGATTTTAATGGAGAAGGTTGGATAATTTGCATTGACTATTTGTTATATTTGCATGTATGTTTTATCTTCGTGTTAGTATTCTATTAATTTCATATGCTAAATTTACAATGGAGTACCTTCTCCCTGAGAATAATTAATGTATTTTTTGTCAGCTAATTTATCTATTCAATTTGTAATTTTTTATTAAGTTATATATATAAAGGGATATAGATATATATGCCAATAAATACAAATTTCTGTAACTTACTGAAATATTTTATAGCTAATTTTCTTTTCTTTTCTTTTTATTTTATTGTTGTTTGATAGGGTTTTAAAATTTACTTGATTTCTGCATATTATATTATAAGATCTTTTTTTTTATAATGTCATTTATAAACATGATAATGTTTATTGTTGTTGTATTACTTCTAATTGCAATGTGCATGGTGCAAAAATCATTCAAAATACTCAGAAAGTTACCAAATTTTTACAAATTTCTTTGTATTAAATATTCATTAAAAAACTATTTTTCAAAATTTTTTATAGATTTTTAATTGAAAATTAATTAAAATTTTTATGTCTTTCCTTAATCTTGGAATGTATTATGACACAAACATTATTTTTACGTTGTTTAAAAATTCAAAGGGGGGGGGTATTTTTTTAGTCACACAAATGATATTTTAGAATTATTTTTTTTTTGGACTTCATTAATTTTTTAAAAAATGCATGAATTATATTTCCAAAATATTTTTAATGTTATATCAAGTTCTAATATTTTCATTACATAACACATATTTTTATCTGCTTGTTATTGTTGCTATAGTTGAGAGTAATTTAACAAAAATAAAATATGAATAAATTAAGTCTAAAACTAGATTAAAAGTTCAAATTTTCCTTTTTTTTTTTTTTTTTTTTTTTTTATTCCTTTTGCAGTCAGCTTTAGTTTTTTGAGATCTCTTGTACTTTCCCAAAAAAAAAAGAATCTCCAAAATGTCAAATAGGATAAATAATAATGTTATATAATAGATTAAATGAGAATATTTTTAATTGAAAAAATATTGTCCCATCAGATCAAATTTCTGTAGTTTTGCTTTTTGGAGATATGCTATTGCTGTTTGTAATTATTATTATTATTATTACTTTCTCATGTACAAAAAGAAAGTATTTCAATTGTTAAAAAATTTGTAAACTCTAGATTCTGATGAATCTCTACATTTCAGACTTCCTGCTGTCTGAAAAACATATTTTTGGAATTATATCTGTCTGTTTCTCTGTGAACACAATTTTCTCAAAAATGCTTTGAAAAATGGAATGTAGTCTTAACACTAAATATGTAGATTTTTCCAAATGTTGAATGAAATCTGTTCACAGAAGGTTCTGCTTGTCTGTTTGTGTACATATAAATATGCTATTTACAAAACTGAAATATCTAGATGGATAAAATTTAGAACAAAGATTAATCTAAAATGTAGGTCTCCATCAAATTTTGAATGAAATTCGCTAAGAAGTTGACTATTGATATATTTGTATTTCATACATATAAATGTGATTACTCAAAAATACAATGATTTAAATAAATAAAATGTGGTAACTGACCTTGTTATTCAAATTCTAGTTATGTGTCCAAAGTTATTTAAAATACATTCTGTTAGTTATTTAAAATACATTCTCGGTTTTCTTCAATATTGTGAAGCACAAAATGCTCATGTATGAGATTTTGAAAATGAAATTCTGAGCACTTCCAGCTTTCATAGTTTTGCTCATGGTTCACAATTTTTGAAAGGAGGGAAATCATCTTAATTTGGCTGAAGGCAATTAAAATTTCTTTAATCTCTTTTAATGTTTGATGTTATATTAAAAAGGTTTTATTATCACTCATTTTATTTTGCTTTAATTGTGGATTATTTTTGGTGCATTAAAATTAATCTTTGTAGCAAAATTTATTTTCAATAGAAACAATGCATAATCTTTTTGCCCTCTTTGTTGCAGACCCCACCTCCAACATACGAAGAAGCCCTCCAACAATCTGATCGTAGAAACACAGGCTCAACAACAACTGTTTGAAGCAATATTTGTACAAATAGTTTGGACTTTGAAAATCTTTTTGCAGGGTTTTTGATTGTAGCACTGAGCTCTTTGCTTGTGGGCACTGAATTGAAAAGTCTGCAAATGCAAGATTTTAAAATAAGATGCTTTTAACCTCGTTGAAAGGTGCCAGCTGAATATTATATTTAAGTGCATTTTACAAGGTGTTATTTTCACTAATATATTGCTTAGCAGCTATATAAAAGTTGTTTATATATTTATTTATTTTATGATTATTTTTAAGATTACTGACAAGGGGCTTTTATTTTAAATCTAAGCTGCTCTTCAGCAAATTATATTCTGCATAGATGTAGAATTATTTGAAAATCATTGAGGAAAGTTTCTGCATCTAGTTTATTATTACAGAAACAGCTTCAGATTTATTTTTATTTCATAGTGGAAGTATTGAAGTCTGCATTTTTAGTTTAAAATCTTTATGTTAGATTTGAAACTTCATATTTGCAGCCTTATAAAAGGATCCACACATTGGCAAAATGCTCAAATTTTCTAGATTTTAAAATCAACTGTGCCACATTCAAGTCATTTCAAATTTACATCAAACAGTGCCTCTTTTAATGGTTTTCTTATTCCTTTTAACTTCTATATGAAGTTATAAAATAGTATTTACATATTTTTTTCTTCAACCATTGAATGCAACATACCTGCCTTTTATCATAGTACTGAAATAGATTTAGTTAACTCTTTATCTGGTCTGATAATTTGAGTGAATTCTTTAAAATCAAAACTACCTGTGCTTAAGCAATGGATCATGTTGTGAATAGATTAGCAGATGGAGTGAAAAAGTGGACTGTTGGCATAGTGATGGTAAGTGGCATCTAGAACATAACATAATTTCATGCCCCATCATCATCAATGGTTTACCAAGGCCTGCCTAAGCAATAAATTGTGTCTGGCCATTATATTGTTTCTTTTTTTGCCCTCTTATATTTGACTTTAGAGAGTGGCATAAATACACTAATGTTTAATTTCTATAATGCCCCTAAGAAAAGTGCCTAGAACATCTATATATTCCTATCCCTCCAGTTGCTGTGCCACTGAAATTGATATTGTTATAAAACTTTGTTGAGTAGCTTTATAACTAGATTAATTTTTATTAATCACTAATTTTATTTTTCAATTTTAGTCTTAGGAAAAGAAAAGAAAAAATCTCAAATGAAAATAAAGTTCCACTGTTATATATATTCTCCACCAATAGGTGGAAGAGAAGTTAGTTGGCCTTATGTATTTTTAATCAAAATACATTTCTTCTCCCTGAAGCAAATAAGAAATAAAAATTTATTTAAATGGTGAGATTATGCAATAAATACTTCTTGAGATAGTATACTGTTGAATAATTAAAGCTTATTTCTTCTATAAAACACTTAATAAATGTAAAGTTGTAACTAACTGTGCATTATTATGTAAATGCATGGAATTGTTATTAAAAGATATACTGTATAAAAATACAGAAAATTGTATTAAGGAAGATTTAATTTGACATCAATGAATATCCTAGATATTTTTATAGGAATATTGGTATATTTATTTCACAAAATGAATGAATGTATATTGCAGAAGAGATTTACTTAAATTAATTTTTTAGCGCACCAAATGCGTTCCTAGTCATGCATATAACTATTTTATGTTGAAATTTTAACTTATATTTAATGTGATATTTTTTATGCATCATGTTGCTTTATTTTTTACTATATATTTAATAATTTAAAATATTTTGATTTATATATGTGATGTCATGTTTGTATGTTTTTATATGATATCTTTTACTTATTTTAAAGTATTTAAAACTTTTAACTCTTTTTATACTATGATTTTGATGTTGCATTTTATATTATCTAAGGTTTCCCCTTCATATTCTGCGTACTTCTATTTTTTTAATTTGTGTGATTTAAGAGTTACAGAAAAAATTATACTTTCTGATTTTTATTATTCATTCAAAAATTAGTAATCAAACTGCATAAATATAAACAAAGATAAAAAAAAATTGGAACAAATATTATTCTGTTTGTATTATTGAAATATAATCAAGCTCCTATCTGTTGCTGTGAATATCAACCAGGATTTCTTAAACTGGAGTTCATTGTCACAAATTTCAAGTGGAGTGAAGTAAAAAACATTGGGATCATTCTATTTGATTTAAATTTTTAGTTGACATTAAGCTTTTGTATATTTGTAAGTAAAAAAGTGGAAGAGGTAATTATAATTATCTAAAAAATTTCATGACAGTTTTCCAAATATTTATTATAATTAGCATTGATGAATGTACAATTTTTATTGTTCAATTTATAATTTTGAAGTTTTGGCATAGTTTTTTTCAACAATAATGATTCAGGGGAAAAAAGTATTAAAAAAAAATAAGCAAAAGTTTTTTGTTTTTTTTTCCCCAACCTTGATATGGATATAATTGTGACATTAATATTAGAAGATTAAAATTTTAAAATTATGTTTTTTGTGGGAGGAATTTTCATTTACTCATAATAATTGTAACATGATAATTTAAAAGTCATTTCATATTTCTTCACATTTTTATTTATTTTTGTAATTTACCAATTAATATTTGAATGATCTAAACAGGAAAAAAGGTAAATTGTGTAGATAATTTGAAATTTTAGTCACATAATTTTCAAAAGTTAATCTAGTCTGAAAAATTTCATATTTTTCTTGTAATAATCTGTTGAAAAAACTGACTTGATTTATTAGACATACTCTTCAACACAAAAGCTAGTTTCTGTGATTATAAAAAAGTATTATCTGTTGTGACAAGATAACTTTTCTTCTTTTAGTAAAATGAAGCCATTAGTTTCTATTACAGCAAATGAAAATTAAGTATTCTGTACTTAATGATTAAATCTTTGTGTTATAAGATCATGATCACATTAACACTGCATTATGGACAAAAAAATTTTGTTAAAAACAAATGATTTTTTTTAACCTTTATTTAAGTTATATTTTGAACATTGATTAATCTAATTTCTTTATGACTTAAAAAATTGTTAAGTGTGAATAAAAGTATTTTCATAGAACTTAATTTTTCAGCTAATGCTAATGATTATGCTGTTATAGTGGTTGTTTCTATTATTTTTAAAAAAGCAGAGATAAATCATTTGTTGAAGGTAAATAAGAGCAGCAGAAGAGAGATATTAAAAATTCAGTAAAGGTATAAAAGTTGACCTGTTATTTTTGTCATAATTCATCCTTTATTTTGTTTTTATTTTTTAATTGCCCCCCACCCCCACAATCATTAAACATTTTGGCTGACAAGAGCACATCTGAATAACCTTTTTCTTTCTCTCTGAAATTTATTTTGTATGTATTGGGTAAAAAAATATTACATGGGAAAGAAAAAAAAAATGGTTTATAAAAATAGTAGATATAGCTCAAAAAGTCTATGAAGGCCTGTAATTAAAGTTATAAAATGATACATTAGTTCCTTCACCTACAATGATATGTTTGACATATGCATTGAAGTACAGATTTTTTTAAAAATTTTTAATTTAAATCTGCAATTAAAAGGTGGTATTAATTAAAAATGTCACTTGGAAATAGTTCAATATCTCAAAATCCTTTATGCTATTATAAGGATTTTAAAAACAATAAATGCCCCTAATAGAATGTTACTTAATTAGGAAGTTAAATGAATTCATAAGTCAAGGGTTAACATTAACTTCTTTTTAAAAACATTTTTTTAAACCAAAAATTGTTTGAAACCACATGTTAGTGTGCAAGAAAATCAGAAGTTTGTTCATTTTCTTTGTAGTAAACTGTTATTTTTTTTTACTATCCTCTACTTTACTTGGAGGAAATTTAGAAATATTAAGTATAGTTCCATAAGCAGTTTCCTTATAAATTATCCCAGGAAAAAAAAAATATTAGTGTCATTGTTGTAAAACATCCTATTGTATTACAACATATTTTATACTCTAAGCTTCTGTGATAAGATTTGAACATGTTTTCCTTTACGAATCATTTGTACTCATTTTTGTGATGTTTTTAATTTGTAGCTTAGAATTGAACTTTTTAAAAATTTTATTTATGTATGTCCTTAAAAAAACAAAGTGCAATTGTACCACCGTTTTTTTTTTTTTTTTTTTTTTTTGTTAAACAACAAAAGATTCTTTTTAAAAAAGTTATTTGTAATGAAAATGAAAAATCTTGATGACTTATCATTCTTATAATTGATGACTTATTATTAGACTTATTATGCCCAATATTATATCTGCATTTTTAATTTTGTTGATAATTAATATGATAAAAAGATGCTGAACATCTAATTTTTTTCAAATGTATAGTTATGTCAATTGAAAAATGGCTGTTAAAAAATAATCTTAATTTCTGTTAAAACATTTTAAAGTGTCATCATATTTGGCTTTAGATATTAAGATTAATAAGTGATAGATGTTCATACATTAATAGTAAAAGAGATCATTAACATCACTACTTTGATTGTAAATGCTTTGTTGGTTTATTGATTACATCTAATTACTTTCCTTTTATATTACTTTACATGAAATAACACAGTGAATGCATACACGGATTAATATGTTTAGAATTACCATTCACTTATAAAATAAAAATTAGTTATTCAGCATCTTTTTATTAAATTTATAGTTCAAAGTTGTAATATATATATACACAAACAGATCATTATATTTTCTTAAAGATTGTTATTCTTGATTATCAAATGGAAAATCAATGAATTGACATGCATTACTAATTATTAATTTTAATTATTAATATTAATTTTAACTATTTTAAGTATTATTAATTTTTAAAAATCACATTGCTTACAACAATTTGAAGAAGTAAAACAGGTTTCAAAACATTGCATTTAAAAGATATTACGAAATGAATGTCAAAAAATTATTATTGTTAAATGAAATGTTTGAGAAGAGTAATACTTTCAATAACTAAATAAAGAAAAAAAATATTATAATTTAATTCAAATTTATTATTTATTTAAAACAAAATTTTAAAAGTATGAAAACTCATTATATGCTATAAGTAAAGTTGATAATAGTTTTGATTTAATTGCTTTTTCTCAAGTATAAGAATCATATTAAAGCTTTGTACAATTTGCTTTTGAAATTTTAATATATTGTTTTGTAAGAAAATAGTATTTATTATTAGGAAATTATTCAATTACATTAATATTTATTAGTTTTAACTAAAAATAAAACTATTATCAGAAATTTAATTTGTTAAATACTTGCCATCTTGGAAAAACTTTATGAAAATTAATTTCCATTCTCTAAAGCAGTATTGATGGATTTTTTTCTGTATGTATTAAAATGTTTATTATGTATTTCGTATGGGAGAGGGGGGTTTAATACTTAGAAATATAGAGCTTATTTTTCAAAGGATAGTAGATTGTTTATGAGCAAGAAGCATGAGTATTCATGAATTTGGTGGAAAATATTGAGTATATCATTAATACTTTCAGTTGTTTTGTCCATTATATTACAAGAATAATTATCCACATCAGTTCATTTCACTGGATTATGTGGGATTAGGAACTCGTTTCCAGAATTGAATAGCAAAGTTTGTTGAAAAAAACAATGGAAGGCTCATTGTGTAAATCATTGTATGTGTCATTTATGTTTAAATTATGTAATTTCTAAACACTGGTACTAGTTTCTTTTCTTGATAATATAGTTGTAAAATACACTCGTTTCTATATTAGATTCAGAAAACTGCAAACAGGCCATGTGTGAGATTGGGAAATCTGAATAGGTTGATTTCTCAGATTTTGAGAAAACCCAATTGACATTTAAAATCTATTTTTCCTAACAAAAATAAAATAAAATTGGTAAAATTTAATTTATAGTGTATTAATATATCATAATTCACCTCACTCTTTATTTTTAAAGTATTGAGGCCTTGGTATAATAAGAATTTTGTTTAATGATGAAAATGCTCTTTATACTCAAAATGGAAACATTACTCATCATTTTTAATACATATTGTAAATTTAAATTTGTCATATAATTAGGCTAAGAATTGATATTAATAAATCAGATGCACTTCAGCACCATTGAAAAAGCTATTTCAATCTACACATTTAGTTATAAAAATTATAGCTTAGGATTTTATTTATAAAGAAAGCCATAAAAGTAAAAATTTTAATAGGCATTAAATGTTTGAATACTAAAAATATTTAGGTTTGGTAATGTTGAAACTATACTGGTAATTTAATGGGGTGTAAGCAGTTTCACGCTCTTATTTTAGGTCTGGTTGAAAAAGGATGGCACTACGTAATCTTATTACTCAAGCTTGCCTTGAATCATGTTACAGTTTTTCAGTAGCTGTACGGGTACTATTTGCCTTAGTATTGTTGCCCTTAATATTCAATGACTGTGCTCTTTTTTTCATTGTAATAGAATCTGTATTCTGGTGACAATCTTTTCAAATTTGTATTGTTACCTTAATTGTACTGGAATTCGATTTGTTAAAATGTTACTGCATTTAGGATAACTAATTGAATGATACGACAAAAATTTCTATCATAAATAACTAAGCACCGAGAGATGTTCTCTGAATATTTGTCACATAAATATTCATTAACTGTAAAATAATTTTCTTTTCTAATGCATTACTTGAATAGTGTGCTTCTTACATTTTTCTAGTATAAAAAATTTCATGAAAGCATTTTCACTTGAGAAAAACTTCAACTGTTATATTTATGATGTATGATAATGCATTCATATTGTCTAAATGTATGATACATCAACGAATTTTTATTTATTGTATGCTAATTTGAAATAAAGAATTAAAAACATTAAAAGTGTTGTAACAGTGTTTCACTTTTTACATTTCATTCAGTTTTTAGGTGAATACTTAGATATCTTGACTACTGATATCAAGAACACTTGTCAGAATGCACATCATTGAGAAATCCCCTTCCCTTAATGATTTTCAAAAGATGTTTGAGTTTTTAATTACCCTGGGAGATTAAAATATTTCTAATAAGGTTGGAGCTTTTTCTAGTTGCTCTATTTATATATATATAATGTTGGACAATATAAACAAAAACTGCTGTGTACTAATGTTATTAAATTTCTCTTTTCGTCAATCTCAAGAAAGAGTTCAATTTAAAATCATTTAAGAAATCTTAATGACATGATTTATGTTAAAATAATTTTCATATTTTTTATTTATAAATACCAAAGAGTTTTGGATTCATAATTTAAGAAATCCTGCAATAATATATTCATAGAAAAGGTCTATATATAGGTCATTAAGAAAAAAATCTTGGCCTGGATAATATCAGCATCATCAAGTCTGTGTATATTTGCATATTTCATTACAATATATAACGAATTTAATTAGAAAACTTCCATAATTTATTATTGTTTAGTTAATGGAATATTAATGATTTTTTTAAATAATTGGAAAACGAAAAATCTTTATCGGTACTGTTTTTTTTTTTTTTTTTTTTAATCCAATATGTAAGGACAATATTTTAGAAAATTCTTAGCAAATCAAATAAAATACTAAAAAAAAAGTCGTGCATTCATTAAACATTGTGTCAGTTTTAAATGTACTAACATCTCCATTTAAAAATGAAACTGTTTTGTGAATCCAAATCAAATCCACACAATTTCATCAAATTTAAATGTTGCAAAGCTATTAATGTCACTTGATGTTCCTCGAATTCTATTTCTTAAAATTTAATGAGGAAAATTTTTTATTTAATATTTTTCTTATTCTGGATGATTTTTTGTACATATTTGTAATATAGTTTCTAACAATTGTTGAAAAGAAATTCAGTGTTCCATCGAACAAACCAATAAACTGTTATTCATATGAAATTTTTTTCAATGTAATTTTAAAAATCTAAATTTTTCTAAAGAATTAAAATTGATCAATGCACTATCGAAAAACAATTGTTTAATAAATTTTGTTGACACCTTTAATCAATTTTGAGAAATTATTTTTAAAAAAATTAAAATCCTTCCATCCAGTGTTCTAATTCCATTAGCTTTTTCGATTTTTTTAGTTCATTATTCGAATAATTCTAATTTAACATAAGAATAATCTAATAACTTTTTTCATTGAATTTTGCTTTCCTAATGAATTAAAAGGTTTTTCTGTACTGTGTTGTCAATATGCCAAATTAGGAAGTCAACAATCATGAATATTTTTATATAATTTAAATTCTAATGGCAGCAAATTTGAACATGTCTTCATTTTCAATTAATTATTTCGAATTTGAATGGCTATAATTCACTAGGTGACATTGTCACGAAGAACAAGGTGTGAGTGCAAAATCAATACAGTGGGACCTTTCTGGATGAGTATAATTTTCTATTTATACTTATAATGCAAAACACTCATTAAACGGCTTTTTTGTCCCCATATGTTTCGTATAAAATAGGATAATGCATTCCATTCCAATTTTTTTTTTTCACATTTATAAAAATGTAATTTCTTATTTATAATGCATGTTTTTTTTTTATGAGAAAGGTTTTTTAAGACACTCATTTTTACCTACATTTTAAAATTTGGTGAAAATGGGACATGGGATGGCTCTTTTTAAAAGTTTCCCATGCTTTCAGGGTCTTTCTTATTTCCCTGAAAGGTTGATAGTGTACTGAAGCAGCTATTTCCTCTTAAAATATCTCCTGCACAACTTTTTGCTGCAAGATAGAATGCAGCCCCTAACTATGTATGTGTGCTTGCATGTTATTGAAATGCTTCTTCATATCTTTGTGTGAAACCAAGACACTTTCCAAAGTGTCTTGCATTTTTTCTTTTTGATTTTTCAATTAACTACATATTTTACAGTTTCACTTTTAATTAAAAAAAAAACATGAACAAAGTAGTGTTGAATACAGACTAATAGTTAAAAGAACACAGATGATATTCTGCATCCTGATTTCGCTGATATTCATACTTTCAGATAAGATTTCTTTTCACTTCTATAATGTCGGTTTAGCCTAATGTGATATCATTATAAATGTGATCTACTTGTAGTTCAGATTTTCTAAATATATATATATTTAAAGTCATGCAAATAAAATACCAACCTTTTTGGTTATGCATTTGTTTTTTCTTTGCTCTTGATTTGAAAGTAATTATTCCGGTTCGTGCCAAAAATATGATTGGTATAACAAAATAAATTCTTGAACAGAAATTGTGAGCTAATGTTTTAAAAAAGAAACTGATTTTTGATCTATAATTAAAAGTCATTAATATAAAGTCTTGTCTTTTATAAATTTGTAAGTATCTTCTGGCTACTTTGATGTTTTTTTTTTTTTATTATATTGTAATTCACAGATGGTCTTTTCGATTAATGTAGATATTTTGTTTACTTCTGTTTAAAGAATTTTCTTGAAAGAAATAAATTTTTGCTATTGTTTTTAGCTATAAGAAAATTACCCGAATTTCATTACTTAAAATTTTGATTCTAATAGCATCTCAAACATTAATTGATGTATTTAATATTGATAAGAATTCTTTTAAATACTAAAGGCTAAATTGCATTATAAATTTGAACAATAAAGTTAAAAGGACAGGAATATCAGAGGCAAATAAGCAAAAATCAAAAGTTAGGCTTACACTGTAGTTCTTACACAGGAATGATATGCAATATTTTGAATCAGAAAAAGATCTAAAATTTCTTTTCTAGAAGAGACTGGATGGAGAAAGATTTAAATGAAATATAGTAAATGTCAATGTGATCATTTCAGAACTTTAGAATTTTCCTAACATTAACTGACTGATAACATTTAAAATGTGTGAAATCAAAAGCACTTTTCCTTTGATAAGATAAAAGACTTATAGTCTATCTATAATTTTAAAAAATAAAGATATAATTGTTGTTTATCAAAATTATTCCTTGTATTTGTACATACATTTTTTTAAACTTATTGAAGAATGTTGCAAGCCAGCTTTCAAAATATTAAATGTGTGTTCATTGGAGGATTCCCTTCAATTCTTTCGTCCCCGTCAGAATCATCAATTCTTATTTGATCTCCCTCACAAAAACCTCGCAATCTTGTGAAATTTTCAAATGTGTCGGTTCATCTTAAATAAAATTTTATTCAAGTTAAGAATTTAATTTTTTTTAAATCTATTTGCAATTGAAGTACAACAGTAGGTGAAAGTGAATTATAGCTGCTCAAAAGATTTCAAGTGATACTTAGCCAACTAATTGTCTGTTTAAATCATTCTAGTCCAGAGAAAAGAATGTTAACCTTATCCCATGCGGAAGATATGTTCTTGGAATTTGTCCCTCTTGTAAGGAAACATCTGGGAATTAATTGTTAAATAAAGGCTGATTAATTATCTACTTCAAAACTGGTCAAATTAAATGAATTTTTTTGTCCATTTGAATTGGTCAGTTTGGGAGCAGATGATTGTGATATTATAAAAAAATTATAACACTAACCCGATTACATTAAACAATGTTATCTGTAATTCAATGTTTTTTTTTTAAATCACTTTCATATTATACATATTTTTTTTTCATTGTGAAAAATAAAAAGGCTGATTTAGTTCAGATTACCATCTTAACAAATATTTCATAAGAAAAAAATTGTCAGGGCAATAAAAAAAAAATTCTTAATTTAACTCAAAAATTTATTTACATGCATTCATATTTTTAAAATTGTCTTTCTCAGTTTTCAAAAAAATTTTATTTGATGTAATGCATTAAATCATGAGAATAAATTTTGGTAAATAATATATTCCTAAAAATTCTGAGCTTAAATGACTGAAGAAAAACAATTCAAAATTTTGCATTTAATTGTTTATTGAACAAAATGTAAATAGCTCACAACAATCAAAACAAAGCTTAAAGATTCAAAACCATATCAAACATACACTGTTATATTTGTTGAAACAAATCTTATGACACCTCCTTTATGTACAAAAATATTATTTTATCAGTGAAATAGTATTTAAACTGTATGCTTGAAATATAGTCAATATACACACTTTTTTTATTATGAAACACAGAATCTACCAAAAAACAAGAACTCAATTTACAAGATTTACACTAAAAGAAATCATTAAGTCTCACATACAACCTTTTTCATATATCAAAAAGAATAAGTATGAAGCATTTAATCAATGACAATTAAGAAAACAAACTGCCTATTTTTAAAGCTCATCTTAAAGATAACTTTTATCATTCAGTTTAAGTTTGCAGAAAACTTATCATTGTCTAAAAACACAACCTATTATGTAAATAAAAAGTACGAAATAAACATGTAAATCATTGCATACATTTAACATTTGCACTTTGATGTAGCATATCACCGGTGAAATAAAATGGAATAAAAAAATCATTTTAAAAATATATAGGCCTATAAATAAATAAAAATCATTTTTTGAAGATATACATAAGTAAATATTTTAAATTAGGCTTCTAAAAAGTCCTATAAGTATATAAAAATAATAAAATTCTTTTTTTTTTTCATGTATTTATATAATTTTAACATCAGCAGCCAGTTTATTATTAATTCTCAGCACTATGTTTTAAAAAGCTAAAAAAAAAATTAATTAACAAAATAAAACCTATATAATTCTAACCATTCCAAACAAGGTGAAGATAAATGAGAATGAATTTATTCAGCATCTTACAAATTTGAATTTTTTAATGAATATATTTCCCGTCATTAAAATCTATTAGGTCCTAAATAAAATGGCAACTGCCTAATTTAATAACTTTAATATGGAAAGTAAAAATTGTTCCTTCATTCTTCTCTTTCAGTCAAGTCAAACAAAGGAAAACTCTCCCAAAAACAATTATGGGGAAAAATACACTTGGGCCAGATGTAATTCATTTATAGTTCAACACTTTCAACGTACATAAAGCAATATCTTCATTAACTGTAACTAGAATAAGACATATGTACATTCACAATATCATAACAGTAATAGAAGAGCCCTTCACCACTTGCTCAGACCCTGAGAAATTCCTTCTCGACAACTTTTTTTCATTTCTGATTCGTTCGTGATATAGCACCAGATTAAAGCATAGAGGATTTATGTTTGAAAACTCACTGAAACAATTGTCTTTGCATGACAAGATTGGTAAGCTGGTACATGAAACATTGATTACAAACACGAACTGGTTTCAAATGTCCAAATCGAGGCAGAGGAATTGAATTCGAGCTGCAGCGGGAGCAAAAAATCTAAAAAAAAAATAATAATAATTTTAAAAACCACATATTAGAAATATTTGAAATTCAATAATCTTTATGATATTTAATCTATTAAAACACATATTTCATATTTAAATGTAAAAGACAAATTTGTAATGTTAGGAAATATCACTTTATTTTTGACTCAAAACATATGAAATATTCTTCTGTTGAATAAAATATTAATTTAACTTAAAATGCATTTATTTAAAATTAATATTAAGATAATTATTAAAATATTATAAAATTAATATAAAGATAAGTATTAATGATTGTACATGATTGCATCAATGATTTATGATATATATTAAAAATGACATTGCATCAGTTTAAATGTAAATATCATAAAGTTTTTTTTTTTTTTTTTTTTTTTAAATTTATTATATTAAGAAATACCACTTTATGTTTGAATCAAAATTGCTTTGGTTAGTAAAATATAAATTTAATTTAAAATGTATTTATTTAATTAAGTATTAATTATTATATTTAATAACTTAAGAACTACTATCTTCAATCTGTGAAGAATAGCTGTTATAAAAGCAAGAAATTAAATGTCAAGCAAGAGTGAAAGTCTGATGTTAGCTATGTTATTCTATATTAGCTGATTCACATGAAGCTGCTATGCTTTTAAATGAGTAAAGCTGATGCAAATCTTCCAATTGTTCTCCATCCAATTTTGTCCATCTCCTATATGATGGACAAAATTGGATGGAGAACAATTCCTTTTTTACCCCTGAAGCAGTAGTATACATGAATTGCTACAGATTCCATGCTTTGGCATTCCTTCAATTCACACAGCATCCAATTGTCTTTTCTTTGAATGAATTTTATTCATGTATCCATTTCAAAAAGATTTTTATAACATTTAATGCAGTGGCTAATTTCAATAGTATTTCTCAACCATTTTAGTTGAGTTATAACAACAACAACAACAAAAAAAAAAAAAAGAATTTTATACCTTTCCACAATTTCTACAATGGTGCCTTCGTCTTAAAATAGTGAATTGTACTTTGCAAGCCATGCAGTTTGAACTAAGTTCATCTGGCATCCATTCGGGAGGTCCTGCTGAAGAAATTATTTTTAATAAATAAAAACAAACATCGTTACAACTTATATAAGAAAACACGTTTTAAAAAAATTTCTGAATATTTACTCAATATTCAATACATACCATTTAAAATACCAACATTGTTCTCATTTTCCTGAATTAAATTTGGTATGACTAGAGATTGAGTGGGAGAATTGTCCGGAACAGCTTCTTCTGCACTGTCAACAGAGCTACGATCTCTTTCATCGTCATCTCTCTGATTGTTGTTCAGAACTGTACTGGATTCATCATTTGATACATGGTTGTTTGTCTCGCTAAAATTGGGCTCGTGCAACAAACCATGTTCATGATTATCACTTTGATTTTCAAGGGATTTGGAATTATCACAAGAGTCTTGCTGGTTGCAGTTCATATCAAAAACACACTTCAATATATTTCGCAAGTCGCTTGCATAATTAGTTTGCAGCTGATCTGCAACACCTGCAAGAAAAGGGAAGATGGTAATGATAAAATGATTATTAAGGTAAGGCACTTAAAATATTTTTGCAATCATATGAATAGAAGAAAGATTATTTTCCCCCTTACCAGAAACACACACAAACAATTTATGCAAGAGGTCGCGACTGCTCTTGAACCTTGCTCTAGCTTTATTTCGTGAAGCTATTTCAGCTGCTTGAAGAGCCAAAGCAATTTCTTCATCATCCTGACATTCAGAATTATATGAACTGGTATCAGGGCTGAAAACAGAATACATAAGTATTAAAAAAACATTAGCATTAGGAAAAAAAATGTTATGAAAGCATTTTTTAAAAATATGGATAATATATAATTATTTTAATGCTTTATTTATTGAATTATTTTATCATCACTTTTTTAGCTTTATTTTTACATCATTAATTAAAGCAAAATAAGGCCAGAAAAGAGGAAAAAATTTTATTAAATAAAGATCTATATTAATTTAATTAACAATTTTTGTTTCTAACATATCTGTTGCTTGTTGTCCGAACTACTTTTTTTTGTGTTCTTTGGAATATCATTAAAAAAAACTGACATATTACGAAGATATTAGCTCATTTTAATGCCACTTTTAAGTACCATTGGTAAATAAAGGGTTAAAAGAAATATAAAGTATTACCTAAATGCATCTGTAAATAAAATTAAGACATTTACTTGCACATGATTTAATAACAATTTTAGCATCCAAATAAATAATGTAAAAGAATTTAACACTGTTCTGCAAAAATTCCTCCTCTCTTATAGAAGCTAAATAAACATTAAAAATGAGGGCTTAGTTTCTTCCAAACATTTTTGATATCTATTCACAATTTTGATTACACACACACACTGCCCATGAACTTAAAACATGAATCAAATCAATTTGAGTACAGCAGCCCAAAAAATTTGAAAATAAGACGAAGAACCACCCTTTGTCAATTATAGATATGGAAAAGAAAAAAAAAAAAAAAAAAAAAAAAAAACTGAAGAGATAGAAGATTATATAATTACAATAAAAAAACCTGGAATATAATAAATAACTCAGTTTACATAATGTAGAAAGTTAAAAATAACTATATTATTGGCGAGCGGAAAATAATGACCACTTATACGCATACTAAGATTATAGGAAGAGTAGTTTAATATAATAAATCAATTATAAATATTAAAAAAATGATATCCTAAATTATTGATTAACGGTAACTAAACCCAAATCAACCGCATCAACTGCTTTTAATTACAATGGATCGTACTACTGACACATTGAAAAATTTCCTACTTTTGAATTTTTCTATTTGAATTTTGTAGATGACAAAATGTATTGGATTCAAATGCAGAGAGAAGCCCATATATTCTTCAATTTAGATTAACAAAGTGATAATCTATACTTAGAATAAAGCTCAATGTGTGTGCGTTGGCGTTCTACAGGCCAGACCGTTTGACCTACAACTACCAAATTTGGTACATATATACTTTGGAGGTCGGGAATGTGCACCTGGGGTCCCATTTTATGAATTTTTAATTAGAATTTTAATTATTAATTAAAAATTAACTTTGCAGCCAAAAATTCTTTTCATTTTCCCACCGCCAAATAAGTAAGGCTGCAAGTTTTTTTCCCCACGCTAACGAGGGTAGGCTTAACATGCTTTCGACCGATTATTTCAAACGATTCTGTTTATTTTTGTGATGTAGGAAGCATTTAAAATTAAACGTTATTAATTAATCCATTTTTCGGATTCATTCTGAGGTACTTTTGAATTAAAATAAAACAGAACAAAGGAAATTAAAAATTTCTATTCTGTGTAGCGTTACCCCAACTGGCGTAGAAAATTCAAGCATTTGCGATACCATAACTGGCATTGAAAATTTATGCATGCGCATTGTGTTCTGATTGTTGACAACAAATTTACTGTTTTGTTTTATTTCAGGTTCACACTGTAAATAAATTGTTTTTAGGTTAGTTGTGTGCCTTTCTAATTAAATTGTATTTATGTTAGTTATATATTTTTCGTACATGTTTATAGTTTTAAGTAGTTTTTTTCCCCCCACGCTAACGAGGTTAGGCTTAACTTGCTTTCGGATGATATAATTCATGCTCTAGGTTAAAGGAAGAATGTTAAAAAAAAAAAAAAAATCTAGTATAAATCTATCTATACTTAAAGCTCAATGTAAATGTGCGTGTGTGTTGGCGCTCTACAGGCCAGACCGTTTGACCTACAGCTAACAAATTTGGTACATGTATACCTTGGAGGTCGGGAATGTGCACCTGGGGTCCCTTTTTTGAATTTTTAATTGGAATTTTAATAATTAATTAAAAACTAACTTTCCCGCCAAAAAAATCTTTTCATTTTCCCCACCGCCAAATGAGTAAGGCTTCAGTTTTTTTCCCCACGCTAATGAGGTTAGGGTTAAAATTTTTCGGCCGATTATTTCAAACGATTCTGTTTAATTTTAAATGCATCCAACATTAAGAAAATAAACATTGCTAATTAATCGATTTGTCCATAATGAATCTGAAAAACTTTTGTTGAAAAATTCTTGATATATTACATAAATTAACAAAGTTATTTTTTAGTGCCCAAAAGATTTAAATGCTCGGCGACTCATATTTAAAAAAATGCTTTGTATCTGTAAAAAATGTTCTTATATTAATTGCAGTTTAATCATTTCCACTTTAATTTAAAGCATAAATTCTACGGGAGCTAACAGGAAATTAAAGAGATTCATATTACGTTAAAGCTGAATGCTTTTATAATATTATGAGTGAATTATATGGCTATCAAAATTTGAAGCTTTAAAATAATTTGATGAAGAAGCTATTAAAATAGGCACAACAATATAGTATTTAATTATTAAAACTTTAACGAGCATTAAGATGGGCGAATCGGCTGGTCGCCAAAGGAGGCTAGTTTTTTAATAAAGAAGAGATATAAAAACCAATCTATAAAATTGATGTTAGATTTTAATTATCAAAAAATGTAATAAATGCAATATATTTAATCTAAGCAAATATATGAAAGTTTCAAAAACTTGCCAGATGACATGCAAAATCCGATCCTCTAAAAATTACTTACTCTTAAATCTCCAATGTTGTATTAGAATATAAATACATGGAAATAAATGGATAGCAGGAGAAAAAAATGCAGTTGGAATAATTTCTAAAAGTCGTCATGCTATTTAATATATTTCTCTACATTCTTTATCTATAGTGCTTCAAAATACTTTCAGATCCACAAGCATAATTTGCACTTTTTAATGGGAATAAAAATTTCACAATGTCCAAAGAATTTATGTTAAAAATCTTTAAGAATGTTCTACATTCTTTCATCATAGCACACATATACACGGCTGTGCAAAATTTAAGCAACAATGTAAATTTTAAGCAGGTAGCCCTGGAATTGAAGAAAAGGGATTATTGCGATCAGTACAATGAACACGCAATTCAGTAGAAAGTTGATACAAACGAAACATTATAGGCGGCTGAAAGTACGCAAAACGCATACAGTCGGCGCGCGCAGCTCAAGACTACAAAAATAGGAAGAACAAAGGCACAATTAAAGACAGTCGCTGCAAGTGCAAATAGGTTTTATAGTGAAATATGACTAGAAGAAATCACCTGGACGACTTCTCACGTGGAAGAATGATCGGAAAGCTGGAGAAGAGGCGCAGTTTGATCAGTGCAGCTGAAGAGTTCGGAATCAACAAAAGTGTCGCTTCGCGCGCTTGCAAAGCCTTCCAAACCATAGGTACAGTTATTAGAAAGGTTGGTGGTGGTCCCTAGGAAAACAACTGCAGTGAATGACCGATATATCATCCTGCAGGTGAAAAGAGCAAGATACCAGTTAGCAAGCGCCACTGCTCAGCAACTGCGCATAGCAACAGGGCGACAAGTATCGTTATTTACTTTGGCCAGACGCCTTCACAAAAGGTAGCCTATTCGTCCACCAACCTGAGCGTTGCATTCCTTTGAAAGTTGGCGATCGGTGGCACCGTTTAAGGAGCACAAAAACTAGACATCTTATCAATGGAGTCATGTCCTCTATAAGGAAGAGAGTCGTTTCAGTGCCACAATTGATTCTCAACGACAGTTGATTTAGAGAGAGGCCGGGACACGATTTCATCACATGACATCAAGGAAAGAGATCGCTACGGTAGTCCTGGAATTATCGTTAGGGAGGAATTATGCTGAACGGACGGACTGAGTTCCCCATTTTCGATAAAGATTCTGTAACTGAAGATCGCAATTGTAAGGAGGTGATCCTTCCCCATGTGCAGCTGTTCCGAGGTGCTACTGGACCAGACTTCGTTTTTATGGATGGCAATGCACAGTCACACCAGACCGCTGATGAATAGATCACTCGAATAGATTAGCCAGCATTGTATCCTGATTTAAATCCCATAGAACATATATATGGGATGCTTTGTGGAGAAACCTTGCTGCACAATTACATCCTCCAGGGAACACTCAACAACTGAAACAGATGCTGATTGAGGAATGGGCACTCTTACTTCAACAACTGTTGGACAATTTGGTGCTGAGTAAGGAGTGACGGTGCGAAGCAATCAATGCAGTAAGGGGAGGGCATATACCATACTAAGGAGCATCTGCTTGTTGTCCTTCCTCTTAAACAATCATGTTGAGCGATACTAAGAGTTCAATAAAGTCTTTCATTGTTTGATTCCATACTATATGCATTGTATTCATTTTTGCGCAACTATGCTTCCGTCATCGTTTAAGAACAAAATGTTGTCTCTCATTTCTGAATTTCGTGTCTCTCAGATGATTTCTCGTAGAATTATGTCAAAAAAAGCAGCCGTTGCTTAAGTTTTGCACACCAGTGCAATTAAGTAGAGAAAGTAACTGCTGAATAATATGTTTGCCAAAAATAAAATTTGAGAAGTTTAATTCATATTTTAAAAATCCAGAATATCCAAATTTGAGGAAATCTAGAATTCTGGCAATATATAAAACATGATCAAACATTTCTACAGTACAATTGATTATATATGAAATATCCTCCACATCTGGAACTTAATATATTAAAAAGGTAGTAGGGATTACCTTATTCAAAATAATTTTTTTGCATATGACTTGCATTTTTTTTATTATGTTATGAATACATATGCAACTCTCATACACACATATATTCAACTTCTTACGAAACTTCTAAGATAATTTAATTCCTCAAAAATTCTAAAATATTAATAAAACAATTATTTTTAAAAAAACAAAATGAAAATTTTACAATCTGCCATTTTTCATTTTGAAACTTTTGGGCATCAAATTTTTTTTCAAGGAATCTTCGAAATTGATATATGTTTAACTGCAACTGCATCAAATTTTAAAAAGAATTGCAAAAATAAAAGAAGTAATATTAAAAAAAAATTAGCATACCTAGTTGAATCCCATTCTGGACTAGAAACACTGGAAATGCTCTGACAACTTGAACAAGATGAGTATGTTTCACTATTCGTAGCAATTTCCTCTTCGTGACGCAAACGCTGCACACGTGGAATAGTGAGGGGAGAGCTGTACGTAGGATTCGCTATCCATGATGGTGCTGAATGGATACCGCTTTGGTGGTTTGTATTACAGCGTTTGGGTGAGGCAATTTCACTGTCACTAGGAGCACAGGAATTCCTCATACTGCGACGACGAGATACCCTTTTCATCTTGCGACAGGTGGATAACTCAAGGTGGGAACAATGTGGTGCATGTGCAGGGTGAGTAGGAAAGGAATGACTTAGCAAGCCATGATGATAAGCACGTGGGCTATTTTCTACAGAACTGTAACCAGCAATCCGCTGTCCAGGTGGAACAATTTCCACTCTTCTCATAACTTGCCTCATTATTTCTCTAGATGGAGTTAAATGTTCTCTTGAAGAGCTGTCGACACCACAAGTGCAGTCTTCGTGTAATCTACTAAGGCGATTCTCAAGAGAAGCAGTAGTGTGCTCCAGGGAAAGGTCATTATTGTTGGTAGCACAATAAGAACAGTTTTCTGTGACAATTTTCGGCACTTCACTAGAGGAATGAAGGATCATCCCATTTGCATTAGAATGACCAACATGATGATTATTAGTCCTTAATTCATCATCGCACAAAGTATCCTCCAGTTCTTTGTTCCGTGAATGCCGTCGGCTGCTCTCACTTGCACCACTGTTTGAAGTGAACCGCAGCCGGTCTCTATTTTGGGCATTGCAAAATATATCATCATAATCGGAAATGCCAAAATCACTTGACACCAAAGTCTCCATGTCACTCTCTGGAATTTCGGGCGATTTCCTGAGGGTATAAGCCCCAGCTGTGTGCTGGAACTCTACTTCGAATTCAATATTATTATTATGTCTTTTATCTGATTTTTTGACATCTACAGAATGTTTCTCTTGCACTAAAATATCGTCGGAACTTTCTGGAACGCCGTTTTCAGGGAAGTGGATCCCGAAATTGTAGGCATAAAAATCATGAATGAATTGTTTAGAATTCAGTTGATTTTTATTAAGAAAAGGAACAGGGTCTTCCGACGCTTTTAGAGCAATATTGTCCATGACGTTCGATTTCTCGTCAATTTTGGGCTCTTCTAAACTGCATAACATCTTTTCCAGTGCGCGTAATTCAGATTCCGTCAATGTCCACAGTAAATCTCTGAAATAATTCAAGATATCTTTGAAATTTAAGTTCAAATATAAACAACTTAGGTATTTAGCACCCCTAAGCAATGAACATAATGAAATCCTTTTATTAACAAGATGATCATTTTAATTTTAATTTTTAACATGTTAATGATTTTGGTTAGCTAAATCATTTTCTTTTATTTTATAAATTTTATGAAAATATATCTATTATGATTTCAGATTGCTTGGTATCCACTTTTATATACAAAATTATTGAAACAGAGATTTGGTTCTATAAACATTCTAATATCTAAGTGAACATATATAGAAAATTATACATAACTTTTATTTTTTATAAACTTATTTATCTGGCAATAATTTTTTTTAAATCAAACCACTTGTGGCTCTCTCTCAATATAGAGGCCCTATACAGTTGCCTAGTTCAAAATCCACCAATGGATATATATGAAATACTACTAATATGAAACAATAAAAATCAGTCATAATTACCTTATTTTGAACAGTAAATTACAAAATGGCCGGAATAGTTCAGACATATCAGCAGAATCTTTTTCCACATTAAAAGGTCCGTCAGGATATAATAGTAAGCCCCATACAATGGCAAGACGAGGGATGGTAAACATCAGAGATGGATCGAAATCATCCACCATTTCTTGCGTTACCAATCCAATTTTTAGTGCCCTTAGAATTAAAAAAGTCATTTTATTCAGGAACTCGACAATTTTTATACCATTATTTTACTCAGCAAAAGTAATAAATGAATGATTTTACAAGACTGGCATTTTATTCATATGCAGTACAGCAGGACTAAATTATTCTAGTTATGTGAAAAAATTTGAGTGAAAAAAAAATCCTGAACAATTTTTTTTTTTTTTTTTTTTTTTTTAGTAAAGAGATGGAAAGAAAGTGGATCCTTTTCTCTCTATAAAAAACACTGACAAATTCTTGATTACTTTTAATCTGTAACTGTTCTCAAAAGAAAAACAGTGTAATGGAATTAACAGCCTCAGCACAACTGGGTATTTTTCTTTGAGTTACTCTCACCCAGGAACTGTGATTATGAACTGTCAACGGCCAAGTATTTTTTAATTCAAATTCACTTATACTTTAAAGACAAGAAGAATTGGACTTTTTTTTTTTACTATTATTATTAACGATACTTTAAAATGTGTTTCAGCATCAAGCTGTAGAGTGTAATTTTATTATTGTATGTGTATATAAATACGTAATCATTTTTCTACCTTTCTTAATCTTTCTCTCGTCATGTTTCAATATTAATATTTTGTCTTAATTGTAATTTTTCTTTATTTAAAAGTTAAAAATAATTTCAACCTTTCTTATTTTTAGTACAAAAAGTTAAGAATCTCAAGTTTATTTTATTTTTTTACTTAACGTTAGTTTTTGTATTAGCCAAGTTTCTAGCAACTCCCAAAGAATACAATAAAAAAATTATATATTTCTCATAATCCTTAATAAAGATAACGTTTCCAAGTCCATTCAACTACTGATAATAGTTACAGGAACAGGGGTGTGAAAGTGTTCTATTCGATTTTTTAGTCTCAATTAATCCATATAACTGAATATTTTCAGTATTTTATTTTTCCAATATTCAAACGAAGGAAAAAAAAAAAAAAGGTAAACAAAAGTGTCATTTTAACTTGATATAGTATTAATCTTTTTATGGATATTAGTCATTCTTGATTTTGCTCAAGAAATAATCATCCAATATTGCATTAGGTTAATGAAAAAAAAATCAAAGAGTTAAATTTATTTATTTATTTTATAAAGAGAATAAAAGCTTTCAGAGCTGAAAATTTGTAGTAAAAAAAAATCTACCAAAATATGTTTCTTATACAAATTGAATTAAATTTTTATTTTAATAATTTCAAAATGCTTTAAAAAATTAACACACTGTTATACAATAAAGGAATGAATAATCTGAAAAGAAGAATAAAAACGATTTTAATTTTAACTTTAAATAAGATAAAATATTCTAAAATATTAAAAATACTTGTAAAATAATTATACCTTATGAGAGTCTCTGAGAATAGTACAATAATTTCTTGCTGTAAGTGAAATTCTTTGGCACTCTTTATAGGAACCATAGCACTCACATAACTGAAATTTTAAAAGAAATACATCAAGAATAATTCAATATAACCATTATAATTGAAGTTAAAAAAATCTACAATATTTTATAAATAGTTGTTAATTTTCACAAGAATTGTGATTAAGCCTGCCCTTAATATTATTAATTCATTTATTGATTGCACTGTTACATTTCTATTCTACATTAATGATCATGTGCTACTTTTGTAATGTGAAAATAATCACAAAATTTCATAAATTTAAAGCTAGCTAATGATAAAAATTGCGAGACCTAGAGATAATATTAATTAACATTTAATTTTGCTGTCAGTTTTTAATTTTGTGACAATCATTAAATGTGTTTTTTTTATATAAGTATTACGTATCTAAATTAACGGAATAACTAAAATTTCTTGCCTCGTGCTTTTGTCTCCTTTTTTATCCGCAACATTGTTGAAATTAGAAGTCATAGAAGTTCAAAATACAAATGCTTAAATATATAAATGATTAAATAAGTAAAAATATAAATTCATTACAGAATGAAAAATACAGTTAGAAAGTATTTAAAGCTTGATCAATTAAAAAGAAAATTTTTGTTGAAAAAGTTCATTTGGTGTTTTTCTACGTGAAAAATTGAAATATATTTTCCTTCACTATAACATAAAAAACATTTTAATACGAATCCTTGAAAATGTATCAATTTATGAAATGTGATAATATTCATTTAAGTTATAAGATTGGATATAATTGTTATGAAATAAGAAATAAAATACACATACCAAAGTTCAAACTCTGCAAAAAGTCTGTCAAATATCCTTAAAGCTTCTCGCACCTACAATTAAAAGTGGAATAAGATACCATACTTTTGAAATAAAAATGAGATTTCAATTTTTTTTAATTAAATAGGAAAAAAATATTAAATACACTTTTAAAGAAATGGCACTTATTAAATAATCTTTTTAAGATGTCATTAGTGAATGTTTCTATTCAGTATTAAGAAAATATAGTTAACATAACTGAGGAATCAGAACTGCTGGTAATTTGATTTAAATTCTACTTCCATCAATTATATACGAATTTATCAATAAATTATCATTATATGTTTTTTAGAACTTTAATTGCACATGATTGGTAAATAAAAATACATGAAAAAATGCAAGAACAAATTTTTAACATTAATTTCTTTTTAATTTGTCTTGTATCTATTATTTAGACAAATTTAATAAACTCCACAAAGATGTTTTAAGCAAATGGTATATACATATTCAGCGAATAAAAAGTTCTTTCCAAAGCTTGTTTTTATTCGCAAATGTTGGATCGAACACTTTACTTATTACAAATGCAGTTACCCCATTTAAATTCTTTTTCCAATACTGAAATAATAAGAATTGTGAATTCTAATCAATTAACTACCTTCATGATTCCTGGACTTAAAAAAACAAACAAAATATGCAAAGCTTTCTATCATTTACAATTAAAAAACATCATTGATAGATTTAAAAGATTATTGATAAAAGATCAAAAAGTTCATTATAGAAGCTAAATTTAAAGCAAAAACATTAAATTTTAAAATTTATATTAAAAGATATTTTTATATCAAAACATGTAAAATATACAATAGGAATTATATTAATAAAAAAGAAATTTTGAATAAATCCTTTTTAAAAAGTACAGTGACAAACTTTTAAACATTATTATATTATATTATATATATATACACACTACATTTTTAGTGAAAGAAAAACGTTCTACCTTATCAGAATAGACAAGAGAGTTCTTTAATGACTGCTCTCTCAGAAGGCATCGTACATTATCTAAAGCACGAGTTAAAGCTTTAGCCAATGGCCTCATACTAGCACTTTCAAGTTCTCTGTGAATAATATTAGAACCAGCAGCAAGGCACTGAAAAAAAATTAGATTGGAATTAAATTCTTTGGAATAGTTTGGGTAAATATTCTGTTAAATATCAAATGAAAAATGTTTAGTAGAAAATTAGAATCAGAAACAAGAAATTTTTTTAGTTAAAATTATATCAGCATTTAAATGCAATAAAAGTAAATCTTCAGAATTTAATACTCTGGATAACAAATTAATCCCTTCTGTATTGTACATGCTTTGTACAAGACCAATTTCAAATTTTGAGAATATTCGACTAAAAAAAGGAAGAAACAAAATCTTTATCTGGCAATGAATTAATGTCATTGAAATGGAAAGAAAAATAAATTCACTTGTTTAGTATGAACATACAATTTCTGATTTAGTTAGCAGAAAACAAAAAATATATAATATCGAAAATATTCAAAATCATCAGACATGCTTGAGTATAATAAAAGGTATGGAAGCACTGATAAAAAGGATCAAATAACAAAAGAAAAATAAATAAAACTAGCCAATCTAAAAAACATGGCAGTCAAATAAAAATAACTAAATCTTTCCTATTTTGAAAAAAGGCATAAAGGACTTTAATTTTTTTAAATCTAATAATGTTCCATTATGATGCATATTTTAGATTCCAAAACTAATTTCACTGTCAAAACAGGCATTGTTTCTTTTCATGTAATTATTATTAAAGAATTACTGATAAATGTCATTACTAGATTATATTGTCATACAGCAAAAAAAAATATTACATTTGCATATAAATAACAAATTCTGTTGATTGAGTTCAAATAATGTCCTTACAAAAAAGTCGCATTTGTTATCAACATAAAATTAGGTAACTATCTGACAATGCAAATAACACTAAATACTATAAACATTCCATTTACCTATTTTCTTAGAAAATATCACACTGTTCAAAATTATTAATGATTTTATTTTTAAAAAATACTTAAGAGTTTATTTTCGTTTTTTTTCTTTTGTAATTACGATTAAATCTTTCACTATGTATATTAAAATTCGCAAATAAAATCTTAATTTATACATATATTCATGCACTAAGATATTATAATCATTCCAAATGCAAAAAAAGAAAAAAAGCTTCATATATATCAATACTTTAAAGGTTTGTATTGTTTTTAAATATCAGAAATGCATATTTAACGCATTCTAACTTTATTTTCTAACAAACACATTACTAGCAACACACTAATTGAACTTACGCATTAACCACAGGCCAGTGGCAAACTTTATTATTAACCACATATTGTTGGCGAATATTGCAGAATTGTAATTAGGAAAGAACTTATTAGCGTGCGATCTCCAACGATTTCTTTTCTTTTGATTCATCGCTGGCATGCAGTTAATACAGAAGTACTTACTAATTTAAATCAGAATTACTCCTTTTTTCATATCTTTTATCAAAATCTTTATATATACCTCAGCGCCAAACCAGAGCTGACCAGCAAGATTTTCATGGAGCACATCATCCGGGAATTTTGCTCTGAAATCTCTATTTGCTCTCATATCGGGTATTGCATCATCCATTATATCATTGCAAATGCTTAGTACCTGTATGAAATAAGAAAATGTCATTTTTTTTATAATGCAAAGATTTAAAAATCATAAGAGATTTATAATTTTTAAGATGTCAATTTGAAATTCATAAAAATATATAAATAAAAAAAAATTGGAATTTTTTCAATAGAAAATATTTTATGACGAGTGAAGTTTACAAACAAGTCTAATAATTTTTGAAATATAGCATGAATTAGAAAATCCATAATTTACTTTAACCCTTTAAAGGGCCATTTTTTTTCTAGTCATATTATGTTAAAATATTTTTAGGCTTGAAATTAGAATAAGAAAAGGGATTCACTTAGCTAATTAGATAAATTTAATTTGATTCATTAATTCATTTGGTTAATTAATAATTAAGTAACAAATCAAGACATCATTTTGTCTGAGATAAAAAACTGAAGCATCTAAGTTTCCGACTTACTAAAAAAATTTGTCAGAAGTTATGCCAACCTACATAATTTCATACAAAGATTGATAAATTTGGTGGGAAGCATACTTCCCATGGCCCTAGAAAGGGTTAACACAATCCAAATCCAATATAGTTTTTTAAATTTTATTCTTCAGAATTGCTTTGCCGAAATAATGAATATGAAGACTACACTGTAGTGAGATATAAAAATTACTATAAAGTATATAACTTAATATATAAATTTATTTCGCGTATCTCGGAAACGGTTCTAACGATTTGGATCAAATTTTATATTTAGATAAGGTTTTGCTTTTTAATTTTATCTATGGAAGTGTTTTTCCTGAAAAAACGTGATTTTACACATAAAAAAAAAACATTTTTTTATAACTATTAGAGCTTTTTGGTAAAACGGTGTAAGTTCGGAAATATAAGTAATGATATATATAATTTAAAACTAATACTGTAATATAGCAGAGTGTCCCGAATAACATGTTAAACTAAGCGCATTCATGCTTTCTTTTTTAAATGACCAGTTCATTTGTTAGTAAGATTGGAAATCATTCATATATATTCAGCATGCGATCCGCATCTAAATATTTTTTCCAAAAAACAACAAAAAAAAACACGATTTTACAAGAGAGAGGGGGGGGGGGACTGAAGAACGAAGCTTGGTATTCCAGATATTGAACAATAAAATACTTAAAAGAAGACTTAATAGCTAAAATCCTTCAATAGAACATTTACTAAATTTAAATAATATTTTAATTAGAATATTATCAAAATCTACCAAAATTCAATAGAATTTTAATAAACTTAATTTTATTATCTAAATTTATTCTTTAAATATTAGCTAATATATTTTTGTGATGCGAAGCCGATTCATTCTTGGAACCAAGCCAACACAGAACAGGTATGTTTGAAAATTTGCAAACCTCACAGTGTCGAACGCAGTAATAGCCTGCATTTCAAATGCTTAATGCTGCTGCATTTAGAACTTTCGTAAAAGTTAAAACAGTTGGGAACAAGTCGTAAATTGAAGGCTTTTCTAATTAACAGATTAATAATAACTGTAAAACGAGAAGGAACTGATGTTTAGAATGTGAAGCCAAGATTCCATAACTCTGCGTATTAGAAGATATGCTTGTCTAGACGAACTCTTATCCGATCAATAATATCTCGCATATCACTGTCAAAGATTAACTAATGAAAGTTGTAGTTAAAAAATCCTGTATGTTGATAGAATATTCATAGTATTCAAGAGCACTCAGATCAAAATTAAACATTAAAATCGGATTGAAATAATGATCGACTAATAGAAAAAATGTAATGACAAACACAAAATAAAAATGCTGAAAGAAAAACATTCAATTGATTTAATAACTATTTTTTTAAAATTATTTTCAAATTTATTCGCACACCGAAAAAAAAAAAAAAACTGCCTGTGTTGCTTAATGCCGAAACAGAAATTGAGCCAGCGCAAACGATAATGGCGTAGATCACATGATACATTTTTAACTCCGCCCAGCGTTACAGACTTTGTTGGTGAATTCTATAACAGATCCTCGTCATAATCTAGTTGAATTTAAATTACAGGGTAGAATTTTTTTGGTAATTATGGAAAAAATTATCTCAACTGTCCAGAGATACAATTTTCCATGCAAATGAGTTTTGAAGATTAACTTGAAAAGTTTTCAAAGGACTTAAAAAGAGGTAAAAATGATGAGACTACGTTCTCTGAATAATTTACAGCACTTCTTCAACAGGGAAATAATCAGAAAGCTGTGATGCAATTATGAATGATTGAAGAAAAATAAAATGATTGTCTAATGATGAAAAAAGGAGTTATCTTTATTCAAAAAGGAGCAGCAGACGCTCGTAAAATTTTCACACCACATCAATTCGAAGTTTTGACACACAGCAACAAAATTAATATGCACCAAGGCAGTGGAATTAAATCTCAAAACTGTAATCCTCCGCCTCCAAGGCTTATTACATTCTAAACAAATTGACTGACAAAAACCGAGCAAAAACTTAATTATTGAGTATTTGAATGCGATATGTAATACAATAACATACTTTATCTTGACAAATCCGTAACTGGCTCACTAAAATTGAGCATCGATCAGGATCTGTACGTCCATCAAAGCTGTCTAGCTCAGTAGCCACCATCGTGAGTTCTTCATCGGCCCAATAGAAGAGAGCTAGTTTAGAACTATCCTCCTTCTGAAAAAAAATTATCACATGTTTAGAATTTTGATAAAATTACATGTAAATTATTTAATTACTAGTTTATAAAATTACAGGAAAGCATGCAATGACCTTTTTTTGGATATTACTTTTAAAGCCACGCATCTTATGAATCTGAAGACACTATTTTATCATAAAAACAAAGAAACAGTAATTAACAACTTCATAAGGAAAGCTGACATCTCTTATTCTACATGATTTTGCACAAGATTTTAAAATGACAAATATTTACTTCATGAAATTATTATTAAATAAACTCAAATTGTAAAAAATGTAACAAATAAAATGCTATTAATTACAAAATAAATAAATTTTCCATATGGATGCTATAAAATTAGTAGACCCCCCCCCAAAAAATCCATATAAATGTTCATAAATATGAGGACATAAACGATTACATCATTTACATTGGCAGTGACATGCAAAATTTATACCACTGATTACTCAGAAAAAAAAATTTAATAAAACCATTTTTTTTATATAATTTTCATAACAAATAATTTCGAAAGCAATGATAACAAAACAAAGCAGACACGATTTTCTAGGCAGACTGTGGAGCAATTATATACCCTACAACAGTTTTCCTTGGAGAAATGTTCCGACTCCAACCTACTATCATTCTGCGTTCTATATACTGTAAGTTTCTGTAAGGGAAATTTCTGTACTGTAACGGAAATTTCAAGAAAAATATCCAATACTAGTATTTTAAAATGATATAGCAAAATATTAATAATCCTAACCGATGGCTACTCTTACACTCACCAAAATTTTGAAATGAAAAAGCATTTTAAAACATGCGAAATTGCGTAAAAAGGACTAATATATAATCCAGAATGTATATAACCGATATTGATGAAAAATACAGAATAAATAAAATCGGACTTAAAACAGAATATTAATCTGTATGTAACAATAGATACATAATAAACATAGCTTTGAGATCGCTAACAGTTTTCAGAATTATTAAGATTTATTTTAAGCGCAAAAGCCAGAAATGGTTAGGGAGTTATATATAATTACATGTTTATAGCATAACTCCAATCTCAGGCGATCTGGAATGGAATAATTCAAAATTGAGTTCGAATATTCAATTATTCAAAGTTGAACTGGAATAATTCTTAATTATTGACATAAATTGAATTCCAAGATGAAAATAATCAAACGATTTTCCAGAGTTAGAAAATTCCTATTTTTAATTCTATAACAATTTTTTCCCAGGTGAACGATATATTTCTGTTCATTAGCTTCAAATTTTTCTTTCTTACTGCACAACTTTCATCTTTTTCCTTAAATCTATAAACAAAATCTCTATAAATAATTGTTATATTTAGTAAATTGCGGAACATATTTAATAACACACGAACAATTTTAATTTTGAATTATTTTTAGTTTTATTTTTATGAGTAGGTTTCTGTTCAATAAATGACTGTATTTTCATCACTTACACTGATACAATGAAAATCTAATTTTCTGAAATCACAGATCCCTAATCGGGTAATGAAAGGAGCATAACGACAAGAGAAAAAAGTATGGGCTCTAAAACAATGTGGTTTAAATGCCTATCACAATTTGAAGTCTAAAAATACTTTCCTCAGGTAAGCAACAAGCATAAATCAGAAAGTTGAAGGATGACTGGAATGAAATATTACTAGCTTATCCGGCAAATGAGCTGTTCGCCAAAGGCAGCTAATCAAACATAAAATAATTTTATTCACACAAATACAAATGGACCTTCAAAAATTATAACTGTTGTAAAAATCTAAAGAAAGAAGAAATGATGCAGAAAAACATGCAAGACTGTAGTGATGAAATAAATAATGCTAAATGAAAATGCAAGCGTGATTTCGGACTAATATTCGTTAAAGAAGTAAGCACGTTTTCATGATAAAATTCCAAACACATACAATAAAGTTGAGATCTAAGCCTCATATTAAATTTAACTGTAGATTCTCCATGTTTTGTGAAAAAGTGGTAAATAAATGATGAAAAATGGCGCATTGTTTACAAATGCCTGATTTTAAAAACATGGCTTTAAAGCTTTAATAATAAAAAGGGAGAATAAATACAAAGCTAGCTTTTTTATGTTATTTGTTTTTACGAGCAAAATTAAGGGAAATTACTTCTAAATGAAGAGTATTTTGTGCATTTTATTTCGCTGCAGAAATTATGTTGCACATATCCCCCCCCCCTTCTCTCTTCTAAATTGCATAGATTTTTAAAAACTGAGAGATTTAAAAAAAATACCTTTCATATTATTATATATATATTTGTAATTTTAGGAGGCCGATTTCATAACAATGACAAATCAATTTTGATGACTGATTTCATCAACAGTGACGCGTCGTCTTTATATACACTTACCGTGCAATTCTAATTACACCAGATTTTTTTAAAAATTTCTTTCACTTTTCTTTAACACAAGGATAGGAAGGTTTTATTTGAGTATATTTACTATGGATAAAAACGTTATGGAAAAATATATTCTTCCGAAAAAAAATTGGAAGATTTACAATTTATTCAGCCCAAAACTTTAAATAGACTTACAATGTAACATTAATTTCTTTTTTATGCAGCCTACGTTAAATATCAACTTTGCCCGCTTAACTCGTTTTTTATTTATTTACCCATTCATCAACTACTATCAACTTTGCCCGCTTAACTCGTTTTTTATTTATTTACCCATTCATCAACTATTACTACTACTATTCACTACTACTAACACCTGTTTGTTTCAACATTCTGAGACGACCACTTTTCGGCGGTTCTATCTCTCTAAAGGTGACACACAAAAGGATTGACTTTATTGTTAAATGTAAACATCTCCTTTCCTCTCACCCTTATTTTGCCGAATTAAACCCATCCTAACGCATGCGCAAAAGCGCGGAGGGTTTTATAATCCGTTGGCACACAATACACATCCGTGTCTTAGTTTAAAACTGTTTTGAAGTTATCCGAAATAATTTGTAGTATAGTTATTGACACGAAATTATTTCGAATTCTCTAGACTAGTCAATATTGAATATATGTGTGTACTAAAAAAAATAGTATAGCCAACCATTTTTTTTTCTATTTTATTACCAAAACTAAAGACAGATTTTAACGATTGGCAAACGGAAGTTATAACTCAATAAACCACTTCTCATCTAATACGCGATCTTCCAATATTAACAGAATGAATCAAAACTATTTCACCCAAAAAAAGCATTCTTTCGATTATGCGTAAAACAGAATCCGAAATAATGGGAAGCGGGTGGGAGAAGAAAACGAGCGGCCTGAGAAGCAGGTGAAGCAAGACAAGTAATTAGCAATAATTGGACGTCAAGCCAAGTAGATCCAATTTTTCACCGTTCCGTGCCCGCCCCCAATTCGTCCCCGCCCACTATTCAACAGCAGAGTTGACCTTTTCAGGAGCAACTGTGTACGCTTGAAGAACCATTTCCTCGTTTTGTTACGGTATAGTAGTTAAATGTGTATGGAGGCAAGGGATGTGGCGTAATAGTCGCGAAACGGTGTCATATGGCTGTGACGTGGCCACCAACTTTTGGACGGCACTTCTCTGAGAAGTCATTAAACCACTGGCTTTGTTTGCCCGACGAGGCCGTAATGTTCTGGGAAGGTACAAAATCAATCGCAGAGAACACAGAACACACGCGAATTTACGGTTGGGAGAGTTGCATCAGTAACTAGAAATTTATTGACTAAGCAAATGTCTCACTGTTTAAGTTTCGCTTCATTCAAAGTCGACTGTTTTTGAAAATAAAGCATGATGTTCTTTAATCGATGAAACTGAGCAAATCCGGCTCGATATATATATTTCCTCTTGTGAATGAATTTATATAGCAATATTATAAATAACATTATTTCAATGGTATATTATTATACATAGTATTTTGTTACAGATCATAAATAAGTTCTTTAATCGATGACGATTCTTTTTATCATTTTATATTATATATATATATATATATATATATATATATATATATATATATATATATATATATATATATATATATATATATATATATATATATACACAAAATTACATGTTATATAATTTGTTACTAGCTAGAGTAACAAATTATGGATCAAGAATTCAAGAGCTGATAAACTGAATTTCCAAAAGAATCTGAATTCATTTTACGTATACTTTCTTTATCAGAGTGACCTTCACCAGTTTTCCTCTTGCATATTAAATAAATGAAATGCATTGCCATCGCAGATGATAAAGCGTATTTAAAACAAAGCAAATACATTCTATAAAAGGTATTCTTAAAAACTGTCATCATATTTAAAAGCACTATTATTCGCCTAGAAATTTTGATTTATGAGAGATAGGAGGATAATAAAACCGCTTTCTTTTCAGGAATAATAATTCAGCTAAAATATAATAGTATTTACTTTATATTTGATTATAATGCAGAGTATCTATAATAATACTCTATTTTAATTACTTTCAATTTGGTTATATAAGTAAACCATACCCGTTTGTCTAGAATTTTCGAGCTATTAAACGAATAGCTTTATACCCTGGTAACTTAGTTACCTTAATATTAGGAAAAGGTGTTGTTTTAAAATTAACAGTTTAAAAATACAAGAGCAAATCAATTACAAAAGAGATTTTTAAAAAGGTGGCAGACGCACAGAGAAAGAGAACTGTGGGCATCTCCTCCTCTGTGGGCAGACGATTCCAATAAATGTATGTTGCTATAGTAACCGTGATAAATTGTTTAAAATTTAAATAATCGTTTGGCATTATTTTGATGCTTATTTACTTGCTCATTTAGCGTTTTAAGTAAACGCTAAGTAATAGTGCAGCTGTACAGTGAATAATAATTACGTTTTTAAAGAATGAAAGTGTCAATCGATTGAAATTTGGTATAGAACGAATAACCTATTCAGTAATATCCTGTTAAGAACAATATTCACACTTCTTCCACGTCCAAACATCATACCCATCCTTTTTTTTTTTCACCCTATCAAATGGGAGTGAAAAAAAAAAAAAAAACACTCAATATATTGACAAGGTATTTAGAAGAGTGTTTGAAGTAGGGACATGTGGAAAAATAACATTGGCGCCATTTCAGTAAATAATATTTCCAAAAGATTCTTTAACAAGAATTTTTATCTCATCCATTTATGCTATTATCATCAAAATACCAGATTAAAAATAATGAATTATGAGACTCAATCAAGAGTTAAACAAAAATGCATTATTTTAAAAATGAAAAAAAAAAAAATGGTTTGATAATTTGAAAAATTCTTCCTCGAAATTTTACTTCATTTTTTTTTTTATTACTTCATACAATTTTACCATTCATTCTACAGCAAGTATTGTATTGCAAAACATTGGAGTTAAATTCAAATTTCAATATTTTACGATACAGTGGTTACAGTAGAATGACCGAATATTTAACAATGAAAAATGACGCCCACAATATCTGGAAGAGAATAAACCTGCGTGTGAGGGTTCGTATAACAATAAGAAAATAAACGGATAACAATTTCACAAGTAATTACGTAAATTAGACACGAATTCAAGAAGTAACGCTGGTAGAATTCCAAATTCACAATGCATTACACAAAGAAAGGAAGAAAGTTGTTGGCGGGAGTTAAGTTTCTTTGTGGCACGCTCCTTCATTCTCTTCAAGAAAACGGCGCCAAATTTTATATCTGTTATAAAAGAAAGAAACCGGATTCTTATTTTAAGATACCAAAATATACTAAATAAGAACTAAGAATAGACACTGTTTCTAAGTCCAATAAAATTAATTATTCAACAAAATGTTTCCAGCTAAGAACAAAATGAAATTCTTATTTAATTCGGCAACAAATAATAATGAAAAAGAACATTTGATTAAACTTTATTTTTAGAACTCTTGGCTCTTCTACATTTTTCCCCAATGACTTAAGAATGATAGTGCAACCTCTTTAATGATTGTTCTCTAATACTTATCAAGTTAAAGCTAATTTTCGTTAAAATTCGAATTAGAATAAGTTATTTTTAAAAACAGAACAAGCTTTTATCGCTAATAATGAAAATAGAAAATTTACAATTACAGAACACATTAACATAATTCATTAAGAGAAAATTTTATATAACAATCAATCAATGTCCATAACTATCTTTAGAGACTTGAATATATTAAGTTGACAGAAAACTTTATTGGAAAGTAAACATTACGCATGATAATGCTAACGATGAACGTTTGTAAGAATGCACTAAGACAAGAAATGAAAAAGATCACTTGTGAATATCAGAAAAATGATTATTCGCATTTTTATTCCGTATGTAATTTTTTTTTTTAATTCACACTTAAGGTATCCGACTAAGTTGAAAACATGAATCTGTAAAAAAAATTCGCATTTATTTATTTATTGCAGTTTCAAAAAATAGGTACGTTTCTATTTCCAGTAATATCTTTATTTTGTCTTTATGCCAAGTAGAAGTCAAGTTATAGCAAACTATTGATATGTAAGTGATGTTTATTTATAAGCATTTAAAAACTTTAAACGCATTTTATGAAGAAAAAGTTATATCATAGTGCCGTCATATCTCAAAAAATAATCAAGGTATCTTAATGAAATTTATAATTAGTGTTCGTTATGTTATGCAGAATGTAATGTATTATGTATCTGACGTTGAATGTTCAAGAAGTAGATTTATGATGGTTTAATGCCAATAAATTGATGATTGAATGCCAACCAATTTGTTGAAAAAAATTCCAAAATTTCATAGATAACTTCATATATTACACACAAAAATTTAATTTTTGAATATAATTCTTAAATAATAGTTAATAATACTCTAAGATATGTTACACATGTAATGTTACAAAACCTTTTTTTTTAGAAAAATCCTAGTTTTTGTAAATAAATCCTAAAATTTACATCAGAATATGCCTTTTCTTCAAAGGCTACATATAAATTTAAATAATTTCAATTTTATTCATCATTTTATCCTTATATTACTAAAAGAAAAAAACCATCATATAAATATTATTATTATTCATTTTATCCTTATATTATCAAAAGAAAAAACCATCATATAAACATTATTATTGAAAAATCCCCTTCGAACCTAGTCGGATACCTTTAATAAAAATACAAGAATCAATTTAATTAAATATGAATATTAGTTATTATTGGAAGTATCCTGGTATCTTTTCAGTGAAAAATAAGAGAGTTGTTTCATAAGCATCCTTTATTATAAGTGGTATTTTTCGATTACATAATTTATTAAAAAATACACTTTCTGCGGACGGGGAGGGGAGGAATCAAATCTGCTATCAAACAATAAAGTGACAAAGTCTGAAAATGATGAAAGCAAATGATCGTCTCAGTTGCGTCAGCATTGCAGAAATAATACACAACAAACAATGAAAACCACAGCCTTATCTTAAGTAGGTGTGTGTGCGTTGTTTATTTGCCAACAGGTGTTGAAAATATAAATAACACTGATAATTACTGAAGTATTTACTGCTGAAAAAATTTTATTTTATTTTATTATTTTATTTATTATTTATTTATTTTAAACCTCACAATAAAATTTGTTGAATGTTCTATAGGATGATCTACAATAGAATTTCTTGGGATAACTGTTTTGCATACAGAGCACTATTACATCTCAAATGATTACAATGGAAAAAGATAAGAAAATGATTTTAGTTCGCCGGTATTTCTTACGATTTTAAGGTAAAAGAACTAGCTGGCAGTTTTTCAAAGTAAAGAATGAACAAAAGTAATTCTTTTCTTTCAGGCTTTTAACCTTAAAAAAAAAAAAAAAAGAAAGAAAGAAAGAAAACAATAATAAAACAAAGCACAAGCATTATGGCATAAAAAGTCTCCAGTCTTTATCTTCGTAAAAATTTACACATCAATGCTTTATTTCGCCGTTTATTACTAGGAGTTGATTGTACCTTGATATGATTCGATTAAGAGAAGTTATAAAACCTATATACAACTTTGTGGAAAACATTTATTTTAAAATGAAGTTGCCAAACTAAATGATTCATGATAAGAATTTTCTAATAAAGAACATTCAAATAATATTCTTTTATTATAGATTATTAAAAGAAGGCTAAAAGACATTATTAAAAAAAAAAGTGTAACAATTCTTACCATTAACAAATTCAAAACAATCATCTTTTTATAAGAGTTTCAGAATAAATTGTTTTAAAAAATTCAAAAATATTTGTGCTAATGGGAATTTTAATTAATTTTCAAAATTACATGAATCTTTGTATTAATATTTGATGCAATCATTTAAAATGTAAATAATTTGATTATCACAACTTCGTAAAAAATGTTTTATATTTACTTATATATCAAAAGTTGCCTACCAAACGAAAAAAAGGTTAGAGAATTTTCATGTAAAAGTTTTCCACATTTATATACGATCTCAAACAGACATAAATCAACAAATAAAGCACCCAGATTGGGTAATTTAATTGTGACCAATTGTACAATAGATATACATCATAAGTAGCGAAATTGTGTGTCCCACTTACAGAGAGAACTGATGAAACTGTTCAACAAAAAGTTGCCAAAATTAACAACGGACTCAAACAAGAAACAGGTAAATATAAAAATTTTGTTTTCTCTACAATCTAATTTAATATATCGAAGAGTTTAAAGACAATGCCATGTCAAGAATTGTGTTCACCATAAAAAGCAAGTAAGAAATATACACCAATATTATATTTATAAAATAAGAGCACAGTCCTTAACCAGCACCTCATAACGATCAAAGCAAAACGTAAAAAGAGAGAGACTTCCTTAACGAGCGATGTTTCGCAAGTCGAGTGACGAGGAGATATCTCGACGTTATTTGCAGAATCCTGCCTGTATCTCGGCTTTGTATTTAACGCTTGTTTGTTGGTGCTTTTTTTTTTTTTAATTAAAACCGGAATTGAAAAATACGTAGTTAATTGAAGCATGAAAAAAAGACACTTTCATGGTTTCATTTTATGGTGTCATGGTTTCACGATCAAAAATAAGACATTTTCATGGTGTCATGGTTTCACCCTGCGATGTGAGGCAGAAGTATTTCAATAATATATGAGCACAAATAGAAATACAAGAAAAGCCAGAAGCTGCATTCTATGTCACAACAACCTTCCAATAAAAGAAGAAAGATGCTAAAAACATGAGAAACTGCTGCATCGTACGTTCTAGAAAGGCAGAAGCTATTCACATTACAAATTCATTTAACGATAATGCTGTTTTTCATTTTCGCAAAATTTGAAGTATAGGCAAAAACTAATGCTTTTAGACAACTTTCTAATAAAAAAAAAAAGGATGTATTGCAAATAAATTATATTATTATAAGTGTGAGTAATTTTTTCCTGAATAGAATGCATTGCCCTACTTTATATTGATCCTATGGGGGGGGGGGATGCTTCTCTAAACGAGTGTCTCGCATTGCAAGAAAAATTCTGGAACAAATAATGAACGTTAATTGAACTAAAACTACCGACGTTAAATGTATACTTAGATTTACCAAACCCATCAAATTGACGGGTTTTCATCATCATGGCTTTCATTTTAACTTTTGGCTTAGTTTATGTATATAAATGAATATAATTTAACCAAAATAACATTTAATACAATAATTCATTCATTATTAATAAAAAAAACCAAGAAAAACAGTTTACATTTGCATTTATAAGATATCACATTTGATATGGAATGACCTAACTATGAGGCACATATTTTACAAGCACATATCTTAGATGGACACCTTGCAACAAATATATTTGTTGTATACATTACAGGTATAAATTGTTGCTTTTTTTGCACGAATTTGGTAAGATTTGCGTTCACAAAGACTTTTTTTGATTCTGGATTACAATCCATTGATTTTTTTTTTTTTTTTTTTTTTTTTACTGCAACTATATTCACTAGAGAGTTCTTCGGACAATATATGAAAAATGTAATTCAAATTTTTCCAGGAAATGTCTGAAAGCAATGCATAAATGAATGTAAGTACGTATGAATATCCACCATTGCATAGATGATCCTTAAAATATTATAAACTTTGAAATTGCTAAAGCCGTCATTTTGAAAGGTCACGGTATAATTAGGTATAGAACCTACTGATCATGGAAGTTAAAATGACCGAGTCGAAATTGAATAGGAATATGTAATTGTTCTCATATTTCATTAAAAGTCGCCATAAAATTCTGGAACAATACATAAATTATATCAAAAATTTCAAGTATGGAATTTGAAAACCGTCAAAATGACGGTCTTGGTAGTCCTAGTGTTAATGTGGAAATGGGTTTTAGTCCTATCAGATGACAATATGCCTTACAATCGTGACTCACCACGCTTAAGTACTTCTTCCCGTGCATTAGCTAGACAGAGAAGTGGAAATCGTTTAATGACGATCGCATGTTAATGAACGTGACACTTGATGATTTGTTTTTCATTGAGAAGAAAACCAGTCTTCTTAATCCTATTTTCTGTTTATTCTAATTGTTTGTTTTCGTTCTAAATATCCATCGAACCCTAACACTAAATTAATGTTCAGCGCCTCAAACTGTAAATTAAAATATTTAAAAGATTAAATCGTTCAATTCTTCAGCAATCGAGTTTCACACTCAAACCTACATTGATTATCGGGTATTCGGATACTGAGTATTGTCTTTAAATGGATTAAATTCGTTAATCAACCGCTATCTGTATTTAAATTATGATAAACGCTTTAGGTCAATAATTTTCTTCCACAAAAAAAAAAAAAAAAAAAAAAAAACACTGCGTGATATAATTTTTAAAATTTGAATTTACAAATTTACAACATATTTTTTTTTATTTGAATCTGGGGTTTTGGCATTGAAGAAAAATATTGACCTTAGCTGGGGTCACTAACCACAGTTCACGACGCTGTCGTCTATGTAGGTCAGGATCAACGAAATGTCTTAGAAATGTTTGGAAGAAAAATGTCTTAGAAATGTTTTCATTAAGAGAAGAATTAGAAACAGTTAAGGTTTAATAACCATTTAAGAATGGAAATAGCATGAGACTTAAAATGTGAGTAGACATTTAGAAATTTCTTCGGAAGGTTATTAATTTCGTTAATCGATCGCTATCTGTATTTAAATGATAAACTTTTTAAGTCGATGGTTTTCTTCCTCAAAAAAAACACTGCGTGATATAATTTTCAAAATTTGAATTTACAAATTTACAGCATATTTTTTTTATTTGAAGCAGGGGTTTTGTCATTGAAGAAAAATATTGACCTTAGCTGGGGTCACTAACCACAGTTCACGACGCTGTCGTCTATGTAGGTCAGGATCAACGAATTTTAAGATTCACTCAACAACAACAAACTGATAAAGCACGAATTTTGAAAATATTGACTGATTGTTTCTTCAGATACTTCAATAGCTCACAAATCCACCCAAGCTACAAAAACATTCGAAATAAACAAATTATGAAAAAAAAAATTAAAAATACACTTTCCTGTTTCTGTTTTAGAGGCCATAAAAAGAAACATTTCGAAACTTTTAGTGCGCAAATTTCTAATCAATAAAATCAAGGTTACGATGCAAAAACAGACATTTCAAAAGCGTTTTCTTTATTATCATGTTTCGAGTGTTATAGTCTATGAAAATGACACTTTGACACAAGTAAACACCGACAGTGGCTTTAAAAAAATAATTATAAGTGGTCTCAGTGATTTCCAATAAATGCCAACTCCGGCAATCAACACTTAATCAATTTCGATAAACTGCGATTTTGCGATAACGATAAAGGTTATATTAAGATAATCAGAAGGCGAATGTACTGAGAAATTTAGTTGGCTATTGTTTAAAAATATTTTCGCTCTTTGCATTGCAAAAAATATGTCGCAAATAATATTTGTACAAAGATTTTGAATACAGTTTATCGCTAAATAATCAAATTTTTTGCAATATCCTGGGTTCCTGAGAGTTTTTACTCTACATTCAGAGACTAATAACCTTCCGAAGACATTTCTAAATGTCTACTCACATTTTAAGTCTCATGCTGTTTCCCTTTTTAAATAGTTATTAAACCTTAACTGTTTCTAAAATATTTTTAAGACATTTTTCATGCAAATAGCAAAAAAGTCCAACACTGAATAACCATTTTTCAAAAACAATTTTTAATATTTGACACCAAATACGAAAATGTAGAACTTGACGGGGAAAAAAAATCTCATCGACTTTGAGAAATTAACATTCACTTGCAGATTTAGCGTAACTTCACTGAGGCCAACAGAATACAAAATATGATATTTTACTTTCTATTATACGGAGCATTGTAATCGTAAAAAACCTCGAAGTCGAGACTTTTATGAATCTCCAAGTTTTAGATCATCCTGAATTCAAAAAACACATTTCTGAAAAATGTCTGTCTATGACAAAGATAACTCATATACACCTTAAGCGAGACAGATGAAATTTGGTATACAATCTTTACACCAAGTAGATTTCTATCAAATTTTGAGCTAACTCTGTTCAGAGGAAGTCTCTGTCCAGCTGTACGAATATAATTTAACACGATAACCACAAAACGAAGTGAGCCAAGTAGATAAAATTCGGTACACAGAATTAACATCTATATTGTAGACACCTGTCAAATTTTGAGCCAAAACCAACAAGGGATTGACCGTCTGTCGGTCTATTCTTTCAGAAACATGTAAACACGATAATTTAAAAAGGCAATGATTTAAAGGTATCAAATTTAGTATGCGATTTTGCGACTACAAGTGTAGTTCTGTATCAACTTTTTATTTCAATCAGTTAACAAAAACGGAATCGAATTTGTGTTTTAGAAATAAACGCGCCTAAAACATAAATTCAGTTTCCGGATACTATTAACACCATGCAAGAGATTAATCGCAAAAAAATCGAAAAGAATTACACGATAAATTTAGTAAAAATACTAAATTCACTTCAAAGACTATTATTTCGTAACAACTGTTTGCCAATACCAGGCAAGGCGTTAACATCTTTGTTACAGAGCATGCGAGAGAGTTTTAGGGTGAACATTCCTGCTGGTTATAGTATACTTTATTACTGGGATGTAAGTATTTTTAATGAATCTTCTTATCTAGAAATTAAGAGAGTTAAAATGCCATTTTCAGCGACAAAAAATTTTCATATCCTCCAAGATGGACCGATTAATTTTTATTTAATCGATCTTCCAGTTCTGAAATTACATTCAATTTGTTTCTAAGAGGCCTAGTAATTCTAAGCCGTGGTCAATTTAAGACGAGCTGGTGGGTCCTCAATTCGAACTCCCACACCGTGCCTACACGAGGGCATGCATCTCTGCCTTTGAGATCAAGCGTGACTCAGTACCACGCACGCGGGGAAGCTTCCATCTAACTTAAATTGGTATGTGCGACATTGGTATCAAAGTTGCGATACTGCTACTAGGCAACACAGGAGCTGTGCTTGCTGAATATTCATACAGTAAACTCTGCAGAACCGGTTCATTGTTTTTGAAGATAATTTACCATTTATTAGGTACGTCATTTGCTTTCAAAACGGAATATTAAAAAGCATATAATCCATAAATTCGTAGGCTTTGCTCAGTAGAATGGTTATTTAAATCGATGGTCTGACAGGCAGCAGAGTTTATGCGCGACACCCAAAATAAGATTATATAGAAGATCGGTTCAATGAGTCATACACCAGAAGTAACTCACCACACACTTTTTTTTTTTTTTTTTTTTTTGTAGGTGTTAGACCAATTCGGCGATTTCGTGGGTTTAGTGATGCCCAAATTCCGGAATATTGTGCTCTTATATGTATTCCAACATTTGCAGCATTGATTCATGATGAAATCAAGTGACATCCTAAATACTGGAATTAAACAGCGCAAATTCTGTCACTCGTTTAAGCCACAAATACACTATATGAATTAATATATCGTGATTTTGATCGGTTGTATCCAATGACTGTTAATTATCCAATTTATTGAATTTGTATCCGTTATTTGTCAATGCTATTTTTAATAAATACCTGCCATCTGAATTTGCGAATTTCTTTTACAAGAGAAAGGTTAGCATTTATTCATTTTAAGAAGTTGCTTCTAAATCAATTAAATGATGTACAGACATTTCCATTAAATTTTTGAAATTTTCAATAAGAAGAAAAAAATATCCGTTAATTTAATGATATAGAAATAAGTCGTCATCAAAGATCCAGTTATTATAAAGCTACGAATGATATTTAAAATAATAATAAAATTCGAATTCGGGATTTTCATATCTTCCTGGGTCCGAAATACGTATTTTTGGAATTTTATTCGCCTGTCTGAGAGCACAGTAACTAAAAAAACAGACCAAATTTAATCAATTTGTAGATTTCTGACAAAAATTGAATGGAATCATTCAAAGTAAATATATCTAGTTGTCCGAGATAACCATGGAGTAAACAGGATAGCTACAAAACGTAAAGATCTAAGTAGATAGAATTTCGCATATAGGTTTGGCATCTAAAATATATGCCCATATAAGGTTTGGAATTAAATCTGTCAAAGACCGAATTAAATTTGTTCGACCATCAGTCGGTCTGTACTTTTGCATGCATTTAAGAGCGATAATTCAAAAACAAAAAGGCTTAAATAAATGAAATTCGGTGTGTAATCTATTAGCTACAATTGTAGTCCCACGTGACATTTTGGTTGGGAAAATTGATGGAGGGATAAAAAAAAGCTGCATGCCCAAAATATATTTTCGATTTTCTAATACATGTAATGTTAACCGTTTACGAGCGATTAATCACCGCACACTAGAATCACCTAAACACTAGATGAAAGCCAAATATCGATATTCCTAAGCTATCATTAACCAATGGCATTTAATTAATACACAAGTATTGCTTTATTACATACAAAGCATATAATTCTAGCGCAGAATTGATAAAGCTGAACATTGGAAGCCTTTTCCATCTTCCCGAAAATCCCAATTTTATGCGGGGGGGGCGCACTTTTATGAGCAAAAATTTCAGGGTGGGGGTGGAGATGATCACTTACTAGCCCACTATATAGTAGTAAAACTTTTATTCACAATGAGGTTGGAATTTAATCTTATCATTCCAACGAAACTCGTGCATTATCTTTTAAAATGCAAAAACAGTAATAAAAAAGGTATCACTATGCTTGGCAAACAAAAATCTTTGCAGATAAATGCTATACGCATACCATTACGGGAGGCCATCTAAATAAATACAATATCTCTCGTAAATTCTAACACCTAAATCATTAACACCAACAAGATAAAAATCACGCTTTAGAAGCACAATTTCTTATCGTTATGCTAATCCAACCGTCATATCCCTTGGTAAGATTTACTATGGAAAAGAGCTAAGTTTTGAAATGTCACGTTCTCTACCTGTTGTGTTTTCTGTTGGAAAACGAGAAGAATGATTTTAATTAAGTTAAAGATGACAAATGCGATATAGGCAATCGTTTGTTTTCCACAAAATTTCACAACTTATTTTGACGCATATCTTTAGAATGGAAAATAAAGGAATTTATTTAGAACGTAAATATATTCGGAAATGACGTAATTATGTTTAGTAATTCTATGTAGCAATTTTTTTTTTCTGGAAGTCAAATGTTCTAGATAATAATATATCTAAACTTATCGATTGTACCGATAAAACTAGAAATGTATTCGATATGTATCAATAGCTTTCGGTATATTAAGTTTGTAAATGATTTTTAAAAAAATATTTTGATTCAAGTAAATAATTGCTTCAAAACATGAATTTAGACTCTATGATGAGTCTTATAACAATATTTTCTCATCAATAAAAAATTTAGCCATTTTTATTTTATTGTAAAAGAAGTACAAAGGAAGAATTGCAATCGTCCAAAAATTCGAACCGATGCTTTTATGAAATAAAAGATTTTGGCGAGTCTCCATACCAAATTTGTTGATTTCTATCAAATTTTGAACGAAATCCTTTACGAAGTCTATTAGGTTGGCTGCTTGATCATAAGTGAATTGGATCAGAAGAAAACGCTAAGAGTTGTATAGATAAAATTTGGTACATAGGTGCAGCATTTAAAATATAAATTATCAATTTTTGAATCAAATCTATCAAAGGATCGACCATCTGTCGGTCTGTGCTTTCTGAAATATGTAAACGCAATAACTCATTGATGGAATAACTTAAATCAATGAAATTTGGCATAGACAACAATTGTAGTTCCGTGCCAAATTTTGGTTTCATTCAACCAACAAATAGATATTCAAAATATATATTCATACAATACATAAGTTAAATATGTTACTCATACCAAAGATCTATACTTCATAATTATTGTTCACTAATGTTATGCGAGGTATTTGTGATCTTATCCAAGGTCCATAATTTTATACAGGGGGGAGGGTCAAAACATTAGATGGAAAGCAAGTAAAAAAATTCCGGAGAGGGAGTCATTCGCGCTAATTATATTCATTATATGTATTAATGTTTAAAAAAGAATTGTTTAGTTCGAATTAAATTACCAGATCTTATTTTGAAATACAGAAGAATACCAAGGAATGAAACTTACAATTTTAATTTTATTACACATAATGAGAACAATATCAAAAGCCAGAAGACCTCTGGAAGCTGTTCACAACGCACCAGTAAGAATTATTCTAATCGACCAAGGTTTAATGACAAAATTAGTCATGTCCATATTAACTACCATGAAGGAATCAAAAAGTGTAATAGCTAATTTGTCAATCACAAAACTGATGTCTGCCATCTAAAATTGTGGGCGCTTATGACGGTATCAATATAGGGTATCTCAAAAGGTTCTTTAAAAACTTTAATGGTAGGTCAGCCATACATACGAAGTGTGCATCGCTTCAGATAGCGAGTCTTTTGAACACTTAATTTAATTATTCTAAATGTTTGTTATTGATACAACGACCTACTAAGTCATATCTACTACGACTAGTAATATTCTTGCGACTAAGTGTGGTGATTTAGATGTAGTCGAACAACTCTGGAATCATGAATGGTTGCACCATAAAATTCCAATCCACCAAATAAATCTGTTGTGCGTTTTACCAGATATACACTTTTGCTTAATCCACTGATAAACGGCATCATTCAGTCCCCCCCCCCTTCTTATCAGCATTTCCTGCTCCACGTTCAATTGCTAAAATTACTTTTGTAAATTGTACATATATGTTTTGTAATTCATAAGTACATCTTTAAAATTTGTTATACAATCCTTCGTAACAGCTTATAAACAGGAGGAAAAGATAAGATTTGGATCGGCATTTTTATATATCGAAATAGAGCACAACGGGACAGAACAATAGGGATTAAGACATCTTGCAGTCCCAATGCAAAGTGCATTATGGGATCTTCCTTTGACTAGTTAACTGCTTCGACCTCTTCGGAAAATGCGTATCTAAATTGTGTCGCAAAAATTTAGCTATATTTATTACTTATTACTTCTGACGAATAAATTCGTCATAATGCAATATGCTGTACTTTTTCTATGACGAGTATACTCGTCAAGGACAGTTAAATGGTTAAATAAACAATCAATCAAGTTTCATATTCCTATACATTTTTTTAACTAAATCAATATGCTAATGATTTATTTTATGTTAATTTTTTTTTCATTTTAATAATTTTGTGAAAATTTGCACGTTACTTATTTAATATAACTCGCGATTGTCCAGGATCCATGACTGTACACAATATTACTTAAGCAGATGCTTGGTGTTTATTAATACTGCAATAACTAAACGAATGTAATGAAACGAATAGGATCCTGAAAGATTATACTTTATTAAGTTTTAACTCTTTGCACTCGAATGTCTTCTCTTAGTCACCATTCAGGACGGTGCATCATTTTATCTATTTATTTTTTTTTTTAATTTTAATCGTTAAAAATACCTACAGAATGTTAAAATGATGTAGATTCATTTTGCACGGAAACTCAACTTAAAACAGTTGCATGTATTTATTTTTTGGTGTAATAAATAGGTCCATTAAGTGAATAATTGTGCATCGAATTATCTTTCCGAGTGCATCGACAGTGTTTTCGGCATTGATGGTGCATAAACAATGCCTTTGACATAATCCCCCCCCAAAAAAAAATCAGAACTTAAATAACGCATTTGTGCAGCATTCAGAACCATTGACAGAGTGATGTTACAAAATGTTTGAAAAAACTGGATTACAAATTGGACGTATGCCATGTAACAAGAGGGTCACACATCAGACAATGGTAACTGAAAAAAACTTGGTATATTTCTCTTTAAATTCATGCATCACTTTATTGTAATATGTTTAATAATTTCGAAAATATGATTTTTTTTTAATTGGGTCCATCACTTGTACTCACCCTGTATTATCCTAATATTTTATAATCTACAGAAATTTCATTCATTTCGAACTTACTTATCTGTCAACTAAACTAAAAACATTTGTTATCTTTTTTTTTTTTTCTTTAAAAAGCTAATAACATTGCGGTCCTTACCCTCAGCTCAGAGCCGTAATTTAAAATCCAGCACTGAAGCGAAGATGGGAAGGTGAAGAAAATTTCGTAATGCGGCTGGACTCCAAAAATCAACAGGTACATCCCAGCAAATTCAGCTGGCTGTTTTATATATTTAAAAAAAAAAGTCCGGAGTTATAAAACTAACAGAATCATACAAGTAGAAAGCCTCATTCACCAAATGTAAATAGTTGCAAAAACTTTTCAGAACAACTGAAGCAAGCACACCGCGTATTTAAGCGGTGAAAAAAGCGGAAGTAAAATGCAGTTCATTGAAGCGCTATTGCAGCTCATTCGTTCTGTATGGGGGCCAAAAGGAAACTCGACTCAAAGCTTTCTTGGAAATAAGAGAAGCAACAAACTTGATAAAGGAAAAAAGTGCTCCGATTTATAGTTATGCAAAGAGCACAGATACATAATATGGAAATAGAAAGCATGAATGATTCAAAATGCACAACATACACGCAATCTGCATTTCCGGAGTTAAAAACGAAAATAAACATAAGGCACTACATACCGTTAAGGTATATTATTATTATAGGCATTAAAGTAAACAAAGTATAAAGGAGCTTCCTTTAAGAGATATGGAAGGCAACAATTAAAGAAGGAAAAATATTAATGCTAAAAATTAAAAACAGTCTGAATCTATGAGCAAAACGTCCTAAACGCACTATTTACATTTCATTTAAAGCGCTAAATCATACTTATCAAAGATGCATAGAAAACTTTTAGCTGAATCCAACAGTTAAATAATAATGTTTGATAGTAGCACCACTTTGAAGTTACCTTAAGAATGGTCTAAAGAGTTAACTTCGTCGATTTTAGCAACTAACCAAAACCACCCAAACTTCCTAAACGCATGATTATAAGGAAATTGGACACTTACTAAACTAAATGTAACTGGCCTGCATACAATACGTAATTTAAATATAAAGAGATTTGAAACCTGCGTCTTTACATAATATCTGCCATCAGAATATTGTTACGACTCGACAAACTGGTATTCGATTAAAAAAACAATAAACAAGTAAAAATAATTTAAATTATTTCAAGGTAATGAGAAATTGTTACCAAATATTCTTACTCTATCAATATTTCAAACTTTTCTAAACAAATGCTGATCTATAGAAAGCGAGAATGGTCACCGCGAAACTTTTTCGCACGCTCTCTATACTCTGTTTCACCCTAACTTGGCAGTATTGTAAAAGGTAGAAAATGTGACGCTCCGCGTTGGGAAAGAGTTCGCCATCAATTCCGACTTTAAAATAGTTAAAATGCGCGGAAATTTATCAAATAATATCATAAATTACAGAAATCCTTTTTTGATCAGTATGTATTTAAAATTATTCTTAAGTTAGAAGTGCTTATTTGTTAAGTATTTTGTAAATAAAGCGAACGAATAAAGCTAAAAGATTGACAAAATGAATTCCACTTTGGCTAGAACCGGTCTTCAAGGTCAAATATTTGGCGCGCTTTTCTTTTACGTTATAATCTTTCGTACTTTTTTATTCTCGTTTTTTACCAGCTGACATTTTTGATACTATTAATCACATTAGTAGTTATTAGTTTTGATTGTTGAATATTTATTCGATTCGTTATTTTTATTCACTTCTAAAATGTCTGTAAAAGAGAAAGTGTTATCACCGATCAAGACGAGTGAAACCAACAAAAAGAATTTGCAGAAACATATTAAACGTTTATTCTCGACTCCGAGAAAACCCTCCAGATTCTATCAATCAAATCGTCGATTAAGTTTCGCACCTTACAGGTGTTTCGCAATGAACAGTTTCCCTTTTGAAAAAAGAAATAAAAGCATCCAGTTCTATAAGTACCCCTGGAAAGAAATGATCAGGCTCAGTAGGTAAACATTCAGGTCTTGTAAAATATGATGATTTTACATTATCCTGTATTTGACGAAAAATCCATGTATATTTTCGTAGATGAGATCCCAACATTAGATAAAGTTTTAAAAGATGTGAACGATTATACAGATATCCTTTCAAAAAACATTAGCCAAACTACGCTTTACCGAATATTGAAAGATTTAGGGTTTTCTTTTGAGAAACGATGAAACGAAATGAAATAACATTAATGCTTTATTTAAATAATGTATCGATAATATTGAAAAAATAATGAAAATAAGGAAACAATTAATTCTCCGATAAAGTGATAATATAATAAAATAAATAAATATTTACTATTTGGCGAAAAATTTGCGAGATAAAGTTTCGCCAACGATCTGCATTTCTAGTAACTTTGTACTTAAAAGTAACCCAGTTCCCCTGACAGCGACTGTGATTCGGCATGCCTAGAATATACACTACTGCCAAGTTAGGGTGAAACAGAGTATAATAAAAATGTTATTCCCCCCCCCCCGTATAAAAGTCCAGACCTTGAAAAAGATGAGTGTTCTAAATTTTATAAAGTTATTTCGACAGTCTACATGGGTAAACTAGTTCAAGAAATTTGGTATTTCCAGCATGAAGCTTTTACCTTTCCGGTCATGAATTTGAAGATGAAATGAAACAGAATATTTTTATAACTTTGCATGCAGAATTTTTAAAACAAAATTAAGACTTGCATTTTTTTTAAAGCATGATATCGTTTACAGACTAATCATACTGGCTGTAAATTGCGACATGCTTAGAGCAAAAATCGATCAAAACGTCTATTGAGCAAACTGCAGGATCTAGAGCTACAAACTTTGCATATAATTACTTCTTATGTAGTAGACGCTCGCTAAGTTTTCAAAATTTCAACTGAATTTCTTATTAAAAAAGAAATTGTAATTTTAGAATGTTTTTCCTCCATAATTTCGAACCTTATTAGTACATAAAAATATTTTTTTTTTTTTTTTTTTTTTTTTTTTTTTTTTTGCGATACTAGAAAATTATATTTAGAAACAAAAAAGGTTTTTAGTTATATTAATTTTATTTCCATGCAATTTAATAAATTTTCAAAAATTTAATAATAATTTTCATGGTTTTAATTACTGGATTTATTCTAACGCGCGTTACGACGGCATTAATTGCTTTTTTTGTGCAGACTATAATACAATTAAAAGCAAGTTTTTAAAAATAACGCTTTATAGTCCTCGAAGCATAAATAAATAAATAAGCAATGATTTATGATAAAAATGAACTTTCTTAAATCAGTGAAATAATATATTTTTACAAAGAGAAGTTTTTAAGATATAATTTATTTAAATTCCCCGGTCTAAACCAAAGATTTGTACATTTTTTAAAACCTTTTACCTTCATTTTTTTTCCCAATTTACCGTCTACATACAAGAGTTCATAAAAAATATTTTTAAAAAGAGTTCCAGTTGTTATAATCAAATTGTAAATATTTTAAAAAACGATCAGACAAAAACAAAAATTAAAGAGCAGGTTAAAAAATTGTAGGCTACGGATAAAATAACAGCGGCTCAGGATTCTTCGTTTCTTTTCTCAGAGAATGAATAAATAAATATAAAAACACAAACGATAACAGCCTTTCAATATTATATACATAAATATAATAATCCAAAGGATAACCTCAGAAAGCACTGATCCAAAACATAGAATCAATTTAAAAAACACATAAGACAGGAAAATGTATCTAGTTTATCAATCACCTGTCTTAAAATGCGGTTTTTAAGGGGTTAATATATACATTGCAATTTTTTTTTTTTTTAATTCTAGGAAGGGAAAAACAGTGTTCATATCCAGCTAGAGAATCTAAGGATAGCCTACATATCAAAAAAGACGGTCGACTCCAATATGGCCAGCAGCAAGATGGAAATACAGACATTGTTTGGCCTTCATTATTTGCCCTCATAGCGAATGCTCCGAATGAGACCTCGACCTAAATGACAAATCCTTTCGCCTGATGCAAGTTTTCATTCGGGAAGCGGAATATCATCTAATATATATTTTGTACGAAACTGTGAACTATGATAGCCTATCCATGGTTCCCAAACTCGTTGAGCCGTTTAATTAATTTTACATATATATTGAATTACATTACTTAGGAATTTTCCCTAATCGTCGTTACATCAAACTTTTCCTTAAACTACAGACCTTCAGGCTATATATTAAGAGGATGTTTGATGTTATGTTTACCAGGAAAATGAACGACAGAAATGTGAGCTGAAATGAACCACCTCACGTACAGGAAAGCTAAAAAGTTAAAACCAAATTCTCAACAAATACGCATGCTCGCATGCTTCATCTAAATTACGAAATGCCTATTTAGCCAGCTTAAAGCTTGAACTGCTAAAATGCCAAAAACGGTATAGTACTTTTACATCGACTTCCTAATACTTGAATAGACGACAATTATTAAAGAAGCTTCAGGGGATTTTTCATTTAATCATGGAGTTAACATTTTAAAAATAATAATAGAAGAGAGCTTTTTCGTCTTTTAATCAAAAGGATGTGGAAAAAAATATATAAAAATGTCACATAAATAACATGCCTATTAATTTTACTTCATTTATGGATTATTCATCACATTTTTATAAAATAATTCAAATATTTAAAAAAATGATATTTTTTCTTCATTTGATGTTTTACAATTTCCAGAAATTTATTGTTACGGCCATATAGCATATTTCATCTATCAAGATATGCAAACTCAAAGACAAACATAATTTCGAAAATGAATTTTTCGGGCTCAGGGAGATATAAAACGAAGTATTAAAATCTCGAGGTCGAATTTTTCGATAACAGCAATATTTTGCAAGCTTCGTATATAAGAAAGTTACAAAAAAATAGTGCTAAAAAAACAATTTGTGCATATTAATAAAAATAACAAAGTAAAAAACAAATATTAGAGAATCTAGAAACTAAGATTATCCTTACAATTACAGCAAAGTTAAACAAATGCAAAGGTCATTAACGCAACTAAATCCTTTAAGAAAGTAAATCCAAAGTTTTAAGAATTCTTAATGATCGATAATTTCATAAAAAGTACTTCTTATGTAAATCATTCAAAATAAAACGAATTTCTTTTTTCTTAATTCATTTAATTTACAAAATAGGAAAGATAAAATCAGAATCCAAATTGCTTAGTATATTTCCCAATAAACGTGATGCGCATTTCAACTAGTATTGACAATAAAATTAAATCGAAAATATACGATCTGAACAGTCAAGAAGTTCGATGAAATTTCTTTCAATAAAACTTTTACAAAATGTAATTTTTTTTTTTTTTTTTTCAAATAAAAGCACTTGTATTAGTATAGTGGAAATAAACTTTTAATCTTATATTTTAGGACATTTAGCACTATGAAATATCAAAAGAAAAATGAATCGCTTAACCTTTAACTTTTATTTAAACAAAATTTATTGCCTGAGCTTTTAATTTAAAGACGCATGAGTTTTCTTAGTCCAGTTTTTCGTCAAATCCCATTACCATTTCAATTGATCGAGCTGAATAATGCCATTATCACAACAAAAAATCAAAACTGTTAACAGAAGAAATTTTTAATCGTTAGCCCTTTTTTTTTAACTTGATTTTTAATTGGAATTATAAAAACTAGCCACATTCGGTGACTAGACGTTCGTCCACCACATTATTACTCTCAATTGAGTATTATTATAACAATGGTTGTCTTCCGATTGGTTAGCTATGAGTCTTAAGAGGCAAAATCGGTCCAGTTGTTGAGAAAGAGGTGATATTTCTCGAAAATGAAGGGAGAGTTATCTAGAAGTCATGAAGTTTATTTATATTAATGTCCGGTTTCGAAGTAAGATTGGATTCTATGGGACAGACATTATAATTATGAATCGTGGTCAAATGACAAGAATGACACCTGAGCTGACAACTCCTCCCAATTTCCGCACTACATCAGTGGGAGGACATTTGACCTCGACAGATTTAGAAGACACCATAGTGGGTCATGAGATTTCATATGAAATAAAAAAAAAATAATGGCGGAAATCAACTTATAAGCCGAGGCTGGAGGACAGGATCTTTCGGTTTTCTTTACTATTTTAGATGTGCAGATAAATCCCTAAATACTACCACGTACTTGTATTTCAGCAAATTCTTATTAAATATCTACACTTTTATAGGAGAATTCGCGAATATACTCCTAAATACACATCTTGAATTATAAAAGAATTCCTCCAGATAACGATTTTTTTTACAAAACTTCACATACTTAATGAATAATCAAGGTTCGGTTATATATTTGTTTTGAACTAGCATACATTAATAACAAAACTCAGCAATCCCTTAAACTTATTTATTCTAACATTCCAGTTGACTAACTTGTTTCTTTGAATAAAAAAAAACGGACAATCATTTTATTCCTTAGTAAAATAATTTTAATTTTGAAATTTATCAACCTCAAACTGGATAATGTTTGAAATCCGATTGCAATGAAATCAATGATGCACGATACATCATGCACACAAATATAATTGTGCATGTTCTTTAACTGCATGTTGTCATACATTGTGCCGTTGGCACGAGTATGAACTCATGCCTTTTTTCCCTGCTACAAGACACGCAATGGATTCTAAAATGAGAAGACTAATTGGTATACATCACGTAACTATCAATTGACTACTACTGTTGCAATAAAATGTGGTTAAAAAAATTTTCCAAAACAGGTTATGCCAGTGATTTATTTCATGGTCAGTAATGCAGTCAGCCTATCATAGAAACACCGTTAAAACATTGCAAAATTTAGTGAAAATATTTCAATCAAAACTGCAAAAGATCGAATTTATGTATTTGCAATGCATGTATAAATAAATGGTTGGGAACATTAGCCTTTCCACTCCTATTTATTCTACACAAGCATTTCCCGTTTTGTTTCAAAAGGCAGTAAATAGGCCAAATCCGTAAGTCAGAATATTAATCTTGTATAAAGTTTTCAAGCGTGACATGTACTAAAAACTGTAGCGATTTGATGTTTTGACATTCCTAACTAATTATATATTCATTCACTTTTCAATCAAAATGATAATGAAATAGGTAGTGCTTGTATAAAAATGTATTCAGTCGTTACAAAAGAATTATATGAAGATCATTAGAATTTAAAAATATATTTCCAGAAAATCACGATAAATAATAAGATAATGGAAACGTTTGAGGCGAAATATTAAATAAATAAAGAAAAAAACTACAGAACAACGAAAACAATTTAAACACGAATTAAAAATAAATAATTAATAATTTTCAAGAGCACAAAAATGCGACATTATTTTAAGTTCAAATTTCAAAAACAAGCGAATGATTTATTAAAAGTAGATTTTAAAATGGATTGAATAACTTGCGGAAAATGTTGGTGTCTTTCAGCGATTTATTCGGGAAATATTACCTTACAAAAATTGTTAACATTATCCAAACATCTTTTTAAAAAATCGTTCTTAATGATAATAATTTGATTGTCATACTTTTTTTCCTCTAATTTTAACACTTTCATTGATTTGTAACAATACTTTTCACATTTGTAGTGAAATCCAAACCATTTTTATTACCTTTTTTTTTTGGGTTGAAAATTAAAGCAAGGTAAGATGTTACTTAATTTCTGCTTATTGAGCAAATTTCAAGTATAAATCACAGGAACTTCTTATATTAATCACCATTTAAGCATATTCTGAGGTAATCAATAAAAAGTTTTAAATGTTAGGGAAATGTTTCAATAGAACTGAAACTGTAGAAAAAAGAATATTTATTAAAATCGTTTGGCAGTTCAAAAAGAAAGCAAATCGTTTGGCAGTTCAAAGACAAATATAATTGAATGCAAAATAAAACGAAAAACAAGTTCAGTGTATTACTTAAAAGATTAATATTTTTAACAAGCACAAAAACTTTTTTCCTGAAAGCTGAAAATAATGACTGTGAATTAATAATAAATGCGACTTTGATAATTCTCGCGAAATCAAAATAATTTTTACTCTTTTATCTGAGGAGGAAAAACAATCATACATATGAAAGAAACGGCTATAAAGGGATAACAGTTAAGAAGCTTATAAAAGTAACAGCAATTAATTTCATGAAACTGGGTTACACATAAACGGAAGATCTTAAACAGCTCATCCTTATAGTCACACATCACCGCGTTACAACCGCGTTTTTTTAAAAGAGGAAGATTATAATGTTTAAAACAAATTAGAAACAATCAACGCGGAAAAACTTGTTCATCCGTACGCTTCAAAACATCGCCTTCTACAATCAATGTTTACTCGATTCACTTAGGAAATTTTCCTTTCAAACAAACAATCGCTAAATGAATTGATCGCTACACACTTTGATGAGTAAAAAGAAAAGAAAATGAGAAAACTTGAAACAAGTTTTTATAAATACCTGGAAATAATCATAAGATTTAAATAGCACTGAAATATTCGGACCTGAAAAAATTTACTTTTTGTAGAGTTTTTTTATTTAGTTCAGTGCTAAATCAATAATAAATATTTAACTTCAGAATAATCGAATTTAGATTCACAGTTTTTTTTAAATCAAATATTTAAATTCAATAAAAAATTGAAAATTTTTAAAAAATAATCTCTTTAAATCAAATTAATAATTTTAATTAAAAATTTCATTCTAGTTTTATTCCACATATTAATAACAGTAAAAATCTATGCTTCTAAAAAAGGCAGTGCGTTCCGCACAGATATATTTTAGAAGGCGAAAATGAGCCCTATAGTGAGTGTGTTGTGATTTTCTAATGAAATGCCCGGTTTTAAATACACTAGTTTTAATTTCCACAAACACAGCAACACTACAAAATTTACAAACACACATAGACAATTAGGTGAAAGAAAACAGTATGGTGGAGGGATTCCACCGTTTCCAGCCGACAACATTCGGCGTTAGCGCAAGGGTTGCGCATAGGAAAATAGTGGACCTCAGGATGCAGGTCTCCAGTTCAACTGCTTATCTTCTGTAAAACACCACACGGGGGCGCTCTCTATACAGGGGGAAAAAGAGGTGCTACAGTCCTAATTTAAAATGTTAAATAAAATTAAGTGAGATTTATGACAAAATGAAGATATGCGATAATTTCGTACAAAATTCGATGAACATCAAAAAGGCTAATGGAAGAATAATACGCCAAATTTCATCAATCTATTTCACAATTTTTTTTTATTATTTTTTTTTTTTTAATGTCAAGATCGCATACACATGGATGGACAGACAGTTTTAAAGACGACTTTTTTTAAACTCAAGTAGGATTAAAAGCATTCGGTAAAAACTTGATATATTCACGATTACACTCCACTCTGCAAGTATTAGGGTGTCCCAAAAGTTGCTTTCTCATCGCGTTTTTAAAGAGGCTTGTCACTGGAGACGAAACTTGGATTTTATATGAAAATGTGCAAAGAAAACGCACTTGCTGTAAGAACAATAGACATTCAACTGCCGTGTCGGATTACACCCCAAAAAAGTTCTTTTGTCCATTTCGTGGGATTTCAAGAAGGTGAAACAAATTCTACGAAATACTGTCATCAAATGGATCAATTGAAAGCTGCCATAGCAAAAACGGCCAGTATTAATGAACCGACGAGGCGTTCAATGGTTCATGAGAAGCTCTTATAGTTTGATTGGGATGTTTTACCGCATCCTGCATACTCCTCAGATCTCGCTCTATCTGATTATCATTTCTTTCTGTCCTTAACAAATTCTCTTCGAGATAAGCACTTCAAACCTATCACCGAAATAAAAGCGCACCTCGAGGAATTATTTCTTGTCCAAAATACAACAATTTTGAGATGGACGAAGGTAACAGAGCAAAAGTGTTCTTATATAACAAAATAAATAATATCTTAAACAGTAAATATTGTGTATTCATTTCATATTAGAAATAAGAAAGGAACTTATGGGACACCCTAATATAACGTTTCACGTACGAGAAAGTAAAAAACGGAGCAAATGGCGCAAATTGAATAACGACACAATACATATATTCTTAAAAGACTTAAAATGAACATTACGCTGAATGACTGTAAAAAGCTTCATATCTACAAGACAAAGCAGTGCATTGCATCACTATCGACTAGATTAGACCTCTTTGATGTCGTCGTTCTGACAAAAAGAATACGTCAAGAGGAAGGGAGTCGTTGATTGAAGAATCGCTTTTAATTCAGTTCTCAAAGCCACAATGACTAGTAGATTCGACTGGAAAGCAGGAAGGATGGATTGGGGTAATCAAACATTTAAAGACAAGTGATATTTAAATTAAACGCGAATGACAGGAGACAGAAAACAACCTTTTCCTTCTTTCAGATTAATTATAAGCATTGAGTAGGTTGTGAGAAGGAACTGATCAAATTTATATTGGCGATAAGCGAATTTCTTTTACTATTTTCAAATTTGAATTAAAAGATAAGAGCTGGAATTTTCTGGAATAATAAAATGCTTTTAACTGTTCCAAACTGCCCTTCGAATAGCACCATTTCCTGTTATAGTTTCTTGACATCGCTTTTGAGCATGCGAAATAACTTGAAATAAGACGAGGCTTCAACAAAAAATAGTTTTCGAAGGTCTTTTATAATTGAGGTTGACGACCTTATTATAGGACTGTTGAATTTTCGGAGCAATGAAAACAGATTTATTTCTAATAGCTGATAAGAATTTCGAACAACAGAAAAACTTCAAATAAGGATCTAATAGGAATAAAATTTTATTCAATAAGTATTCTTTTAAAAATATAAATAAGTATTCATAAATGAATGTCATTCCTTTAAGAATGCGATTCATAAAATATAAAAAGCGAAAGTAATCTTTCTCTCCTTCTCTCTATTAAAAGTTTAACCAGAGAAAGCCTTGCATAATATTGACGTATAAATAAGTTACGAAATATTAATCTTTGGCGTGGATTTTTTTTTTTTTTTTTTACTGAATCTATATATTATACTATCATTAATATATACTATACTATTATCATATTGAATCTATATTACTATACTATCATTGGCGAGTTTTTTTTTGGGGGGGGGAGGGGGGCGATTAATCCTTGGCATGCGATTGAAAGTATACAAAAATCGAATTTGTATTTTAGATGCGTCTTATCCACCGATCTGAACTAAAATTTGAAACAAAACTACATTTGTAGACACAAAATTCCAGATCAAATTTGACATATTTAAGTCATTGCCTTCTTTTAAGATATCGTGTTTACATGTTTTTGAAAGTAGAGACCGACAGACGGTCAACCCCTAGTTGGATTTGGCTCAAAATTTGAAAAATGTCTACATCATAGATGTTAAGTCTATGTATCTAATTTTATTCATCTTACTCTCTTCGTTTTGTAGTTATTGCGCTAATTTACATTGAAACAAATCTACAAATTTGGTGTAAAGATCATACACCAAATTTCATCCCTCTAGCTCAAAGCGTTTTAGAGTAATCTTTATCACAGTCAGACGAACGGACATTTTCTAAAAATGTGTTATTCGAAACTCAGGGTGGTCTTAAAACGTGGAGATTCGGCAAAATCTCGAGTTCGAATTTTTTGACGACTACTGTACTTTTTCTATACTACACATACGAGAAAGTAAAAATGTAAAATTCAAAATCCATCTGAATTTTGAGATAGAGTTTTTCGATGAACAAATTCGCAAAAGAAATGGAATAAGTTCAGCTGAGGTCGCTTATCGCTTCTCTATATTTGCATACTGTTTCACATGCCTTGTGACAGGTCCTTTTTTTTTTTTTTTTTTTTTTTTTTTCTCTCTCTTGCAAGAAACGCAATAATTATCAAAACTGACGCTGCGCATTTTAAATTTATGATGTGACAATATGAGCTAACATCATTAAAGTATTTTCAAGTTTTGGAAATAAAGAGTTTTACAGCTATTGCGTTTATAAATGGGTTTTTTTAATATGAATTTTAAATGCTTTACTTTTTATATTAGAAATTGCAAAAGAGAGTTATATTAAAAAAACTTCTTAATTTCTCAATTACTTAATAGTCTATTTTGCTCATCATTTTAAATGATGTTATTCTTAATTTCTTTGCAGATGATTCATAAAAGTTTTTGCAATCACCAAGAAAAATTACCAGTAAGGTTCTACTCCATTCTCATGAAATTTCATCGCATACTATGCTGAAAATATTCCTTCAACAAACAAAATTACCTGCCAACTCACGTAAGTCTCATTATTTTGAATTTATCGCCTCTATCTGCCTTTTAATTAAAAAGAAATAATAATAAATTTAAGAAATTTTCACAAAATAAAAAGTGCTGTAACAATGCGTGTTAAACATTATATTGAGCAATTACATATTGTAATAAAGTGTTTGACAATTACTTTATAGTAATTAAAAAACGGAAAATGAGAACTCTATTCCGAAACATCGTAGCTTCATGTATTCGTCTGGCTAGATTGAATCAGCTATTGTATTTAAGGCGTAACGTTATATATTTCACATGACGCAATTTGTAGGACGAATCCTGCCTAAAAATATTACGTTAATAAAAGTAAAAAATCCGTCAATTAATCAAATTTATTAAAACTATTAGTGAGAAACTAATTTTTTTTAAATCTAAAATGGTGCAAAAATGGATAATATATAGAGAATGAAGAAAAACATTAAAATTTCAATCAAAAATAAAAAAGTTTGAACAAAAAAAAGATGCAATTACGTGTGCGTGCCGAATTCGATAGCTCTAGATCCAAGTCTCCCCTATTCAGCATTGTGAGCGAATTTTCCCCCTTTATCATGCAACTAGCCGTCTTTGGCGACCAACAACTTCGCCAAGATTGACTTTTAAAGCAGTGAATCGATGAATACGGAATACATTTTTTTTTTAATTTAATGTCGATCAGTCTATTAAAAATTACCAGAGTGCAATTTTAAAAAAATGTATATACTATAAAATAAAAGCGAAAGTGAAAATTCCACTTCGGAGGTAATATTCAAAAGTCATTTTTTTAATCTGAATTTTAATGCTGAACAAAAACACGTGTTTGAGTATCTTTGATGAATGAGTTTGACTTTCATCACAATCTCGCTTAAAATTGAAACCAAAGTAAATTACTTAAAAATATATATTAAAAATAAAGAAACGAATTATGCGGAAATGAAATACAATGTTATTAAAAATATCATTTTGTTTTTTAATTTTAAGTTAATGTAAAAACCTGTTTTGGAAAATATGAACATAGGCAAGCTATAGTTATTATCCGTCTGACGATGGTTAAGTCTATTTTCGCTCTCAATTAAATTTTATTTGATACTTGTTTCTAACATCTAGATTTCGTTTATATGTTCTTCCCTCTGACTGAATGGAATGGCTTAATGACACAATAAGCACACATCCGAGAAATTCTAATAATATTTTCTAGCTCCATTAATTAAGTGAAGTGTTGAATTATGTGAAGCTATAAAAGATTCAATGAATTAACCTGAAACGATTGTATGACATTTCGCTTACATTTTACTGTTGCCATTCGACAATAATAAATAAGAGGCATTTCTGTGCCATGTACATTAGTGTTTATTTATATAGATTTATAAACCGTACGCCATCTAAAAGCTTTATTAAATGATTTCAATGACTGAAATATCAAAGCAGAATTTTTCTCTATCATATAAAAAAAGTTTTTTGGAAACATTGCGTTTTATTCACTTTGTGATTGGCAAACGACAGCGAATCAACTGACCCATGACATTTGAGGTTTGTTTTGTCTGTATTGTTTGAAATATTTAATGGTAATTTTATTGCCTCGTAGTATTTACACCACAGTATTTACACCACACTTGACAGTGAGATGGTGACAAAAAAAAGAAAAGTAACACTTTAATACCAAATGAGTTAAAAACAATATTTTTTGTTAATTCTACTTTTATAGCACCATTTGTGACAATATTAATGAATAGTTAGTTCTTCAGTCTGTTTACCTTTTTCGAGTATCGGAAATTGTTAGTCTCTCGGTGATCCATTATCTGAATACCTAACTAATACACAAGTTAACCCTGCATTGTTTTTTTAAATAGTAACGAAGCATTCAGTGATGATTCTCGTTTGTGGTCAGAAGGATTAAGCTCTACATTTAACATGGAGGTGTTGACTGAATGGAACAACAATGGCGCAATTGTTCGTATGCCACCTATTACTGATTTAAAAAATGCAGATATGCCATTTATACTGAAAAGATTGCGATTTGAAATGAGACTAGCTATCGCCATGACCATTAATAAATCACAAGGTCAAGGTTTTGACAAAGTTGAGCTGATTATGATTAATGTGCAATATTTTCACATGGACGTTTGCATAGTATTGTCCGGAACGAAATCTAGAGCTGGAATTAGAAATCCAGGTTAAAGTAGGTAGCATTAAAAATATTGTTTTTAAAGATACTCTTATTTAGTAAAATGTAATCAATATGAAATATAATATTAGTAAGTATCTTTTAACAGTTTTAAGAAAGTTTCTATTTAATATGTTTAGAATTTTTTTAATTTCATATGTTAATTTTCATTCCTGCCGTAGAAAAGTTAAAATTGTGATGAGATTTCTTTTGAATTACAGCTAATGCAAGATATTTCTTTTTCTTTTTTTTTAATTTGAAATTGTTTTTTTTTGTTGTTGTTGTTGTTGTTTTCATTCTTGACATAGTTAAAACAGTTTATTTTCAATAATTTTTGTTGTCTGGAGAGTGCATCAATCCGTTAGGAAATCCCAGTAGTCTGAGTACATGCATGGATCGAGGATAACATCGAAGTTGCCGAGCGAAGGGGGCGAAACCACTTAGTTATTTACAGGGGTGTTTGTGGGACCCCAAAAAATCCCCTGAAACTTTTACGGACTTACTACCGACATTTTGGAGTTTCGAGAAGGGGGGGAGGGAGAAATGAAAAATTACGATTATGAAGTATTGAATGACAATTATAAAAGTTCAATGAATTACTTTTTTTGCAAAATTAAGACCTTTGAACCCAGGTCACGTGATCGCACATCTGGTCGAACGAAGTCTCTCCCCTTTTTTTTCTGCCGCGCCTACTTGCCGAAAAGAATCCAGAAGAGAATGTCCGAGAACCGGGGGAATGAGTCATAACTCGCAATAAGGAAAGAACAAAAAAGAAGTTTTTTTCCCCTTTTCACGCATTATCACTGCCTTTGGAGAAAGAAAGGAAAAGTTTTCACTACACACACTGACCTTGCGTTTTCTGCTTTCAAAGCAAACAAAATTACCCAGATCAAAATAAATAATTCATTATTATTCCTACTTCCTTTTGAACGACGATCCCCGGAATTTCCGGGTATCGAAGTTCAAAATCCCCGGAATTCCGGGGTTTCCCCGGAGCACAAACACCCCTGTATTTAGAAAATCATATTATATATTTCTACAAAAACAGACATTTTTGCATTTAGCGCTGTTACAAAATTTTCAGCAGCAATCTATCCTTCGAATCTCCATGCATACTTTATAAAATCAGCAACACTGGATAAATAAACCAATTTTAAGAACTGGCCAAGCATAAAATAAATTCATCTCACTGCAATGAAATTAAGCTAAGTAATGTTGTTCCGGAACCCTTTTTTCCGAATCTAAATTAGATGCAAATATGAAAGATCGAAGAGAAACAAGACGATTTGCCAGCCACCTATTTTAAGTAGAAGCACTTTCAGTGCAATGCACTAAATAGGCGCAACGCATCCGAAAACCGTTGCTTTGTGCAATAATTCATGAAGCACTTACGTCCTTATTGGCATGGCTATTAATAAAAAGCATTTTACAGTTCCGCTAATAGAAATATCGATTTTATGTTGCTTCCTGCGAGCGAAAATCTGCAAGAGGAAGGCAAGCAACCAGAAAATTCTATTGCTGTAATGCAGTAATCGGAACATGTTTGGAAGAATGATACTTCCACAGTTCAGGGAGTTAGTAAAAGGCGTTTAAAATAGGCAATAAAAAGAACTTGGAGCTTGAAAGCGCAATAGTCATCTTTAATGCAGGTAAAAACCAATAAATACGCAAGTGAAAGGAAAATGGAAAGACCGTAAATCTACTTGGCATCTTTAACAGTTCAAAAGGAATTTATTAAAACCATTCAAAAAATTTAGATTTGAGTTTAAGTAAATAAAAAAAAAGTCTGTTTATAAGCATTGAGAGGTAGTATTTCTGCGCATTTTCAGTTACTAGACATTTCAAAATGCACCGCCGAATGAAAAAAAAAAAAAGTTTTAAAAATTCAAATCTGAATCAAATTGTGATTTCTTTTAATGCTTGGGTAACTAATTAAACTGTTCCAACAAATCTCAAAGGACTAGAATGTCAAAGAAGCAAAGTAGGCAACGGCCAAGGAGTCTCAGAATATCTTGAGCCCCCCAAGTCATTAAGAGTTTCATTTTTACTTTCTCGTAAACGTAATATAGAGAAAGTACAGTAATTCTCTAAAAATTCGAACAGGAGATTTTGACAAATCCACATTTCAGACTTTCCCGAGTTCGAAAAACACGCTTTTAGAAAATGCCCATCTGTCTGTCTGTGACTAAGTTAACTAAAAAACAATTTGAGCTACACAGTTGAAATTTGGTAAACGGTCTTTACACTAAATTTGCAGATTTCTTTCAAATTATGAGTAAAATCTATTCAAAGGAACATTGTGTGTCCGGCTGTTCGAGTATAATTTAACACAATAACTACAAAACGAAGAAAGCTAAATAGATAAAATTCGATACACAGAATTAACCCCCAAGTCTAGATTCGAGTGACCATCTGTCGGTCAGTACTTTCAGAAACATGTATATGCGATAGCTCAAACCAAACTACGTAATAAATACGTAACGATTTGAATATATAAAATGTGGTATGGGATTTTGTGTTTACAAGTGTAGTTTTGTTTCAATCGGTTGAGAAAAACGTGTCTAAAACACAAAATTTGATTTTCGGATACTATTAACGCATACCAGGGAATAATCGTCAAATAACTCGCCAAGGATGACACGATAGATTCAGTAAAAATGTTATATTCATGCCAAACGTTAATGTCTCGTAACAACTGTATGCTAATGCCAAACAAGGCGTTCTCTGAGATAACATCTTTTTAAGTGTGTGAGTGAGAAAATTTGAAGGAGACCACTCCAGCAGGTTAACTATTGGATACATTTCAAAATGCATAGCCGAATGAAAGAAAAGTCAACCATCTAACTCTCCTAAGTTAACGGAAGGCAACTAAATGACCGGACCGCCGCAACAGCAACATTGGCGGGAACTGTGGTTGAGTCTTAAGGGCCGACACCGGCCACGGTACAACCCTCCCCGAAGGAAGTACGTCCCGTCATCGATGGGAGGATCCCCCACCTATTAGTGTATCCTCCAGGGTGGCGAGATCCAACCACCACGCCGGAAGCATCTCATCCTCATTTCAAGGTGCCCCCCGGGGAGTTTAAACACAAGGGAAAGAAAACTTCTTCAGATAAATTTGGAGACAGCGGTAATAACTAAAATTAATATTTAAAATTAATTCTGCGGAAAAACATTTGAAGTAAAATAAATGTTTTATACCATAAAGCTTAAAATAGTTTGGAATGAATATAATCAAAAAATATTTAATTGGAAAGAAAAAGAATGAAAAAAATAATACTAAGATATATTGTATAAACTTCTTTCTCTTTTCTTTTCTTTTTAATTTAGTTTTAAATCCTTATGAAATAAATTATAATGTAAAGCAAAGAATGTTTTTCTCTCATTTTCTTCAGCATCTCGTATTAAAATTGAAAAAAAGTCTTGTCATTTTACAAATCTGAATCAACTTTTCTTAATTTCTTTTAATACGTATGTAACTAATCACACTGTTGCTACCAACCTCAAAGGAGTAGATAATCGAACAAGCTAAGTAGCAACGGCCAAGAAGTTTCGGAACATTACGGAGCCGCGAAGGCACCGACTCCCATAAATAAATTTATTTTTTTTCGGGGTAACTTAATTTCGTACTCTCATTTGCTTCACGCCAAGTATTTAAACATGTATTTAAACATTTATTTTGCTTTACGCCATGTATTAAGATTTATTTAAATTAAAATTGTAATGAAGAGAGACTCATGGTGTTATGCACATGAAAACATCGGCGTTTGGGAATCATATTGGAAATTGTACATTAGAAACACACAAAACATCAAATTGCACATATATACTTAACATGGAAGAATAAATCACAGTTTCACGTTGGCTAGAGAACTATCACAGAGTAGTGACTAACTGAAAGGCATCTTGAGAACTATATAAATACTCCGTCTCAAAGTGCCATCTAGGGGCAGGTGTGGAGAATAGACACTATATATACCACAGGTTACAAAATAAAATAATTTAAATTTCAGATTATTATTAGAATTTTTTTTTCCGTGTTTTCATATTTACTTGCATTTAGTATGCTCTAATGTTCTTTAGTTCCATTAACGTCCTGTTTTATGCGACACTAGGGCTATTTTGGGACGGACTTCGTAATTTTGAACCGCGGTCAGATGACGAGGACGACACTTGAGCTGGCACCCCCCTCTCCACACCACGCCACACCAGCGGGAGAACGTTTGGCCCTGACGGACTTAACGTGCAACAGACCCCCTTACGCGACGGTTCTTCGGAGGAATCGGGTCTCGAACCGGAAACCCCACGGCTCACGAGCCGAGACCTTACCACCAGGCCACCGCGGCCCCTAATGTTCCTCTGAAATTGCACAATGATTCACAAACCAATAGCTCTGGTTAACTTTGCAGAATGTATCAGAATCTTTGCAAAATCAAGTATATGGGATCATGTTAAATAATTTTTTTTTTCATTTTTACTATTTTATATAAAATTATTCTTTAATTTAAAATTTTTCATATGCGAGAACCTAAAAACCGCAATCGAAAGTTTTATTATTTCAGTTTTTCTCAATATTTCCTATTTAAAATTTGCTAAAATATATATCAAAATAAAATCAATAAGAAAATCTAGCTTTCAAAATAAAAGGGAGAAAAAAAGGGACCTCGAAATTTGTTACTGGGCTTCTATAGAGTTCAATCCTATGCCACTACTGCAAGTTTAAAGTCATAAAAAAATTGGAAGTATTGTTAATAATAAGAAATCCGCACCATCTATTCTCCTTCCCATAATGCATTCCTTCTAATTACCCACATCACAGAGAGCAAAACATTCAGTGACCCAAACTGATAAGTACAAGTGTGCATTGAAATACTCAAGGAATTTCCAAATTGTTTCAAATAGATTAAATATTTTTAATAACCATTACAGAAAGATTAAGAATAAGAATATAAGAAAAACTTGATAATTATCCCCTTGGCAGTTTTATCGCAAATAAAAAGGGTCAATGCAATTTAGCTTCGAGTGATTTCCCAGCCTTAAAGTTTCTTAAAATAGTATCGCCGAAAACGTTTTTTCTGTTTCGAAATCGCACACGTATAATTATAAATCAGTTCACATTATATTTCCAAATTCCAATGACAGAAAAAAATAAAACTTGTTGATTTAATGTATTTGTCATCTTATATTTTCAGTGCTTTTGAGTCTAAAAGTAATCACTTTTGAAATTAAAATTGAGAAACTTAGCTATAAAAGTTAATTATTACAATTTTTATTTTAAAATCTCTCATTTTAAAAAAAAATAACGATTAAAAATAATAAGCAAACATTCAAAACTAGCAGATCAAGATATTTGATAATTAGTTTTCCAATATTTTTCAATAAAATTTATAAAGTATCATATTTTTAATATTCAAATAAAAATATAAACTTGTATATTTCAATTCAGTATTGCAAACGTCAAAAAACTCGAGCTCAAGATTTTGATGAATCTTCACGTTGTAGACCTCTTTGAATTCGAAAAACACATTTTTAAAAAATGTCTGCTTGTCTCTCTGTGTCAAAGATAACTCATAAATGCTTTCAACTAGACAAATGAAATTTAGTCAATGGACGTTACATCAAATTCGTAGATTTCTATTAAATTCTGAGCAAGAGGAAATATGTCTGTCCGATTGTCTGAATATAAGTTAACACGATAATTACAAAACGAAGACACATAGATGGTTAAATTTGGCACACATTTATTAATTAAAATCTATATTTCTTATGAGCATGTTCAGTATTTACATTAGCTTACAATAAGTCGGCTTACAATAAATGAAATTTAGAATAGCCAAAACACGGGAAAGTGAATTAAAATAAGTTTTATATTCCCTTATTGAGGTTGAAAAACGTTTTTTGAAAATGTTTTTGAGACTTCCTATTACCTAAAAATTGAATTAATTCAGTGCTTAATAAAGGATGGAGACTGAAATTTACTGTTAAAAATGGTAGTCTTTATTTCCTAAGTTGCAAGCATATATTTAAGTTGCCTCTCGCAAGGTTTCATTCCATTTTGCTTTATTCGTTGAGCCAGCGTCCTGGCCTAGGGTAGCGCGTCTTCCCCATGATCTGGGCGTTCCGGGTTCGAGTCCTGGTACGGGCATGGTTCTCTACCCTGTGTTCTATCTGCGAGGTGTGTGAAAGAACCTCCACTGTCAAAAGAGGTTGTGCGAGCGAATGTGTGTGTCATCTTGATATGCGATAGAAGTCGGACTTCTGCGCTCGTGTGCTCAGGGGCTTTGCCCTCAAAAGCTATTACACACTCGGCTTACATCGCTGACAGTTCGTCGACATGCTTGTAAAGTGTCATGAGTAACAACAACATTATTCGTTGAAAATTTATAATTTAAGAGAAAATGTAGATTTTATTATTATTTGGAAAAGTAATCTTTTTGAAGAAAATCCCTGATACAACAGATATTCTCAGTTTTAATTTAAAATAAAGCTGCAGACGATATTACCTCGGAAATCCGATGACTTATTGAGGTTATATATATTTTTACATTAAATATATTTTTACATACTCACATAAGATGGTTATACTGTACTATTTATTATCTACTTAAATAGTTGATTTGCAACGTTATAATTAAAATATTTGCTGTCAAAATTTATGTTATAGGAACTTCAAATTTTATTCACAACTAAGGAAGTATAAAAAAAATTAAGGTTTTATGAAAATTTATTAATTAATTTTCCTTCCTAAAAACACATCAGCAATGTTGGTATATCAGCTAATATTTTTTTTTTTTTTTTACAATTCTATTTTTAAAATATTAAAACAGTTTTTAATTTGATGTACAAGTGTTATGTTTTAGCTTACGACTTTATTTTACAGATATACTTTGATATTTTTAAATCCTTGAATTCAAATAAATAAATTTTAAAATAATTCAATTTAAATATTTTAACAATTTTTTTCTGTCGTTTTTTTTTTTTTTTTACGGACCATAAATTTATTTGTGTCAGGTGGATCGTTGATAACATATAAATAGTCGCCACTTTAATAAAACAATGACGGTATTAAACCTTATTTAAACTCCTAATTAGATCACTTATTTTAGACATATATTGCTAGACTTCGCAATGCACATCTCAAGATCCCTTTCCCCTCCAAATTTTCAAACAACCGAATACTTTTTATCGATTTTAATACATTTTAAAACAAGTAATTTTAAATTGCGAATTCTGATATGTAATGGCAAAATACTTAATCGAAATAATTTTTTAAAAAATCGTTTCCGTTAAAAAAAAAATGCACATTTGAACAGAATATTAAAAATAATTTTAGGCAAAACAATAAAATGGACAAAACTTTTTCTAAAACAATCTAAATAATATAATCGGGTTGTTGTTTTTTTTAATTGTAACACGAAATACTTTTTAGAATTATAAAATGACATATACATTTTGTAAATAACAATGAACTGGAAGCGTTGCAAGAATAATGTTCCAAAATTAACTTTAAAAATATTTGATTTCAATTTTTAATAAGTTTAATAAGTTTTCTACAATTAAATGAAAGCACAAAATTAAATAACTTTCAAAATAAAGCAAAAAAAAATCTAAAAGATTTGTGACCCAGACAATTGTTTACTTTGCCCATCTAATAATTCGATCCAGTTTCCATTGACAGAAAAGTAGAAAAAACGCCCGAGATGTTTAAGCGAGTCCAAGTGATTTTTTTTATTAATTGCTGTTTTAACAGTTAATTGTTTTTGACGAGTATCTCGTCATGGAAAAATAATAACATTTTGCGTTAAGACGAGTTTATTTGTCAGGAGCAATAAGTAGTAACAATTTGCAGTTTGAATTACAATTTTAGTAAAAACTCGAACATATTCGTAAATTTCAAGATATTTAAAATATATTGAGGCCAAGTCGCAATCAAAGGAACAAATTAAAGATTATTAATAATTATTATCAAAAAAAACCCTGCATATAACAGGAACAGTTTTTCTTAAATAAATCGTTGTGTTGTATTAGTCATCCAATTTTTTTTTATGTTTCTTTTCGTTCATGTGCAAAAAATTATAAATAAATAAATGTGATTATTGAAATAAATATATAAGTAATTTCATTACATCATTTTATATTACACATACTCTATGTTTGACGAGCATACTCGTCAACGCTGAATTTCTGCGACACAATTTAGATGCGCATTTTCCGAAGAGGTCGAAACGTTTACTGATTAACTAAATACAGACTTAAATATCAGACATTCTGTAATTAGATGTACGAGTCTGACTCGTCAATTCAGTACAAGGGTTAAGAATATCCTGTACACAATTAACACGGAAATACTCTAATTCACACATCAGCGAGATTGATTGGCACCTCAGATTGTCAGGCAACATATATGGAGGCCAACAGCACAAGAGAGGAAAAGAATAACATGAATTTTATAACACCCTGCTCAAAAAGTGTTCAGAAAAAAAGTACCCGACCTCGATACGCATTTGCTGACCCTGCTGCGCGGTCAACAGTGAGTCACGAAGGAATCATTTCGAAAGTAGGGGGAAACTACAAGTGGGAGAATCATCTTTGAGAAGCAGCATTGATCAAGAAAATGTGTGGATTTAAAATAGAAAAATTCCTGTAAACTGAATCACAGTGATATTATTGGGAAATACTCAAGTAAGACCGGTTTTTAGAAGAATCTTTTTACTGTGTTCCTCCTTTTAAACTAAGTATTTACCACCTCAGTGTTTTGATAAAAAGATTAGAGCAGGTCTAGCGTGAACCTATGAGGCCTTTAAAAATCAAAGTGGGAAAAAAAAAGAATGATTATTATCTTTCAGAGTTTCTAAACCAATTAAGTAATAAAATCACATTTCTTAGTTCTTAATCTCTTTTAAAAACTGAAATAAAATTGTTGGAACAAATTCTTTGAGCTTTACAAAATTCTGAACTATTTTCCAAAATTAGTATTAATGTTTCCTTAATTCTGAAATATATTTTAAAATGTATCAATTAATTACCAAGAATTAGGTTAACGGATTAACGGATAATCGTATTATACGTAATAGGTAATAAGTATTAGCATATGTCTGAAGTATTATTGAAATTATTCTCTTATGTAAGTTCAAACACATACTCATGAAATTACTGCATACAAAAACTTGCTGAACAGAAAATTTTTCCTTCCACAAAATACTCAGAATTCAAAGAAAATCATATGTGAGGACAAATTATTTATTATGATGCATACCTGTATTTATTTTTTTAGAACTTGTCAAATGATTCGTCAGCAATGAAAATATAAACTATATCTAAAACACAACATTCAACAGATTTGGACCCTAGCAACTTTTTTCACTCTTTCGCTAGTTTTGATTTATTGATAAGCATTGCACACATTCTTGCGATAAATATTGATTAGAAATTTGAAATATATAATTTTTCATTATTAATATTTTCTTAATTAACCGTAATCAAGTTCAATGCGTAAGAAAATTGTTGTTATGAACTATTATGTCCCATAATAAAAAATAAAAATTCTAACCAACATCATTTCATTTGACACTTTATATTTGGAGAAAGTGCAGGCTTACTGGTTCAACTAAATACCCACTAAACTCTCGATTAATTTAGGATGGACCTCGTAATTTTGAACCGTGGTCAGTTGACGAGGACAACACCTAGCTTTCACCTCTCCCCCTCCCATCAAACTCCCACACCACACTAGCGGGAGGACATTTGGCTCCGACGGATTTAACGTGCAATAGACCCGCTTACACGACGGTTCTTCGGTGAAATCGGGTCTCGAGCCTGAAGCCCTTCGATTCGGAAGCCGAGACCTTACCACCAGGCCACCGCGGCGCCGCTTTAATTCTGTCAATAAAGCTTTTAGTTTATAAGATGGAAAAAAAAAATTGATTACGAATATCAGACTTTGATTTAAAAACCGGTGGAAGAAAAAAATTCAAACAATATATTTATCTTATTTGGTACTTGATGTCTACATTTTCATAATATTGGGGGGGGGGGACATTTTTAAAAATTAATATTAGTAAAGATTTGATTGCCGACATAAATGCATTGTATCATCGTATTTTTTGAATCCATAAGCCAAAATTAAGTCATGGATAGAATTAAGTTATTCCATGAAAAATTACATGGATTCAATAAAACCCAAGAATTCAACAGTTCAAGGGTAATAATTGAATAACACGTTCTCCAAATATAAAGCTGCATCTAATTAAGTAACGACATCAATTAATACCAATGATACAATAGATAGTACAGAATCTCAGATTTTAGTCACGCATTTTTGCTCCATTTATGTCAATTACATCGTTCATTAAATGCATAAATCTGCATGATGAATTATAATCATCTGAACAAGAACAATACAATTATCAATTACAAAAGAAGAGTATTTCAGCCAGCATCGAACTAATTGAATTATAACAGTATGCAATTCCAAAGATCTCTCAAAACAGTTCCATTCCATTTTATTAATTCCCAAAATATTTTCTGTACAATATAATATTTAATTAAACGATGATTCTGTAAGTTGGCTGAATCGAATAAACTGTAACCATGGTCATTTCAATCACTTCACAAAGCACTCCTTTTTAATGACATACAAGGAGGAAGAAAAAAAACATTGAAAAGTCAGAATCACAAGTTGCAAGCACTTGCATACAAGAGGATGACACTTAAGCAACAAAATAGACTCGAGCGTAAAACAGATAAAGAGAGTAAGTAAGCACTCGTGATATTTTGTTAGGGGATTCTATCCGGTATGAACAGATAATAGCAGATCACGGTCGCGCAAACCGGGATTCTATCCGGTATGAGCAGATAATAGCAGATCACGCTCGTGCAAATCATGCAAATGGAAAGAAGCATTCCAAGGCTTTCCTATACGCCAACTGTCCGTGGAGAGAGCCACGCGCGTTCATAAAAGGTGGTTGGCCCATACCTTGAAAACAAACGCCCTTGAATGTTTTCGCTGTTGCCATGAATGACAACTTGATAATCTGATATCTCCAGAATGGTAAATAAAATAATCCTTTAGATGTGGCCTTGAGAAAAATGGAATTTGGAATGATGTTCGGTGGAGAAATCGTAAGGTGGTAGACAAGTGCTTCAAGGTAACCCTTCCCCGAGATGGTGGAAAGTGATACGGATAAGATAAAGGCGACAGCAATGAAGATAAGAATTTCCGTCAGTGGAAGATGCAGTAGAGTATTCTAAACCAACAGTGAAATCCTAAGCTGGTGTGTAATTATGCACGCGAATATTAACTTGAAACACGCAAGCAAAACTCCTCTCTCAACTAAGGTTCATTCTTTAGATTTATTAGTTTTGTTCGCGCAGATTAGTTTCATTCAATTTTAATTGTATCCCTATTGGATTATACACTATAGAAAAATAAAAGATATATACAAGCTGAATAATTTAATTTCAAAATAATCATATGATTAATTTAATTAATAATATGCTGAATAATTTAATTTCACAGTTTTCTATCAAAATGTAGGATAAGTAGCAAAAAAATATTCAGAAAAAAATCCATTTTTGCTCAATATGAGCGCCTAATTAGTAAAATCAAAAGAAAAAAGTAAACTAAACATCATTTAAAATTTGAAAGGGTTTACACAATTCACATTGTAGTGGCATTGAGACAAATGGGAGAACCAGCAAATATAAATACTCTTGGCATCAATTAGCGCTGTGAACAAAACAGAATATAATTTATTTAACTTTATATGTTAAATATGGGGAAGACTTTTAAGTTTAATTTTTAAAATTTGATGAGCCAATGTTAAATAGATTCAGTCTTTAAGGAATCCAAATGAAGTTTTCTTGACATCAGACAACAAAACATTAAATTTAAAAACTTCAGTGTTTTCTAAGTAATAAATTGTTTTAAGTATTAAAAGATTTCATTGTGAATAATTTATTTCATAATAATTGAATATTTTGTTATAATTCTTCTTGAACCATATGTCTATTTCTATCATCTACTGTACTTGGGGAGGGGAAAAAAAAAACCAGTCTGTCTTCAACTTAACCATTGTAGAAACTGGGGATGGTTCTCGATGGTCAATACTTAACATTAGTATTTGGCAAAATTATAAAAATATAGGCGTAAATATAAAAATTTATTCATTCTTTAAATATATATCCTTTTTTTAAATATAGCTGACAGTGCAAAAATGTTATATATAATATTCAACTACCACTATTGCTGCTGCTCCCATCATGGGGCTGCTGAACAACAAACAACCAAATACATATGCAATTGATACGTGAACATTGGGCATGGACAACTGGGCCACTTCTTTGAGCGACTATTTGTTTCAATTGAAAGAAACATTTAGTTAAATATTTGTCTACCTATTAATTAGTTTATTATATTATTAACATCCCGTTTCGAAGCAACACAAGGTTTATTTTGAGACAGAATTCTGAACCATAGTCGAATTACGAAGACACCTGAGCCAGCATCTCCGAACTTCCGCAGCATAACAGAGGGGGGATGTTAGCTGTTAGATTTTAGATTACCTATGAAAGTCCATATATTATATTATATATATATATATATATATATATATATATATATATATATATATAGCAAATTTTTAGTAAAAATGAATTTTAAGTGAAATCAAAAGTTTCGAACTCAAAACCTGCAACCAGAATCACTGAGGTCGAATTGTAGCTATTTGTCGTGGTTATTAATCTAAGGAATATTAATTAATAAATATTCAAAGAGTTAAATAAACCCGTGAAAACTGTATAAATAACTAAAGAACTGAAAACTGTATAAATACTAAATAACATAAAACAAATTATAAATGATTTTTCCTAAAACTTGCGATAATTTAAATCTAAATGTTCATCAATCTACACGACAAAAATCCGAATATTTCCTCTCCTAAAGCTTCGCAATTCACATGACATCGTGGTCAAATGACAAACGTAAATATACGTCATCTAAATGTAAGTTGTGTCAAGTTCTGCTGTAACGTCATGTCCTTTCTTTTCAGCAAAACACGCGACGGATTTCAAAAATAAATAGGTAATGCGGTAGCCGCGCATGAAAGAACTATTAACTGATAAATCCATAAACTTTTTTAATACAAGATATTAAATATGTGGATTTATCACAAATGAAAGTATTTTATTACAAGTCATTAAATAAAATTAAATACTCGAAGAATTCAGCTAGATAAATGATTGCAGTCTTCATATACATAGAAATAGTATTCAAAAAGACACAAAAAACTTAAATGATAAAAAAAATCATTACAAAAACTAGTATATATGTATTCACATTTCCGCTATATTTGCGCTAAATCATACGCTCCCACGAGCTACACATATGCATGATCAATCACATTTATTGATAGAAAGACGTCATACAATAACTCCATCAATGAATGAAGTGGAAATCCAGACTATAAAAAGATCTCATTTCCGGACACTTTGATACAATCCACTCCAAAATTGCCTCGCCTTTCGAGGCCAGAGATTTCGTTCAAAGGCTCCCGAATGACGTGTTCCTTTCCGTCTACTGACGCAGGTATAGTTTCGTCAGAACAAACATTACCTTCAAAATCTTTTCTTACGTAAAGTGATAAAAATTTCAACCTGCAGTGATCGGTAAATACAACTTTTAGAGAAAGAAACGATATCAGCTTTTCAATAGACGATTATTTGAAAACGATAACCGGAAAACACCTGCTCTGGACGCATGCTCCACATTTTACTGAGCTTAAAAGGATTTATTTTTATTAAAGAGTTTGCTCAATTGCAAACGAAAGCAGGACATTATACAGAAGTCTGAAAAAGTAGCTGATCGTTAAGTTTGAAACTAAACATATTAATGTCATGATCGTTCAAACTGGCAGTTTAACTGTACACGACATTGATGTTATAAATTTTATTTTTCATTCAAAAGAATTAGTTCATTCAGCTTCTGTCCCATCTTGGTTCGTTTTCATAAAATTATTTATTACTTTTTCACAAACCAAAAGAAAGCATTGCAATCATAAAAAATTCGATCCTGTACTTTTGATAACCCTCCTCATACACAATACATACTCCTCATACACAGAGGGAATGAAAGTATATCAAATTTTGGACAAAATCCATGAAAGAGAAGCTAAACATAAGCTTTAAACGCACTGGTTCAAAAACGAAAAGATAAACAAAGAAATTTGTACTAATACTAAATTTCATAATACTAAAAACTTGAATAATACTAAAATTCAAAATCCAAATCGAATTTCAATCTTTCTATTAATGGATTTAGTCTAATCTCTGTTTTATGAATCCGCGTTCATATAATTTTTAGCACTCGACTGGTGCGTCTACGGCGATATTGGGTTGCATGCACTTTTTAAGCTTAAAACAACTATAATTTAGTTTATTTAAATAACATAGACAAACCTTTAATAAGATACAATTACTGTTTTGATTGCTGATCAAAATAAACTACATCATGATCATGAATAAGAACTGGAACTATATGTAATGATGTGGGTATTATTCTGGGGCAAGATTCTTTTGTAAGATAACTGCGCAGAGGTGATTCTGAAAGTAATTGTCAGAACACAAAATTAAAAAACAGCATGTGCAACGAATTGTAATTGAGTGTTTTGAATCTAAAATATGCAAGCAAATCAGTGTCGCTTTAACGGCGCCAGTCGAGGCCTAAGGGTTATTATAATTCAAACACAAACAATATAAATGGTATTTGGTAAGTGTTTTGACACCGAATTGAAGATGTAAATCAGATTTTGGGTTCAACCAGTCAACAAAAAGTGGTCGATCCTCCATATAACACAATAAAGCTAAATATGAACTAAATACATGTCGTGTATTTTGCACGTATACCAGAAAGTTGACAGGAAAACATCCTGCTGCTTTTCAATCATCTTTCAAACTAAGTATAATCCGAATAGTGAAAAAGCAGTTTTTCTAATAATATGGGTTCTCCAATCCAAAAAGGTGTCGTGGAAACACTGATATATCAATGCACTTTAAATTAGATTATTAACATGTTAAGCGCCATGTCAATTACTAATTACTGGCACTGAACTTTCCGTTCGGACCGCATCAGTCACCGGTGACAGACTTTGCACTCTTCGTTCAGCCCATTTCAGTCACTGTTGACCGACGATGCCAATTTTCGCTCAGAGTGCTTTAGTCATTACGAACTAACAATATGCATTTAAAAAAATAAATTCCGTCAATAACTTTTAATCTAAAGATCACAAATTAATGTACCTAAAATGCATACAATTTTATCCCAATTTTATATAGATTTTTGGTTGTATGCATATTATATATAATCAAGACATCGCGGGCTATGACACAAAAATAACTTGGCGTTTAACGTATTAACTAAGCCGTTTCACCTGGATATTTGAATAACATTAAGTGAAAAAAAATAAAGCCCAATTAATATCAAATATTTAAAGTTTGTATAACAACTCAATAAATTATTTATTTATCATTAATTAATACTTCACTGGCATATTTCTTGTGCACAAAAATATGTGTATTAAAAATGTTTTCGTGCAAAAAAAAGAGATCACGGAACTTTTTTCCAATTGTAAAAAGATCAAAAAGGAAAAGATCCGAAATTGGTTTGGTTTTAGAGGTAGCTTTCGTTTTTGAGAAATTTTGAGCCATGATCAAATGAAAAAGCTTGTTAAGTAACCAAAACTTCTGACTTAATTTTTTTAAAAAATCCCTAGCTAAAGAAGTAAAATTAAACTCATAAGGTTTAGAATTAGCTATGAATTGATTATTTCGCACAATAATAAACAATAGTTAATGTCTTATTACATTTATGGAAGGCGGATATAGAAAACTAGAAGACAAAGGACAGAAATAATAGATAAGGAAGTGGAATACAAACGAGTTAAAGGGAAAATGGAACTGACAGAATGCAAGATTTATTTATATTTAAGAAGCTCAACATCCAATTTGTGTAGCACGATATTAACCGATTTGACTAGTGAAATAAAAGTTGCTTAAAACACTCAAAAAAGATTAAAATTACAAAATTTGCATACTTAATTAAATCTTACTAAGATCTTAAAAAGCGTGCATGATATAATCATTTAAATTATATCTTTAAAAACTTTCATTTTATAATTCTTATATACTGTTGATTAAAATTATTAATGTGGATATAATTGTAATTCGTAAGTTCATGTTCAACAAAAAACTCTTATGACTCCGGATTAGCTTCTAGTTTTGGCAAAATCAGAGCGTTTACGCCAGGCACTCTCTTAAATTTCTTTATTTCAGGCACGTTATCTATTTCCCTCCAAATCCACTGCTCTGACGACTACTGTCTACGACTCCTAAGCATTCATTAGAATCGCTTATTAGTTCCTAGCACGTTTTCGTCTTTGTAATATTTCACTTCATTGATTTCATTTTCAGTATCGAGTAAATATATGTTTATTTCTTCTCATTCTTCAGAATCCTTCAAATCTCTTTGATCTTCATGGTTTGCATTACTCTTGTCCAATAAGGATTCATTTCACAACACATTTTTCTTTAAATAAAAATATATATTGACAAGATCGATGTTCACACTAAATGTTTATAAGATTAAAATCCCACTAACAATAATTTGGCCGTGATTTTTACAGAAAACTTCTAACGGTAAACAATATGTGACAGTGATCCATGATATGAACATAAATAATAAAAGTACTGCCGCATTCAGTACACTAATATTTTTAAACCAAATTTAGCATCATGTTCTAAAGTAATTTTTGTCTCATGACGAGTACAGTTGGTCATTGTGCCATATGACATGTTGAATCAATGACGAGCCATACTTGTCATTTTACCGGAAGAGTTTAATCAATGGAATAAATATGTTGTGCTTTATAACTGCTCGACAAGGGGAATCAAAATTTATATAAGAGTGATGCTGAGGGGCTTTCTAGGGGATTAAAATAAAAAAAACTGAGAGGCTTCGAGGAATCTGAATCATGTTGACTAAAAAAAATGAATAAGCTCGAGATTTACTTTCCGATCGGAAAAATATTTGTAGAGTGAGGAAAATATCAATAATAAATAAATAGTATTCAATTCTAAGATCGCTTTTAATCAACTTCAAGAAATTTTAAATCATGCCGTTCGCTATTAATTAAAAAAAAACTTATAGGCATAGTAAAAATGTTTCATTTTAAAACCCCACGCATTGGGTCAAACTTAAGAACCTTGATCGATTCTTTAGACAACGATTTCTGCCTTACTTTGCCTTTTAAGTGAATCTTTATTGCGGTAGTAGTTCAAAAAATCTACTGCTGGGACTCAAAAATGGAGCTTTCAAAATATTCTAGTAAAGTAACAAGTCTTTATAGCTAACATGCATTAGCCTAGAAGGAAACAAAACAGTGAAGGGAAGCATAATTGTACAATCGCGACAGTTAGAGGCCATCATAAATTCATTCGGTCTGGAGGACATTTTCTCACAACCTCATAATTGGCCGCACATGAAAGAAAAAGGACACTGAAGTTCAAAAGAGGAGAGAAAAGAAATGCGACATTTTATGTTTTCGGCTCTTAGCTTTACTTTTGTTCAAAGTAAACTATCTGTAAAAGAGGGAAGTATCGCGTGGTTATTTTTTTTTTTTTTTTTTAATCTTTGTCAGAAGGAAGGGGCCCGTTAGCAAATAGAAAATTATTCGGTCGAAACGAAAACGCAATCCCTCAGCAAGTCCGATATAATTTTTTTGGCAAATTTCACGGAAAGAGCATTCACTGATCTTCGGTGCAACGACCCGATACTGAACGCAGAATCAGTGGCCCATTTTTTCGATATTTATTCTTGTTTTTTCTTTACGACGCGATTGTTTCTCGGGGGCTTTGTTGGTTTTTGTCATACGAAAAACGCAATTTTTCCACAAAAAACCCATGTACTTTTGCAAAGCCTGAAAACGAAATCGTTATAAACTCATTAATCTGCTGTCTGAAGCCACATGCGGATCTTGTAAGACCTGGATCGTTGAAAAGGATGTGTGTGTGCGTGCATCTTAAATTATATTTAATCTTCTGTTAATAAAGTTTATGGAATTCTATATAGATAGCTAGTTAGGCATAAAAAGTCATACAATATCTACATCTGAAACTTAAAAAGTTATTCTTCTATTGGATTATAAATGTTACTAAACGTCAGTTTCCAACAAGCTGTGCGATATCTCAACATTATCACAATGGGGTCAATTCATGTGACGTAAAAGTCACATGTCATGTACCTCTTGCGCATGGCATTTAAGTTTCATCCGCGCCGATCTCGTCGATCAGTCTGCCATTAACGTTCTCCGCCAAGTATGAAGCGGATTTTTTGTTTACATTTGAAGTTATAATTTTTGAGTCATTTTGTTTCCTCTTATTATGTGTTAACAGAGGAAATACTGGTGTGCTGATGGATGCATGCTTTAATGCGAAATACAAGAGTGACTGTCATGATAAAATGTTTTTTTATTTTCCTTTCAACAAACCTGACTTGGGTTGATAGCTTTGGTATAGATTTTTTCAAGCCTTCGAAGTCAATGATATGCTCCGATCATTTTGAAGAATTCCTTCAGTTTGTGTCCATTTATTAAATATAGCTGTTCCAGTAATTTGTTAGAAAAACTCTTCGAAGAAAAGAAATCGGTAAGCGATTTGCCACCAAAAACAATCAAACAAAATCATGAGTGCATTTCTAATTTACTTCATTCACATTTGATGAAATTTCTGATAATTTTGAATATGCTTAGAAGGTTTTAAAATGTTTACATGAGTATTACATTGCATTTTTTTACAAAATCTTATCTAAATTTAATTAACGTAAGTAAACAAACTCCTATTGCAAAAATAACAACTGCTATAATGCTAAACTTAGGTGGAAGTGAATATTACTAGCTTTCTAATTACATTTGCAGATTTGTGATGGATTCAAAGTGAATTTATATCAAACATCTTTTCTATTGTTCAAAATGAAATGTCAATAGTTTATTGTATTTAAACTGAAATTCACTGTTATCATAATATCCTGTTATAACACTGTGCACCTCAGTGATTTCTGTTTTAATAAATAAAGGTCTTTTCATTGAAAATCAATTTCCATATCAGCATTTATTATATAATTTTTATTCCCAACTTCATTGCTACATGCATGTTTCACTTTTTTTTTTTTCTATTTCTTTAACATATCAATTTTGAATTATAAAATTCTGTGAAAGCATAAAAGTGTTTCTTTCAACTCCTCTTTATATAATATTTAACTTCTCTCTCTATATATATGTATATATATCATGACCTTATTGTTGTTTATTAAATTTACTCTATTATATGTTTTTGTTTTATTTTATGATATTCATTCAATTTAATTTTTATCAATGTAACTTTAGCATTTAAAAAAATTTCATAAATGTTCAGCTTTAAAAGTATACTGTTCAACATTATGTTTTTATTAGTGATAAAAAAAAACTGTTCTTTAGTATCTAGGATGTTTCTGTTGAAAAAAATTGATTTCATCATTTACATTGACATTCTTGTCATTTCCAAGTGTCTAGAAAAATAAATGTTGATAAATAGTTATTAGTTTTTTTTTTTTTTTTTTTAGTTTTTTGTATTAGTGAGTACATTGAAACATACATTGGATCATATTTTTTCAAATAATTATCACATATATTTTATATATATCTCTCTCTCTTTCTATAAATATATATATATATATATTTGTAATGTGTAAATAAAAATTATGAAAGCTTGATTTTGATTGTTTTCCTTTAATGATTTCTACAAATTAAAATGAAATTATTTATTCATAAGTTGCATAGATTTAAAAAAAGGTATCCATACCTTTTATATTTCCTAATTTGAAATTGTAAACATAATTTATTCAATATATACTAATTTGAGTTTCATGTTCTTTCTTTTAAGCAAACTGAAAACATCAAATAACTAACTCTCAATATTTATAAAAGTAATTACATAAGAAAAAAAAATACAATAATTTCATTAGTAAGTTTTAAAATATTAACTTATCTAAGAGTAATAATTATTTTTAAAAAGAACTAACTGGGGGAACTATATTCATAAAATTCAACATTCAATACTATTTAAATAATATGTAAAAAAGAACATATGTAATTTTTCAAAAACACTGCTATAGTCATTTGTCAAAATGTATCCTTCGGATGAAAAAATGGGGGTGGGGGGATATGGGAAAGGAAAGAATAAAGCGGCACCAGACGAATTAAAAAGCGATGTTAGTTAATTTTGCATAAACAATAATTCTATTGAAAATATTAATTAAAATTTTAATATAAGAAATAAAAATATATAACTAAGAAAATTTGGTGAAAATAATTCAAAATAATATCTTTAAAAAAAATCAGAAGTTTTTAATAATTGATCGGCTAGCTTAATATTTACTGAACAATGTCAACAACAATGTAAACAGTGTCAACGTTATCGGCAGACATCACGACATGCGCAGAACGGTTGAAAATTGAACAGAAGCGGTTTGTTTGGTACCTGACACGTGACCGTGAATTGACCCCATAGTCCCTAATCCAATGCCATGTAATAAAATGTTAGCACATCCTCTTATATAACTAGAATATGTAAGATTTTACTTTCCGATTATATTTCCACATATAAAGGTAAAATTTTCCTTGTGAAAATTGCCATTTAAATCTAAACAAGAATATAAATCAACTGAATAATGTAAAAATAACACAAATTTTACGACTTAAACTGAAGATCTGTTTTTTAATAACATTTAATTTATTTGAATAAAGCAGTCATTCAAACAACGAAAAAAAACTAAATACTTTAATTACTAGGAATTTTCACAAAGAAAAAAAAAATTTCAGAATGATGAGAAGATAAAACTAATCAAAAATATCATTTTAACGTTTGGAAATACAGAAATTCAAACAAAGGATTTTTACCTTCGTTGTCGCTTGTTAAAAAGGAAATTTTCTATAGAACGAAAAGAAAATTTAAGGCTAAAAAAATAACAAAATCACTTGGAAGCATTTCCGAAATAACTGAAATGGAAAATGCAGTCATAAAAAAACACTAGTACGAAAGTAAAAAGCATTCGATTTGCATGAAATTGTCGAAGCATATGGTTATTATCCTTCATTAGCCAGGTCAAAATTGAAAGGCCATTTGCCCTTGAGAAAGTATGCTGCCCTGTCCTTCACCAGAAGAGTTGCCCACTTCGAACTCAATCTGGAAGCAAAAACGAAACACTGGCAACAATGAATCTGACGATGTTCTTTCATATGCTAAAAAATAGAGATTTTCTTCCACTTGCCAGTTATAGAAATGACCGCAATATACAAAGAAATGTAGCGGAAAAGGTACTAGTTGGCGAAATCCAATTTCGTAAAACATGCAATACATTTGCACTAATGGCATAAATTAAAGCGTAAAGATAGTAATAAGCATTATATCCGGTGACAAGAAAAATCTTGACAAAATAAAGCAGGATGCTATTTACTTTTCGCCATGAAAATAAATCCGAACGCAAATTTAAAATTACGCGAATTTTTGGTGTTTTCTCGCAATAACTTGCTAAAATATTATTGCATAAATATAAAATTTACACCGTTTAAAAATTTTATAAATTGACTTTTATTTATAATTTTTTTTATAAATCATGACTTTATGATATCAATTTTTATTGTCAAAATTTTTCCTGAATTTTGAGATTTTTTTTTTTTTTTAATTTTGACTAATTTTCAGCTATATTACATCTTTGCCCTAAGATTCAAACCCTTTCATTGATTTTATCGCGTTATTTTCTTAAATTGTTGAAAGCTAAGAATGAAGGATTTTGTTTAATACATGTGTAATAAGGTCTTTCAGGACGATAAAAAATTGTAATGCCAGGAAAATTAGATGATAGACGAACCAAATAATTACGATTTTAAAAGCACTATGATGCCCAATGGAAACAATTACGATTTAAAAGCATGAACACAATGAACAGAACATATTAAAAGGATTTAAATAAAACGGCTCTGATATCTGACATTATGACGAAATCACGGACATGATATTATATCCAATTGATTTAGTTGAAATGAAACATGCCCATATATCCTAAACATACCAAATGGCCATTAAAAGCGACTAATCAAAAAATATGGAGAAGTATATAAAACTGCAAATGTTTTGTGAATTAAATAGATAGTTTTTAAATAATTTGATTAGAAATAATAATCAGCTTTAAATTGCAGTTTAAAATGAATGGCAAAGTGATTAAAATTCCAGTCCTATGACTGACAAATTCAAAATTCCAGTCCCTTTTCTGACAAAGGGATCTCGAACTTCCAGGAAATTACAGCTTCTTCAGGAAGAAACCAATTTTCGGATTTCTATTTTAATAGATCAGATTCTTTAAAATCTCTCATCGGACAAGCCTTGCAGAGGATAGATAACAACTAAGTAGACAATTACTCTATAAATAGTAACAACTTACTAATAATGACAGGCTACTTGACTTATTGCGTATTTTCAATAGGCTCACACAATGGATGTTAATTGAAATCGAGATGTGAACCTTAATTTGTCGACTAAGGTCATGAAAATACACAAACAGGTGATAATTATTTAAAATTTGAAATCTTTGGACAAAACAGAGTTTAATTTTTCGTTGAATAGCATTTGATAAGAGACAGTTTCGATGGAATTAATTCTTTATGACATAGAAATGGAAACACTCTTAAGAACTGGATATAAACTTAAAATTGCAATTTCATTTTGAAAATCTGTCCAAAACATTCTTTCAACATGGCACATATATATCCATTGCATAACAGAGACGTTTTGGGAATATCAATATAATACAAAATCCTAAAGTTATACAAATTCATATGGTCAACCCTTTCGATTTCTTTAAAGCCTCCAAAATTAACGAAGAGAGTTTGAATGCTACTACTACCACAGCAGACTAGAAATTCCAGGAAATGACCTATTTCCAATGATGCAAACACGACTTTCCTGAGGCCTCAGGTCACAACACCCATATGACGTCAGTCAAACAGAAATAAGGCATCATCATCACTCTTTCGTTTGGAAAGACAGGTTTGAAATAACTGAGTCATGAGGAGATGTAAGCTTAACTTAAGGTAGCAACGTTGTTTTTCAAGTTACCTAATTTGGCCTCTAAGTTACGTGTTGCGCGACATCAAGCTTAAAAATAAACAACAGTTTGTGCCAGAAAAATCGTATAACCGAGGACAAAAAGAGTTAAAATGTTTCATTCTTTGTTAATGTTTTTCTATGCATTGTTGGTGACATTCATCTCACGATATAAAAAAACGTGCGTGTCGAAAAAACATTTCCCCCCCCCCCTCCTCGCTGTTATTTGAGTATAGTATAAAACAAAAAGGATCTCAGATAAAGCAATCTTCTACAAAACAGATAAAAAGATAAATGCCATTCTCCACTCAAGGAAATTACTTTTTTTTTATGGTCAACGTTCTGAGTTTCTGCAAATAAAGATACAAGCACTGTACGAAAGTTTCAGATACAAAAAAAAAAATGAGATTAAAAACATTTATATAACCGAACAAAATACAACTATAAAAAAGTAAAATTAGAATTCAACATCTAGACGTAAGCAAATTGAAGAGGATTATTACAAAGTTGTTTTGAAATCAAATGAATAATTTGATGTCCAATTATTTATGCTTAAAGCACACAAAAATACTTAAGTCCAACACTTCATTATAACTATCAATTTTTAACAGGACTTTAATTGGCTATCAAAACTATTTTTGCTCATTACTTATTTCGTTATGCTTGAAAATATGCAAAAGAAGCTTTCATTGGGATCATTTAATTATGCTATTTGTTAACTTATTTTCTTTTATAATCAAAATATCAAAGAGATAGGAAATGGGATGATACATAAAAAAAATGATAGCAGTCGCTTCAGTCTATTGTTGGGGGACAATAGCAATCAGACAGTAACTTTTTTATTTTTAATTATGGTTTACACCCATACGTACATAAAAAATTGGACAAAAACAATATTCCTAAAAAAAATTTCAAAATTCTTAGTGATTCAAAATTTTCGAAATCCACTCTTTCCAATCAGATCAGAATATTAACCTTTAATCAAGCAGACAGTATCTTTTGTTGAATTTTGTCAGTTGAATATCGACTACAGTTAATTCTTAAACGCAATTTAAGTTAACAAAAAAAAATTTATCATAACAGTCCCTCCTTAATTATGATTCAATTTTAAATTATTAAAGCTTACTTCAGTCATCCCCATGCTTTTATATTAATCATTAAACTATTTTGTTTCCTCTACAATCAAAGTAGATGACAACTCTAACCAATGAAATATGTTGTTGCAATGATTCAATCAATAGTGAAATTCGGTATCGTCAATGAACGACTTCATTTTAGTTCATGTACATATGACACATAGACGTAACGGTTAATGGCTTAAAGATGCTGCATCGTGATCCTGACAATTTTCTATAATTTCTCTTTATGATCCTGCAGATGTTGAAATATATACAGATATAAATTTAATGAAAAATCCTATCGTCTGTTCTTCAATTTCGAATACTTAAAAGTCTTTTTCGAATTCTTCAATTTTAAGGCCTACTTCCTATGAAAAATCTTTTTACAATGATTTTCATTGCTGTATGTAAAAGGAATAAAGGAGTATTAAAAAAGGAGTACATAAGGAGTGTTAAAAATAATCAGCAACTATTGAGTGTATTTTGAAATTAATGAAGGGTTTGCAAAAGTCATTTATTTTTATCCTTATTCTCGTTGATAAGGATAAAAATAAACAAGATAGAATACCTATTCTTGTAGATAAAGTCCTTTCATAGTTGTCAAATGCCGCCGAAATTTACAGCTTGAAATCGGCAGATTTGTTTTCGTAGAGGCATCGTCAAAAAAAAAAACTAATTTTAGAAAGAAATTATTCAAATTATCTCCTTTCTCACTATTTATTAATATTAGTTACTATAAAAGATTCTTAAGGAAAAAATTCAATAATAATTTTTCCCTACAAAAAAATGAAATAAAACACCAGTATCTCCCAACTTGTTCTGCACAGAATTCCAAAATATATGAAGGGATAAACTGAGTAGCTGAAAAAATGACTGGCGATTTTGAAAAATTAAAATAGAAGAAGTGACAAAAATTAAAGATTTCAAAATGCTAAATTGATATTATATATATATATAATTAAAAATATTTTAATGCTCTTAAATACTGAAACTAAGAACAGGAAAGCCATCTTCAAGGATATAGATAATTTGCATCTAGATTCTTCTAACAATCAATTTTGAAATACATTAAAACAAAATTTACAATTAAATATTAAAATCCCACATTACCAAATAAATGACATCCGTTCTTTTACAAAAAAGAAAAAAAAAATATTCTTAAAACAAGAAGATATTATAAATTGATTAAGTTAAAATTTATCTGAATTTAATGCATGGATTTTTACTATTGTATTCTCACTTCCAATATTAAATATACTAATACACAAGGATTTTTTTTTCCCCCATGTAAAAACATGGATTCTGAAACAGGCTTTAGAGATTAATCACGACAATGCATAGCAGATTTAAAATACTAAGCATTATTTGTATAAGTTAAATACCAGCTATACAAATATATCTACAAATGCCCTTTTCCGAAACAAGTTTTGGAAATGCACCCTGAGAAAATGAATAAGAGTAACAATAAAAAAGAAAGTATGAATATCAGATGCTATAATTTAAAATATAATGTTAGTCAGCATATCAAAATAACAGAAAAATTTTAATAAAATTTAATAAAAACATTCTAAACATAAAAAAAAAAACTAATATTTATTCCAGATAAGCTAATAACTTTAGACAAGAATATTTCTATATATAGAAGAAATTTCGCAACATAATCATCAGAATAACACTGAGTACGCAATATCACGTTAAGAATTAATAGATTAGGATATGAAGAAAAAAAAAAATTTGAAATTAAGTTTACTAAATAATGAAGAATTTCAAGATGTTCATTAGAAATATAGTTTCACACTTGCCCACTTTAAAATCAGAATATACAATTTAACTTTTAAATGTAAGTAAAATATTCGACATTTATAATAAAAATTAAGATATTCCCTTCCTTGAAAGTTATTAACATTGTTTAGAACAATTCCAATTAGTTTGATTTAAGGTCTAAATTTCAATGATAAACAAAGGTTTTTAATTAAATATATTCTATATCAATATATCCTATCATTAGATATTTTAATAATGTTGCTTTTGAGTTTTCATATTATATATTTATACATATATAGCATAATTTAATAAAGCTCATTTAAGCAAACATCAAAGTAATGGATAGATATGAAACCTATCAAATAATAATAATAAATATAATTTGGAATTATATTCAGTTAAATATATAATGTAAAAAATTTAATAACTTTCCTAGTAGAATTTACTTTTCATTTCTTAAATACTGATGCTTACAATTACATAACTAGAATAAACATTTTAAAATAAAACTCTGGCATAAAAGAAAAATCTAACTTTTAAAGTTTCTAAATTAATAAACTGACAAAAGAAATAAAGTATTCAAAATTTGCAATCCATACATATTTCTAAATGATCTGTGTTTTAAAAGAATGAAATTGTATTATCAAACAGGTGTTATAAAATCAAACAGCAAAAAAACAAAAACAAAAAAATGTAAAATGGATGGATTTATTAAACTCAAAAATAGAGAGAAAAAAAAGAAAGAAAAGTTTTACATTCTAGATCTCCCACTTCACATTTTTTTTTTTTTTTTCAAAATGCACGATGAAAACTTTAAAAAAATTGTTTTAATTTGGTCCACTTTCAGATGCTAAATAAAATACCATTTGGGAAAACTTTTAAGATGTTTTTGTATACATAAACAGGAATACATCTATATTAATTTCTAGCACAGTTTTAATAGCAGTTATACAAAAATTACACATGTACTTATTTTTTATAAATATACTATTCAAATATTTGGCTCCTAAAAAGCAATTTTAATCATTTATCGTGAATATCATATTGTTACGAAGAAGGGGATTTAAGAGAACGAAATAACGATTAAGTGTAAGGGGTGAAAAACTGTTATAATTCAATAGCTTATAATGTTCTAAACTCTATTAAATATTTTTTTAAAAGTTTCTGGATTTTTTTTCCCCCAATTTTTAGTATAATTAGATTTTCGAATAATAGAATTTTAAAATTCTTATTAATGAAACTAAAATGATCCTAATAATAACTATCACTTATAATAAAAAAAATTACTTTTAACCAAAAAAATTTGTTTTTAAGACTTTATAAAGTATATAGATAATGGAATTAAAGAGCTTATTACAGAATATAAACAATTTAAAATTTTAATTCAACTTTACAATCTTAACCCAAACTAATAAAAATATTTATAATTTTTAAGCTGAAATTAACAAGTGAATTTCCCTATTTTCAGGTACATTTCATAAAAAAAAATTGTATGCATTACATTTCATGATATTTCAATCATTTTTTTACAAATCTTCAAAAATTTAATAAAGCTGTCATGGAACTAAATTGATTAAAATCTTTAAAAGTTTTTTTTTAAAAAAAGTGCACAACATATTTCAATTACATTTAAATTAATTGATATTCTAAATAAATTTATATGAAACTAAATTTCAATTGAAGCAAAGAATATCATGCAAAATCATCCAATCCTTTTTCTTAAATCTTACATTCTAATATCTTACAATTCTAATAAATACATAACACTATAAAAATAACTTTTAACTTTTTTTTTTGGCAAGTTATTAAAATGTTTGATGAAAGTTTTTATACTACTAGACTTTTCACTACATTTAACAGCTTTTAAAAACAAAATATTATTTAAGGAATGCCTATTTTTCAAAATAACAAACACAGTTTACCCTTAACAACGACTATAAAAGACGATTATCAGATTTTATTTTAATAGTATCATTTAACGATAATAAGAAACATTTGATAGAATATTGGCAATCAGATATTTATAACATTCGAATTGTGAAAGAGCATATTAAAACCTAAAAATACAAATAAAAGCATTTGATTCTTTAAAAAAAATTATAATAATGGATTTAGATTTTATTTTGAAAAATGTTTTGTTAATAGCAGTATACGGTTTTTAATAAAAATAAAAATGTCTCTTGTAACTCACATTCCAATAAAATTGTCTGTTGCATATTTAAGATTTTAAAAAAAGCTATATTAACAGATTAAGTACAGAAAAAACAATTTAAGACAGAAAAATAAAAAAAAAACATATATATAGGAAACCTAATCGGAGTTTTATTGGAATTATAAATTTCAGCTTTCCATTATAATTTGAAAAACTGATTGGTACATTTATTAAGTAATAATAAATTGCAAAATGAATGAAAATTACATCAAGTTTCAATGTTAACAAGAAATAAAAACTGATTAGTTTGTTTTATTTAAATTTATTACGGTCTTTCAAAGCGCATAAAAAATACTTTCGAATATTTTTATCTATATATACAATTTTGGGACATCCAAATTTCCAATAAAAGAAAAAAAAAATAAAACCGTTAGTATATTTTTTTAGAAGAAACATTTGCCAGCTCACCTTAGGTCTGTAAAACCATTTCCTCAGAGAATGCATTGTTGAAGATTATCCTTTACAGAAACTGCAAACTATTTTCACACAGCTAAAATACTTGTATGTCAAAAGATTGGAAAAACTTCATCCTTGCACTACCGCAGTTTCAGATTGCATACAGAAAAATCGTTTCCGAAACTGATGTCATCCAGCATTCAGCAGCAGAAGTAACTCCGAACCAACGACAACAAAACTACTACTGTAACTGCTTCTGTCTCACATTTGCTTTGTGTTTCCATTCACTACCGTAATACTTTTCGATGAAACTGCAAGATAGCTTATCCTGATTGGAAAAAAAAGTAGCCCGGGGAAAACGTTGGGGAAACACGCAATACGATATCTGATCACGTGATAAAGTGAAGATTTTTAAAAATATATATATATATATGGATTCAAAATGTATTTTCCTAATTTTAAACTTTCACTTTAGTTTTAATGTGGAAATATATTTAAATTAGGTGAATTCCCTATGTATTTTGAGCAAATTTTTAAACAAAACGTAGACAGAGGCTGATTTTAATTGAAGGCCTGGTATCTTTCTCCAAAATTGATTTAAATTCAAAGCTAAATATCATAGTAGTTAAGTATCAATGTCTTATTTTGATTCTCATTCGAAACAACCATTATAATTTTATCTCAAAGATGTTACTATGTATTTTAAATTTCTCAGTATTCGTATAAATCAATTAATCCCTAGAAAAGAGTTTAAAACACAATCCACTTCTCGATGATCATCTAACTGTAGTGAGATGGTAATTTCCACTTTATAGAAGATTCAAATCCATATTCCTAACTAAATTGTAACTCCACTAAATGATTTATTTCTGGTGAAATCAATAAATATTGGTCCTTTCGGTAAATGATAATTTCAGATTTATGAAAATGGTGCTTTACCGTCCTCGGAAGAATGGCGCCTAGCATTGTTTACATTATGTTGCATTCGTTACTGATTCTCTTCCTGATCAACATAAAGAAAGCGGACTGAATAAAAAAGAATATTATAGAATGTTGTCTATTGCATACCTTTTCGATGGGAATTATAATAGATTGTTGAAGTGGTTAAACTTTCCTAAAGAATGACAGGTAGGACTGAATGTTTATTAAAGAAAAATGTCTTGGAATGCTAACGATTTATAGTGTGCTTAAATGATGATTAATGCTGATGATTCATAGTGTGTTTAACAGTAATGCTGTCCTAGATGTAGAATACAAACAGGGCCCAACTTGGCCTAATTGGGGCCCGGGGCAAAAACTTCTTTCTGCCCCTCTGTGCTTCAGTAATGAAGAACGTTCATTAAAGAAGGAAACGTAAAATAAACTTTCTATTCGATTTGGGATCCCTCTGATGTGGGGTCCCGGGGCAACTGTCCCATAGACCCCTGCTATAGTCAGGCCCTGAATACAAATGCCATTTCCCGAGTTTTTATCATCCTTTTAAGAAATCTATTCATAGAACGATTCGAGAATTACAAAGTGCAGTAGCCTTAAGCCGTCACTTCCGATCTTACGTATCGGAGACGACTCTTAAATCCTTGGGAAGAAGCAAACAGGATGAGATATCATACAAGTGGAACAGAAATTGATATTTTGATTTGCTTATCTCCTTACTTTTATGTTAATATACGAACAGTTAATTTAGAATTCACCATTCCTAAAATGACCGCGCGAACACTTCAACGTAATAACCGGCATCCATACAGCATTCATGAAGGGCCTGATTAAGTTCTGTAAGGACCTTTAGACAGTACAAGTTTTGGGATCCCTCTCCACCTACTTAACTATTAAAACCAGAAAAAAATTATTAATTTTATTTTAATATGTGTATAAGCAGTTCGTAAAAAACGAATATTACGATTAACTAACAGTTAATTAATTATTTAAAAATATTTGAACATTTAAATAATGATCATCTTCAAGATTATTGTATTCAGTTATTCCCATATAAAAAATTGTAATGTAAAAATAATTTTACATTTCAATTAGAATTTTAGCCTTAAACAAATTGTCAAAAAGTTATAAAACTTTCTTAGCATAATCTAAATAATATTATAATTCAAATTTTGCCAAGGCTCATCTGAGTCACTCAACTACATGCAAAAAAAAAAAAAAAAAAACCTTGGATCATATTTATCTGTAGATGCATTTGAAAACATGAAAAGAATTCTTGGAATATAGTTCTGAAATTTCAAAGGGCTTTTTATTTTAATTTGAATAAATTTGATTGCATGACCATTTAAGTTCAAATTAATGCATGAAGTTTAAATCCTTTAACCCCCTCAACAAATCTAGAGGAATAGGGCGCACTAATGCCACTGAGCTTCTAAACAGTTGCTTATTTGATTATATCCGCCTCTAAAGTTTTGATAGTAGCTAAAGGGAAACGTTTAAAAAGGGCCAGGATACGCGGCAGTGCGCAAAAGACGATACCCCAAATGCGACATGGTGTTGTGGTGAAAGCTTATAAGCCCAACATCAGTACAAAAATACTTTGATCACCCTGGAAAAACTGACAGAAGCAAGTGAAAGCATAAACACAAGAAAAGACGTGGAAACTTTGCTGGTTACAATGCTATCACCTATATATGATTAAATGTCACCTATATATGATTACCGTGGAATCCAACTGATTATTAAATATGAAATCTCAGTTGTGCGCATGCTTAGGGAATTGGACATTTCTACTAGCCAAAACACAATCTTTCCTGATCCTGCTATTTGTTGGAATGAAGTTTGTAAAATATTCCTTTCCGAGTTCAATTCCAAAATAAGACAGAATCAGCTTTTATCATTGAAGTCCTTTTTCAAGATATTCTCAACAAAGAATTTCAAGATTACTTTGCCATCTTCTCAGATGCATCTAAATCGCATTTTATCACTTCTATCGTAGGCCTATCAAACGCACAATCCTTTGGTTATCGAATTTATCCTATTAATTTCATCTTGAGAGCTGAAGTTTTAGCAATTTGTCAAGCCAGTGTTGAGTTCGCAATTTCATAAAAATAAAATAATAATAATAATAATAACAAACTTGCTGTTGTTAACAGATAATTTTTCTGCCCTTCAAGCCTTGAAAATTTTATATGTCAAATCCCCAAGAGTTATTCATAGGATAGCTAAAAAAAATTAATAATGATTGTAACAAATTTCAACCAGAAAATCGTATTTGTTTTGACTCCAGGACATTCAGATATTATTTGGAATGCAAAAGCGGATTGTCTCAGAAACAGTTACAGAGTTGAATTAATACTTTGAGTCGATGGCCAATGAAGATATTATCTCTTATTATTTTTTAAAAAATTAAATGCCTCGCTCCAAAACATGTATCAAATTTATCAAAATAGTAAGTGTCAAGAAACACTAAAAGATATTCTATCTATTCGATCTCTTACCACAAGGAATTAAAATTGATGAATAGATGTAATAACAAATCTTATAATTACTGAATTATCTAAACCCATGATCTACTGAATAAATTTGGACTTTATTGCAACTTTACTGTCTCTCCTTTATCTAAGAAAATGACACTAAACATATTCTTGTGCGCTGCTTGAGGTATTCAATTCATAGAACAAAACTTTGGGAAAAGCTCATTTTCAATGATCAAGAAATTTCGACTCTTATGTTTTTGACCCAAAAAATTGTTTTTCATAAGCGCTATTTACAAATTTTTCTTCGTTCATCACGGAAGCTTTTTGATATCTATTAATTGCAGCTTTTTAGCATTAGAGAATGGCAGCCTTTGCTGGTAATAATCTCAATTTATCCATTTTAATAATAATAATAATCCAATGCAATAATTTTTTTTTTGTTCTTTTAACCCTCTAGTAACCTATACTACATGAAGTGAATGATATACAAAAATATTTACAGACAAAATAACTCGTCATAGAACTGTGCACTCGGAAAGTAAGTTCTTAGCAGACGATATTGATAGCGAAGACAAAAAATGACGACGAAACAAAATATATGCACCAGAGCCTTGGCATTTCCATGAAATCTCAGGGGCACTAAATGAGAAGCCATATTCTTGACGCTGAAAATATATATTTTGTGGCAATTAAATTCCCGCAAGATTGAACCTGCGACGCAAGCGTTCGTAGCTGCGTAACGTAAACCACTAAACAAAAGTGATCATCTCTGTCCAGAGGCTGTTAACTGGCCTTTGAAGCTAGAGCCACAATACTCGCCCACCAGTGAGTCGGCGGAGAGACGAACGATTTTTTCGGGACAAGCGTTTATTTGGCGAGCGTGTGTGAGTTGTTGCGTCAAGTGAGTTTGACGACTTTGGGTTGCTGCATCAAGTGAATCTGACGACTTTTTGCTGTGGGTAGATGGTGCTACGTGAAGGATGGGTGGTCCGGGTTACCAATGTGACAGATCGTTATGAGCGATAATTGAACCTGCAACGCTGGGCTCCGTAGCCGCGTAAAATAACCACTAGACAAAAGTGATCATCTCATCTGGAGGCTGTTAACTGGCTTATGAAGCTAGCGCCACAATAACGTTGCACTGTCGCAAAATTTAAAATTAGATTTAGATGGATGAATAGCATATCTACATTTTTCATAGACTCAAAATGTCATTGGGACAAGTATCCATAAAAAAATATCCATGTATATAATGAACAAAACATACGAGAGACAATTAAATTAACAGCACTTTAATATCTGAAAATTTGAGGAAATTATTGACATGAAGTTATATCAACATAATTCACCTCGAATTAAATATAACAAAAAAGTCAGATGAACCAGCAGGTCGGAGAAGATGACAAGTTTTTCAATAGAAATGTACATCGTAACATATCATTCTAGTTGTAATTGGAAGGTGATGTGTTTTATATTATATTCTGTTTGTTGTAATTCGTTATGTGTTCTTAATTTTATACAATAATAATTTAGTCTTGTTGCTGCATATCATAAATGTCGTATATATTTCAATCAATGAGTGGCATATGTGAAAATATTTTTATAACAAGTGCGTTTATTATACATATACAAAACATCCATACATGACTTCTTTATTTGTACGCTATACTATTCACAATAACAAATTTATTTATGCCGAAAAATTATTTAGAATTTTTGTAATTTTTTTAAATTTTATCTTTTTTTGTAATTATTGAATTTAAATACTAAATAAGGGAGCAGCGAATTTGGCCTACTTCCCGAGCTACTGAAAACCATATTACGCTGTTGGTGAGTTTAAATGATTCAGAAATTCAAAAATTGCAATTTTAGCATGTTTTTGAAAGCAACTGCGTTATCTGATAAATGAATACCAATCAGGTAGGCCAATCTGCAGCATTCAAATATTGTTAAAAACACTACAATCATTTGGCGGTAATTTTGATCTAATTGGATATATTCCTTTCTACAATTTTTTCATTTTATTTCCCTTTTCTTTTTTTTAATCATGTGAGCACATGATGTTGTTTTGGTTAAGGGGTTTTGAAGCTCGAAAACGCGTAGGCAATGAATATTGAAGCTCGAAATCGCTTAAGCAATGAATAAAGTATTAATGGCAATTTTCATCATCATCTTTTAATCGCATATATTTTTTACCTGCTTTCACCAGTATTGCCTTATTATTACGTATGCTTCTTTGACAGCAGATGCGTTTTTAAATGGTTGGCGTAGAATTATGACATCATAGCTGTTATTTCATCTCAAAATCGGTCGAACTCCCAAACTTTGTTTGCCAGCTAGAAAAATTGAAAATGAAAGTTCAAAAACATTATATGCAGTGGGTAAAAAAAGTTTCGGTACGCAGCTATGACTATTAATAAAAGTTTAATTTTTGGCACAAAATATTCTGTTATGAAAATGAAAATTTTAAAATTGGTTTAACAGAATTTCATTTATTATTTATGAATATTATAAAGAAAAAACTATGAAGAAAATTAAATACTTAAATTGAAAGAATAAAAAAAATGCCACTAATAAGGAACTAAAAAGTTTCCTTACGGTATTTACATAGTACGTGAAAAACCCTTTTTATGCTGACCAAATTGCATTTAATGATCGGTAGGCCTTCTTTGGCCTTTATCACTTCTCTCAAATGTTGTGGCATAAGCCCCGTCAGTTTTTTGTTTGTTTGTTTGTTTGTTTGTTGTTGTTTTTGCAGAAATACTACTCCAAATGTCTTGAATGACCCTTTTGAGTTCAACCTTGTTCTTTGTGTCATATTTTTTTAGTTCACGACCGATTTCTTCCAATAAATGTCCTATAAGGATTAAATCGGGAGACTGGGCAGGGCTATGAAGCTGTTTTTTAACATTATAGAGACATTACTCTTGAGAATACTTGGAGGTGTGCTTAGAATCGTTGCCCTGTTGAAAAGTAAAGTCCATTCCAAGCGACAGTTTATCTGCATTAGTTAAAACGTTTTGTTTTAGAATGTCAAGATGTATGTAACTATCCATATTTCCATTTATAAAACATAAATATCCGACACCAGCAGCACTTATGCACCCCCATACCATATTCCAATCATCATCGTACTTATGCAGTTGCACATAAATTCTTAAGTAACATAGGCTGTTTTGATTCCCTCCAGATCTTAACTCAGCCATCTGACCCATGGATATTAAATTTTGATTCATCACTAAAAAGGACCGATTTCCAAAAAGATAGAGGCTTGTTTGTATGCTTCTTTGTAAACTCGAGGCGCTTTTTCTGTAGCAGAGACTTATAACAGGCTTCTTAGGGGCTCCACATTCATTATAATCTTTTTTAAATGACATTTCTCACAATTTAAGATGTGAATTTAATGTTGTAATTAACCATTAGATCAGTTGCAAGTTGAGGTGCACTAATCCAAAGGATTATCTTACACTTTACACATGATATTTCTTTCATGCAAGCAATTTAACTTCGGAGTTCTTCCGGATCGATCTCTATCCTCAAATGTTTACACATCACGGTATCTTTCAATAATATACTGCACTGTAGACTTTGGTTTGTAAGTCATTTCACTGATTTTTTTTTTCATAAATAATCCATTTTTTCGCAACCGAATCACTAAATCTCGAATGGATTTCTGAATTTTCATTTTAAGACGATCAGCGAAACATTGGAGTTAAACAACTGTTGTTATGTCGTATTCTTCACTCTGCCAAACCATCAAACTTAGAATATTTACTGTGGATTAGTTGCAGAGCACGTCAGGAGGAATTTGCATATTGCGTACGGAAACATTTTTTGCATGATACTTCGTCATTTATCTTAAAAATTGCAAATGGACTTGCTAAGTTTTATAAAAAAGAGAAATTTATTATGAAACTCCCTTTTAAAGACTCATATTAACAATATATAAATAGTTTATAAAGATAAAAAGCAAAGATTTGAAATTATGCTAGTTTATTTTTATTTTAGTCTTCCGTACAGAAATTTTTTTACCCACTGTATATAGGTAGAGAGAGAGAGAGAGGGATAGAGACCGATAGAGAAGTCTGGTGATTGTTTCAAACCGGTTTAAACTGGTTAATGACTTAAATTAATTAAGACAAATAATGACACTTAAAAATAATGATGTTCTCACATGATAACTTGAAATTTGCGATCGTAGATTTCATTTTAATTTTTCTCCAGTTTTTATTTATTTATTATTATTATTATTATTCTCATCATTGTTAAAAGATGAGTTTAGATTCCAAATTTTCTTCAAAAAAGTTTTATAAAATGTCTAAAAAAATTATTTGTACAATATGATTTTTCTGAGAATTTTCGAGTTTTACTCAGGTATTCTCTGATATGTAAAGCGATCTAGTGATAAAAAAAAGCAATCCCATTTATTTCGACAATCATTTTATTCTTTATAAAGCATTCTGTATGGTTTTTCTAGAAAAAAACTTAAATAAAATGCAAAGTGAGCATGCATATTTATTATAAACAATTAATAAAATCCTTAGATTTAAAAAAAATGTCAGAAATTAATAAGAATAAATGCATCTTTTACTTTTCTTAAATAGCAATAATTTTATAACTTAATTATTAAGGTTTTCGTCGATTGATTAAGAAAATAAACAGAAGTGAATTTTAAATTCATTTCAAATCACATTTACTTATCAAAGCATAATCTTCAGTTTATTTAAATTCTCAATCCCTCTAGTTACATCTTCTATTTTAATATTTCGATTAATTTTAACCGTAACCCTTAACTTTAATTAACCTTAAATTAAACTTTGCTGTAACCCTTAACTTGTTTCACACTTATTATAGTGTGAGATAAAATAATTTTTAAGATGCAAATATTTTAGCGAAATCGCAATAAACATTCCGATAAAAAAAAACCCAGTTTTTACGAACAATTTATTCAAAAAGAGTGAAAGATTATTATTCAGTGTGAGAAGTTATATAAATGGAAATAAACTCTTATTTTTAATTAATTTATTATTATAAAATAAAATAATAACTCTTATATTTAATTATAATGAAAAAAATATCTTAAATTTTAAAAAAATGAAATTAAAAATATTTTTAATTTGAAATATCTTAAAAATATCCAATAATAATTTTATAAATAAAATTATTATTGGATATAACTTAAAACGCAAATAATGAACGATATTTGCCATTATCTATTAGTAGGTTCTTATGGCAGTGTAAACATGTTTGTGAAAATTGAATTAATGAGCAAATTAAATTGTCAAAAACTAAATCCACAATCCCGATTGTTATTTGTTGCTTATGGCACTGGTCATGGACAAACCCGCTAAGTCAGGGATTTTAAGCCGATATTTAGCGTCTCTTGTCCATTTAGGGCCAAGATTACGTCTTGGCTTCTCATGCGTTGCAGCCCTTTTCACGGGGCGGAACTTTATTCGTACATTTCATTCACTCATCTACAGATCGTAATTTAGACCTGAATAAGAGGACGATCACCTCTGATCCAGTGCCCCCAGTGGTATTGTCTCGACTTGGAGGACTTTGTGGCTACGACAACTTTGTACGTGCGCCAGCCACCATATATACGGAAAATTTTTGACCGGCGGGAGTTTGAACTCACAACCGAAGGGATGCGAATCCAACGCCCTACTAACTGAGCTATCCCGGCCAATTTTGTACAAGTTATCTTGTTATTTATGTGAGCTATAAACTATTTTTTCATGTAATCGATTCATTTTTCAGGCGATACAAGCCAATCGCTAAAAGGTCATATTAAAGTTTTGGGATGTATAACTTATATTCAAAAACTTTAATAGGGGCTTTTGAAACTGGAAGGTACAGGTTCAATATAATCGTAAAAATTCAGATTTGACTGCAATGAAACTTTTGCCCCTGTTATACATATAGAACTGGAGCTTTATTAACTGCAAGTACTCCCACCGGGGGTGGGGGCACCTCAGAAATGAGGATGAGAAGCTTCCGGTATAGTAGTTGGTTTTCTCAATTCTCCCAAGAAATAGTGGGAATCGGCAACCTCCTACCGATGACGAGACTTGCCTCCCACGGGAAAGACTGTACCTTGGCCGTTGATGGCTCTTAGGATTCAATTACAATTGTGGTGTCCGTGGTGGCGTGGATTGTGGCGGTCCGGACAAGGAGATTTATTCTGTATGCTTTAGTAACGTATCGGAGTGGTCTTTATGGTTATGGTTGTTAACTGCAAGTGCGAACAAAAACAATATTCAAACATATAAAAGAACAAAAACAAACTATATAAAAGCATAAAGGATTTAAATGCATTAAAAACGAATATTATTAAATGATATTTACATATCCCATTTAGAAGTTTATATTGAAAATAGTTTTCAAACCTAAGAAGTTTTCTCTGGACTAAAGCAGATCCCAAGAGATCGATACATTAAAGCAGAAGAAACAGTTTTGAAATGTGATTTTGAACAAAGTGAAACATATCCATCCCTGTTTAGATCGACAAGGAAAGAAATTTCATGCACATAATTGTCTGTGCAGATGATAATTTAGATATTATTTATTATTGATGTCTTGTACGCAGTGGGAAAAGAAAATACGAGATAAATCATAAATGAACAAAAAGAAGAATATAAAATAAAAATTTTGAAGTGAATTACTATTTAGGAATAAACATTGAAAGCACAAAAGAAAGAAATTTTGACACCACAATAGCTACCTACATCCTGAACAGAAGGAATTAAAGACAAAGGGAGACTGGATTGCTGTAAAGTGGGTAAGGTATGGACTGAATATCTAACCAGCGGGAGTAGTCAAAGCTTTCTTACGTACACTCTAATAAAGATATTATTCCAGTGAACACTTTGCATAGCATTGACGTACAGTATTTACCAAACACAAACCCTTGGCCTGAATTTAGCATTTTTATTAAATCTATCGTGTGATCCTTGGCGCACTTTTTGGCGATTGATTCCTGATAGGCGGTTAATAGCATCCAAAAATCGAATTTGTATTTTAGATGAATTTATCCCAACCGATCGAAACAAAAATTTGACACAAAACTACTATTGTCGTCACAAAATCAGATACCAGATTTGATATATTTAAATCATATGGTGCTTACATGTTTCTAAAAGTACACACCAATTGACTGTCAATCCCTTGTTGTAATTCGCTCAAAATTTGATAAGTGTCTAGATTATAAGTGCTAATTCTATGCATCGTATTTTATCTATCTAGTTCTCTTTGTTTTGTCTTTATCGTGTTAAATTATATTCGAGTAGCCGGACTTCCTCTGAGTAAATTTTGCTCTAAACTTGATAGAAATATACAAATTTGATATAATTTTGATACATTTTGATAAATTCCATCCATCTAGATCAAAGTAGTTTTGAGTTATCTTTGTTAAAGAGAGACGGACATTTTCCGGAAATGTGTTTTTCGATTTTAGAGAAATCTAAAACGTGTAGATTCATCGAAATCTCGAGTTTGAATTTTTTGACATTACAATACTTTCTCTATACTATGTATACAAGAAATTAAAGGACCAATGAATTGAAACTAATTATTTAAAAATATAAAAAAATCAATCTTGATTGCCTTCTGTGAAGTGAATTCAGAGACTAGTTCGCTAGCTCGGAATATTGATTGTATTTGATTTCAATTTAATCTCTTACGTATAGTTTCATGTTCATGATTCCACCTACAAACATTAATCATAGACATTAAACCTTGTTATTTTAAGAGTCTTGCACTTGTTCTGTCCCCTGTGTACATGAACCATCCTAATGAAATCAAGTTCCATGATAACATAGTGCTATTAAAATCGTAAAGTGCAATTAATCGATCTTCTCATTTCTTTATAACTTGTGTATATAGTAATTACTTTTTAACTTCTTTTTCTTATTCCTTATGTAAATTATTCAGATACTGAGCAGGTTCTTTCATTCCTTAGCTTTCAGAAATGTAAAAAATAACAGGGTCAAATTTTTAATAAAGCAATGAAACCGGTTTAAATTTTGGTATGACAGTGAAATCTATTTTTAAATATCATACAATTTTTTGTAATTACAAAATTCAGAAAAATTTACAAGATATTTAAATTGATATCATTAAAAAAAAATTTTCAAAATCTTAAAATGACTGGAAAATAAATTTTGTGTAATAACATTTTCTTAAGTTATTTTGGCAAAAATCAAAATCTCGCTTAATTTTTAATGAATTAAAATTTCAAAATGATAGCTAAGAAGTGCACATTTCCTTCCACCAAAGTATATTTATGCTAAATTTGCTAGCTTGAACAATCTATCTGTAGAGTACCAACACACTCAAACATGATTCCCTATTATTATTAGTACAGCAAGGAAATAAATATTAATTTTATAGTTTACTTCAATTACAGATTTTCAATTTCATTTTAATTTGCAGTCATCATAGTTTTCTTTTTAATTATTTTAATTAAGAAATCGTGACACAAAAATTTTACTCTTCATAAATTTCAATATTCCGAAAATTCTGACATTAAATTTTATTAAAATTTTTGATATATTTAACATTTTCTTGATAATATTTTGGAAATTTAGTTTCATTTTCAATTAAGTTTATCAGTTTGTTTCCCACAGAATTGTATTCTTATTTTACACAATAATGTTACATGTTACTTTAGTAATTTTTAATATTATATTGTTAAATTTAACCGTACACCGATATTTAACTCCAAAAAAATTTATATTGAAAACTTATTACTTACATTACTTATTTGCAAAACTTTATATTATGCTTTTATTGTGAAAATATGCAAAAGTATAAATATATCATTTTTGCAAAATTTTCGATTTTCTTTGAAATCGATATCTTAAAGTATTATTAAGTAAAGAGGCAATTTTAAATAGTTATGATTTACGTATTGATAGTTTATCAAACAAGATAGCCAATATTTTAATGCTGGCCACCAAAGACGGATGGCATTACATATATAGAATTTAAGGTGTAATAAAGGAATCAAAACTCTTAATTAAGATTGTTACATCAAAACTGCTAAAACGAGAACATATGAAGTAAAAAACAAGCAATTCATTTGGCAAAAAAGTTGATTTTTATTATTACAAGCACAATGCCGGGTTTACACTCGGGCAGTTATAAGACGGCCAGCAGGCAGAGCATGCGTAAAAAGGGACTGATTCATAAGATAGATTCAGGCATTCCAACTTGGCTATAAATTGTTGTTTTGGCGTCCCTGATTTTTTTTTCCCACTGCGTATTGTATTAAAATTATGGATATTTATGCAAAGAAATATGGTAAAATATAAAAAATTAAAAAGTCCACATACCTAAATTTGGAAAAACTATAAAAAAATAGCAAATAAAAAAAATAAAAAATTATAAAACAACCTTCTCATTAGAAAGAACAAAGAGTAAAAAATGCCGGAATTAATCTATGATACGTGATTAAATTTTTCACGCCAAAAAACCGCCAAATTTTACAAACGCATGCGCATTAAGGGAATATATACATATAATACAGCATGAAAATTTGCTTATAAAAAAAAAGAATCTTTTAATAGTGTTTGATATAAAAAGTTGAATATATAAAGCAATGGAATGACCTAATATCATGTTTAACTAATATTGATCTTCCATTTATATTAATGAAGATGTATTATCATTTTTTGATAATAGAACTTCCATATTTCGCTTAGAAATTGGAATTTCCTGTATCCTACTCTATTTAAGTGCTTAGAAAATAATGAAAGAATTAAAAAAAAAAAAAAAACGAAAAGTTTATGAAATGCTCAGACAAATCTATCTCTACTACTAATAAAAATGAATGTGTGTGTGTTTGTGCATGTTGGCACTCTACAGACCGAACTGTTTGACCTACAGCTACCAATCTGACAAGATTACATATGTACTTTAGAGGGTAAAAATGTCAACTCAGAGCGATTTTTCAGAATTTTTAATTATAATTTTAATGAATCAAAAATTAAGCTAAATTTAGGGAAGTTCGTGATAACTTCTGAAAATATTACTGCACAAAAATAAATTTTATTCCATTTCGAAATTTTAAAAAAAATTGCCTTTTTATTATACTAATTTAATAATAATAGAAGATACATAAACTTGACATGTTTTTAAAAGCATTTTAATAGCAAATTGTTATGGAATTTGAGTTTATTCGTTTACTCGATGAAGTGAGAATGAAGATTACATTTACAGAGACGATGCAAGCTATTGAAATAACAAGACTTTAATATTTTACAATTTGATGTTAATAAATAATAACTTGTGATCATCACCAATATTAAGTTAATAATTTACAAGAGATTTATTTGAAAGTAAACGCAACCGATATTCTCGGACAATTAGCTGGCGGCTTAAGGCAACTAGTCTATATTATAAAGAGAAAATTCATATATTGTTGTCAATTATAAGAATTCCGTCTTAACGGTAAGCGGTATAGTCTTGAAATTTGCATGGAAATGTTGAGATACGTTTCTAAGGCAACTATGCTATTTTCATCTTTCAAAATTAATTAATTCCTAAAATAATTAAATAATAGCAAAAATTAAAATAATTGTTGCTGCTGTACGCTGATAACTACGGAAATATCTATCCCTCAAAAATTATTTTTACATCATCTTAAACAGAAATAACTTTTTTTTAATGATAGCAGTTTCATTTCGGGACAATATTTTTTTTCCACAATTAAAAAAATTAAAAAATATCTCAAAATTTTATTTTAAACTCAATTTTTAATATTGAAATTCAAACCATTTTATTGTTTCATCAAATTTTTCATGTACATGTTTTCGCCGCTTTTAAAGTAATGCTAAGGAAATATTACTTTTTTTGGAGATTAACTCTACGGCGAACGTTAGTTTTATGTAGCTTAAAGGAAAGTCCTAGTTAATTAGTGATTTCTTCTAAATTTATTTTTCATTTGACATTTTTAAACATCTAAATGAAAAAGAAAAGCGTTAAATACTGCGTGTCTCGCCACATTAAAGAAATTTATGATATCATCACCCTTAAGAGGAAAAATCTGAAAATAAAAGCACTTGAATTGAACGAGTAATATATAACGAAAAATAAATAACGGGATTCTTTTTTTAAACTGATTGAAAAAAAGCTTTATTTAGTTTAGAAGAAAGATTTAATCAGTTATCGATTTTCCTAAAACATCTGAAAATATTTATATTCTAAATGCACCAAAAGAGACGAGCGTTTTATAATTCATGTTCTCATCTGTATCTCTATAGGTTCTATAATATAAAGTAGAAAATACATATAGCTGGCTGTAGGTCTGTTACAAGAACGCTTTCGAAAGGGCGAATAGAAGAAATATAAAATTTTCATGTGCCATTCTGGACACATCTTGATTAATTATTCTATTTTCGGCTTCCAAAATTAATCAAGTCTTTGATTAATTAACACGGACGCCTCTGACTATAATATGAATATGTTGGGTATTAAAAATGGAGTCCCAAAGATTACTAAAGTTAAAAGGAACAAAGTACAGAAGTTCAAAGAACAGAAATGAAAAAAGAAGGATTTATCTTCTAGCTGAGGGACCACACATGAAAGAGGTAGATCTGTTAATATTCAGAGGAAACACCGGGAATACTTTTAATAATCAATGTAAATAAAATTCAATGCTTTTTTTTTTCTTTTTTTACTTTGCATAGAATTTTAAATTACATTTTTTTTCCTCTTTCTGTTATGAAGCATATAGAAGTTTCCAGTTAAAGTTTTTGATATTTAATCAAATAGCTAATTTGTTATTAATTGAATATTATATTTTCGTTGCTCATGCGTAATATTTCTCTTGAAAACAACATGGTGGTACTTAGAAGTTATCTCTTTAATGGAATTTAAAATTGACAAAACTTGAAAATGATTGATAGTTAAATAAGATTTCTTTTATCTTGAGGAGATTAAAAAATGTAAATTTAACTTGAAGAATGCTTGTTAATTTATTCAAAATTTCATTACCTGTTTTTAATATACGATGGTTATTCACTATCGAAAATGGCTAGCTTTATGTTATATATTGTAGAAAATTTCCATCTTCAATGTTCAACTAAATTTAATATCATTCTGTGAAAATTATTAATTATCAAAAACTTATGGCAAAAATTAGCTTTCTGCTTTTTAAAAAAATCGTTTGAGATATTTTGAAACTTGACGAGAATCCACGAGATGTTTTTACTCTTTTCAGATTTTCACATTTTAATTAAGAATAAAATTGCAAACGATAGAATAATTTTGTGCAGAATTATATTCTCAGTTATATTTTCATAGATTAATATTTTTCATGACACATTAGATTTTTAAAAGACGTTTCTTTTGGGACAAGTTGAGAATCTGTCGAATGTTAATAATAAATATATTTTTTCTTTCATTCCTGCCATGGGTTACATTACGTAGCTTAAACCGCTGATTTTATATGTTTTAACTATAACGTTTGCTATAAAAATTTAATATGCTGTAAGTACTTCAAATTTTGTTCACAAATATTTAGTTTTGATAAAGTTCTTCTAGCACTTAACTATATGGTTAATTTATCATTTGTAAATAACATAAAAATTCCTCCTGAGTAGCATTGAGCTTATCAGGTAATGTTGAAATAAAAAGAACTTCTTAAATGATAAAGAATACAAACAAAGAATTCAACCATGATAAATTTATTTTTTATGGATAATATAGTAGATTACAAAGAATTTTTCTTTGAAACCAAAATTTTTATATATTTATACTGGGTTTACATTCAACCAGTTATAAGATGGCCGGTAGGCAGCGCATGCGTAGAAAGGGACTGATTTATGTGTGCCACAATTTCATAGAATAGATTCAAGCATTCCATGCTTGACAATAAATTGCCGTTTTGTCTTCCTTTAATTTTTCTTTTTCACTGCGTATCGTATTAAAATGACGGATATTTACACAAAAAAGCATGGTAAAGTAAAAAAAAAAAAAAAGTCAACATACCTAAATTTGGAAAACTATAAAAAAGAAATGACAAATGAAATTTTAAAAAAGCGCAACCTCGCATCAGAAAGAAGAAAGAGCAAAAAATGTCGGAATTAATCTATGATAAGTAATGAATTTTTTCACGCCAACAAAACCGCCAAATTCTACAAACGCATGTGCAGAAAGAAAAAATTACAATACAGCGGCATGTTGTTATCCCATTGGGACAATTACTTTCCATCGATCGAACAGCATATTTTAGCCTTTCTACGCATGCGCTGCCTACTGGCTGTCTTATAACTGTAATGCCGAAAGTAAAGCCAGCATTACTCTACAAAGACTTTATTGTTGAATTTCTGTATAATATCTTGACAATTAAATCTGCCATTAAGCATTTTGATGAAAACACTAACACTACTAAACTCTAAAATTTATCAATCACGTTCGTTCGAATATAAATGAAAACCAATTTCAATACTCCAAAAATCTTTCACAAGATGTTGAAGATAAATGGAATGATAGAATGATACTAATAATTTTGAAAATTTAAAGTAAAGCATTTTCTAATTGCTTTTTGTGAAATATCTATAAAATGCAGGTATTTTTAATTTGAATCTAGAAGCATTTTTACTCAGGATGATATAATGCCGATTCCACTTAATATTAGGAAATATTTTCAGTCCGTATAATATTTCCATAGAGAATGAAAAAATATTTAACTCTTTCTCTAACACAGTATATTTAAAAATATTTGGCGGAATTATTAGAACACATAGTATTATTGAAACTTATATTTGAAAAATTCTTTATTTGAGAAATTTTAATCAATTATTTATTGCAGGCCAATAAAAACGATGAGTTTCGTGGGGGTAAAATTAATATGACAATAAAAAAAGTAAAGCAAAAATCACTAGTTCAAATATTATGTTTTCATGAGACAACCTCTGTAACTCAAATGTAATTATAAAATTGATTACCACATAGCGGAGAATCGTTTGATAAATTTTAAATATCGAATAAAGCGTCAAAGCTCAGATCTTCTGCTTAGTTTTTTATGATTTCAGATTTAAGAACTGATTTCAGTTCATGTAGATATGCTTGATAGAAACATTTTAAAAGGAAAAGACATTGTTTTGGCATCGTATCCTTAGCTAGTTTAGAACGACATTTTAAACGAAAAATAAATTTTTAAAACAACGAGAGTGGTCTCTCGAAGGTTTTCAAGCTTACTCTTTAATAAAGATGTTATTCCGGAGAACATCTTGCTTGGAATTGTACTTACAATAGTTACGAAATATTAACCTTTGGAGTGCATCTAGTGTTTTTACTGAATCTATCATGTAATTTTTGTAGAGCTTTTAGGCATTAATATCTGGGCATGCTTTTAACAGTATTCGAAAATCGAATTTATATTTTAGATGCTTTTTTCCTAACTAATTGAAGCAATAGTCTGACACAGAACTATACTGATAGAAACAAAACCTCATACCAAATTTCATATATTTGTCATTGCGTTTTTGAGTTAGCGCGCTTACATGTTTTTGAAAGTACAGACAGGCAGACAGTCATATTCTTATTGAATTTTGGCACAAAATTTGATAGTATTTACATTATGGATGTTAAATCTGTGCCCCGAATTTCATCTATTTAGCTTTATTTGTTTTGTAATCATCGTATTAACTTATATTCTAACAACCGAGCACACATATTTTTTCTGAAACGGATCTCTCTCAAAATTCGACAGAAATCTAGAAATTTGGTGTAAAGACAGTATACAAAATTTCATAGTGTAGCTGATAGTTTTTTTGAGTTATCTTTGTCAGAGACAGTCAGATAGATATTTTCCAAAAATGTGTTTTTCGAACTCAGGAAAGTATAAGATACGGAGATTCGTCAAAATCTCAAGTTCGAATTTTTTGACGATTACTATACTTTCTCTATACTTCGATTACAAGAAAGTAAAAAAAAAAAAAAAAAAAAGCAGACGATTTTTCTTATTTCAAATAATAAGTTGGTTGTTGCCAGAAATTTTTATTCCAAAGCATTTGATTTTTTTTTTTTTTTTAAATCTTTATTGAAATCTTTCTAAAAATGTATAAATAATCTCAGTATTATTATTATTGCTAAATTCTTCTGTTAAATTATTATAGTTTTTTAAATTGAGAAATTTTGCCTTTATTCTTGTGAAATTCAAAAACTTTAATAATTTATTAAACATGTTATAAGCCAGTGTTTACAGATAAGAAAAGAAAAACACCCAGATTTCTTTACAAAGAACGCCACTCTCTTTATATAGAATTGACGATTGAAAATCAATGACACGATTTTTTTCTAAGTATTTAAAAGCAATGAAAAGGATTTAAGACGCAATACATATTATTGTACTGTAGGAATTTTATTTTTATTTATTAAACACTTATACTTAAATTCACATATTTCATGTTGTTTGAAGTTGGGAATGTATGAACGATTTTTCACGGACTTTCTCCTGTGCTGGAGTTCTAAAATTTTCTGCAATTATTGGATCCCGATGACAATGCAATATTTTAATTATTTTAAAGCTTTTAATTAATATATTGCTTTAGTTGAAACTGGATTTCATAGGACGATGGTATCTAGAATTCAGTTTGAGAAATATTAATTTTTGAGATTCTTATATATATATATATATATATATATATATATATATATATATATATATATATATATATATATATATATATATATATATATATATATATATATTAAATGTTAATCAGAGGAAGTTATCTCTGCAACTTTCTCGCGTTTTCCCTAGTAAAGGTATTATCATCCATTTCTCTAATAAAAATAATTAGGGATTCGAGAAATTTCATGAAAACACCGAGAGTACTCAGATTTTTATTTTTAACCACTTAACAGTTTTATTTTCTTTACTATCTAAAAAGATGACACCTATTTTGGGAATGTTTTCTTATTTTGATTCAAATAGAAATCCATTGAATACTTAATTTATCTATGTATTCGAAGTAATTTTAATATTGAATTATAATCGTTATGAATGGTTTATTTTTTGCTTAAATTATCAAAATTCGCTAAATCGATGCACGTATGGCATACGGGCAAAACAGTTAAGGGGTTAAAGCCCCGCATATGAGCGTTTTGTGCTTCGTAGCATAATAAGGAGAGCCACGTATGCATTTCGGACTTCTTTTTGTCCATTGATTGAAGCGAAAATTTGGTACAGATTTTAATCAAAAATATTAAAATCACATGCCGAATTTGTCATGTCCCTTTTACATATGTATATAAAAGTACAAATCGATAAGCTCTATTTCTTGACGGATTTGGTTCAAAATTAATTTGATACAAATCTAAAATTTAGATGCTAAAATTGTGTACCAAATTTTATCGATCTAGCTCTTTGGATTTCGAACTTATCGTATTTACTTGCATTCGGACAAACAAACCTTTTGTGCAAAAATTTCATTTGAAATTTGACGGAAATCCATACATTTGATGTAAAAAGTATGATCGAATTTCATCTGTCTAACTCGAGGCATAACTTATCGTATTTGCAAACAGACAGACAGATATAATTCCAAAAATATAAACTTCGGTGGGAAGGTTTGGAACGTCGAGGTTCGTCAAAACCGCGAGTTCGAATATTTTGACAATTACAATACCTTTTCTTTATATACTTCGTATATCAGAAAGTAAAAAGCAGAAAATAACAACAAAAAAATTAAAAATGCTTTTATTAATATAGTAAAAATTAAAAAATAAAAATTTTTCTTGAAAATGTAGCAATATTATAAGGAAATTAAGACGAAAAGGAAATGTCAGGTAGAAATTCTGGAATTTCGCAATCTTATTAAAATTTTATTTAACATTAGTAAAATTGCTGTTATTTAATAGTAAGTTGTCCTCTTTTCACTATTCTGTTCCATTCATTTCATTTCAACTGTCCACAATTGCATTCAAAATGTGGAAGTTTGAAGCTATTGCAGAAAATTATTTCTCTAAACAAAGTTTATCAACTGGAATAAAAACTTCTACCGTTAAACTTGAGACAAGAAAACAAATTATAAAAGTTGTATAAGATGAAGCTGCAGAAATGTAACAAAAAAAAAAGACAAACATTGTTATTGTTGTTGTCTTTATAATGGGAAATATTTGATGATGTGATGATACCTATGGAAACGATTTGAATTTGACTGAAATAATAAAAAGCTCTGTAGAAAATTATGCAATAAATTACATTAAAAAAGTTGTCGAAGTTCAAAAAATAATGGTAAGACACCTAAATTAAAAAGACATTTTTTTTTAAATTTTAAAATGATATAAAGAGGATTTTTAAATAATATTTTTGGATATGATTGAACAAAAACATAAAAATCTTGCTATAATTTTAATTTATTGAAATTCTAACTAAAATTTCAGAAACAATCGGCTCAAAGTGCACATTCCCATTCTCCAAAGTTTATTTGTTCCAAATTTTATAGCTCAGGGCCAAATGATCTAGGGTGTAGAGGCAAAAGACAGACTCACCTTTTTTATTATTATTATTATTATTATTAATAAAGATTAATTCACCAGTAATAAACATTTAATGCAATATTATCCTGATTTTTATCGTAATTGATATCGTTAATTTTCTCTTTGTTGTTGTTATCATGCCACAACCCTTCACGTAGATGATCTTGCCCCTTAAAAAAACGAAATGAAATGAAAAGCGAGGAATATTTGCGCCGAAGAACAATGCCATTCGTTTATTCTCAAAAATTTAAATATATATTTCAGCCAAACTATCACCGTGCATAAAATTCCCTTGACTAATTCTAATCACTTCAACATTTTTCTTATGGATTTTAAATTTCAAAATAAAATTATCCCTTTGATTGAAGTTAATAACTTTTTTAAAGAATGTATTTGGAACTTTTTCCTGGTCATTTTATTATTGCCACTGATGCATCCAAAACACTCCTCAATTGTTGATTTTTTTCTCTATTAAAAAATTTACGTTTCGCGCCCATCCTGTCAACTTTATTTTTACTGCAGAAAGTTTAGCCATTGCTGAAGTATTAAATGTTCTCATCGTCTCTGCAAAGAATTGCTTTATCCTTACCGATAACTACTCTGCGCTCACATCCTTGAAAGATATCTCCATCCAATTTCCAAAATACAAACTTGACCAAACTAAACCAAAAAAATATATATATCCTTCTTGTGGGTATATGGTCACTCGAATATAACAATTTAGCCAAAGAAGTTACAGAAAATACAACTTGGATTGGATCTCACCTAAAGGTATTATTTCAAGCCTTAAAGAAAATGAGGCATCAGATCACAATGAATAAATATCGAAATAGCAACATTTCGTCTTCTTAAGAGAAGTCCAAGCATTGAAGCACTCTGGTCCAAAAAGGGTAGGGAAGACGTTCTTTTGGCCAGATTAATCAGCAAAACAACTATAACATCAGGACTTTTTAATCGTTTTAACCTCCAAAATACATTTGACTGTTTCACTTTATCATGAGGGTAACAGCATTAATGACATTGAGCACATGCAAATAAAATGTATTTCTATAAGGCAAGATTGTGTACCAGACTACAATTAGATAAGCAAGATAATATTTCCTTCAAAATTTTTTTTGGTACACAAGTAAATTTCTCTGCTGGCAGAGAAACACTTCAGTATATACAGAGTGTCCCAGAAGGTATGTAGCATCTGATATTTACAGATTCGGCAGAACATGTCAAGACGAGTAATCCCTGAATACAGCGTAAACGCGATAACGTTAAATTGAATCCGATAGTCTTCCGATGCAAACGACGATTGCACAACATGGAAACTTTCCTAGGTGACTATGAAAATTTGTGGTAACCTGTGAGAAGAAAAGGCGTGACTTGTTGAATAACTGTGTCAGTCCATTCTTGCATGGCATAGGGAAGATAAGCGATTATTGGTGCATTATTTTTACAAAGGGATTAATTAAACCGAAAGTGGAATTGGATCACGAAATAAGAGAATATTTTAGAATGAAGTTACTATGGGCTAAATTAAGATAAAATCTTGGAAATTAACTAAATTGAAATTAGAATTAAAATATCATTACACACACACACACACACACACACACACACACACACACACACAGAGAGAGAGAGAGAGAGAGAGAGAGAGACGTATGAAAGATACAGTAATCCCTCAACACAGCCCTCAACTTTGGACGATCTGAGAGCAGCAATTGAAACCGAGGCCAATGAAATTGGAATACATGTTTTTCAAAAAACAAATACGAACTTCAATTCCAGACTTCGACATATCATTTTCACAAACGGCCGACATTTCGAAAATCTATTTATTGAAAATTCTCAATAAACTCTGATTTTCGCTTGGTCACCCCCCCCCCCATTTCTTGAAGTTTCATAACACAAGATTCACACCTTAATTATGATGATGTATTCGGGGGCCCCACATGTTGCATATCAAAATACTCGTCTTGAAGTATTCTATCCGAATCTGTAACTATTAAATGCTGCATACCTTGTGGGACACTCTGTACTAACTTTATAGACCATGTTCTGTTGCGACCCCTGTAGAGCTCTCCGTGTTGCTTGAACTTTCCGCTTTGTTGTACCTGGACTCAATTGCATCAGCGAAACTGTTCTGCAACTGTCAACTGACTGAAACTTCATTTTGCTGTGTGTGTACGCGTTCCCCCCCCCCTTCTCATGTGTTTATTGATGAAATTACTTGCTCTCTATATATGGAATCAGGGGCTAACAGTCATTGTTTTATGGCCTATCTCATACTTTCAATTTTCACCGATAAGCGTGAGAATTCTGAGATATGTGTTTAAAATTTGAATCATAATTGCACAAATATGAATTGTCTTTATTTACTCTATGAACTACAATAAACTCGTGATGTTGAGTAAAGAATAATCACTAATGACAAGGCACTCGACAGTTATCATAAGTTATGTTTTCCGATATGAATCTGATAATATCCGAAAAAGAAGAAGATATCGCTGTTTCTATTTATTTTTTCTATTAATAAAAGAAGATGAATGTGAATTTATCTATTTGCTCTTCACAATGCAGATCACTGGACTTTGAGTAGCTAAATTCGTAATTAGATAGACTTTAGAGATTGGATGTACCAAAGAGCAATTTTTAAAATTCTGATCGATTAAAAATTCAGCAAAATATTGCTAGTTTTCGGGAATAACACCCGGAAATATTAAAATAGAAAAGTTATTTTTTCATCATCTTAAAATTAAAAAAATTATTTTTGCATGGTATTTGCATTTTTTTTAAAATATATAAATATTTTTCAGAAGTTATATTATATGTAACTTGTTTATATGTTTCTACAAATAATTATTTAAACTTGTGTAGTTAAATTTTTTCCATAAGCGTGTTTCAATTCAGTTACTGCGCTATTGGATGTATTATCTGAACAATAGTACCATTCATCCATACAGGAGAATCAGATATATGTGCCATGTTGTAACATTTTAAGACGATAAGTTGCCAAATGTGTCAATCTTTTTCTGAAATTTCGTGTTATATCAATTTGGCGAATTTTGATAGGCTTGTCTAGAATATTTTGGTACCCGATCGGCCTTTTAATACATGAAATAAAGTTTTTTTATCCTATTTTCTAATTCTTTGTCTTAATTTCTTTTGATATTTCTTATGCCTATGATTTTTCTAAAGAAAATAAAAAGCTTTTAATTAATATCGATTTTAAGTTATATTTGTCTCATGTAAATTATTTAAAATACTATGCAGGCGAAGACAAGATAATAAAAGCAATTTCGGGATTGCTCAGTTTCATGATGTATAAAGATGTTAGTATATTTTATTGACTAAAAAGTTTCAGGACCAAATGTTTATTTTAGAAATGTTTATTTTATTTCATTAAAATACAATATTGTTACAAAAATTTTCTCTACAAATAAAGCCAATAAATCGTAATGACGCAGCACATTTAATTGCTGGTTCAGCAACTTTCTTGCTGTCTAATCCTCCAGTTTCTTTACTTGTCGGCGACTCCTCTCACACACCACTTCTGACGATCCACACAACTTCCTCCCAGCTGTTAATGATATGCTTAACGGAGCGCCTAGCCCCTAGGGTTGGAGCTTAATCTCCGGTAGATGATAAACTTTTAAAGAGCCTGGCTTTCCATATTTGACGTGATCATTTTCGCAAAATGCTCGTCTTTTATAGTTCTGGGAGGCGGGGCTAGAATCTTCAGACAAATCAGGGCGTACCTTGGTGTATCTCGGTTATTACTGGATGGATCGTGAAACTTCTCGAACTTTCCGGTATTATCCATTTAGTCGCCAAACTCGCCAAATTCATCGCCAAGTCGCCAAGCTCAGCACGCACAGTACAGATCTTACAAAGGTTTTAACGCTTTTTCCAGGATGACACTATTCATGCCGGACAGCAAAATTACAGATTTGTAACAATATATATCTTTTTAAAAAAGTGAGATAGAATAGTTAAGTTTTTTTGGGAAAGAACATGATCACACAGATACTTCAATATCGTACGAATACCATTTTACTACCGTTTTTCTTTAAGCTTATAACCATACTGAAAATGCATAAACCCACCCAAACTAAGATTTATTAATGGATATGAACTTAAGAAAACACAAATAAAATAAGTTAATTTGAGGGAAATAAGAAAAAATTTTAATATAATACGTTAAGCAATCCAAAGGGGATGAGACTTAAGATCAATGTCCCCACCCCAGAGTTGAATTTTTTAAGTAAATTTCTTGTCAAATGTAATTTTTCAATTTTTTATTGTAACCATAAAATCGTTTGTTACCATTTCTTATGGCGAATTTCTGGCTGGTTGGCAAGTAACTGAGCATTAATCTTAAATCTTACTCGCCAAAGGAGTGATGCCTGCCTTTTTGGGCCAGATAAAGACAGAATTTTATTCATACACATACGTATACTGTACACTCCCGAGTATCCGGCCTACCCTTCCCGGATAACAGAAAAGACGGATAGGCTGAAGTTCTATGATCTCATTTCTTTGCTCACCATTACCAGAAGACAAAGTTTTTATACCAAAGCTCACTGTTATAATGCGTATTTTCTCACTTCTTATTGAGTGCTAAATTCCTCCATTTATCTCAAGCTACTTTATTATTTAACGTACAATCGAAAACGTCGTTTACTGAACAATCACAAAAAAAAAAAAAAAAAAAAAAAAAATTCGTACGTTATTTATCTCAAAATAAAGTTTATGTTTTGTATTATCTGATTGTTAATGCCACTCACTTTATTTGAATCTCAGATTCTACGCAATAAAGTAGATATTCGGTAGGACCGGAGTTTAACCCCCTGCTTGGCGAAATTTTCAAAAATCGCCAACAACGGTCTTGCGAAATGTTCAAAAGCAAGGGAGCAGATGTCCAATCATAGTGCATAATAAAGATTGCAAGCTTTGGCGCGTTATCGCAACTTGGCGAAGAAGGAGGTTGAACTCCGATTCACCCAGATATTCTTAGCAAAAGCAAGAAGCTAACATCCATTTTTTAAATCAAAACTTTTTATTTATTTTATGGAATATCATAACAGCGTTGCCTTTTTTGCTTGACTAAAAACAAAAATTATAACAACGTTGTCATTCATTTAAAATTTTGCAAACATAAATATGACAATATTGAAGATCGAAAATTATCTTTTAAATGATACTAATGTTTTAACCAATAAATTAAATTTCTATTTTTAATGATTTTAAAAATAATTTAACCATATTTATCAGCACGAAATAAAAATAAAATTTAACCTGCAAGAGAACGATACGCGTGCATGGGAAAAAATTAGCTTTTATCAACAAGTTGCCATTACATTGACAAAAAATTTAAAAAATAATAATGGCATTAAATTAAAAAAAAATAAGTTAAATATTATTTCAAATAAAAATATATGAAATATGATTTTTCTGAAAATTAAATGCAAAATATAACACTCGTATAATGTGAACGCGGTCTGTGAATCATAGAAGCAGTTGCCGGTAACCTGTCGAGTTAAAATAGAAACAAGCGGCTATATCTTTCGACTCCAAGTTTTCCATCTTGAACATGATTGGTTGTTCTGGTCATGTGATTCACTGACGTTTGTAAGACGAATCTCCTTTCAGAGAGATTAATCTTTCAACACATTTTATTTACTATTCTTCAATAATTTAAAGTTTCTCTTTACATTTCCATTAATTAAATTAATTTAAAACAAAATATTAAGGTACTATACATTTTTTATTTATGATTTCAATGATATGCAGGCTTCTACAATATTTCCGCTACTTTAATTATTTTTTTAAAGATATTTTCTAAAGTGAGTAATTTGATTGTAAATATTATATGGTAATAAGTAGTTAGACTCAAATCAGGATATCATCGCCAATTTTGATTTTTTTTCGATAATTCGCCAAATTTATTATTAGACTTAGCTTTGTAATTACATTTAAATATTTAAAATAATAACGAAAAGCAGTCAAACAGATATATAATTCCAATCACTGATCCGGTATCACGAACTTTTATTTCACATGAAAGCTTATGCAATGGTTTGCTTGTTCTCTTCCGCCCTCCATTTTAGAAAGAAATCGAAAAAACACTATATGTTTTGTTCCTTTTCTGAGAAGAAAACTCGCGGGTAGAGCTCCCCAGCCACAACCTTTATACATATTTCGAAAATTTTTGATGGCATCTAAATACTCATAAATGGTCGGGCATCCTGTTGTTCTCCATTTCAAGATATATGCCAAAATAAAACTTTGGCCTTAACTTCAACGATTGAACCACTTCCACCAATTTTCGTCTCCAAAAATTTATTTCTCCAATTTGAAGCATTATTAACCAAGCAGAAATTGAATGACATGACAAAATTAATTTTATTACTTTAGTATTTACTATACTAAACTGGGTACTTTGGAATTATCCTGTTGACCATTTTCACTAACTCGATATTATCGCCAAAAGGTAGATTTGTGCCAGTAACCACAAATTACTTTTCATTATGATGGCGCCAAAAGTTTGGCGCCTTTTCGCGAGGGTTGACAGGTCGACGGGATAATCCTAAAACCGGGCTGCTATATTCTTCGATTCCAGGCCCAATATAAGTGCATTTATAATAATTGAAAATATTACATTATTAAGGCCTTTGTTACTGAATTTAATACATTAATAAACACACAATAATAACAGATTTTACAATAATCATATACATTCACATTTCTGTTATGCTTAAAAATAATCGAAAATCCATAAAAAATATTTCAAAAAAGAAACTACAATCATATTTAAGATAAATCGCAAATAACGATGCTGCCCGATCGTTTTTGCTTTTAAATTAATCATATACATTCACATTTCCGTCATGCTTATAAATAATCGAAAGTACATTCAAATTATTTTCAATCCAAACAACAATCATATTTAAAATTAATCGAAAATATATTCAAAATAATCTTTCTGTTGCAATGAGTGAATGTCAGTGAATCACATGACCAGAACAGCCAATCATGTTCAAGATGAAATCGAAAGAAATAGCCGCTTGTTTATTTTATGTTTGATTTAATTCATTATAATCACGAGCCGTTTTGAAGCAAAGCTTGGGTATTTTGAAATTGATATTTGGGTATTTTTGCGAGTTCGCAAATTGTACAGACTAAGTCTATGGCAAAGGATACCGACGTGCTCTGATTGGTTTAAGCCTTGGCATCTTTTTGGCAATGTTTTGCACTCATAATAGTGTAGTTTTCGCTTATTTGACTCAAACCTTGTACCTTTCATTAGTTTTATGGAAGATACGAGTGAATATCAACACGATCTAATTTTTATTAATATAATTGTTTTCTCTAAATATTACTAGTAAGACTACTAATACTAATTATTATTAATAATAATAAATATTACTAATAATACTAGTAATACAATTAACTAATGTTGTTTATGCACAGAAGTATAAAAACTAAATGGAAGTAATTACTCAACATATGATGCCGCAATTAAATAATTCTTATTTTTCTATGATTTTCGTGCCTTTATTAGATAATTTAGCAGTCATTGAAACTTGTTGACGAACGTTTTTTACTTTCCCATCACCTACATATGGGGAGATGATTACTTAATGCCCAAAACGTATAAATATGTAAGCTTTAACGGAATATTTGATTTCGTAGCTAATTTTTTTAGTTAAATAAAAATAATATTAATAAGAAACACACACAAAAAATACTTTTAATAAATTGTAATTTTTATATTTCCTGAATTTAGGTTTCAGAATTTGATCTTTTCTGTTCTATATGTGTTCCAGATTAATATTACATATGAAAAAAAGGGTGGGGGGGATAAATTCACAAATTTTATTTATTTTTAGGCAAAACATTGCCAAAAAGATGCCAAGGCTTAAACCAATCAGAGCACGTCGGTATCCTTTGCCATAGACTTAGTCTGTACGATTTGCGAACTCGCGGTATTTTTGGGCATTTTGAGCTGCTATTAGTTGACACTCTCTCTTTTTTTTTTCAAGTTATTACACCTTACCAATAAAAAATATTTCGTCCTGGTTTGATTTGATGTGCACTAGACCCGTTTACATGGTGGCTCCACAACGAAATCCGGTTTCGAATTTGAAACCCTCTGTTCTCGAAGCCATTATCACGAGATCATCGAGGCCTTTTATTCTAAAAATAATTACCATTATATAAATATTTTCTTCCCAAATATTCTAAATTTAATACTTCTAATTATTTTTTAATCTAAAATATGAATGCCGAAACAAAAACTGTAAAATTCAGACCGAAATATTTCCTGTAAATTGGAATTTCAATTGGATATATTTTAATTCATCTTTTAATGAATATTAGGGATTTTTTCGTATTTCCATCGTGCTTTTTCTTCTTTAGAAAAATACTGCAAGATTTCGATAAAATTTTTTTATTTCCTACATTTTACTACACTAATAAAAATAAGTATAAGAACATTCTATTTTTTTTTTGTAATCAATATATTTCAAAACAATAAGTATTATGAAATTTAAAATTCTCAAATTGAATTCCAAAAACGTAATTTTTTTCTAAAATTCGCAAATTGAACTCTAGAAAAAAATTACGTTTTTTTTTTAAAACTAAATTAACCTATTACTTGATAATAAAGAGTTCTAAAATAATTAAAATATTCCATTATCATCAGGATCCAATAACTACACAAAATTTCAGAGCTCTGGTATATGTAAAAAGAGAAAAATGAATTACAAAACATGAGAAATGCTAAATTAAAATCCTTAGAGAAAATAGTTGAATATCAGAATTTTTTCCAAGTATTAGAAGCAGTTTACTTTCAATTATTTCTTAGTCAACAATTTTTCCGAATTATTAAAACTATGGAACTAAAATGAAGTTAAAGATCAGTAACTAAAAGCACAGCAAGTGCCCATTGGGACAATATAAAGAATATCGATTAGAAATTTAACGCGAGAAACTTTTTTCTCACTTTACACACTGGTTTTCTATTCTAATCGTGATCCAGTAATTAATTTCTAAATCATTAGATATTGACATACAGTTGAAAAATGATGTAAAAATTACAAATGAATAAAACAATGAAAAAACTTTGAAAATTCAATTTTTCTTGTCCTCTGGTCCTATCATTCATATATTGGCATTTTTGTTTTAATGAAAAAAATTTCTTCTTTTCAGTGACTAAAAAACGCACTGAATAACGAATATCTTATTTTAAACTAAATTAATGGATGCCTTGATGAAGATCTAGCACTCAACGAACGGCGGTTATTGAAAGCTACCTGAAAATAACGAAATACAACTTTGTCAATTTTGGTCGCAGAAGAATGGAACTTTTTAAAAATGTTAGCGCGTTGCTGCCATAGAAAAAATAATTTTGGAAATATTATTTGAAATTTCAAATAGCTCTCTTGTTAAGTTAGATAGAAAGAATGATATTTATTTTCTTATCGGCAATTGATACATTCATTGAAATTTAATGATATATAAAGAAGTGCAAATAATATTTACTCTATTTTTTTTTACTTTATTAAAGTGCTTTAGGGTAGATAATATATTTTTGGTTTTGTCTTTCGGTCTTCAGTAAAAACAAATAAATTTCTTGGCTGTCCGACTCGTAAGCATCCAGCATACAACTGGCCATGTGAAAAACATGGATTTTCTAGGTTCAATCCACACACTTGAAGTTATTGACCTTGCTGATGGTCATCGAGAATATAAGTCGAATGGGGAACCGCAGTCGTTTGAAATCAAAAGGCATGTCGGTGGGAATACATGGAATGAAAACATCTTCTCCAATCGATTTTCCGTTAAGAATAGTTGCCTTGTTTCTTGCCACATATTGTTCTTTTGATTGTGATGCGTGTGATCAGGCAGCAAAAAATAGTCTTTCGATTGTTGCCGCATGTTGGTCTTGAGATTCTGGAGCACGTGAAGTTGTAATTTGCAAACGATCTGCTTTATTGCTCGCTTGTCGTTCCTCGTTTGTTTGAGAAGTTCGAATTGGCTTATTTCTACGTGCTGCGCTGGTTGATCTATTAAGTGACGAACGTTTGGGGACATATCTTTTGGCGAAGCAATCAATCGATATATGTTTGTATAACCGAAATATCGTTTGTCGATTCACTGAATAAATAGAAAAATTACTGTTTGCAATGAAAAATGTCCATTATATATAACTTAATCGGTATCTATAACAATAATTCTATTTTGTATGTGTGAAATAAACTCTGAATATTATGTGCGCTTGCCGCAGACAAAATATTGTGCATGCTGACTGACAACATCCCGTGTAGATGACTATTCATTAATGAGAAGGGGAAAAAATAAATAATTAGCGCTTGCACTAAATATTTTCGATTTCATTTCACATTGTTATTTTGTTTAATATAGGTGCGATTAACTCCGAATGACACGTGCCATTTACCGTGTCTTTCATCAATTTTAAAATACAACCTTCGCGCAAGTGCAAGCAATAAGTTGACCAACCATCGGAATCGGTTCGGCAGCGCATAAGATATGAACAAACAAAAATTCATTTTTATATATTAGATGATAATATAAAAATTTAATTCTTCAGCCGTACACTTTTTTTTTTTTATTTAAAAATATATCTTAACGTCATTTTTTCCAACAGATTAGGAATTAGTTATTGTTTCATAATTATTGTGAACATACTGCCTATGAATTTGAGAAGCTTTATAGTATTTTAAAACATAGTAAAAATTTTAATTGAATATATCCACATACCATTATTTAAAAAGAAATAACACCTATTTAAAATTTACAAGAGGAAGATAAAAGTTTAATTTTTTAAAACCAATGACGAAAATAAGCATTTTTTCAAAAAAATCTTAAAACATAAGTATGGTTTCATGTTCATGCGAAATACAAATATATATTTTATTGAGATAAATTCAGGATTTTCCTTCCTCTTATGAAAGTTTGAGATGGATGACGATATTTGCATGACATCATTCCGTATTGTTACAAATCTCTCATGCTGTTTCCCAGCACGGTTAGTTCAATCACTGGAAAGACCGTTTTATGATCAGCTCTATTGGGTGCCGAATCAGCGATCACACAGCTTAGCGACAAAATAGATAATACTGGAATCTTCCAGAATTTTGATAACAGAACCAATAGGAACCGAGACATGCCTGATTGTTCCAGAACCTTCTCTACCAGCCCCCGGGAACTAAAAAAGGCCGGCAGTCTCAAGCCGAAGTCAGTCATGTAAAGAGTCAACAGCAAATAGAATCAGCGAAGCGTTGTGTGGACTCAAGCGATTGCTGAATTGAGCTGTATGCCGAATCCTGGTATTTATCGTAGAAGCATCATCGAGTCTTGTGAGGAGTAGCCAGTCGTGTAGTAATGAGTCGGCAATTGGATACAGCTAAAGCGAGGAGACAGTGGAGAATTGCAGGCGTTTGGAGACCGTAGTTACGAAGATTCCCTCCTCCTGCTGAATTCTGTCTGGCCGCTCTGTGTGCTGTGGTTGTTATTACTACTTGTGGGCTACTGTTTGTTGTAATGTGCTGCTGTGCGTTCGTCTCGGCTATATATTTGTTGTCTGCGTGTTTAATAAAAGTCTTTTGTTACCGAAATCAGCTGACTGTGTTTCTTCATCGACCAATAAATCGCAAAGACCCCGAATTTCCGTAACAGTATATAAGTAAATATCATAAAGTAAGCAAACTTTAGCCCTGCTATTTTTTTAGCCAATAACTTTCAAAATAATAATTAAACAATCATTTATAGATCACCTTACTGAACAATAATTTTGTTTTAGCTACCATATATTTTAATTAGTTTTTCAAATATTAAATAAATTTGTAATAATGCTTTATATTGCTTCAAACTAAGATCCATGTTCTATCAAAAGTTTTATATTTTTGATACAGTTCAAGTTAGATCAAATTATTGCTTTCTTTAGACATGAATTTACAAGCACATTATTAATTCCCCTTCTATTTTGTAACATATATACACAAAACTGAATGATATTTAATTACTAGATAAAATTCTGCTTCATTTAAAAAAAAATTATATTTTAAACTAGAAATTTTTTTGTTATTTACAGTTATAGAATCCCATTCCTACCTAATGGAGAGGAGTTAAGCGGTGTATTTTTGAATTAGGTACATAACACCAAAAAGAAGATAGACATTTTGGGTAAAAAAAAAAAAAAAGTATGATATAAATTAACTTCAGTCACTGCCATGGCAATGACAAAGAAATAGAAACCCAGAGAGACTAGACTTGAGCCAAATAGTTAAATGTACAGAGAAGAAGAAAAAAATAAATAAATAAATAAAAAAAATGAAAGGCTTAGCTATTACTTGAGGTGTCAAGTGGTCTGAATGAAAATCAATAAAAGACATTACAGCAAAAAACTACAAGACAAATTACAGCATAGACTTCTAAATATTCTTAACCAGAGCATTTCAGCTCGTATTAGATAATTTTTTAAAAAGGAATATTTATTTATTTAAAATGACTGCTAACAACTATTTTTAACTAGAAAATCATTTGAAGTAAAATATTCTTCTGTTTATACAAAATACAGATCATGGATTTCCAATCCTTCACTCCCCTAAACAATACAATGATTTGTTTCATGAATAAACCTACAAGTTAATAGGAATATGATAGACAAATACAGTTATGCTACGGACATTACAGAAATCTAAGGCAATGTTCGCACACAAAATATTCATGTTTAGAAATACACTTCAAGTGACAAACTGGTAGTAAATGGATATAAATGACTCTCAGTTAAAGCAATCAATAATTTTTTTATAAATATCTTTATACCTAAATAAGACACAACGAACAGTTATTCAAACAGAAAAGGAAAAGATACAGACCTCTAACATTTTTCTTTTGAGGATATTAATATTCTTTTTAAAATTAAATATGCCTTTAATATATTGTGATGGTGCCAGTCTTAAATACATAAATACAAAAAAAAAAAATCATGCAATAGTTATTTAACAAGCAACTAAACATACTAAATGTTGCAATACTTAGTGGAGCTATAAACTAATGAGCCCACAATAAGCAATATTAAAAATTCTCAAAATCTGATTATATTAATTGTTAAAAGAAAAAGGGGGAAAAACATTTAAATTATTAATTGATATCCACCAGTTCATTATTCAATTTTAAAACTTTCAATAAAATGTACACAGAAAAAACAATGAGAAACTAAATACACAAAGTGACAAAACATAATGTCTTTATTTATATTAGATTTTCTTCAGAACACTGTGAAGAAATCATATGCTGCACCATCCAATCCATTCATTCTATTGGAGCATTTTAAGTATAATTGCCTGTTGAGGAAGTAACATTAAAAACTTTATTTTTATATTTTTTAAAAACGAGACAGAAATCATATGCTATAAACAGTACACAAAACAACTAAAACCAGCAGCAACATTAAATGAAACTTCCTCAAAAGGGGACGAAGTTGATATACAATGGCGACTTTTCATCTGTTAGATAATGTTTCTGAAAATTATTTTGCCAAAAAAAAAGTATTATAATATTGAGTAATAATTCATGAGCCTTTTTTTTAAAAAAAAAAAAAACATTTTGCTTGTTTGACAAAATTGGCTCAGTATTCATTCTTTTATTTTATTGAAATGGAAAATAATGCATGCCCCTTCTTCGAACTCACTACAAGTAGTTTTGTTGCTCTTAACTTCGTTTAATGCAACATAATCAAATACATGATTTTTGCACAAAAAAAAAAAAAAAAAAAAAAAAAAAAATCTTAACACCCTAAATGCAAATGGTATAAAAAAACTGCTCAGAATTTGCTAAATTCAATTTATCACCAATAAAATTTTAAAACAAATTCAGATGCACTATTTTGTAGGTCATTAAATTCTCTTTTAAATATTAAAATACACCTTTACACCCCCCACAATACACTTTTAATTTGAAAGAGGTTAAAGAGGGGTGGAAATCCATGCACATGAATTATTACTTAACTCAATAATAAAAATCAAATTTTCTTTATTTTATTGATAATTTGCAATTTTTTTTCCCAATTATTGTTTTATAATATTGAAAAGAAAATGGTTAATTTTAAATGTATAAAAATACAATCCATACAAGTTTATTCTTTTTAATTTATTATATAGAAAACTGTACACATTTCATTCTAACACTGTTTGGTTAAAAATTCAACAAACAATTCACATCAGATTACACTATTTCTTTTATTAAAAATTAAAATTATAGAATCACTATTTAAGCACAGAACAATGATTTTATGATATAAAAAGATTTAATAATATGCAGAATAAAGTTTGTCTTAAATTATATTTACTTAATTTTTTAAGTAAATTTTAATGTCTAGTAGAAAAATATAACAATAATTTTACAATTATTGATATCACTTTATTGTTGATCTATATCTCAACCAGATTATAACATCATATAATTAGATACAAGCTTTTCTCTAAAGTTTAAAAAATAGTAAAATGTCATCAAGTTGTAACTATTCTATATTCTGATAACAAATTATCTTTAAATCCAATAAGGTGATAATAACTCAATATATATAAAAATGTCGGGACAGTTTATTAATTATTCCACAGGAAAAATTAAAAACAAAGCAGGGCAATACATGTTTAAGATATCAAAATATTCTTAAAGTATTAAGTTCAAAACAAAGAAAGTAAATATAAAAGAAAATTGTTTTAAAAATCTTATGCTACTTGAATAATTTTAATGCTATTTAATTATTAATTCTCACGTTTTGTCTCAACATTATATAGTACAATATCATCTATCAACTGAAATTTATTTCATCTTGTAAAAATCTGTTTTAAACGCTATTTTTGCAATACTAATCTTGGCTAACATAAATTTGAAAATAGCAAACGAACTATAAAATATATACCTTAAAAAACACACACACACACACTTTCTTCTTAAACTGAAAAATGCAATACAACTTATATAAAAAAAAAAATGCTAATTTAAAATAGCAAGTAACCAATGTTTTAAGAAAATATGTATACAAATGAAAATAAATTAAAACATTTCTGTTTGTTTTAATTCATTTCTTTGTTATAAATTAACTGAATCACAATCTTGAAAGGAAACAAAATTCAGGCATATGTTTTGAAGCATTTCTTTTAATTCTTTTTGCAACCTATTTGATAATGGTTACTTTGGTGAATAATATTCTTGAGCATCTCTTTACACAACCTTTCTTAAGAGGTCCATATATTAACATCTACCCCCCCTCCCTCCACACCTTTCTTTATCAACGCCTATAATGTATCACATCACAGTGAAATAATCCTAGATAAAAAGATGTGCTTAAATGCTGAAACCACTGCAATGCATTCGACCACAGCCATTAGAAACATTTTTGCATGCAAGCAAGCAAAATTATGCGTATTGAGTCACCTGGCTGACAGGCTGTGGTTTCAGCATCACAGTTAAGCACTATGATATTTGTAAACCTTATATGTAAATAATAACATAAACACTTGTGTAAACAAGGAAATGATTTTAGTTTCTTTCAAACAATATATAATATGTGAAATTATTTATTATATTTCAACATGTGGAATTATTGAAACAAGGCATAACTTTTTCTGGCAAGTTTAAAGAAAGTGAAAGTAAAAACCAGGTTTCTCATTTACGCAATTATTGCCTGCCAATATATTGCACGCAAAATGTTTCAAGGACTGTGGTCGAATGCAGTGTTTAAAATTATGAATATTTACAGCAAAATATACACCGACAGATTTAAATTTGAAAGATTTTACATTTATTAACTTGCCAACTTAAAAGAAAACAGAATAACAAGACAAAAAAACATTTATACATTAATGATATGTACATGCGAGTGTGGGTAGATTTTGACATATGATTTTTAAATTCATTTTACACAGTTCTCTTAAAACAAAAACAGTGTTGTGCAAATGATCACCCTGACAAATCATTTGCTTCATATAAAGTCTGATCATAAAGCTCTGCTTTCACAATTCGTCCACCAAAAAACCTTCCATTTAAAGCATCCCTTGCTTTACAGGCTTCTGAAAAATGCAGAAAAGAAATGTCAGAACTTATACTTTTTAAAATAATAAAATATCAAAAGAATATTTTAACAATGAATGCAAGACATTCCTAATGTTCTTTTATAAATCCTTCACACTGCAATGAAAGACTTTTACTAGGAAAATTTCAAATGGAACTATCTTGAGTTGCTAGAAAATGCTTTCCGCTGCCTTATTGGAGAGCATAAGATAGAATCATTACAAAATAAAATGTAGTTGGTGAAATATAAATACAGAACTGATGGAGAGTTTTCACAAAGAAATACCATAAGGATCCCATCCACCAACTAGACTTTTCCTTGCCAAAACACATGAAGTTTTGGATTTAAATGAACACATAACTTTGGAGGGTTGTTAGCAAGACATATGCCAGTGATGACTATCTTCGTTGTTTTCAAATTATAAAAATTATGTTTCATATTCAGGAAAATGTATTATGAAAAAAACCAAAGGAAATGTTTCAATAATATAACCATGATTATTTTACAGATCATTATACCTCAAATGCTGATAAAAACACACTTAACATTATCACCTACTACTTTTATGACTCGATTCTTCTTTGCAATAATCACAATTCCAGATAAAACTTTCAATTTAAATTTGTAAGATATTAAATAAATCAACACATAAAATTTGTAAAATACATTAGAAGCACAATGCATGTTTAATAAACAAATTAGTATTACTATCTTCACATTAAACAATCAAATTCATCAATAAAAGTCAAATATTTAATTGCATCATACTATTCCAGTTACACAGAAACATATAATTTCTAACAAAAGTTTATTTTGAAAAACTAATTTTTTTAGTCATAAAATAATTTAGAGCATACAGTTTAATCAAACAGTATAAAATTAATGCTCACCTGCTGATGCACTAAATTCTACAAAGATTTTTACAATTATTTCAGCATCCACATCCTCAGATTGACGTTCTTGGTAAATAATGACACGTTTTACAGCACCATACCTCCCGCATTCATCCGTCACTTCAGACTCCAAGTCGTCATCTAAGTCTTCAACACCAACCATATTTCTCAGAATAATTACTGAAGACTACAAAGAAAAAACATAATATTATATTCAGAAATGCAAGTTTACAGAATAATTAAAAATGAAAAATAACAATTCATTTAGAAATTTTTCAAGTTACGGGATGGGATAAATCATGATTACTAAGATGAGAAAGGAATTATTTAATAACATGTCACAAATGGTCATATTTTCACTAAAAATCAATTTAACTTTCAAATATAAACTTATACAATAGTAGCTGAAATTCTCCAAATTAGATGTATTTTCATAAAATAAGGCTATGGAATATTTTTGAAAGGTGTTTAAAATCAAATCATTATCTGTTTTGATTCCATTTAATAAAATTCTGCTGATTTTAACCACTTTTGAAGATTTTTGTTGCATTCAGATAATAGCTATTTAACAGACTTATAAACTCTCAATATGAGAAACTCTAACAAAATGCACCACTTTTTTGTTTGTTTAATATAAGTAGATAGATTTCATAAAAGTAGGAATGCAAAGAAATTTAATTACATATAACACAATTTTTGCTCTGTCAAATTTTGGGACATTAATATGGCACACATCAATTGCAACATATTAATACAGCAATGATATAGATTAAAATCTACAACATCACAATAAAAAACAGTAAAAAATTGAATGTATGAAAATTTTGAGATAAGGAACTGAAATACTACATCTTTTTTCAGTACCATAGTTGCCAGTAATGGGTTCATAATGTATAAGTAGTCATTTCAGTAACCAGCTGGCACATCACGATTAGTTAAATTTGATATCAGATAAATTATTTATCTTTATTAAACTTTATGTCCATGATTCTATCAATTATGACATTAAAAAGCTGTTATTTTAATTGTTTTTCTTAAATTCTATTGTGTACATGAATCTTCTAATCTAGATAATTTTTATATCACAGTGAAATTAAAAAAAAAAGAAACATAAATGCATGATTTATCTTCTTATTTTCACAATGTTCTAACTTCACATTCTTATTTGCACAGAAAATTACAGAAATATTAAACAGAAACCTTCTTTTCAGGTTTCCAAAAATGGAAGAAAATCATGTGCTTAAATATTTAATGAAACAATAAAAACAGTTTGAATTTCAGGGCAATAATGTAATATAATATTGGAAATTTGTGAAATTGATATCATTAAAAAGACAATTTAAGAATTTTTTGAAATGATATAAAATTTATTTTTGAGCAGTATTGTTTTTGGAAGTTACCGCAGAAAATTAAGCTTAATTTTAATAATTTAAAATAAATAAATAATGTTCTAAGATGCATGCTTTTGTCCTTCAAGGAATACATGTGCCACATTTGGTAGCTATAAATAAAGCCTGTAGAAACATAGCCTGTTGACCTGTAGAAAGCAAACATATATATTCATTCATCTATATTATTTGTAGAGATAAGTTTAAAAGTACAGAATCTCAACATTTACTTAAAAATTACTTATTTGCTTACTTCATTTCTCCTCATCAGCTTTTGCATTAATATGTGCCTAGCATTTGTACCCTTAATCATCATGTTTTCTTGCTGTTGTAATGTTTGAGGTTCTTGTTCTTCTGCAAGCTTTTTTTCCAATTCTTCAATTTTTTGTTTCTGTGTGTCATTTGTAGCAATTTCTGTTGAAGGCAGGGCAGCTGTAGAAACAGGTATTGCTGCTATTGCGGCTGCTGTTGTTGTTTTCAGACTTTCAGGAGTTGATGTGGGCGTAATTGTTGGTTTTAAAATAGGAGAACTAATTTCAGCTTTTATTCCAGCTGCAGCAGTGACACTAACAGGTGGAGTTACGATGGGTAGAGTTACAATACCAGGTGGTGGAATGATAACTGGTGGCCGCACTGGCGTGACACCTGAAATATTTTAAAAATTAATTATTGATAAATAAATCAATGATAAAAAGTAAAACACCAAAATAAATTCTACACTAATATAGAACTTCCAATTTTTCATATATTGTAATAAAATTATTAACTGAAAAACCTATGCTAGTATACAAGTACAGTAAACTAAACAACTGATGCAATTATTTGGAAAAAACATAAAATATGCACTGAGCATAGACATCTGATCTATTAAGTTGAGAGAATCAAAGAAAATGCCATAAAAGACATATCACTAACCACTAGAAGTTCAAAAAATTCAATTATATATATTAATTTATTATCAATTTTATTATTATTGTCGTCTTTAAGCCTAAAGAAAGAAATTTTGAAATCATGCTAAACATTAATTAATTTGAATATCATTTTACAAACCATTTTTAAGTCAAACACAAATTATTATGATACTTTTCAATATTTTACTTAGTATGAATATAAAATTGATATAAAAGTTGTAAAATTTTATTACTAAACTACATATTCCACCCCATATAATTTAAACTGGAATATGTAAATAGTTGTAGGCCTTAATTAAAATAAAGGCACATAATTTTCTAAAATTTAACAACAAATGAAGCTTATAGAACATCTTCAATTTTTTTTGTTCAATATGATTAATGATATATTTGGAGATATAATTACATTTAAAATAAAAGCTGCTTGATTTCATGGATTTATTGAAAAAGTTTTAAAGATTAGATATGCATATTGCACCTTCCAGCTATGATTAGACAATTTATGTATACAAATGTTTCATAAAAAATATTTAACATACATGAATATATATACGTAAATGAAAAAATTAAATTCAGATAATACCTGTTATAATACCAGGAGCATTAGCAGCTAAAACTGGTTGAGGCAGAATAGATGGAGTCACCAATCCAGGAGCTCCAATGGCAGGAATTGTAAGACCAGGTGGTGGGATTACTGGGCTAAGGGCAGCTGTTTCAGTAGGTGTAGCAGTAACAACAGGAGCAACTGCAGCAGGTGCACCTAGACCAAGAGCCTACAACAAAACAAATGGTTAATTTCAACATTCAAAGAATACACAAATAATAAAAAAAAGTAATTAATTAGTTAAAATATTTATATACATTGAGGATTATTGAAAGAGAATTTTTACAGAGAAATTTCCAAAAAGCACCCCCCCTTCAGAAATGAGCATATCACAATTATAAAAGCTGAAAGGAATAATACTGATAAATCAAATTAAAATAATTTTTTTCCTTGCTTAAGACTTTTTTTTAGTACAATTAAAAAGATATTCTAAATATATTATTAAACAGATTTGAATTCAACAAATAAAGGAATAAGAGTCCCCCCCCCAATAAATTCTGTAAAGTTAATTTATGAAGACAAAGATTCAGCAGAATCGAGGAAAATCCATGACTATAATCTACATTCAAGCAAGATTTAATACAAAACATGCAGAAAAACAAAACAATAATGGACATAATAATAATAATCTCTACTTACAATTGCATTACTGGCAACAGCATCCATTGCTTGAATTTTTGCTGTTGCAGCAGCAGCAGCAACTGCAGCTGCAGTAGGCATTGTACTGGCTGTGGTTGGAGCTTGAAGGGCATTGGGAGGTGTGATCGCCTGAAAAGTAATTAAAAGTTTTATGTATAAAGTCAATTTTTATCATGTGTAACCTATTACGTGTGATAAAAGAAAGAAAACTAAATTTTGTTTATAGTTATGAAGAAAATAACTGTTTTGTTTCTTTGCTCGGGCTAAGGAAACAAACAAGATCATTTAATTCCTTGCAAAAACAAAGATTTTAATATGGGCCTATTTACAGATACATTTTCATTAAAAAAAAATATATCTTTAGCGTAGGCCTTAAGTTAATCATTTTTACAAAATAATTTAATAATAAATAATTCTAACCTATTCTATTCTACCATATATTTATATACATTATATGCATAAAATTAAATATACACGGGCCAAACTTTAAGAATATGTAAAATATGTATAAAGAAGCATTTTTTTTTTTGTGGGGTTGAAAATGAAAAGTTTTGGCAGAAAAAACAAGAAATGTAGAGAAAACTCTTTACTTAATATTTCAGTAAGTGCACAAATGTACCACCACCATTATCGATAGAGGCCTAGCAAGTAATTAGTGTATACTCGTTCAAAGATGCTAGGTGTTCCATATACAGTTGCAACAGTGACTGAAAGTTTTGGAATGAAGTTTTTATCAGTGTCACTGGAAGTCTGGTAGACATTACATTTTTCTGTCTTGTTTGCACTTACTTGTTCCATGTGCACTTTTCATTTCTCATATCATACTGCCATACAAAAAATGCTTCTTTATATGTATTTTACTGACCCTTAAAGTTTGGTCCATGAATTCAGGGACACTTTGTACAGCTGACACAACACATTTTACCAAAGTTTTTACTTAATAGGTATAGGAGATAACTTACCCTCCCAACACGCAGGTATTGACCACCTAAATCAAATAAATTCATTGATGATATTGCATCTTGTGCTGATTGATAATTTTCATATTCTATAAACCCATAGCCTCTAAAATGAAAAAAATAGCAGTATTAGATGAAGCAGGTATGTAAAATTTGTTGCATAATTTTTAAAGTTAAAGAAATAATATCTACTCACTTATGCTTCCCAGGAATACCACCACTTTGTAATTTACACATTTTAATCTTGCCAAAGGCTTCAAAAACACTGCAATAAATGAAAAAAGTCATTTTTATCATGTTACAGATAACTGACAGAAAACAAATTACAACAAATTTCGCAAGTTATGCAAGCAAAACTAAATATTTTCTTTTAAAGCATATCAACAATACCTTTGAATATCTTGCTCCGTTAAATCTTGATGAACAGAAGCAACATATATACGATTGTATGTTTTTGCTTCTTCCATTATTTGCTCTATTATAGGAGCTGCTTGAGGCATGTTGCTCGGACGTCCAACCTACAAACAAAAAACATTTTGCTTTAAAAAAGATATTTCAAGACACTTCATTAAAATTTTGCCACATTAAAGAAAGCAAATGGGAGTTAAAAAACAAAAATATTTCTTTATATTTATATCATTAAAATAAAAAGTTTGACTTAAAAGACAAAATTTCATTAATGTTGAAATTATAGTAAGGAAAGAGAAATGACGTTTGCGGTTTCTCTAAACCATTCTGTTAAATAACAAGACATTTACAAAAAAAAAAAAAACAACTTATAAAGTACATACATTAATTTTTTACATTTCCATTTTACAGCACAATTTTCATGTATATATATATATATAAAATAAAATATGAATGTAAAAATTTTATACATATATTGCACTTCAGAAAAAGTAATTGTTCACATACTATACTTTTATAGGTTTTTAAAATAATATCTTAAATATATATTTAACTTAAACAGGATTAAACTCAAGGCTATTGACCAAAAGGCAATGGAATTATTTGAAAAACTATAAATATATATGAACAATCAATGGAAACAACAAACAAATTTCCTGCTTTTAAAAACAATGTTATTTCACAAGGAAAGCAATCAATAGAAAATGTTTGACATAAACACACTAATTTTAAAGGATTTTTCTTTTTTAGTTATCAGAAAATAACTTTTGTCTCTTTGCTCGGGCTAAGGAATACAAAATGATCATTTAATTCCTTGCAAAAACAAAGATTTTGATATGGGCCTATTAATAGATACATTTTCATAAAATGAAAAAATATCTTTAGCGTAGGCCTTAAGTAAATGCAATATTAAAAAAATAATAATAATAATTTAATAATAAATCATTTTAACTTATTCAATTCTACCATGTATTTAAATACATTATACGCATATAATTATATAGTTGATACAACACACTTTACCAAAACTTTTATTTAATATCTCAACAGAAATTCAAAAACACTGATTCTATACAACTGTAACCTTGGTTCTCCCAAATAGAAGTTTAACTTTTTCAGTACAGAGGTGTCATATAAACATCACTTATGAATATCTCTCACAGCCATGCATACTATTTGTACATAACTGGAAGTTGAGCACAGGCAACGGGTGATCCATATGTACATTTTAAGCTGGAATGATTTTTAAAGACCACTAAATGGCTCCCTGTGTCCATTACTTTTAAAATGAATACAGTTTTAGTATCCTGAGCATTAGTTAACTCATAATCTGTCCCATTTTGATCTTTTATTCATCAGCTATTATAGGGAGGAACCATAATGTAAATAAATAGAGCTGGGTTCTTTAACTTTCCATGCAATAGAACCATCATTTCTGGTCTCAATTCAAATTTTATTTATTATTATTTTTGCTGCTATGCAGGGACTGTTTGGGTTTTATCATCAGTTCAGTTGTATTTAGTTATGTGTACCCCCACTCCCGTTTCAGAATGACTTGAGTACAATTTGTCATGGTAAAAAAAAAAAAAAAAAAAAAAAAATGTATCAGAGGAAAAAAGGTATTACATCATGAATAAGGCAATAAGGGGCTCAGATACATGGTCTAAATAATTTGAAATCAAGATTTTGAGTGATTCTGATACTTGTATTTTATCAGAATCTGAGCTGAATATGAAAAATATATTTTAATGTAAATTAAAAGAAAAAGATTACTAAATGCTAATTTTAAACATTTATGACAGCTGATTCGATAATCCAAATAGGTAACAAAAATTATAATGTTAGGACTTAAACTTTATTTTTTGTGATCTTTTTTCAAAGTTAGGCTTAGAGACGCTAAATCCTCGTCCTATGGGACGATTCCTTTCCAGTACGCCCTATCCCGAGCAAATGTCTAGACATCCAAATCGAAGGGGTTAATTATCGGTAGAATATATTAGAATTTGCTTTAAATTTTGTAAAAGCACAAAAATTTAAGCCTGAAACTTTCACTCTCTCAATTCCAATCTTCCTTCATTGAATACAGCATATAGGTTGTACAAATATGTAATTACATTAATTTAAAATTTTAATAGACACATGACAAAATAACAATTCTTTGTTGGAAGTTATGCAACAAAGAACCATTCTATAGACATACATTTTATGACACAACTGTGTTAGCAAAATATTAATAGGAAAATTTCTAATAGTCTTGCTTTACAAGAAAGATCTCAAAATCAAGAAACGACAATTGGTTAAAGATGCTGTAATTGACATATACTAAAATGCATAAATATGACAAAATTAAAATTCTAATTTAAATCAAATCTAATTTTATATAAAAATATGTATTCTAAAAAAAGGAAAAAAGAATTTTAAAAAATCACCAAAAGAAAATAATTCATATTTTTTTTTCTGGACCAATCAAATTTAAAATCAGTTAATTACTAAGACACAATGAAAAAAATAAAAGGGATAGAAAATAACCTTAATATTCCTTCCACCTATCATAACTCCATTCATCTGATCGAGTGCCAATTGCGCAGCTTCAGGAAGTTCATATTCCACAAATGCGAATCCTTTGTGTTTCTGCGTAACTGGATCCCAACTCATATTAATGGACTTAATAGGTCCAAAAGGAATGAAAGCTTGTCGTATGGTATCTTCTTTTAATTCAAAACTAATGCTTCCAACATATACACTGAAAAAGAAAAATCAACATCAATTTCTCCTCCCCAAATAAACTCTTACTTATGCAATAAAAAATAAGCCAATGAAAATATATTTAAAGTACAAAATTCAGGTAAACATGTAAAAAGAAAGATGGAATAATATTTTAAAAACTATCAACAACTTACTATTTTAAATTTACTGAAACAAAGTATTATAATTTTTGGCACATTGTTTTCACCACTGATAAATAAAAATATCGAATGATTAAAATTTTTTTATTAAGCTAGAAAAAATGCAGTATAACAGTAATTGTCATAATTTGCATTACTTATTCAAAAATAAAACCTTATAACATATTTTAAAAAATTCAAAACATTTAGTGTTTTTATTAGATATTTTAACACTGAAGAGAAATTATTAACAGACTAATAATGAGTTTTGAAACAAGTAAAGATCTAAATTTTTCATGAAAATATTTTACACAACAGAAAAACGTTAAAAATTAAATGCTCAGTAACAAAATAGGCAGCTATTAATAGGAAAATTTTTATGGATATATTTACAGTAACTTTTTTAAATATGGAATTTTGCATTTTTTATTTAATTTTTATTCGATTTATTTTTGATATTGTATTTTACAAACCTTATTTAGCTGCAGATATGTATTTATTACAGGATATAAAAATTAGGAGAATTTGCACAATTTGAAGTAATTTATGATATCCTCTACATTAGAGAAGATATAAGAGGGGGGGGGGGATTGCAGATTTTTCAGTAGAATCAGCCCTTGAACATATGAATTTTCATTTCTGAAGGGAGCATTTGGCAAAACAGCTAAAAAAATGCCGCTAACCTTCATAAAACACACACACACACACTTCAAACCAATACACAATTTCTTTTCTTCCTCATTTCTACTGGACAACAATCTAACTTCCTCTTACATCTATTAATTAGTTAGGAAATATATAGATGCTAACAATATATATGATAGCTAAAGCAATGGTAGAAGCACATTGCTAGATATTTGGTATCAAAAGCCATGAATTAATAATAATAATTATGAATGAACAAACTTACCGACACATGAGAACTAATGCTTGATGGCGCTGAAGAGTCTTTTGTTGCTAAAAATAGAAATAGCAAACAAGTAATAAAAACTATGAATAGATAAGACAAATTAAAACCATTATTTTAAAAAAATGACAAAAGAGAAAAAGAAAATTATGAAATTAATTATTCAAATTTAAAATCAAAAATTGAGTTTTTATCACTAGTTTATTCCCAGAATATCTGCTATTATTATTAAAGAGTTATTTCATAATAATTCTTTAATAATAATAAAGAGTTTAAGATAATAAGAAAGAGTTTATAATTATATAATAACATTGGATGATTTATATAATAGTAATTCTTTATAAAATTTAAATGAAGACAGAAACTTTTTCTAAGCAAAAGATACTTCTGCACTCCAATACAAAAACCTGAAAAAAGAAACAGTATTTTATATTCAGAAGATAACAAACAATAAAAGTGCATCCATCAGTGATACTGTCTAATAAGGATAGTGGGAAATCATGCAAAAAATGTCCTGCATTAAGAGAAATACTCCCTGCTCTCAATTGTAAAAATTGTGTCACAATCTGTTCATGGTCAACAAACGTTGAATAATCAATTCTTGACACAAAAACACCCAATCCATGTATATCTGCATCTTTTTTCAACTGCTCATCATTTTCTGATGAATATAGTCTTTCCAAAAACATCCTTTGCATTCTTTATGAAATTTGAATTAGAAAGCACACAGGCCAAATTATTCAAACAATATCCCCACTTTCCATCAACATACCGACAGCAAAATTACAATATGGCCAGGTTTATTGTTTGTAAAGACAATATTGAAACAAAGGCAATAACCCTCAACAGACACACTCAGGGAAAGATCATTCATTTGCAATTAATTGGATGTTCTAGCTATGGTACTCATTAGAGATTGAAACTTAGTAACAGCCTTCATTATAAGAAGTTATTTACTAAATAACAGTTTCTTTCTCTGACGTTATAAGTATATATCATGTCCCATCTTTATTTGTAAAGGCAATTAATTGTTCATGCAATTTAAGCATGCCCCAAATGAAGTTTCAGTTTTTGAGTTCTGTATAATAATCTAAATAATGCAGCCAAAGTGCAGTCGTCTGCGGAATGCTACACTCAGGATGATGTGATTTGTAATTGTGAAAGCTTACAGCCATTACAAACCACAATATCTGATATTTTGAAGCCTATCATATAATTCTGCTGGAAGATTGGCTATCTGTCTCTTTTCAACAATAGAAAAATATATCAACAGTCTACTTTTGTTGTTTTCTTTATCCACCGCCACTAGCCTTTTATTTTTGCTGCTATATCTGTATTGGATAGTAGTTCTTAGTACATTAAAAGAAATGAGGTAATTGCCACACATCTGATCTGCATTCATCACTTGGCAGATTTTACCAAACACATTTGATCATTCCCCAGTGTGTGATACTGTCTAAATGATTTCTTCTAGTTTTTTTATGCAAAAAAAATCTAATGGAATTCTTAGGACACATCATTAATATAACTTCTATCCTCATGTGTTGATAGTAATGCACAGCATTAAGCAATTATATGCATTTTGTGTATTTTCATAAGGCATATGGCGTCTTGAGTTAAATGCATATATAGATATAACCATTCTAAAGAATTGATAACTGTTAATTAAAATAACAGCCAGCATTCTCCACATATGCATGTCCTTAAGTTTTACATACTTAAGGATCAAAAAAAATTTCTTTTGAATCACACAAAATGCTTTCAATCGTATCTCACAGATTTGATTATTTTAGTTAAAATTATCTGTATGATCAGATTACTTCATAAGACATACACTCTAGAAAACATCTAAAAAAATTATAATATCAGAAAATCTAATTATTTGGATCCCAAGCCTGTACAATTAATTTTTTTAAAAAAAACTCACCTGTTGCTGATGTGCAATAGTCTGTTTCATTAGAACGTTCTTTATGCTCTGTTCCATAGCATACTTCTTAGCTTTTGTCACCATTTCTTGTTGTTCTGCTGTCAACTTTGTGAGGCCTAATCCCAAAATACCTGTAGGTGTCCTCAAGGCACCTGGTCCCGCAAGCACCGGCCCCGTTTGCTCAGGCTGACCATCAGTGTGCGAACTATCCAAACCAGGAACCGATACAATTGGTGAGCCATCTGTGAAACAAAATTATATCAGTAACAAGAATCAACAAGCAGGATTCGTTTTTCTAAAATAGAAGGTTCTTAGCAGTTGTAGCCAGATAGGAATTTAAATATTATTAATGAACACACTTGACAATTCTTTCCCGAGATTTTTTCTAGATCAATTTTACTTTAATGAAAGAGTCTAATCCTCTAATTACATCATAGAACAGAGCATTTACAAATGTAAAAAATTAATGCTCTTTAATTTTTTAAACAATTTCTTCTTCTTTCTTTTAAAAGAAAGTTTAATATTTCAATTACTTTAGCACAGCTTGAACTAAACAAGAAAACCTCGCATATAAATTAATTTCAGTGGAAACGCATAGTGTTGCATAATATCATACAGCAGCCTGTAAAAGGATAAACTAAAAGAAACATTCTAAATATGACCTTTACCGCTTTATGCTAATCTCAGTGCTGCAAGTGATTCACAAGAGCAAATGTAATGGTGAGACCAGAGCATGGGTCTTCCCTCAGTTTCAAACTACATGCCATAAAAATACAAGAAAAAGAGAAAAGAACAAGAAAAATTAAAGTTGCACAAACTCAGCATTTCAAATTTGGAGCCTAACAGTTTAAAGAATTATTAGGGAAGAGTAAGGGTAATATTTGAGATGCTATCTAATATCAAAAGATTTCTTTTCATTATTATGTAAACCCAATTGACTATTGCAAAAAGTTAAATTTATATAATGTAAAGGAATAATGACATTTTGATAGGATAAAGAAAGTTATACGATATAAACATAAGTTTTTAAAAACTAATAACTCAGATCTTCAATTTATGTGCAAAATTTCATTGCCCAAATTCATACCCTTACTTTTCTCTAAAGCAATACATAAAAAAAAATTATCTTCATAGGTTAATAAATCAGAATGCATTAAATGATTTTTATTACTTACAGCAAAATAAAATTAAATTGAATTTATTTATAAAAAATGTCTTATTCAAGTTGATAATGATTTCAATTATTGTAATGCAGGGGCAAACAATCAAGGAGATTAATGGATTCAGATTTATTAACCATGAAATTAACGTAATAAAATATATTAGAAAACAGAAAAAAAATCCCTCCCATCCTCAAAAAAGTAAAATTCCACAAAAATTATCGATTCTACTTGAACATTAAATCTTTCGCTTAAAAAGACAGCGAAGATTTAGGAAATCAACCAAAATTGTTCCTATTATACAAAATATTTCCCATTCTAAAACTTCCCAGTACAATCTACAATCTGAAAAAATACTAACACAGGAATTTTTTTTATTTTTATACAAAAATTCTTAATTAAAAACAAAAGCATTTTTTTAAAAATAAAAAAGGGCATAATCTGATGAAGGAACAAAGAATTTCCCTTTTTTGTGGCAAGACATCTTCTCAGTAAAATATAAAATTTTAATTTTAAATGTAAATTAATACTTGTTTCGAAATATCTTGCCTGACTTTTTGTAATTCTTTAAAACAATAAAATAATAATAATAATAATAAAAACGAAGGGGGAGGGATACTTGATAAAACTTCAGGTTATTAAAAATTAAAAAAGCAAACTTTTAATTAATGTTAAGTTTATTATATTTTGTACATTTACTTTTTCAAACCTATTTTTCCCATAATTAATTCATCACAAAAATTTAAATATTTCTAAATAAATTTAAACCAAAAATACAACAAAATTAAAATCAATAACAAAAAATGAAATTAAAAGTTTTAATTCTAAGAGAGGAAAATTACATAAATTGAAAATGACATAACTAAATATTCAAATGAATAAAAAATAAAACTAAATCCCTTTAAATATTACATAAAAAAATAAAGCTTTCAAAATAAAAAGTCACCAAATAAAATTTGTAACATAGGAATCACAATGGTATTATTAGTCTGTCTCGGGAACACATGGATGCTGAAATGAATTCTAAAAGAAAATTATTATTTTTATATCAATCTAAAAGTAATTGATAAGTGACACATTCCAAGTACAATTGAACAGCTTTAAATGCATAAATTGAAATAAAATAATAAAGCATTCATATTGTATTTGAAATAGTAAAATTTCCAAGTAACAGAACTTCTGGTAAAAGCAATCCACATCCAGCAATAATGGTCTTGTCTTTATACAAACTTTAGCATATATTTTCAGCTTCTGGAAAATACACAGAAAAAACAAAGAGACTGTGATTATTATTTTTGTAATACTTGGAACGTATCCCTTAATGATGTTTTAAAATAAAATAATAATCCCTACAAAACTACCAGTTTTAGTTCTATATATATACCCTTACATTTCATGATTTTTTTTTTAAATATACATAAAAAATATTGTAAATAGGGCAATTTAATTACACTAAAAGCCAAATAATTTAATTTCATTAATTTAAATTTTTTTATAAAATAGCTTAAGAAAAAGGGATATTAAATATAACTAAGCTAAGAAAAATTAATAGTTTATTAGTTGTTTTCAATAGGTATTTAGGATTTTTTTTCCCTGTATCAAATTATTTTTAAATTTATGCTTTAAAGCAAAATATTTAATAACCTACAAGGACATTCCTAATTTGCTTTATAAATGACAATTTAAATAAATATGCATACACATCATAATTTGAACAAATTCTAAACACAATTTAATGTAATTTATTTCCAATCGCAGGCAGCAAGCTAAAACAACGGAGCAGACACCAGGAAGTTTCCATACAGCAACAAATGGATCATCTGAAAAACCCATAAAAGAAAGAAAGAAAAAGAAATGAATACCTCTGTCTATTTGAAAGAAATAATTACACCTTTATAAAATAAATTCCACATTAGAAATGTTGACATAATGCTAAAACTTATATATTCATAAAGGCATTATGAACATTTCTGCAAGGATGTTGAAAATGTGAAGTTAAAAATAATACCAAGAAATACCAGTTATTTTGGTTGATCTCATTTTATGACGATGTCTATGCAAAATGCCCATTTAGAACAAAAATCACCAAATGAAGATTCAATCCTTTCGCACTTTTGTTTGAGCAATCTCTTAAAAAAGCAAAACACACAGATTCATATTTTAAATAATATAAAGCAGGTAAAAAAACAAGCAAACTAATTATAGCTGGAATACTTAATAAATAAGAATTACCTTCCGATTTTAGTTTCTTAGCAGCTGGTTCTTCCAAAGTACCTTTTAAGCCATTCTGAAAGAAAATGAAACATATTAATCTAAAATATAGAAAAAAAAAATGTATATGGTAAAATCAGATTATATGAAAAAGTTCAGCAGTGTTAAAAATTTTCCTCCAGCTAATTTTAAAAAAAATTTAACGGCATCTATTATACACTCTTATTAAGATCACATCAAAACTATGAAATATAGACATGTGTATGTAATCTGAAAGTATTCATTAATTTTAATAAATAAAGTTAATTGTAAACTGATAGACTTAAATCACTTCATACTTTTAATTATGCCATAATCTATAAATTTTACATTATAAAAATTCACCAAATGAAAAATATTGACAAAATATTTTATGAAATAAAAAAGCATATTTTAATGGAAAATAATAAAAATTTTTTTATAAAAAATGATTACAGAAGTTAAAGGGTTCCTCAAACCTCTTCCACAGTACACTATTTTTTTAATACCTAGTCAGTTTGTGTGATAATTAGAGTTTTTCAGGTAAGAAAATTTAAATAATCTACTTTCACACGAAAAAAAAAAAAGTTGTAAGCAAGAATGAAAAAATATTTATGTGCTAAAAAATAAGAACGGGAATATTGATAAATAAGAAGAGGGGAGGTCTATATTTCATATAGACATTTAAGTGAGAAATTTTATAAAGAATGTTTGTTTAAATATTTTTTTTTTACAGGTGTTGAAAAATTTAGAAGATAGCATCCAGCTCTATATGATATATTACTTTTGCTAAATAATTAATATTTTAGTTAAATCTGGGACTAGAACATAAGTCATGTAAATAACATAATACAATAGTAATAATATGATTCAAATGCCTATTACCAGAAAATTTTTTATTAACTAAATATTTATGTTTTTATACAAGAATCATAAGCAAAAACAAACATGCTTCATTTTTTTACAGATCACATGGATATATGTACTGTAGTTAACAAACTACATCACATTTTCTATAAAAATTTACTGAATTTAAATATTTTATTAATTAAATACATAAATGGGCATAGATTCCAAAAGATTTTGAAAAAAATTTAAACATTTAAAATAAAATAAATTCATATTATTCACCTAATTAAGTGATTTAAATCTTTTTCCCGAAAAACACAATGCAAGATATATATGTTCAAGTAACTAAAATATATAATTTTTTTTTTTTTTTTTTTTTTAATTTCAAAAATTAGGAACAAAAATCTTTTCTGCCTGCAATGAAATATTAATGGGAACGCAAATAAAATTTCAAATTAGAAAAGATACTGTTGGATTCCCTCGAATAAAAAAAGTTTTACAAATTAAGGTTTACCATGATTTTTATTTCAACTTTAATCTCTCTTTAATATTAATACATTTTTCCAATGGCAAATTTTTTCTCCCAAATATCTCAAACAGTGCACGATTTTTCTAATGAACTTCAAAATAATTGTAACAATTTAACTATATTTGATTGTTTTGAAGAATATAAAGAACACTGATTACAACTAAGCAGAATTTTTAACATAATTAATATTCAAGTTTTACTTTTATTATAATTCAATTCTCTTCAGTATCATTTAAAATTAGAATATCGGTAAAATAATTTTAAATTCATATCTTTTCAGACCATGAAATTACTTTTTTACTTGTGAAGAAAGGATATGGTTTTATAAATTTAAAAAATGCTACACCCCCCCCTTTCAGTTTAATAAACATATTCAATTATCAAGAATGCAATTTCCTTATTAATTACTGAAATTGAAAAAGGTGGGATAAATTTGTTTTTAGTTTTCACTGGGCACTATTATCAATTTAGATTAGTTACTCATTAACTAGTATATTAAAATTATGAGATGTACAGTGAAAATAAATAATACATTGTAGTCCAATAAAAAAAAACACTTCATAAAAATTAATTCTTCAAAAGTGCAAATATATTTATAAAAAAAAATGCCATAAACTTGAACTTATGCAAGCAGAATTGTTAAAATTAAAATTCCCAATACATGTTCTCACACTGTTAGTTTCTCATTCTTTAACAAAATTTACTTTTTCTTTTCAGTTTGCCATTTCCTGTCACTATGGAAAATCTTCCCTGTTTCCCATAACATAATTCCTTCTATTATGCATAGCATATGCTGGACCCTTTAAAATTAAAAACCACAGTGATACAAAGAAAATGTAGTAAATAACTTAAAAATGCTTGTATGTAACTTTTTCAAGTGATACTTTACACTGAACTTAATATCTACTAAGCTGCTTTTGCAACTGGTTTCTTTGTTCGAACTCAATAATTATGAACACATGTAGTGATAACAAAGAAAATTGGAGGGTGGTCAAATATTATTGATGGAATGCAGGTGGACAGCTTTTCTTAAATTTTTTAAGAAATGATGGTATTCATCATATTGTTACTTATGTCTCTGTTAGATTATAAGATTTGAGAAGATTATAAGAAGTGGGAAATATGTTCTATTACTACAGAAGTTAGGCATAACCAGGCATCTGAAAAAAATAAATCAAGAAACAAGATTCATGCTCCTACTGTAAATCAGAGGTAACAAAAAAAGGCCATGAAAAGGTTTTAAAGAATGAATATTTCCTAAAGGGACTTGAATGAGGAATAGAAGGGCATAAAATCAGGAAACATAGAGATGGAATTAAAAGCAAGAAATAATTTTCCACTGCAAAATATTTTATTCTCAAAGATATGTAATACACCTACTTGTTTACTATAGATGGATTTTTTAAAAATTGTATTACTATGATCAATATTTTATAAGGTTTCTAAATTAGTGCAAGTTAAATTTCTTTAAAAATTTGAAAAAATATTTTACTGAGGAAACTAATTGCCATAAATACTCTCATTGAAGCTTCTATTATTAATCTTGTTGAACCAACTGGTCTATAAATGAGACAAGTGAATAAATAAAATCAGACTTTAATATTTTTTTGAATCACAATGTTTATCAATATGAAAAATTTATAAGAACATTAGTTAAAACATTCTATTTCTTATTTATCATATTAATAATCATTAATATTTTATTTTACATTTAAATTTTTTGTGATATTCGTGTTTTGATTTTTTTAACCCGGTGCAAGCTAAGAAGTCGTTCAGGAGCATACGCCGGAAAACAAACCCCAATTCCTTCCTTTTATTTTACATTTTTAATATGTAAATGCTATTTACTATATACAATAAATCTATATACTAATATAGATCTAAAACTATATACAATATAGCTTTAAAATATTAAAAAACGAAATCACGAGTCCAAATTGCAGATGATTTAGGCAAACAAGTTCAATTTTTAAGCACATCAAATTTAATAATAAAGCATACTAAGAAGTAAAAGAACACATAAAAGGTTACAGATTAAATTATACTATGTGTATGAACATATAATAACAATTATATAAAGTAGCGGTACAAGGCTTAAGATAACAGTATGAAAACCGCCATTTTTGCATTGATTAATGCGGTAATTGATAGTATGTTAATTACCTCAAGCACGATCTGCCCATTACCCAAAGAAGTCATTGTTATTTTCTCTTAAACTATTATGAGTAGTAAACACAACAATGCTATCTTTCGGGAATTATTTGAAGCACAAAACACGCATCTCGTATCCCGATGAAATGCTGCAGGTAAATTCTGTCTGATAGAATTAGTGAAGTTGAGATGTTCTAGAGAAATTGTACATTTCGGTAGATGAGTTTTCGTCTCTTTTTTGTATTTTTAGGAAGAAATAGTCATTCATATTCACCTTAAAAAGATAAATGGAGATATTTTTTACATAAAAGATTTAAATAAGTATTTTTAAGGTATTATTTACTTTAGGCAATTTAGAATGTTCTCAAATTTTGGAATTTCTTGGGAATGTTGGCATCATTTCTCTATACTGTCGATGTAAATAAACAAAGTTTAGTCATGGTCATTTGTCGGGTGTTTCAACTTGAATACAATTCAAAGGATTACTGACAAAATCTGTATTTTCAGTTAATATGAGCCAGTAAACACATGCGTCAATTTGATTAGAATTTGTTGGTTTTGCTGCAATAGAATTTGCTGAATATATAGAATGGTTGTTAAAGCAAACAAATGTTTGTTTGGAGATGACTGGTTTAAAAACTTCTGTGCATTTCGAATTCATCCGAAAATTTTTCTGAATAAAAGAAAATTGACGAGAGATGCTTTTTGTCTAGATGTTTTGAAGGTATATAAAAGCACGTTGTCCAATTTGAATAATTTACGAATTTTTTTTCTGTAAATATTTAGATAATTTTAGCAATAGATTTTAGCATTTTTTCTAGTTATCTGTTATGCAAGAAAATTTCTTAATTACGTTTTTAATGGCCCCTTTATAGTGTAATCTTCGTAAATGTTTCTGTACTTTCCGTGTTTAATGCTATTTAAAATAGTGTGGTAGATTGTCTTTATATGATTTTATCGATATTCGGATATATTTTTCTTTCGTGGTTGCTAACAATTCTTTTTTATGAGCTTTAATATGTACTGAACACACTTATAATCTAATTAGCAGGAGAGAAGGAAAAGAAAAAAAATCATGGTATACTTATATACTGTAGAGAAAAGCATAATTTTTAGTAATTTTTTTTCTTTCAAAGCATTTGAAAAATATATTTCAAGAACATACATTTGTTATAATTCATACAAAGGGCTTTTTTTTTTCAATGAAGTTATGAAATTTGAGAGAGTGATTACATGTTTTTCTGTGAGGTATTACTATTTTTATGGTATCATGTAATTGATTAATTTTAGTAATAAATTTAAAATAAAAAAAATGATTGCAACTTACACTGTGGTGAAATTTAATTTGTTCTATTAATCTAGAGAGAATTTATTTTAATTCATGATTCTCTATGTTTTTATTGGTTTGCAAAGCTAATCAGAAGCCATTTTCAGCAGAGTCATTCCATACAACTTAATTATGTAAATTTTATGATTTTGTCTTTAACTGTTTCTTTCTCTAATCTATCCTATGCCAAACATATCTGCCTTTTTATTTTTTTAAAATTAAGGTTATTTTTTTGATTGAAATTTAATTTCTAAAGATATTAGATTAACTTTTAATGTCCATGATAGTGAAATTTAGGTACTCAGAGCAATTTTTATAAAGAGATTTTGTTGTTGTTGTTGTTAAGAACTTTAGATATAGCCATGTTCTAGCCAAAAAAGTAAACTTTACTATAATAAATTTAACAGAAACTGTATTTCGAATTTGTATAAATTTTATTACTTATTTAGAGACTAATTTTTGTGCAATATAATTTAAAGCAAGCTTAAAAAAAAGTCTAAAGCTACTCTGCAGGAAGTTACTTTTTTTCATTCTTTCCAAATGGTATTAAAACTCTTATTTTTTGAGTTACATTTTCTAGGCAGTTGATGGAATTTCTTCTATGAAATATTTTTTTGTCAAATACAATGGATTTGGAAATTCTTTCATTTCTTTATGTCTGTAGTAACATGTAATTCTAGTCACTATTAGAATGATGAATTGTAGATATGAAACTTTTCTGCAGTGCTTTGTCATAATACTTAGTATTTCTTAGAAAAATATCAAAAAGAAATAATTTTTGAGAATTTTTATTTTTATTTTTCATTCTATCAATAATTCCACATTTTGTTGTTATATTTGTAACCTTCATGAGATTCATTTATATATATATGCATTTATATTTTTACTTACATATTCATTTATATTTTTATTTTGAGTAGATTTGTTGACTGTTCCAAGATTGTAAAGAGGAGTATATTTCCATTATAATCAGACTAGCCAGAACAGAATGATAGTTAGATGTAGTTACATTACTTCAGTCATCAAAATCTGTTTCATTATTTCTTTCAAGCCATCCCTTGACATAATTATAAGCTCACTCAAGGTCAAAATTGTAATGAAACACATAAACTCTTCTTCACATTTATGGCACATGGGTAAAATAATGAGTGATTATTAAATTTTTATATTTGTTATAATCTTTTATAATTCATAAGAAAAAATTATCTTTAAAGGATCCACATTCATTATTTCTTTGACCGTGCTTTTGATTTGAATTACATAATTCAAAGTATGGTAACTAATATTTAAATTACATTTCAAAATGTATGTTTAATTGATAAAAATAGGAAAATGTGAGAAATCTTCATTATGTTTGCAGAAGTTAAAATGTTTTGAAGTTGTGGGAGTTCTAATGTGAAAGGTACCTTTGATTTAGTTAAACAAAAATAATATTACATAAGCTTTGATTATTTTTAAATTTCAGTTCCAATTTTATTCAAAATAGCTACTTAAAAAAAATACTACTTTTGGGTATTTATGTAGGAATAAATCAAAAACTTGTATGCTTTAATTTCCTTTTTCTGTCACACTTTTCTATCATCAATTTTCCTGGATCAAACACAGATCAACCTGCATCTGAATAATAAGTAATTTTAATTTTTCAAATAATATTTAATGTTTTTGATCATGTAAAAATTAATTATTATTATAAATTTTTATATGTTTAATAAATAAATAGTAGCATATATTATAGCTTTTATGAAAATATATAATTTTGCATAAAATTGAATTATTTGACATACAATACACCTTTTGTTTGTTTAATTGTGTTGCAATATTTTACTGCAATTATAATTATGACTGATCTATAAAAAATTTCTAACTCTGTTTTGAGGAGCAAAGTTTTTTTTTTTTTTAATCAATCATAAATGTTATTTAGTTTTTAAATTACACCATAATTTTAATTGGATTTTTAAGTTTTAAAATTATTTGCTTTTACTAATATATTTCTCCCTTTCAGGATCTCTACTTAGATCATGTTGAAATTCAATATAAGATTCATCTTCTGTTATTACTGCAGGAGCATTCAAATCTATTGATAATAGATTTTAATTTGTGAGTTTGTTAAAATAAAATTTTAATCTTTTTCATGCATTATTTAATTCTAATTGCTGATATATGTGATAATGATATTATTGTGGTGAATAGCATATAAGCCAGTTAACAACTATGTTGCACAAGCAGTTGCTTTTGTATCCTGGTTATGTTACTGGACTGCGAACCACAAGGTCACAGGTTCTATCCACGCTCATAAGAATCCCCTAAACTATCTTTTTTATTGTTTATTATGCGTTTATTCAAAAATCATTTTTAAGTAATATTTTTTAGCATTCATAATGAATTTTAATATTTTTCTTAAAATTCTTATCTCTTAAAAATTTTTTTTGACAAACAGCCCTGATTTAAGTGACCTGACTGACTTAGGACTAATGACTTTGATTATTGTAGAGTCAATAATTGGGTTGTTTCAGTTTTTAACCTTAAGAATAAAGCTTTTAGCTTTATGACTGTAAAATTTTTTGATTGATTTTATTTCTGCATTTTGCAATATAAACAGAAATTTTAACATATGAAGGATTGTGTTAATTGTGAGTATTGTAATTCTTTTTATGAAGTTATGCAATATGTTATTTTTTAACCCTTTGTCATAAAAAGTACACATATATTTGAAAAGAATGACTGTAATTAATAATATAAAAATTAAAAGCAAATACTATGTATTTTATTATTTTTTGTTTTCATTATTGTTATTAAGGAAGAAAGCTGTTTCAAAATATAATGTTTAATATGCAAACTAAAACCTAGTATATATATAAGGCTTATTTTTATTCAGAATTATGTAACAATAAATAAAATTCTGACTGTACTACTTGTATATTAATTTTGAATTAAATATACACTTGCTACACAATTTATTGCTTCAAGAAGCAGTGCATTCTTATAAGGAAACAAATTTGAATTAAAGGTCTCATTGTATTTGGATATTATCAAAAAAAAATGTCCCTCTGATTAAAAAAAAAAATTATGATTTCCTCCATTCCATCTGTTAATAAATTAATCCTTTGCTCATGCAATCTCTTTCTTTAAAGTCATGAAAAAATTTCTATATCCTTTTGATTTCTTTACTTTGTTGGAAAATATTAATATCCCATCTGTGATATAACAAAGAAACAGAGAACTTACTCTTGATCAGAAATATTTTTTTTCTTATAAGTTTATGGAGTGACTAAAGTAATATAAGATCTGGCCATAACACTTTTACTCAAAATAACACACTTGTGATTTAAAAATATTAATTATTGAAATGTCTGTTACATAGTTTTACTATGAAATAACTTTTTCTATTTGGTGGCATTTGTAACTAAAACTGATAAATGAGATGAAACTAAATTTTATACTTGAAAATACATTCTAAAAAAAAAAAAAAAAAAAAAACCTTTAATTGTAGTGAATAAGAGAGAATTTAGCATCGTTGGAATAAAAAATGAAGCAATAATTACAATAAACACACATATGATAAATATATAAACATTATATTACTTTTTCTTTAGTTCAGGAATTTCTGATATGAACGCCACTAAATAAACTTCATGACGAATCTATTAATCTGCATATATCTTGATTTATATTTTGTATACCAACTGTATTTCTAATAATTATTGAACAGTTGAATGTAAGGTGTTTGTTATATAATTTGAGCTCTGATAAATATGTAGAATTCAGACTTATTGCAGATTACAAAGTAATGCTATTTAACACTTAGCCACTTGAGTTGTATGTTGCATTGTGTTTTGTTTTGTATTTTAGTTTATTTTCTGTTAAAGAGTTGTCAAGAATTTTGAAACAATCTGCATGTAATTGTGAATGGAAATTTTTTTTTCAGTACTTAAGCCAAGTAGATACATTTCAAAGAAAGTTTGTGTGAATTCTCTTTTATTTTCTCTTTTTACAGGTTGGAACAAGTAATTGGTTCTCTCATGAATTTATGCAACATTTTAGGAACAAAATCTGATAAGCGGCTTTTGAAGAATCAGGCACTTGTGACAATCGTGACAATTCTTTTATCACAAAATTTGGTTTGTATTTTTGTTTTTGACATATTACTTGTTTGACATTCTTTTACTTTATTTTTTAAAAATTCCTATTTCAATCTACCCATTTTCTTAAAATTCAATTATTTTCTAATCGTGTGGGAAACTTCACTTTACAAATTAGATATTTTTATTTCCAATGCTCCTAAGATTACACATGTCTAAAATAAATACTATTCCAGCTTAATTTCATATAATTTCCTTTTAAAGCTATATAATCTCTGAATGGATTTATACATGCTTTTTTTTTCTCTTTCTGCTTCATGTGTTGCTGCTCAGTCATAATTTGAAAGAAAGCCCCGAAAAGTATCTAAGTGAAATTTTGGCTTAAATACCTTTGTATTTAAAGAACTCATTTCCTGCTCTTTTCTCAGAAATTGTATTTCTTTTATCTACACATATATTTTGAGAATATGAGTATTTTATGAGCATATTATTTTGCAACTAAATATTAAAAAAATATTTTCCATTTTAGGATACTTCTAAGCTGACAGTGAAAGTGAAATCTTTATTGTTAGAAATAATTTACAGCAATTCAGAAGATTCCACTGTCTTATCTACTGCCTGTAAATGTCTCGAAGAACTAGAAGAATTTTCCCCTGTAAGTTTTAATGTAGAACGATTTATTAATTTTTGATATCATTATTTTCTTTATTGGTGCGCCAGCTCCAGATTGGCCCTGGCCTTCTTCAGAATTCCATTACATGACATCAAAGTTCTTAGCTAAGATTTTCTAGTCTAAATCCAGGTAGTCATTCCCTCTAAGTTTTAGTCTCCCTCTTTTTCCAGTACCCAAACCTACCTCTTTTTTCAGTTTCCTTCCTAGCCAAAAAGACCTGCATAATGGTTTGACTGTCAACCAATCTTAGATGTTCTGCACATTTAATCTTTTGCAATACAAAAAATTTAATATCTCTGTTTAATTTTTTGTAAATTTCCAAGTTTGTTCTCCCTCTCCAATAATTATCACCTTTAACTCCACCAAAGTTTTTGATATAATGGATAGAATTTTCTACTATATGACTTCATCTCCTTTAAATTATCTCAGCTATATTTATCAAGTCTTCTAATTAAATCCATCACAAAAAATCGTACTAAAATGATAAAATAACAGGATTTATAAGTGATAAAATATATATTTTTATATATTTATCTAATTATTCTTTTAATATAAACGTGGACTTTCTGTTACTAAAATTCTTACATTTATTTTATTTCTTCTTTTATTGTAGATTTGAAAAGTGATTTTCAATCTGCTTGCACTTCTTTCTTGAAATTTTGTTTATGAAATTCATAACAGAATTGTAAGAAAAAGACTGGTTTCTATTTTTCAAGCACTTTTAGTGATAAAAATTAGGAAAATAATTGTTTATAGCATACTAACTGTATATTCGATATATGAAAAAAATATGATTTTGATTTCTTAAAATATGATATCAATTTTTTTTTATTTTTTATTTAAGTGAATTTATAATTTGTTATATACTAGTTGCCATTACCAACCAATGGGATTCCCAGGATTAATGCTCATTAATATTTTCAATGAAATATTTTATTTAGCTTGGCTTCATAAACTCTTTTTCGGCAAAATATTATCAAGCTTCAGATTTTGATAATCATATCAATCATACTGTTTTGAAAACCTTATGCTGTTCTGTTTATTATATTATGTATATCAATAATTTTCTGTCAGCTCCCATAAGATTTAAATTTTAAATTGGAGCAGAAATTATTGTACTTCAGTTAATACAAAAACTTTTTTCTTGAAACTAAATATGTTTTTTTTTAAAAATATGAATATGAAAACTGAATTGTTTGGCATTGAAGTTTCATGTGCACTTTAGAATTTTTTTTTTTAAATCATGCAATATATTAACAAATTATTTAATAAAAATTACATTTATTCATCATAAAATGATTTAAATGACTTAAATAACATTATTTTATTTTGGACTGTTAATAAATATACTTCTGAAAAACTAATGAAGTCTGAATTTTATAGGCTTTTGGACCAAAGGAATCATATTCAGTGAAATGCTCTTGACACGCCAGCTTTTAAATACAAAGAAGTTTAGATTTTCTGTGACTAAATGTAATTGCATTATGAGGTTTTGAATATCACTATTAAAGGGTAATCTGCAATTTCATAATTTTAGACTGATTGACCTTGGGAAATTCCAGGCGCTGATTGGCATGTTAAGATGGTCAGTGGTTTCGTTTAAAATTGCAGCATATTTTTATAAGATAATACTATTCAAATTTTCATACCTCACTCAGTTTTAGTCACAATAGAATGTACTTTTCTTTTTATTTTAAATGTATTTTTCGGATGAATATTTTATTGAATATGATTTATACGACTGAAGGTCTGTATAAAAATATAAAATTCATAATTTATTAGTTGACTCAAACTGCATTAAAAAGTATTTATTACCTCATTTAAACCATTTTTTCTTAGATTTTTATACCTAATACTAATTGTTTAGAAATAAGGTGTGAAACTCGATTAGAATAGACATTGTGTGTATTTATAAACCGTGTTTCCCTTAATTACAACAGAATTAATGAACTGATAATACAAATATTTTAAATGTTCACAATAATTTTTTTCTTGCACTTGTTTAGCTAGAAAATATCTTATTTCTTATTAATTTTATTTCTTACAGACACATATTAAAATGTGCACTTTTCTAAATTTAGTTTGCAGTAAAAGAGAACTTGATATTTTATTTTTAGCTTTTTTCACTATGATGAAAACACATTGATAACAACTAATTTTTTCCCTGTATGTATAATGTGCTCATGCTGGTTGAATTTTATTTTTATTTCCTATAAAATAAATTGTTGGGAAATTTGCCTTAAATATTTTTTAAAAATAGAAATTTAATTTATATGTTAAAAGATTGGTCTCATAGAAAAGATAATTTTTTGAATTTTAAGATGGTGCAAAAATAATGTTTGTGCTGTAATATTTTCAGAAGTTATCACAGAAAAACGCTGAAATTTCATTTAATTTTTAATTAAATAAAATTCTAATTAAAATTTTTAAAAATCATTCTGACATGTACAACCTTTTTCTCCAAAGTTGTGCCAAATTTAGTAGCTCTAAGTCAAATGGTCTAGCCTGTAGAGTATCGACATGAACAGAAACACTCAGTTATTTTTATTGTAAGTAAAGATAGCTGTTATTTAGATTGAAACGGAAAATAAATAATTTTTATTAAATTTAAATGAATTTAAATTTATTTTTTATTAAATTTAAATGATTATTATTTAAACCTTATTTGAATGTATCTCTGACAGTCCTTTTATATCCTTTTCACTAATTTTTGAGGTGTTATTGAAATAAAATTAATGAAGCAAATTTTAACCAAAACATTACAATCTATTCTTTTTGAAGATTTATGCCAATCCATATAATCTAAAATATTGAAAATTAACTGCTATCATTTATACTTGTATTTACATGAGTCCAACAATTATTTTTCTTTTTTAAACAATTTGGAGATGTATATATTTTTACAAATTTGTAGTCTTGCTTCCCTGCACAATATGTTTCATAGTAAAGAAAAGTTTTACAAATAACTTTAATGAATGTTGGATCAATGACCTCAACCTTGTTGAACATTTGGTGACTGGGCCTCAAAAATGAAGAACCCAGAATATTTAAGAATCTTGTTGATAGCTCCATTATAATTTGAGTTTTGGATTTTACTCTAGAACATTAAATGGCTTGGCACAGGAGTTATAAAAACAGAATTGCATAGATGAGAGAGTAATAGTCAGTTCAGTTGAGTTCAAACAAATATTTAAGCAATCTCTTTAACGAGTTCTTTCTGAGTGCTCTGTTCTGTTGTGGTTGACTGATAGCATTTTACTGCTTGTGTTTTATGTATGCTTTATCTGTCTTTTGTTACCTGTGTTTCATATTTTTTTGTAGAATAAAAGGTTTATTATCCTTTATTGAGCTATTGGATATTTTACTAGACAGATTTTGTTTTTATGTAACAATGTCATTACATAAAATTGTTATTGGCTCTTAAGTATAGTCTGCATTTTCTCTTTTATCTCCACATTTTTATATCGGGACATATTTTCTTGAGTTCTTTTATTTTCAAATACATTTATTACATTAATAATTAATAATTGTAATTAACTTTTTATGCCTTTAAAATAAATATTTTGATTCTTTCTTATACTGTAAAGTAAAATATAATTTTTGTATCGATTAAATAAATAATTTTTTAAATATAAAATAAAATACTTTTTTATGAACTTTTTATAATTTAATATAAATTGTATAATATCATGTATAAGTATATTATTCCATTAAATAAATGTACAAAATAAAAATATTTTATATGGTGTAAACAATCATTTATATGATCAAGCAGAAGCTGGTTTGAAAAGGCCCTAATATGTAAACTTTTTTATATTCGTTTTTTAATTATTTTATTTTGTGGATATTTTTGTTAAAGTATTCTTGTTGGAGCATATGCATTCAAATTCCTTATAATGGTTTTGATAGGGTTCTCAAATTTGATAAGACAGCCGTGCATCCCTTCAAAGAGAAGAGATTTGTTGCCAAAGAAGGAGTTATAGAAATCATAACTGGGAACGGAATAAAGTTTGTACAATGAAGTGCACTACATTGTACATTTACATAATTTTGTATTTTATCAGAGATCATTTGCTTTTGGTTCGAATTTACTATCCTCAATATGTTTTTTAAATCGTACTTAGATTTTTTTTGCAGTCTTTTATTAATGAATAGAAAGTAATAAAACAAAGAAAGAAAGGAAAGGGGGGGGGGAAGAAAGCTTAATATTTTTTATGGAAACAATTGAAAAACAATCAGTGTGTATTGATTCAGTAACTAATTTATGCTAATAATATGCAGAACCTGAATTCATTTGACCTTTCTTTTTAACATTTTGATTAATATAGTATTTGCATTTTGTTTTTACTTTTGGATTAATATGATTTTTATTCAAGCAAATAGGCTTTTTAATTTTAAAATGAGAATTAAATTTCATATCATGGCTTTTATTTCTGATTATTTATCCTTTTATTTCCTTATTTTTATGTTTTTCATTCACAGCAAAGAAAGCATTGGATGTGAGGTCCTTTTCAGAGGCGGCGGCAAGACAAATCCGACAGGGGGGGCAAGCACAATCTCTGTGTCTTCAAAATAACTCATAAAAATTAATTTTACATTTAATTAAAGAAAATGAAGTATTATTTAACTTTTTTTTATTCTGATGCTGATCCTTTCTTTCATTGTTAAAACTTTATAAAGATATTTGTAAAAAATATTCTCAGTTTTTTTTTTTTTACTAAGCTTCAAAAAATTGTCAGTATTTGAGTCTGTTTCTTTATGAGACTCGCGAAATTTAATTTCTCCGAGATCTAATTTTGGAAATGAATATAGTCATATTCCATTCTAGATTGTAGAATATAGATAGAAACATAGATTGCACCAGAATGACGTGGCATGCTAAATGAACAAATGCATACGCTTTCTATTTTATATCAGAAGCTACATAAAATGGATGTTGAAAAAAAAAAGTTTTATAAAAGAAACTTTTATAGAAATCCAGAATAATAAATAAAAAATATTCGATGTTTCCGCATAAAACGATTTTTCTGTGTAGTCCCCCTACCTAAAACATTTGTTAAGTAAGGATTGCAACGACGAGCAGGAATTAAGGTGCGTTTCGATTCCGAGGAGAAGTACGTGCACTCAACAAAAATTTACTATAGTTCGGGCACGAACAGTATAGAATGCGGAAAATATACAATGATGTTTTTAAGAAGGTCTTAGAAAATATTTTGTAAATATATGTACAAACTTACTATTTTATGAAGTAATGCTATATGAAGTAATACTTTATAATAAAATAGATTTATAATGAATTCACATAATTTGGCTACAGGAAAATAGCTGCATACTCACAAGATTGTCAAAAGAAAACAATGTTTTTTTTTATTTTGTTAACTAGATTTTAGTCAGGCAATTCTCATAGTGAAATGAATAAAATAAATTTATCAATTCGTTACCGAGGAAGGAACAATTATATGAATAATAGGACGATTAATTTTAGAACTTGGATTTGAATTATGGAAAATAACTCTGTCGTCCTATTCATGAATAATATAAAAGCACCAAATTCTCTATTAATTCCACTAACAGGTAATCGAAGTGCCTGATGTAAACAATTTTTTTCCATAATCTATGATAAAATCTTAGCCGAAGGACAAAGATAAGTTGGAAAAAATGTGACATCTTATTCATTTACCAGATTATTGATTATTCTGCTAAATATAGTATAAATTACATGCTGAATGAACATTACGACATTTAAATAAAATGACTGAGATTCGATTCGTCGATTCCATTTGCATTGAATTCTTAGTCGACCGATCAAAATTTTTTGACAAAATGTGACATGTCTTATGTTTTATTCACATATCGGTTTTATAGCCAAACGTAGTGCAAATTAAAAGATTGATGAAGTCATTTAAATCAAATGCCTGAAAATCTGTGGATATAGTCTTCGAAATTCATCACATTCAGTTCATAGTCAGCCATCCTAAAGTTATCGGAAGAATGTAGTATCTTATTCACTTGTCGGTTATATTGCTAAATCTAGTGCAAATTATTAGCCGAGTAAATGACATTTCTATCAAATGTCTGAAAATCTGCAGATTTAACATCTTCGGCACTCACCGCATTGAATTCATAATCGACCGACCAAAAATTTCTAGCGAAATGAGAGTATCAACTTGTCGATAGCTTATTCACTTGTTACCTTTTGTTATATTGCTAAAATAGTACAAATTAAAAGCTTAATGAAAGACATTTGAATCAGATGTCTGAAAATCTGCGAACTTAACGTCTTCGACATCCATTACATTCAGTTCTTAGTTCAGCTATCAAAAATTGTCCACAAAATAGATATATTGACCTACCGCCCTATCGATTATTCTGCCAAATATAGCCAAAACACTTTAACCATTACTTGGATATTTCGACTGTTTACAATATATTAAATTTAAGGTGGATTTTAAATAATCATATTCGATAATGCGCAACTCTCTACAACCATCCTGAAATGGTGAACACTTTTGCCGACGAAACCTCAATCTCCCGCCCACGGGGGGGGGGGGGGGGGGGGGCAAGAGGCTGGGGGGGGAGCAGTTGCCCCCCTGCTACCACCGCCTCTGGTCCTTTTTATCTACTTTTGTTTTCATTTTCTAAAATGGAGCTTAATTGTGCATTCAATGTTAATCTATAACTCTTTTTATACATAATTAATTAATTATTGTATTTTCAGGGGACTTTGGAATCAGAAATGACAAAAATATCTTTAACTTGTGAGAAAGAAATGTCACCAGCATTTCAGAGTTATGCATTGTTACTTAGTGTTTGTCTAAAACACTTTTCTGAAAAATTACATTCTAAGTAAGTAAAATGATTTTTTAAACTAATTTCATTTTTAACCATTCAAACGATCTACAATATTAATTAGAAGATCTATGCGTTATAGATTATTTTTAGACTAAATGCAATGATGTTTTGTCTTTTTGTTTGATTCATTTGCAGATAGAATTTTTTATATTGTTTGAATCCACCTTATATTCTGAATTGGAACAGCCAAAGAAATATGGATCAAAGATGAAAAAGCTTGTAGAATCTGTTCAAATGCCTTTCCCTTCATGTCCAAAAAAAAAAAAAAAAAGCAGAGATATTTATAATATACAAAAAAAAACAAAACAAAAAAAAATTATGCATGTGGCATCTTTTATCATGTACAGGAAATTGTTTTCGCATCTACATGCTCTTCCAGCAATTATGAACAGAAACTTAAAATGCAATTCAGTACAATTTCTTATAACATAGTAGCTTTTGTATAATTCTGATTTCATTTTTCTGGAACTACAACTTGCCTTATCTAATATAAAACACATATCACCTGGACAATATTGCATCACCCATTCAATTCTGAAATATTTTTCTTACAATTTCCTGGATAATATCTTATATAAGTTATTATATTATTATGGAATTCATTGGAATTTTGAAACAGGAATTCCTATAAAGACAGGGAAAGATCCTCAACACTTTTTCAATTATAGATCTATTGCTTTATATATATCAAAAATTTTGTATTTTTAATGATCCCTAAAAGTGCTTTTAAAAAAATCTTGATGCTTATGTTTCTATCTGAAAATTTAAAAGAATTTTCCCCACATTAGATGGACCAAATTATATGCATGTATTTCTTTGTATTGTTCATCTTTCATCTCTCAACAGAAGTCCTTCCAGAAGTTAATGTAAAAGATTTTTCCTCAGTTTAGGAAAGTATTAATTGAGTTGAGGAAACATATCCCTTTCATTGACTTTTATTTCATCACCTTTTTGCTTATCTTGATGATGGGGCAAAAAGACAATTTCTTTTCAGACATAATTTTATGTATTTCTAGAGCTTATTTTTAAATCATTGTTTCTTTTATGTATTAAGTCGTTATTTCTTTCTTGTATGTGATTTATATTTTATACAATATTGTAAAGTATTTGCTTATTTCATTTAAACATTAATATTCGTGAATTGTTTAAATATTTATACTGAAAGTAATTTTCGTTTAAAAATTTCAGATATATTTATTTTTTGTGCAATATGCTGGAAAAAATTCTAGTTATTTCACTGGGCAAATTTGCAAAGTAAATACTCTGAACAGTTGAAAACAGGCACATATGTAAATGATAGAAAACATTAATAAAGTATTGACAAAATATTCTTTATTTATTAAGGAATAAAGGGACTAAAGAAATTTCTGCCAATGGTGTAAAGATTGCTTTATAGAATAAGAAATCTCTCTTAGAAAAGCAAATTTCTTAAATAGTATATATAAAGTTAATGCTAAAAAAACTGAACAAGCCAGATTTTTCTTTATTGACAAAATCTAATGCATTGCAAAAATCTGTTACAGAGAAGACTAAATAATTAAAAGAGGCGAACAGCAAAATTTTTAAAAAGAAGCATAAAATGTTGTATATGTAATTATTAAAATGTGCAGACTTTTGTACCTTAAATTTATTTTCTTATGTTCTTAACTTTTAAATTGAATGTTAATGAAGTGGAAATATAATAAAATATAATGTTAGAGGAAAACATTATATTTTATTATATAATGTTTTCCCCTAACATTGCTAGCTGTAATCTAATAAGGTAATTTTAGATATGGAATGAAAATGCTTTAATAAGATTTTTTTTAATGCAGGAAAATATTTCAAATAATTTTGTTTCACTGCTTGTAAAAAATATTCAGCAATGATTAATAGCATTCTGGATTTTTATTTATATAAAACTGGATACTTTCTTGTCCAACTTAATGGATTTCATCATGACACATAATTTTATAATCAAAACTATTATGTTAATGTTTTTTTTTCTTCCTTTCTCTAAACATGTTTGGTTTTTAAGATAAAATCTGACTCTCACCCTAAGTTGTTTATTTATATTTTTACATGCATTGAAATATTAGAGTTTTGAACAAAAAATATACATTGCAGTTTATCATATGGAAAAGAGAAAAAAACACTTAATATTTGATTGTTTTCATTCCTGCTTTGATTTGAATAATCAATAATAGCAATGGCAGATTTGGAAATCTTGCATACCTCAGAAGTGTATATTATGAGCCTTTCCCCTCTTCTTAATAAACTTTAATATCTTTTAGCTTAACATTTTAACACTTTTTAAGAAGCATGTTAATAATTTATTTTAAATTAATTTTTTTAGTATCTTTGTAAAAATATACATTTTTATTTATTTTAATTCATGACTGCCTAGCATCCTCATTTGTTGAGAATATTATTAAAACTAATGCATTGTGTTTAATAAATGCTTTAATAACCAAGTGAACATTATGAAACAGATAGGAATTTGACCAATTATATTTTATGAATTATTGATATTATCCCATATTTTTAAATCATAAATTTTATATTAAATTATTTGGCAAATGACTTAATTATATCTTTTTAATCAATTTGCATGTGACCATCTTCAGCTCAGCAATCCTAGGCAGCAGCCTTGTTAAAAATTTGTCATTTAGTACATCTGATTTTAAATTAATGGCTTTTTAAGACATGCTGCAATATTTTACTCACTACTAAATGCATATGGCTTAAATATTAATGGTTGGATTTTTTTTTTGAATAAAAAGCCCTATGTATGTATCTTTATATTTCTTATAAAGTTTTTTATTTCTTAATGCAATTAAAGAGCTTTTTAAGTTCCAATATTGTGTTTAACATTTTCCTAGGAAAGGTTGAAATGCCAAAGATTTAACATAAGTGTTAACATATTATTGAAAAACGAGTTTAAAATATCTAGTTATTCTGCATAAGCTTGCTGTATTATTTACATGTTTTTTTCAAGATCTTATTATACTGATTCAATTTTTTGAATTATATTTTTATAGGAAAAGCTCTTTAGGAAACAAAGAAGAAATTTCAGTAAGTATATCAATCTGTTGTTATAATTTATGTATTAATTAATCAATTACATTCTTTAAATACCTGTACTTACAGCGTAAGAAGAGTAATGGTGCTGTTTCTCCGTTTGCTGCTCTTTTATTTGAACTTCTGCCATATATGTCTCATGCTGCTACTTATCGAGTTCTAAGAGACTTAATATATGTTGTACAGCGTACACCAGAACTTTCACCTACGGTAACTATAAAATCCATTTTATGCTTTTCAAAAACTTATTGATGTTGATTTCCTTTTTTAAAAACTTTTTAACCTTGAAAATGTTTAGTTTAATTTTTAATTCATATTTGAAAGAAATCCTGAAAATTTTGGATTAGATTTAATTTCTAGTTTTAGTCTATATATGCATTATTTGGGAATTGACCAAATAACACATGTATAGACTGGACCATAGGCAAAAATGAAGCCAACATTTGAACCATATTCTTTCCATATATCCATCAGAATCTGTATATGGGGAACTACTTGTGTATGGAATATACTTGCTTGTATATCAGTGTCTTGAATTATTGTTTTTTATGTATTATTCTTAAGATAATTTCTTTTCTATACTTTTTAAAGTAAAATATTCTTTTTAAATTAATTTCTGAATTTAATGGTTTACAAATAATAGTGAAAAATTAAGCAGAAGCATTTATGTATTGATAGAGTTAACTGACTTATGATTCAAAACATTTAAATCTCAGGCATAATAAACAATTTTACTTATGGTTTTGGCATATAAGATAATGTTATTACTCATTATATATGATTAATTTGTCTTTAGTTAAATTACAATTTATATGAAATTGTTTTAATTTGAAGTATTTATATAATTTTACCATTTGGAAAAAAACTAAATAATTGACAATCTTTACAGGAAAAAATATGCATATAGGTTAAAAAAATATGCACACAGTGTATTGTTATTCCAATTTTTTTTTACTTAAAAATAATCATAATCTGTACTGTAAGAGCAATGCATGAAAACGGGGCTCCAACAATTTAAAAGAATTTAATAGATAACCAATTATATGATACATAACACTTACAGCTACACAACAACAATTCTATATTTAACCAAAAATAAATTTACTGCTTAACATAATTAATTCTCGAGATCGATAGGTTTTACATGCTCACAGTCTTGCAGCTAGCATCGTACTGCTGTACTTTGGGGAGGGTGTTGGGGCGGGTGGCACTTAGTTCGCGCACTGCCATTATTAGAGAGTGTTACATTCGAGGGGGTTGGTTCAATGGTATTATTAGAGTTTTACAGAACTTAAAACCTTGAATTTTATACAGATTTTATTTTAGATTTTTAGACCTATTATTTTAAATTTACTGAAAGAATAAAGAAATTTCTTTTAATTTGTTTATAAAACAGAGACTTAAATCAAATAGATTATTTTATTCTGGTAGGATGATGTCTTCTTTCATAAAACTTTATTCTTTGATCTTAACATTGAAGATTCCTTTTCTTCTAATTAAGATCTGTATATTTATAACAAATGTTTTGTTAAATGTTGTAGAAAAATATGTAACTCTCTGTTATACTGTATGTTAAAATGGTGGTAATTTAACAGTTTAAAATACTTATTAATAAATTCAAATGTTTTCATATTAAATGGAGAAGTTCATATATGAAAAAAATCCCTATAATAATAATTTAGATTTATGATATGGTAGTACAATTTTTGTCTTGAACTAATCAAATAAAATGTTTTATATTTTTCTAGCTGATTGTTGTAATTGTAAATAATATATGATATTTTGTACTTAGCTTGAAAATTTTTTTAATGAAATAAATTTTTATGTCTATTCTTTTGATTGCTTGTATTTTTCTTTTTATAGCATTAACAATTTAAAAAATCATTACAAGTATTTAAGATTCTTTTTATTTATTCATATTATTCTGTTAATTAAAGTAAAGATATATATTAAAAAGCAATTCATCACTTTTTTTTAATACTATGTTTTGGATAGATTCTGGTTGAAGCACTTTTAAATATCTACATTTGATCTGCCCTTTTTATTTGAGTGAAACCTTATTTTAATTTATTTACATTTTTGAAAGTGATTGATACATTTAATGATAATGAACATCTCCTGATTGCTATTACCATTTTGATTCCTACTGTTATATTCATATCTAATAATTATGGAAGAATTTTTACCATTATATTAACAGAAATAATTATAATCATATTTTGAAAAGTTAATCCTAATGGAAAAACTTGCTTTTCTGGTAAAGATTAAAAATAATTATTTTTCATGCCTAAGATTAATAGCTCTTTTTTTTTTCTTTTTCTTATTTAGTCTTTCAAACTTTATCTGCAAAATCTAATGTTATCGTCAGATGTATCACTTTTTCACCTTGCTTTTGATTTGCTGGTAAGAAAGTATTAATTGCTTTATTTTTATCATCATAAAATATGCTGTTTTATTTTGTAAAAGACAATTTAAAATCAGTCAAGTAATAAATTAAGAAACATATTTGTTACATTGATCATTGGAATGAGTATTTTTACTCTCAGTTCTTGCAAAAAAGAAAATCGCCTTGATGAATTTTTCATAAATGTTATTTACAACTTTTTTTTTTTAAATGACACAGTGTTTCCTATACTATATTTTAGGATTAATTTATTTAATGTTTGTAGAACTTTTTGATTGAACTGAAATAGTAATTTCTTTCTAAGCCAAATTTTTTGGAACTGTGAATTGTGATTAACATTCTCATTAAATTAATTTTGCAGTCATATATTACTTTTACAAAAAAAAAAAAAATAATCATATATTGTAATGTAGTGCTAATGATACTCCTATTTATTTCAAATCCGGGCCATTCTTTTTTATCTAATAATGAATGGGATATAGGTTTAGGAAACAAAGAAAATTATTGCTTTGATATGATGATTAATAATTTGTCTTCTGCATTCAATAAAATTTGCATAACCACTTATTTTTTGTAAAACTTTTTAAAGCTACTTTTGTTCAAAACTGTTTATAATGCATTCTATATTATGAACAAGTGGCTTTAGATAACTCTTTATTAATTTATTTAGGGCAATACTAAATAAATTAATGATTAAAATTGTAAATCATCTTATCAGTTTTTTTTCACCTTTTGTGTTAATAATAACTTTAAAGTTAATGGAGTATTTTTTAATGTTAAAATATATCAATTATGAGAAATATTTTCTTTTGTGATGTGTAATAAAAGTGTGAAATTTCAAATAATTTTGATGTCATGTTTTCCCCTCCCCTCAACTATGTCCTGAAATTGTGCATTCTTTCATTTTTTTATTACTTTTAAATATTAAACCATTAATCGAACACAAATAAGTAGCTTAAGTTGCTTTTGGAGATCCTCGGAAGTGAAAATGCTTTTTTCTTTTTTTTTAAGGATGCTTTTCATTCAGATTTATTTTCGTCTCAAGATGAAAAATTCCTTTACAAACAACTAATAAAACTGTCTACACATCCATGCCTTACATCATCTCACAGACTGTTGTTTTTAGATTGGTTGAAGACCTGCATCATGAATAGTAAAAGTGTAAGTGTTTAAAAAAGAGCTTAATATTTTTTTACTACAGTTTATTTATATTTTTATGAATTTTTTTCTACCATAATGGAGCCAGTTTATATCCATATAAAAAATATCAACATAAGGGATATCATGAATATATATATATATATATATATATATATATATATATATATATATATATATATATATATATGATTGTCTATATATTTGGGCATAATATAATTTTTTTATTAATTATTATTGAAGGGATATAAAGGGTAAATGGTATTTTATTTTTTCATAATTGAAATTAAAAAGTGATGCATAGCTATATACAAATGCATTAATATTTTATTTCTGTGATACCTCTAAAGACTGATGTCTGAGGTATCTATCTCCCCAACCCCATCTTTTTGCTTCCCCATCATTGCATCAAATACACTTTGCCACTTTAATTTTAAAAATCATTATACCTCTTGTAGGAGAAAAAAATTGTGACATTATTGAACAATATAAAAAAAAAGATGCATTTAGATATAAGATGACATGTTACTTCTGTTATGCGAGTATACAAAGGTAATCTAAAATGTATTCGACCTTGAATTTTCCTGCATACAGTAATGATGCTAGAGCGGCACTACTGTGCACAATGGAAGAAGACAACTTAATACTCATGTTTGAACTTTTTCTCCATGTTCAGGTGTCAGTTGCTGCTTGCTGGCTACTGAGTAAGGTACTATTATAAGTTTTCATCAGAATTTTGGTTTCTCTCATGATGATTAAACGAGTTGAACAAATATATGAATCAAATTTTGTCAAAATCTGGGCAATTCTCAAGCAATTAGTGACAAAAGAGTAATATCAACAAGATATTGGCCCAAAAGAGAAGACCTCTGGGCGGCGAAAAACTAGCCGTTGTGTCATGACAATGCTCCGGCTTATTCGTCACATCTAATCCAGCTCTCTTGGTGAAATACGGAATTCCAGTCGTCTCCCAACTCCCTACTCTCTAGGTTTGGCTCCTTGCAACTTTTAGTTGTTTCCAGAATTGAAGATGCCTTTGAAAGAATCTCATTTTTAGTGTAGAGAAGAGATAATGCAGAACGCGACAATGGAGATAAACACTATCAAAAGTAGTCTTTCAAGATTGTTTTCGGCAGTGGAAGGATCGGTGAATTAAGTGTGTGAAGGCACTTTTAATAATATAATAATATTTTCTATTTTCTTCCTATCTATAGAAAAAAATTGTATTGCCATAACTTATATTACTTATGATATTTGTTATGATTAATTCTAATTTTATTCTTATTATTTTTTAAATGTTGATTTATGATTAACCCTTGTCCAATGCATATACTTTTTTAGTTGATTATAATCTATCCTGTTGATGCACTGGCAATATTTTGTGCATTTAAAGAAATAGTCAGTCATCAAAACAAAAATTTATAAAAAAATACTTTAATGATAGTAATAATATAAATTACAAATATATACCTGCCATTATTTGAGTGAAAATATTTTTATGTCTTTATTTATATATATTGAAGTTTTGAAACTTATTATAATAAAGAGCTTTAAAATTAATAAAATAATTTTTCACATCTTCTTGTTTTGTTAAATTTTGGTTATCCATTTCCTGTGTCATCTCCCATCTGTTAAGGATATTTTAATCCAAAAATCTAGGTCCTCTGCATTGGGCTACAATGAAAGAGTCCAACAGGCTCAATTCAAAAAATGCTTTATTTTGCGTGAAAATCCAACACGCAGAGATAACAAAATGGTGCAGAAGATTATACAAAAACTGATTGCAGTAAACAGGAGCACACATGCAGCAAATCGGTAACAAATGTAACACTGTAACAGCACAAAGCGCTTAGAGAAAACTTGTAGAAGAGAGACTTCACATAACTATGTGTGCTTCTTGAATCATCTGCTACTCAATCACTTGAGGTGAACTCACTGCTGATTTGCTACTGACTCAATGTTCATCTCAGTACTAACTACCAGCTTCATCTCTCGACTTTTTGTAGTTTCTATGATAGGGAAAAGAATATTCTAGAAAGATAGCATAATCTGTGATTTTGCCGCCAATGCAATATGCTACTGACACATATCCATTCATCAACCATTACTATTTCTGTAAACTGTTTTCCTTACCTGGAGACTTACTGCGCAGCCAAGAAATATTACATCTTCATATCGCATCATTCTTTTAATCTCCATTTTTTGAACAACCTGATATTATTTTAAAATAATTTGTGGTTTCATTTTTTTCCTGCCTTTATTTTTGCAGTAACAATAGTTACTTTAAATTATGGTTTTTATTGCCATCATTATATTTTTGTACCATTCTATCTTTTTTTTAAAAAAATTTGTTTTACTTCATTTTTTGGAGGGTTTCCCCCCCCCCTTAAAATAAAAGACACAACTTGGCCTTTTGGCTTCTATGTAGTAAAAGTGAAAATGTAAACCTGAATGACTTTAAAAAATTATCATTTAAAAATTTGTGAAAAATTAAATAAAATATTGCATGGCGAAAATAAATTGATAAATATCAAGGATTGTTTGTGTACATATTACAAAAATAAAAAGCAATCTTCCAAATTGTGTTGGAAATAAATTTTGAAAAATTTGTAAAAATTAAAGTATGACAATTAAATTGGTATATAATTAAAAACAATTGTTCTTTAAAATGATATATAAATCATTTTCATGCAATAAGTATTCCAGAAATTTTTGGAAGAAATTTGATTAAGAAATTTGGCTTAATTTTGAAAGTTGGAAAAATCATTGTTGAGTTAGAAATGGACCCTTGAAGGACATATGCAAATTTCATGTCAATTTATGATTTCTGAGGTGTGACAGACATATGTATTTTATACTTTGTATTATTAGATAATTAATTTGTTTAAAGTTTGGATCAAAATTTTTTTTTCAAATTTAAAGAAGAATTCTTATGAGCAATTGTTTGTATATTTGTTGACTGGAGCTTTAAAAATATCCATTATTAAACATGTAAGTTATAATAATCATTAATATTTGCTGTATATTTAGAATTAATTATTTTTCTTTTACTTTCAAAAATTTCTTTACAATATAATTTTTGAAATTATTTCTTTCCAGAAAAGACATGATTTCTTATATGTCTTTACCTCATTGAAATTGCAAACAATTATTTAGTACATCCATGTATAAATAGTGAATAAATTTTAATAACTTTCTTTCCAGGATTATTTCTCTTCATTATCTCATTATCCTGATCTGAAAATTCTATTGCCTTCTCCATTTGATGGTCCTCTGACACAAGAGAAAAAGTCATGTGTTTTGGCACTTTGCATTCCTCTTAATACAAAAGAGAGTGAGTTTCTTTTATCTCTTCGAAAATTCAAGTTTCTGCTTTAAAAAAATACAGTAAATCTTATGGTGTTTTAAAAGGCTATATAGTTTTAAAAATGTTCATTCAAATTCTTCTATAGCGAAAATCGCAATTTATTTTATACGATTACAAAATAAGTGACGAAGAATTTAAATGTTTAATTTGGATGCAGTATCTTACTTCTGTATATCATTATAGTTTGGAGAGTTCATGAATTGACTGGACTTAAATTAAGAAGATACAAATAAAAATTTATTTATAACAATTATTTGCAAATATTTATATTTACTGTAAGTAAAGACAATGTAATCTATTCTTCAACAGAATACAACAGCAACACACTGCATCACTCGCAGAGCAAACAAGAGAAATGTGTAAATAGTTTATTATTTATTTATTTATTTCAAGACGCTACCTGACAAATTGGTTCAGATTTTCAGCTAAGTTTACCTAGTTTGTCATGGTCAGAAAAAAAGATAATCGCACTCCACAGTTACTCAGTGAAAGTAAAATTTCTTTTTCATCGAATGCTACAAAACTTTTATATGTTTTCAGACGATTTCCAAATTTATTGGAAAAGAGTAGAAATTTCATGACCTCAAAAATATTAAATTTGGTGTTAAAACCTCGCCAAGAAACCATTATGCTCTCTATTTACAAAATTTGTAATGTTATATGTGTCTGTGTGTGTGCCAGCAATGTTTGCATTTTGATTACTTAACATTTACTGCTTGATTATATATTTAATTTCTAATTACTAGAAGTTTCTGTAATTGATATGAAATATTATCTCAGGGAGTTTTGGAATTTTTTTTTATAAATGTATTTTGAATTTTATAAATTGCTTTGCAAGATTAAGAAATCTGTAAAAATTGACTAAAAATTCTATTCTATGAAATTATTCTGTAAAAATAAGTAATTTAACTAACATAACAGTTTATGAAATATGATTAAATGCTTTTGAATATTTTATTCAATAATTTTTTAATTACATTCAGTTTAATTCCATGAAGCTTTTAATTCAAATATCTTACTGTTATTTCTTTTTATTCATGATCTTATAACATTATATAAATGCACTATCTCATTTTAATAAAGATTTTTTTTTTTTTTTTTTTTTTTTTTTTTTAGATTTAGCTACTGATTTTTTAAATGAGACTGTCAGTGGATTAATCAAATGTTCCTTTCTATCCGGTGGAACAAAGGCTGCTCCTTCTTTGTTTCGAATTTTGTTTGTGTATTTTTCTTCTCAAAATTCTGAGTTGATGCATAATTCTATGTATAGGTAAGCTGTGTCTTTCGATGCTAAATGCTTTGTTTTTTCTAAATATTGTGGATTTTGATTTTCCTGATAAATTTTATAGACATTATTGGTTGTTTTTTAAAAATAAAATATTGTTTTTTTTCTTTTGTTAAATTAAAAAGAAAAAAATTTATGTTAAAATTTAAAATTCAATGTTGTTATGTTAAAATTTAAAATTCAATGTTGTTATGTTATAATTTACTCACTAGAATTTAAAATTATAAATTGATATTGTTTAAAGATATTTTTTATTTCTTTTATTATAGTATATATCCATTCTTATCATGATCCAATAAAAGATTTTTCAATCTTTAGAAATGAACATATAGTGGAAAAAAAATGCTTTAAATGATGAAAATAATTATATTTTATGTTATTCGAATAAATAGATATATTTTTCAAAACTTTACGAAATCTAATTTTTTATACAGTCTTCAGTCCTATTAATCACATTTAATAGAGTATTCTTGATGCTGAAACTTAAAAAAAAATCTATGATGAAAATTGACCAAGTTATGAAATATTGAAAAACACTATTTTAAACGAATGTTACTATCAAATTCTCTGGCTCAAGATTGATTTGAAGGGATTGTTTGCAAAATAAAATTATGTACTGCTATGTTGCTTTTAAAAATTATTCCTTAAAATAAATTTGTACATGACTTTTATATAGGTTGAACAGCTTTTTTTATTGTTAGAGTTGGGGAAACTATGTAAAAAATTGAAAATTTGTAATTTTCTTTAGAAATACATTTATTAACTCGGGTAATGTTAAATCCTATTCTCTTGCCATATATTTTTTTCCAACTGGAATTATATGGTGGTTTAGAAATTAGTTCTTGGGCCACGATAAGAGAACATTGTATATATCTATATAAATTGTTTTAATAATTGGTTATGAGAGTTCTAATATAGTTTATTTTATGTTATTTTATTTTTTGCTTAATTAGTGGTCATATTTCTTTTATAATTTATTTTTTTGTTTCATTTCTGTAAAAATTGGTGTATCTCTTAAGCCTTAATTTCAGGGGATTTTTGGGTCACAAGGGGTCAATACTGTTGGACTAAGGTCAGATTTCTCACAGAAAAAATAATTTTGAATCCCTGCCTGAGGGTGACCCTTGAGAAAGTCTTCAGGCTGGATTCTTATTGTATTTGGTTTAATTTTGATTCTATTTTTTCCCTTTTAACTTATTATTATTTTTTTATTACTAGTTAGTCTAGATTCATCTGTGTTTTAGTAGTAGCTACATTTGCTCTCTCTAAATATAATGGTACTTTTTTTATTTTTTAAATTTTTACGAAATAATTTTTTAGTTTCGTTTCCGATATAATTTTAATTTTTGATTACTTATATATATGTATTGTCATGTTCGTATTTTTAAATGAATAAATATTTTTAAGTAATGGCTATTTTTTAATCCAACCTTCTATCTAATTATTAATACCTGGGAAGTGCAAAAAATTATGGAGAAAGTTCTTATTTTATACTTCTGTTATTTATTTCCCTACTTTTTAAAATTTAGATTGCTTTCTGGAATAATGAAAACTTCTCCTCATCTTATGCCTTATGCTTTGAGCTTCTTACAAGCAGTGAAAAGTGAATGCCTGGAAAGGTATTGGAAGTTATTTATTATTTTTTTTTTCTTTAAAAACTTTGAATAGTTTTTCTTAAATATATTTTTGATTACTTATTCCTGTTGATTAATATTTTAGTTAATTTTTGGCTTAAATTAAGTTATTCAATATTAATTATTTGTTAAATACTGATAAGTTCATTTTCATGAAGGTGAATATAGCAACCAGACATATAAATTCTTTAAAAGGTATGTAATGAGGTATGTAAGAACATTGTTTCTTTGCACAGTTAGTAACATAGTAAGGAAGAGAAATTTATAGACACTCTTAATGGAAACCAGGTCAATAACCCTCAACGTGGTAACCATTAGGTGATAAAAATGAACATTCTGGAAAATACGAAGATTTTGAATTTATCTCTACTAGAAACTGATATTTGAAATTCTTTTAGAAAATACGATGCGCTGTTGGAAAAATCTACATGAATATGAGTGGCTAAAGATATTCAGTCACATGAATTGTCTCTTTTAAATGTTATTGCTTTATGATGGATCTATGTTTAGTTAAAAATTTGTTTTTTGTGCTTGTGTTACAGTTCCTTTAAATGGTGCCCTTGATGCTTCGGTTGTGGTTTGGTTTTCTATCTACATGTCATGGGTGTTTTTTTTATATTGGGTGTGTGTGAAATACAGCCTCATTATCCATTATCATGCTTGTTGGATTCTTTAAAATGTGTACCACCTAGATGATTTCCCCCTTACCAATACTTTTGGTTTATGTTATTGATTATATGAGATTGTATTAGTTGTTTTTAATAATTACTTTATTATCATTTTATTATAACTGGGGAATTCAGCTATATCATTGATATGCTTACATAATTAAAAAAGTATAACTAAATGAATGAAATATTTCTTTTAGTTTTTGAATATAAAACCTGTCTAAAGCATTTACGAATCTTTTGTAAATTGCATGAAGATGTTAGTTGTTAATGTAGTATTGTTGAAAGAAGGATCCTTTGTTTTGTCATGGAATTAAAAGAATTTCAAAATTGAGTCATCATTTTCCCTTTGCTAAAATATCTGATTACTTATCGGGAGATTCATTATATTAAAGCAGTTATGCACAATAAGATGGTATGCAATTGCCTGATTATCTACTTATTTTGATAATTATCTGATGATTTGTAATTGCTTGTTTGAAATAAAATAATCATGAAATAAAATTGTTGTTGTTGTTGTTTTATTAAATTATTTTTTTTAATATTAAATGATGAATATTTTACAAAATTTATGTTTAAAACATTCAGTTCAATTTTAAAACTTTTTTTTTATTAAATCTGATTCAATAATACTTTCTTAATTTAAATTGTGGAATTAAAAGTCATGATTTTTTTTTCCTCAGCAAGTTTCATGAACGACTTTTGGGCCATTTAGTTGAGCATATTTTAAGCATCCCAATGAAACAGTTCTGTAGTAATTTGCAGTGTTACTTGGCTGTTCTAGAAAATGCTTCTCAGGAATGTGCTTCCATTAGCAGACCAAGAGTGAGATGTTTTCTTTTTTCTTAGGCTGTAACCTTTGTAAAATCTTTTAATATATTTTCACTGTAAGTTATTTTAATTTATTTTGACATAATAAGCACTTTCTTTAAAAATTCTTCTGTGTGATTTTAATATTTTCTAATTAATATGTGTTCCTAATAAATTTGTATTATTGATCTATATGTATATCATTGTGGTTTATGTAACAATTCATATTTATTATACCGACTTTTCAAGTTTGCCTTAAATGTAATACACTAACGTATTTGGTGTCATTCTTTTTAAAATTTGTCCATCTTTATCAAAATATAGTATAACTACAGAATTAAAAATAAAAAAAAATTAAAATCTTAAGTTTCAAATTTAGCAATTATGTGTATTGGACCAGAATTCCTTTATTGTAATATATTTGTATTATATCTGTTTATCATTTTTTCCTTCGTTCAGAGATGTATTCTTAAGAATTTTTTATGTTAAACTTATTTATATGGTGGCATGAAGTTTTTTTTTTGTTTGCTCATCAGTGACATAGTGATTGATTAAAATGCTTCAAAGTGCAAAGATGTAAGAATTGCAAATCTGATTAGGAAGATAATCAATTCTAATAATCTGTGCTCTTAAACGACATTAATGAAAACACTTGTAGAATTGATGTGTGCTTTAGCAAGGAATTTCTTATATTTGTCGAGTTGATTACTGGAGCTCCCCCTCCCCCTCCTGACTCTAAGCTAAACACAAATGTAGACCAATATCCTTTGAAAGTCAGTGCTGGAAAGCAACTCATTCCCATCTCAAAGCTAAATCACCTTCTATTTCATTTATTACTGAAGTTTCCCACGTCATTTTAATCGATACAAGATAATACCTTGCTTTCTCTTTGTCCCATACCCTTGACTTATGAACTAGTCTAAGTATGCTAGAAAATCATAGAACTTTTGTATTTTTATTTCAGGTTGAATAATATATGAAAAAGCACTCTAAATTTCTACCTTATTAGCATAATAATAATTTATTAAATTTAAAATGCATAATTTCTAGATTTTAATCATTCATTATAAACTTATTATATTTACAATGATGTGATTTTTTTTTACAGTAAAAGTTACATTTTGAAAGAAGCCAAGTATTTAAAATTTGTATTTTCTGACCAAATAAAAATTTTTTTATGAAATTTATAAGTAAACTTTTTTAAAATAATATAATTTATTTTTCAGGCTGTCCTTAAACTTTTGCAAAAGTTACTTAATAATACAGAATTAAATTTAAGAAATGCATGGTTAATTGGAAATGATATGCTTTCTATTTGCCGTTCCTTTATGAAGCATCATGATGTGCAGATATTTTATTATGGTAAGTTTTCAGCAATTTTAAAATATTATTTGGGTTGAGGGGTGGGGGTTGAAATCTAGTTTTGTGTGCCTTTCACATCTCCAATAGAGCCAGGTCACCATAATCAAAATGGCAGGCAAGATAAACAATGCCATAAAATGTTCAAGTGATCAATTTTTTATTCATTAATTTATTTTTTACTTTCTTGTAAAGAAAAAATATAGCAATCCTCCAAAAAATACAAACTCGAAATTTTGATGAATCTCCATGTTTCAAACCTCTCTAAATTCGAAAAACACATTTTTTGGACAGAGGAACTCTGTCTGTCCGATTGTTCGAATATAAATTAAAGTCATAACTACAGAACGATCAGAGCTAGATGGATAAAATTCGGCTCACACATTTAACATCTATAGTGTAGATACCTATCAAGTTCTGCGTCAAATCAATGACGGATTGATCGTCTGTTGGTCTGTAGTTTCAGAAATAAACAAATGCGATATCTCTAAAACGCAATGGCTTAAATCTCTCAAATTTGGTACGAGATTTTGTGACTGCAATTGTAGTTCTGTGTCATATTTGTGTTTCGGTCGATTGAGAAAAACGTGTCTAAAGCCCGAATTCGATTTTCGGATACTGTTAATTGCATGCAAGGGAATAATCATTGAAAAATTCGTCAATGGTGACAAATGGATTTAGTAAAAATGCTAAATTTACGCCAAAAGTTAATATTTCATAACTATTGTTCACCAATACCATGTATGATGTTCTTTGGTATGACTAGTTTGGATTAATTTTTCATTTGGATAGGGAATAATTTGGAAATTTTTGTGAAAAATCGGCATATTTTCTAAGTAAAGTGGATGTCGTTTTGTCGTCTTGATATAGGCGGCATTAAAAGTTTCACGAAGTGTGTCTGTTTCCGTTAAAATGCCAAGACTTTAAAATGAAATTAAAAAAAAAACTGCGAAATTAAGAAACACGGTTTCAGAAAGCTCGTACTGATGCTTTTAATTTTCATTTCGGAAAAAATTCGCAAACAGACGATTTTATTTAAAATATATAAATTCATTAGAAATTGCAAAAGAAAAAAATAACTTAAAGTTTCATAGGTATCTTTAAAAATAGCACTAAAATGTTTTTATGTTCATTCAATTATTAATTATGAGAAATTAAATACAGCATTTAATTAAATTCTTTAATCGACATTTATTTGTCAACTACTTTTAATTTTCTGTTCTCTCAAAATTCATTTAACTCAACAAGGAAAACCATCTGTAAACAAATCATTATTAGGATTGCTAGAAAAAGTATTCTGCATGCTTGTCAACAGGGGGACTACACTTACAACTCAAGATGGTACACTAAGCTAGATTTCAAAAAGACAGAACTAAGAGAAACCATACTGATTTTCCGCCAAATAGTGCCAAACAGTATTAAATTCGCCAAATATTAATTAATGAATACAGTTAGGTTTCTATATTTGGCAATTTATTACTTTAAAAAATTATAGTAACTACTGTATTCCTTAGTTTATCTTTTAAACTTCTTTTTATTTTATTGCCCCACCCCCTCCCATTAGAGTATTATAGTGAATTTTATTATTTATTTTTCTTCTTTTAGATTTGGCTGAAGTATTATGTTTAGTGGCACAAAATATTGATGATGCAGATGTAAAGGACAGAGCTAAGATTTATTACAGTATGCTTACCTCATTATCCAACATAAAAGTAAATAAAATTTTTGAATTTTTTTTTTGAAGACTTTCTTTTGATAACTTTACTTTATAACTATTACAATATTTGATGCATTCATTTTTGTAGATTCAAGCCATTTTTCAACTACATTCTTCAGAAAAGGATGTTACTAGTGCCTTAAGTTCTTTTGTAACTGGTAAGTTTCATATGGCAAGATGTATATTTCAAATAAAGCATAAGAAATGTAAATAGCCCAAACTCATTACTTCTTTACTTTCATTTATGATAACTCATGTCCATCATTAATAACATGTTTTGTCCATTTTTTAAATGTCATGCTTTAGTACTTTAAAATAAGTTTTACTTTTTAATATTACTCTCTTTTTTTTTATTTATTAATATTATGTTGAAAAAATTAGATTTAAATTTAGATATTTTTATTTATGATTTTTTTCCTTTCTGATTAAATATTTAAACAATGAAATGTTTAATTGGTTTATGATGCATAAATTTTATTGCTAATTCATTCACAAATTTTTAAAGCTATTGAAAAATTGAAAATTTGTAAAATCTAAGTATATCCTTTTATTTTATACATTTTTTTAAAAATTTTATCATTTATGTTGAAAAGCTCTTATATGTCAAAGGTAGTTTCTCTGTCATAGATTCTTTTTAATACTTTTTTTGGACCTAAATTTGAATTCATTTAATTGAATATAAACATAAAAAATATTGATTTGCAAAACAGAAATTTACAAATGTTAATTATGAATTCCTCAATGCAGAAGAGAGGAAAATAAATTACCCGTAACAAACATAATAATATTATTATGTTATTTATTCTCTGTGTATCTACATAGTTAATTATGGCTTTTAGAATATCTCAAATTAAAACAAAAACTAAATTAACTTCATTGGTTTATTTGGAAAGAAAGATGAGGAAAAATGTTGATTGATCCTTGAATATATTACAATATTTTTATACAGTTTGCCAGTATTTTTATATGCTATCAATTTAAAATTCTTCCATATTAAATTTGTCTTTCATAGAATCATGCTATAAATCTTTTTGTCTTGCTTTTTCTTATCATAATATTATAGCCTATTTTTAAATACATGTAATAAAGTATTCATAGGTATTCAGTAAAAGATACAAAAAATTAATTTCAACTCATTTACTCCAGAGTGGGGTTTTTCTGATTTGCTTTTGTAAGGAAAAAAGCTTACTCTAGATATGAATATCTTTGTTATATTGATTGTAACAAAAATTTTAGTATCAAATAGTATATCAGTTTTCTGTGTTCTGTATCTTCATGTCAGAATTGTACTTAGTTAGAATCATATCATGGGCCGCGGTGGCCTGGTGGTAAGGTCTCGGCTTCGGAACCAGAGGGTTTCAGGTTTGAAATCCGATTTCGCCAAAGAACGTCATGTAAGCAGGCCTGGTGCACGTTAAAATGTCCTACCACTGGTGTTACCTGGTGTGGAAGAGGGGAGTGTCAACTCAGGTGTCGTCCTCGTCATCTGACCGTGGTTCAAAATTACGAGGTCCGTCCCAAAATAGCCCTAGTGTTGCTTTAAAACGGGATGTTAATAAAACTAAATTAAACTAAAGAATCACAACATGCTCTTAATGAAATTGAAATTCCTTTTTTCATGTCAGATTAATAAACTGAATATTTAAATAATTCATCATTTCTATATATTCATTCTGTATTACATATTCTTATATAATATTTAATTATATAGAAATATGAGAATGATATTAATCAAATATCTCTTATTTCTCTTCTTCTATGAATTTATTAATCAACCCCTTTACATTCAATATTCTGTCATATTTTTTCCTAAAATTAGAGAAAGAAATTGCCAACTTTTTTTTAGCATCTGCATGTAATTGTGCAATTATTCATAAAATTATTCATTTTAAATATTTTGGAAATTTTCATCATAATGCAAATTAAGATGGATACAAGACAATGTGATCATATCAAGCTTTTTAAGAACTGCCTAAAAAGGGAGTAAAAAAAATTCTTACGTTGTATTATCTGATATAGCTAGATCATATGGAATTAGAACCATTAACAATTGTTGAGCTGGAGTATCTCTGAAGCCTTCTTCAATACTGATGAAATCAAATAACATTATCAAGATGCAAAGAGGAATAAACATTGGTATTGCTTTCAATATTGTATATAATTGATGTTTTATTACATTCATAGTATTACAAATAATAAAATTATTTTTTAACATTGGGGATAAATATTTTTGGGGAGTATTAATTCAGTGCTTAAATTAAGTAACATCATTTTCCGAAATCTCCCCATCTTGTTTTAGCTATATGGGGGAAATCTGATTGGAGTTCTTTTGTGAGCTGTTCTTGCAAAATGTGTTGATTGAATAAATTGCCATTAAATAGCATTCTATATTTTCTTTTAGATATTATCAGCTGGGAAGCTCTGGTAATATCAGATAGTATGATCTTGTCATGACTAATATGTATGTTAATATATTTGCCATAAAATGGTTATGATTGAATATTTAATAATTATAATTGATTGTAATGGATGTTACAAACATAGGAAGAATTCTTAACAAATTTTAACTTCCATTGCATTTATAAAACAATGTATTACTTGTATATGCACAGTTTCACTTACAAATGGTTGTATAGGTATTATTGAAATGTTATTCACCTTTTAAGTCTTCCAATTAAAAAAAAATAATATTGTGTTTGAAAATATTTATAATATTCATACTGTTTGCTTTCATTTAGAGAATGATGCTCACCAGTTTGTTTCTAGTATTCAGAAACTGACACAGCCAATATTACAGCTAATCAGGTATTAAATTATTTACTTCTTTGATCATTTCTTTAAACTAGCAAATAAAATCTAATATTGCCTAAATTTTCCGTTTTCTTTTATTTAAGTAAATATATATATATATATATATATATATATATATATATATATATATATATATATATATATATATATATATATACAAAAGTATTAGAATCAAGTTAATAGGAAAAACAAAAACCAAATAAAAATTAAACCAAAAAAATTATTAAAAAATATTAAAAAAGAATCCCGCCTGAAGACTTTTTCAAGGGTCACCCTCAGGCAGGGATTCAAATAAAGGGATTTTTTCTGTGAGGACATACAGACATTAAGTCTAATAATGATTCCTCGTGACCCGAAAATCCCCCGAAATTATGCTCAAGAGATATACCATTTTAACAGAAAGGAAATACAAAATAACAAATTAGAAAAAAACCACAAAGTAAAAATACAATAAAAACAATAACAATAAAAACAAAAACAGCATTAAAATTAAAATTAAAATTAAAAACGAAAAGGCCAAGACATACCATCCAACAGTGAACGAAACTTTAAACAATCGATTGTGATTTCCTGTTTTTGAAAGTTAACGGTAAATTATGTAAACAGAGGTAGGCACCCAGCGCCATCTATTGAGTGATCCAATATGCAAGTAAATTTCTATTTTTATTTAAGCCAAAAGATTAATCCCAAACCATACCTTGTTTAATTAAAAAATTGACATTACAGTAATTTCTAGGAAAATCATTTTTAATTAAATTTTTAAGGAGGATATTTGATGCTTCAATATAAGAATTTTTATTATTGCAAACCCTTTTGATCCTGTTAACTTGTGAGAAAATAAGATTTTTGAAAATTTTAGAGTTTAGATTGGAATGGTAGTTACATAGTTTTGTTATTTTAAAGTTGAAATCATCCCTTTTATCGTATATACCAACTATTGTTTTATCATTAGCAATTTCGATTTTTAAATCTAGAAAGGTAGCCTCAAGTTGATTTATATTTGTATCTTTTAGAATTAAATCTTTTGGATAGCAATTAGTAATAATATTAGTATTGTCGAAGTTAATCAAAAGTAGGTCATCAATATATCTCCACCCGTTTATTAAATTATATTTAATTATTTTTTTCTCATAGTAATGCAGGAAAATATTAGCTAAAGCACTTGAGAAAGCTGTCCCCATTGGAATGCCCTTGACTTGTTTATAAAAATTAATACCATTAAACACGTAATTTTCAGTAATATTAAAATTACATAACTCAAGCCAGTTATTTTTAGGAATGATATTTTCATTTAAATATTCGTCATATATAAAAGTGCAGACCTTTATTAATTTTTCATGAGGTAGATTAGTGTATAAATTTTCGAAATCAAAAGTATTAAGTTTATTAATGTTGTTATCTTTAAGAAAATCCAATACTTCTTTGTTACTAGAAATAATAAAGTTGTCTTCATTTTTTATTTTGTCCAGGATAATTTTTAAGTATTTAAAGAAATGTTTACCCGTATAGTAATTATAACTACCAGTGCTACAGGTTACGAATCTGAATTTTAATGGATTTTTATGAAATTTAACTGTTGGGAATAAATAAGGATAGTTAAGAGAGCAAGTCTTAGTTTTGGTTTTTTTTTGCGAAAGCTAGCATTCTTTTATCTAATTCCTTTTTCCCGGTGTTCTTTAACATATAAGTTGCATTAGAGTTATATTCATTAATTAAAAGTTCTTTATAATAATATTTACAAATTAAACAGAAATTATTTGCTGATTTATCTATTACTGTAATAACAAATTTTTCTTTTAAATTTTTTATTTCATTTTTTAATGTTTTACTAAAATAAATCCCACGTTCTTTAGATCTGTCAAAATCAGTATTCAATTTTATTTTAATTTCCTTTAAAATTCTCACTTTCCATTCCCCGAAACCTTCCGCAGGCCAGTGGTATTTTCTAGATAATTTGGCAATAAAAACATCCAAATCATTACCAATAGAAATCAAAATTTTGTTATGGTTTATTTTTTCTCTTAATCTAAATTTTGTTCCTCTTCCCATATATATATATATATATATATATATATATATATATATATATATATATATATATATATATATATATATATATATATATATATATATATTTGTGTGTGTGTACAACATCTCGTCTATGCATTCAAACCTGCACTCTGCTTCAACCATATATATATATATATACTGGTGTGTAAAACTTAAGCAACAATGCAAATTTTAAGCAAGTAGCCATGAAATTGCAGAAAAGAGATTATTGCGATCAGTACAATGAACACGCAATTCAGTAGAAAGGTGATGAGCATGCAAATGTCAGGAACAAAACACCATAGGTGACGTGAGTGTACGCAAAACGTCTACAGCCGGTGCGCGCAGCTCAAGACTACAAAAATAGGAAGAACAAATGCGCAATTAAAGACATTCGCTGCAAGTGCAAGTTCTTTCGTGAAATATGGCTAGAAGAAATCAGTCGGACGACTTCACATGTGGAAGAATGATCTGAAAGCTGGAGGAGGGGCGCAATTTGACCAGTGTAGATGAAGACTTCGGAATCTACAAAAGTGTCATTTCGCACACTTGGAAAGTCTTCCAAACCATAGGTGCAGTTGTTAGAAAGGTTGGCAGTGGCCGCCCTTAGGAAAACCCGATAAGTTTATACTGCAGGTGAAAAGAATCCGATATCAGTCAACAAGCGCCACTGCTCAGCAACTGTGTACAGCAACAGGGCGACAAGTGTCGCGGTTTTCTGTGGCCAGACGCCTTCACAAAGGTGGACTATTCACGCACCGCCCTGAACGCTGCATCCCTTTGAAAGTTAGCCATCAGTGGCATGGTTTAGAGTCGTGTAAGGAGCACAAAAACTGGACAACTCATCAATGGAATCGTGTCCTCTTTACAGATGAGAGTCGCTTCAGTGCCACAAGTGATTCTCAAAGTCGTTTGATTTAGAGAGAGGTCGGAACACGTTTTCATCCCAGTAACATCACAGAAAGACGCTACAGTGGTCCTGGAGTTGTGGTCGGGGAGGAATTATGCAGAACGGGCGGACTGAGCTCCACGTGCTCGACAGAAGTTCTGTGACTGTAGATCGCTATTGTAAGGAGGTGATCCTACCGCATATGCGTCTGTTCCATTTGGCCAGACTTCATTTTTATGGATGACAATGCACGGTCACAAGACTGCTGATGTTCAGCAGCTACTGGAAAGTGAAGATATCACTCGAATGGATCGGCCAGTATTCTCTCTTGATTTAAATCTCATAGAGCATGTGTGGGATACTTTGGTGAGACGCCTTGCGGCACGATTACATCCTCCGGGGAACACCCAACAACTGAAACAGATATTGATTGAGGAATAGATGTTCTTATCTCAAGAACTGTTGGAAAAATCTGGTGCTGAGTATGGAGAGACGGTGCGAAGCAACCAGGGCATTAAGGGAAGGGCATATCCCACACTAAGGAACATCTGCTTTTTGTTCTTCCTCTTGGACAAATAATTATGTGTAACGATTCTACGAGTTCAATAAAGCCTCCCCCCCCCTTTTTTTTTGTTTAATTCTGTGCTATATGCATTGTATTCACTTTTGCGTAGCTATGCTGTCGTCATCCTTTAAGTACAAAATGCTGTCTGTCATTTCTGAATTTCATGTCTCTCAGATTATTTATCGTGGAGTTATGGCTAAAGAAAAAACACCTGTTGCTTAAGTTTTGCACATCAGTATGTGTGTGTATATATATATTGTTTGTTTATAGATACAGTCTTAAATTATTGATAGACTTTTTTTAATTTATGTATATAGTTATGAAATTGTTTTTCAGATAATTTTTTTTTGTATAGGTATTTATTGCTGAAGTTTTATTATTGCTGAATTAATAGTTTTTAAAAAATTTTGTATATCATTTAATAATTCCCACACTTTGCTAATTAATAAATTTCTATTAAATTCACTTAGTAGCTAAATTAACTATCACATTATATTATAAACTAATAAATATATTTTCATTTAATGTAATTTGTTTTATTTTAAATTTTAATATATGGTTATTTTGTTTCTATTCAAAGATATGAACAAGATACGGAAATATCACTCAATGAAGATAACACTTCAGTTTTCACTTTCCCTGGTATGTATTCTTATTGTGGTATCCCCCCCCCTACATTATAAAAGTAAATTGTGTGATGCACAAAATCCTCTTAAATTATTGCTGTATTACCATCTATGGGTTTTTTTCCCCTCCTAAAGCTGGCACTTCTTTTTCAAAATTCCTATTTAAAAGAAAAATATTTTATTATTAACATGATTTTAATGTATCTGAAAAAGCTAGTTATTAAATCTTATGCTTACATTCACATTAAGCATAAGATTTAATAATATATCTATATATAACTATAATCCATATACCTATATTATTTTAGATTGCATTTTATCAAAAATCTTTTAAAAAAATAAAAATTAAGAAAATTTATCTACTGTGAGATATTTTCGTTCTTTAATTTTTAAATGTTTAAATTATTTTGTGCATTTAAGTGATGTTATTGTTACAAAGTTGAATACTTCATAGTAAAATTATTCTGTAGATTTACTTATTAAATGGAAAAGTTTCACTTATTGATTTAGATTTAGTAAGTATACTCTTAAAACAGATTTCTGTTAGACTTTCTTTCCCCTTTCTTTTCATCTTAGATATCCTAAAAACATATGAAGATTATTTACAAAATCATGAGCCAGTTGTAAAGTTGCCTTTTATTTTAAAACATGTAAGTATAAATTTGGGTTCAAAGTAAGATTTAAGAAAGTAAGTATAAGATTTACTTATGAATTTATAACATTTTTATCCTTTTTAACTGTTTTTATTCGACTGTTGTCCAGTATTCTGTTCTTTCCTATTATGTATTTTGAAACTGTATTTGCTGATAAAATTTATAAGATAAAAGGGCTTCTTATGAGATTTAAATTTATTTAGATGATTGATTTAACAAATCATGCCCCTCATCATTTGAAAGGGGTTGTGGAAGTGAATGTGATGCATGAAATAGCTAAGACATACTCTTGGGCCTAGTTTGGCACTGCTGAAAAAACAAGAGACGTTCACTCAGTTTAAATTGCTGATAGATCTGTGAGCGGGCTTGTAAAGTGAAGTAACAACAACAACGATATGTTTGATTAGTAAAAAGTTATAAAAAATGAAAGAATATTATAGAATGAAATATAGTTATATCAGCTATTCAGAACATTAATTTATTTAAGAAATTCCTACTTTCTTGTTACCTTATACACTGTTGTTCAAGAAAATTAAAGAATTTATAAAATGGAGTTAAATTACACATTTTTATTACAATAAATTCAGTTGTGTTATTTGAATTTATGGAAGTAAAACTATTAGTGATTGAAGTGATTTATATGATGATACTGAAATTTTTATTGTTTATTGGGAATATAGATGATTATACACAATATTATATTGACTAATAAAGCATCTGAACGGTTATATGTGGAAAATCATTTAATGTTGATTTAATGTATGTTGAAGGTTCATCAGATGTTTATATATATGATAATATATTATCAACATTCGTTTAAATCTTGCATGTCCCTACATGATTTTTTAAAAAAATTTCATGGAATTGAGAAAAAAAAATGAAGCTAAGAAAAAATAATTTTTTAACAGCTACAAAATTATATGAAAAAACTAAAATCAATAACCATTTTCTGTATGCAACTAATAATTCCATTTTTTAACTTCGATGAAATTGTTCTTTTTTACAAAAATTAATTGACTTAGAAGATTAGCTTGTTTGCTTAGTTTATTGATTAAAAAAAAACTGTTAAACCTTTAATATGCATTTTTTTTAAAAAAATTGATTTCGTTATTTGATATAACTTAAAAATATGAATTTGAATTGAACCAGTCTACTGCAAATTACTACAGAAATGCATATAAATTTAAAAATATATATACTACAAAACAAAAATAGAAAAGAAAATCCTGTTTGAGAGTTAAATTTTGTTGATACTGCGACTTGCACATGCCTAATCACTAATTACAAAAATCAGATGTAATATTATTAACTTAGCTGCCATTTAATCCACATTCATTTTCTTTATCTGCTAATATTTCTCCTGTCAGAAAGTCTTAAAAAACAGTTAAAAATATTTCTCAAATCAAACTAGACCTTAATCTCTGATTAGTTTATGCAGAAGATATTTTGAAAATCAAGATTTATCTCATTTTGAAACTCCTCTGTATGATGGAGAATACAAATAAAATATATGAATGCGAAATTTTTACTGTCACATGTTCTTACCATTGCCTTTCAAAATAAATGAAATAGCATTTTTTATTTGATATTTATATATATCTGTAGTGATTGGATTTTGAAGTGTTAGGAAATAAATGTTCATAGATGGTGCTAGACAACTAGCGCGAGTGTAATTAAAAGAGTGATGTCATTCGAATGTTCGCTCTTGGAGAAGAGGAAGTTACTGAGCAGAGTAACTCGAACGAATCTGCAATAAATTTGTTGTTTAGTTTTCTATTTGTCTATTTATTCAAAGCACTTACGAACTAGCCACGACAATATCTTTGTTTGTAAAATTGATTGACAAATAAGTTATGAAAAGTTAATATTTTATCATTTCATGTGTAAAACCTTTTGTTTCTTTAGGTTGATAATGTTGAAGAAACATTTCAAGACTTATACAGTATTGTCATTACTACTCAATCATCTCCTCCCACTAAAGAAATACCTGGTATAGTATTTTAAAAAATATTTGTATCAAATTATAAATAATAAAATAATTATTATTATAATTATTAAAATTTTGATAATAAAATAATTATTTACAAAATGTTAATAATAAAATAATTATTAAAATTTTGTAAAATTTTAATAATTATTTATTTGGATTTTTTTTTTTTTTTTTTTTTTTTTTTTTTTTTTTTGCTATTTGTGTCTGAAGTATTTTAATATTTCTCATTAAAAATAATTATAGATGTGAAATTCTTAAATACTTTTCAAAATCTTCATTAAAAGTATATCGAAAATTTCAATTGCCTTTAATGACTAAATTTTGTTTTATGAAGATGTAAATATTTACATTTTAATTTAGCCATGAATCATAATATTCTCTGATCTAAGAAATAATTTTTAAAAAAAATGAAAAAAAGATTTTGCTTGTTGTTGTTCTTATTAATATTTTTGTAACAATTATGTTAACGTTCTTATTTTGTGATATTTTGTTCCTAATTGAATGTATCTCTTAAAAAATTATAAAATTGAAATGTATTTATAGAATCTTATCAATTTTTTTAAAATATTTCTATGCGTAAGTATTACAGTGACAAAATATTTTTCAGTTAGCCATATACCATAATTACAATAGGCCTTTTAAAAAAATCTCACTTGTAAATTTCTTTGAAAAAAACTTGTAACTTTGTAGTGAAAAAAAAAAAAAAACTATTGCTGATATTGTACATAAAAATATTACAGCAAAATAAGTAATTGGAATAAATTTTTAATGGCAATTGGTATAATATAATAGAAACATGACGTTTTAAAATTGAACATTTTCAAACTAATTTTTTTTATGGGATTACAGCCCATTTGATCTAAAGAAATTTTGCTGTAAAATTGCAATTAGTCTCTATAAGTATATCCATTAGAGCTGTTAATATGTCATTGATTTACATAAGACTTTATTAATGGTATTAATTTGAAACAATACTTATTTTAATGTATATTTTAATGCATTTTGGATTACATTGTACCTAGCTATTTTACTTTGGAGCTAGAATTTTCATTCATTTTGGAAATAATAGGGCATTATTAATTATGCATAAATAATTATATTTTTGCATATTCCATATTTTCATTCACTATAAGTCCAAGCATATACCAATAAGATGTATATATTAAATTCTAATGTATTTAACTCCTAAAATTAGTGTTCAGGTGCAATAAATTTCTTATTTTTTTATTATTATTACTTTTTTAGTTATTGAACTGCCGGTGCTTAAGAAAGCAATTTTACCTGGAAACAAAGGTATTATTTTTTTTCAATCAGTACTTGCCTTTTCATATTAATTTTATTCTCAAAATAGACATTTTTTTTAACTAATTATATTTCTAGAAACTGTTGTCTTCCTGTCAATTGTGCCTGTAGAGCCTTATCCTCTCACTCTACATTTTGAGTAAGTTCTTTTCATTTGAGAAAGTTAAAATAATAATTCTGTTATTTTATCTATTACATTTTGAGTAAGTTGAAATAATAATTCTATTGTTTCTATGTTGTGGAATGTACATTTTATCATACAGTCTATTAATACTTGTGAACATGAACTTAATTTTATACTTTTATTCTATTTAATTCAGTGTTCCATCATTTTAAAGCATTATTTATCTTTACTTTATAGTAATCTATTTTTCTGCCTTTAAAAAATTTCTATCATATACTGCAAGAGGCATTTGTAAAAATTTGGCCACTATCTGAAGCTTAATACAGGATGAGGAATGACACGAATTTGATAATGTATGATTTAGATTACCGTGAAGACTTATCATCATTATTTATTTCATAATATTTATCATTTTTTTCTTTAGTCTGGTCACAAAAATACATATTAAACCATTTGTTAGTCATTTCCTATAATTATTACAAAGATGTGAAAACTTATTATCATGTAATGAAACATTACCTTGATTGAAGAGGATTAAAATCATTCTGTGCTACACAAGACAGAAATTTGAATAGCTTGAATCGATGCTCAAAATTTCTTATTGAGTGTAATAAAATGATGCTTAGATCAGCCCCAAGATTGGGATTTTTTCCTTTTTAAAAAAACAAAAATCATGGCCTGTGTTTTAAATATTCGTAATATTAAAATTTCTTTGCCTATTGTCAAGGAAAATTTGGGCTTTAAATTCCTTCTTGCTACATAAGAAAAGCAATTTTTCTCACTCTGCTAAGGAAACTAATAAAATATTTTTGTAACATCTTATGAAATTTATCAACAGATAAAGTTTTAGAAATGAGAAAATAAAGTTATAGATTGCAGATGACTAGAAATTCACTCAGATAATGAAATATGTAAATGTGTATTTAAATGGCAAGTCTCCATGCCTCAGTTAGACGGCTAATTTATATATTGATAATAAGCCATTGTGATCTGGGAGTTAGGTCTTGAATTCAGGAATGAAGAATTTCAGGTTCAAAACCCGATTTCATAAATCCAGTCTAGGGACACCATAAATTCAGTCTAAACACAAAAAAATCCTACAGAGTTTTACTAGCTGACAAACACTGATAAATGCAATTGAAGTTTAAAAATTTAATGCTTTCGTAATTCAAAAAATTAATTGACTATTGAAGAAAGTTTATTAAATAAATTAGGTTTAATTAAATAGGTTGATAGGTTTAATTAAATTTTCAGTAAAGTTAGGTATATAAAGTGAATGTCTTTTATGAAAGTTTTTTTGAAAAAGGAAATAGGCTGCAATAGATATTTACAATTTTTAGAAACACAGAATGCTACAAAAGCTTTTATTTTAAATGCTGTGATTGTATTCTTCCATTTTTTTGTATTTGTATTTATTTACTTAGGATTGTATTGAGATTTTAAAAATATTTGTAAGGGTGTTTGTAAGGAATTATAAATAAGCATAGCAGTATGTAAACTCATTCTTTCTTTTTTTAAATTTTTGTGGAAAGTTTACATTTGTTACTGCTTCTCTGATGTTTTTTTTTTTTTTCTTTCTTTTTTTGGTTTCATGTTTTATAAAAATTAGTAAAAAAAAAATTTTTGTTAGATTATTCAGCCATACTATATATTATGATGCACCATTCTCTCCTTTCAGTTTGAGCTAAAGAAAATGCACATACCCTATGCCATTAAAGCTCATTGTTTGTCAGGTAGCATACCAAATATATACTTATTAATAATTTCAGAATTTTTTGGGAGATTTTTTTTTCTCTTAAACTCTAGAAACTCAACTTATTAGAAGAGAAATAAACACTATCAATTTAAAGACTATTTAGTTTCTACTTTTTATCATTTTCTTTTAATACAATAAAGTTTAAAGAGATCTTTTGAGATGTACTGCAAGCATTATCTTTGAAACATTTTCAAGCAGAAATGGTTCCTATACCTTCATAGCATATTCCCTGATAAAGCTGTTTTCCGCTGACCCTACATGAAAATTATTCATTATGAATTGGGTAATGCCATGAGTTTCTCATGCCACTGACCCTACCCTGCATGAAAATTGTTCACCATTAATTGGGTAACCCATGAATGCCACAAGTTCTCAGATTTTTATTACCCAAGGAATAAGGGAATCAAGGCAAGGTGGAGAAATTACAATACACATAGAATATTCCTCATTCCATCTTTTGCGCAAAGTAACTGAGTCTTGTTTGAGTTATAATGAAAATTCCTATCTTGTATTTTGAATGCTTTTTTTTCAACTAAAATCAAAATTTGATACAAATTACAATTTTCATAAAAATATCATATACCAAATTTCATTTATCTAAGTAATTGCATTTTCAGTTGTTGCAATTACATACATTCTAATTGTTTTTAAATTTGATACATATTTACTTTTAGATATTAAAACAAATCAAATTTGATTCATCTAGCTCTTTATGTTTTGCAGTTATGTTCATTTTTACCCGAACAGATAGACAGATTAATTTCCTGTGGTTGGATTTCATCCAGAATTTAATAAAAATCTACAAATCGATGTAAAAGTCACATACCAAATCAACCATCTACCTTAAAGTGCTTTTTTTAATTATCCTATTCATATACAGACAAATTCCAAAAATGTATTCTTCTAATACAGAAAGGTTTGAAACATGGAGATTCTTCAAAATTTCGAGTTCATACTTTTTGACGATTACAATTATAAAGGTAATAGTACTCTTGTATACAAGTAAATAAAAAGTGCATGAGAATGAAATTAATTAATTTATTAATGAAATTAAATAATTAATTCACAATGTTTGATATTTGTCTGGTGGCAGAATCTGAACATTAAGGTTTTCGAAGATCATGTCTAGGCTGTTCGATAACATGCACTAGGCTGTTTTCACTAGCCTAGTGCATGTTAAATATGCTGGTTAAACTGTCAATGTGGAAGTTTTTTTGGTGAGTGCAGGCAATTCAGGTGCAATTATTTTTATTGAACCATGGTTCAAAATTAAGAATTCTAACCCAAAATAGTCTTGATGTTCTTTCCAAAATGAATTAACTATATTAAACAAAACTTAAAATTGCCTTTTGCTATGGTGTTCAATTATTTCATTTTAATGTGATTTCACATCTTTTTGATTAGAGCTGAATTCACTTGCAAGAATGGATGTAGCTATACATGCGATCTTCCATCAATTGACATAACATTTGAGGACTTATTCATGCCTCTTCTTGTACCTGAGTCTGTTCAAACTTCAGCAAGTTCTTGGAGAAGCAAATTATTTGATGTTTTGTGGGAACATTTTAAACAACAAATGAATTCCAGGTAATTATATTTATTTTTTTCCATTACTTTTTTAGTTTGCATTTAGTTTTAGAAAACTTAAAATGCAATATTTTGAAGCATTATTTCATGTATTTTTATACTCATTTTAAATAATAAGATATTTTATAAAAAAATTAAAGCATTCAATTAATAAATATGTTACTATGTGTAGAACAAAATCAGTTTAACAAAGATATATTTAATAAAACTATTCAGAGGAAACATAATAACATAACATAACATAACGTAACATAATAACATAACATTTAATAAAACAGTTCGAGTTGCTCAAGACTTCTTATGGCATATTCAGGCTCTTCAATTGCTGGTCTGTTTTCTGGACTTGTTCTCATATAAAGCATGTGTAGGACCAGCAGGAACATCAGATGCCATCGTTGTACGCTATACATGATTAGATTCATGCTGTCGAAGATTTTTGAGGCTATCTGTCTCAGTTAACATCAGATGTCTAATCTACTGAATGCCGGACTGTGCTGTGGCAGATAATGCAACAGAAGTGGTTCGACAGCTATTAAAGTTACACTGTATTTGATTAATTGGTTTGATCTTAAGATCAAATAAATCTTTCATCTGTATCATTATGTATATTAAATTTCATTTCAATTCGAGTTCCCTCCCTTCTTGATGTGCTATATCCAATGCACTAGTGTGTATGTTATTTTAAAATTATAAATTCCATTTCACCAACATCTACATGTGAATATATATGAATCATAATTTTTATAATATCAGTTTTAAAATCGTAAGAGATTTGTATATTAATTTCGATTTAAATTACTTTGATAAAACAGATGTTAATTATGTTTCATTTTTATTATTATTTAATAATATGCTTATTTTTAAATATTTATTTTTATTGGATATCATGAAAACTCTCATTTTATTTTTTAATCAGTCTATTAATTATTTTTTAATTAAAACATTTTAATGATATTATTTTTTGCTATTTCAGTGAGAAAAATAAAAATTACTGCCATTCATCCTTTTGCCTAAATATAGACAAGGACAATTTCCCTTCTGTTATAGAACAAAAATGGAAAAGCTTCATTGTGTCCAAGTCTACTGACTTAATTTACAGTATTGCTATATATTTACCTCCCAAGTATCATTTATTGTTAAAAATTTCTGTTGTAAATGATAAAGTGTTTGCTCATATAATGGTAGATAAATGTGCCATCCTTCCTTGGGTAACTTTATGCCTACAAAATATATAAAAATCTGTGATATGATCTGTGATTTGAAACTTTGTATTGTATTTTTAATTGTATGTATGATCAGATGTATTAAAGTTATAAAAATGTTAATAAAATATTTTTTTATAAATTACATGATCTCACTTTATTATGTAGTTATAAACTCTCCAGGAACTATTTTCTTGAAATTGAAATTTATAGCAATTGCTTATTAATTTCAAGTGCATGGATAAATTGGCTTATAAAAATCTGAAGTACGTTGTGGTGAAAGCTTATAAGCCAGTTAACAACTACGCTACCGAGCAATTGCTTTTGTATTATGGTCATGTTTCTGGACTGCAAACCATAAGGCCCCTGGTTCTATCCTCACTCATACCAATTCGCTACATTGGTGACCTCGGACAATGAACCTTCAACCTTCTTACAGCTGTTGTGGCGCTATCTACCCGCAACCAAAGTCGTCAAATTCACTTGACGCAGCGACAAAAAAAAAAAGGCCACAGCAACCCAAAGTCGTCAGACTCACTTGACGCAGCATCAGCAACCTCTCACCCACACACACTCGCCATAACGCTTGGCGCTACTCAAATGGGTACAGGCGCATTAGAATCAACAGCTAATACATCACCACTCAACAGCCATTTCGTTCGTCTCACCTTCGATTCACTGGAGGGAGAGTCTGTGGTGAAAGTTTATAAGCCAGTTAACAACTAAAGCTACCGAGCAATTGCTTTTGTATTGTGGTCATGTTACTGGACTGCGAACCATACGGTCCCAGGTTCTATCCTCGCTCATAACAATTCGCCATAACGTCAATGGTGACGAGTTATTAATTGTCACCTTTAACAACCAGCTAATTCGCTATGGATATTTATTGTCTTTTCTTTAAATTAAACAAAACTCATGCTCATTATTCCTTCAGTAGTGTTTTTAATTATAAAATTATGACAAACATTAAAGCCTTCTTACTTTAATAGACTTCCACCTATTCCATTTATTGTGTGCATAAACCTTCATAATGAAGTCCAGTCTCATCGTGTCATTAGAAACTTAAATGTCTTGGTGATCTATTTTAAATTGCATGTTATATTTTGTGATTATGTAGTTTTTCTTTCTAAGTCATCATGTATATACTGTCATGTCAAAAAATAATAAGCAAAATCTTTATTCCTTAGATTTTATTGATGGAAGAAAATTGAATTATTAAATATGTGTTATAACAATGAAAACGGTTTGAATTTCATTGCAATAACGGAATCTATTGTTGAAAATAATTTTTTTAAAATAATTAATTCCCAATTTTCCGCGATAGTATTTCGAAGAGTTATTGTGAAAAAAAAAAAAAGTCCAAATCTCGTTTAATATTTACTTAATCAATTTTTTAAAAAAAGTTGCTATAATGTGCACATTTTTTTTTTTTTTTTTGCCATTTAAGTTTATTTATATTTATACCGATAATCGGCCAAACTTGACCAGTGCTGTATATAAGACAGGCTGGTAATTCACATGCTTCATGCTTAATGGTCTGTCCATTACACATGCTTCACACAAACACTTTCCTTTATAAATTTTGATATCGTAGTACTCTGAAGTAGATACGCATTTTCTATTAGCTCACAGATAATGGTCCTTGGGAATATTGCATAGGGGCATGCTCGTAACATTAGGCACGAATTATAATGTTAATCTGCAAACAGAAGGTATTCTTTTCTTGCTTAAATAAGAAAGAGTTTAATAAACAAAAGTAATCGCAGAATCAATAGATCGTCAGATTCTTGTCAATCAATATATAGACAATTTCGACAAAGGAACACAAGAATCTCAGGCCTCAGTATCCCCGTTTGATTATCACTACATTTGAATGCGAATGAGTTTGTTTATTTTAATTTGCGATTTTGGGAATAGACTGTTTGTTGTCATAAAAAAAAGAGTTTAAATCTAAAAGAAAGAGTATTTAGATGTATAAGCAGTGTTTATATGATATTACCGGGACTCGTTATCCTAAGCTTTTTATTTATTTATATTTTTTTGATATATGGATATTATTAAGCATTTTAAAAAGAGCTGTAATTTGCCGAACCCAATTCTAGCTAATTCATGAAGCTACTGGAACTAACAATAGCTGGAGTTGAGAAATTTCAAGAATTTTTCAGCAAAAGAAGGAAAAAGGTAGATTTAATAGATTCCATAAAATAGAAAGTCGAAGAAATCTATGTGCGTGTTTGGGCCTTTAAAATGGAACTATCTGTGAGTAAAAGACGATTTGATGTCTGAATTCTTTATTAAATACTATATAAATGAATTTTTAAAATAAACCTTGAACAACAACAATAATCAATTTAATAAAAATATATTTCTAACACATTTTTAGCGCTCAATCGACAGTTGATATTAGGAAGGATGCATTTGTTGAAAGGTGGGAAAGCATGAAACGAAAAACGAGTCTTGAAAAAAAAATATTAAGGTTGTATTAAATAAGTTTGTGTCCATTTTTCTCATGGTTCGTTATTGATATATCTTCAGCTTTGTGTTATGTAGTAACAGCTATGTGTTATGTATGTTATGTGTTGTGCAGGTAGTTTGCCGGAACATAATAAGATCCTGCAAACTTTGATTCACACCTTGACTTATCAAAGTAGTATCGCCTGATATCAAGCAATTCTTATATCACACTAGCTATACATCAGAACCAGCTTAAAAGAAGATTTTTAAAATCATTTTCGATTTTATAGTTTTTATTTCTCTCTTTCACACTCTGTTAACATACTATTTTAACAGTGCGTGGCCGAAAAGTATACTTTTGGAATTTTAACTTCGATTTATTTCATATCGAGAGGCATAATTTGCACAAGAAACAAATGATAATAAAAGATGCATCAGTCTGAATCGGACACAAGAGCAAAAAACACAGAGATTTTTCCTTTCAGTGATTTTTACTATGAGATTTTGATAGGGGTTTCTTTGACACGTGTAATCTTAGGAAAGGGAATCGTAGATATCTTTAAAAGAATGTTGTAAGCATTATAAGTTTTTATCCTTCATTCGAAACGTAAGAAAATACTGAAGCCTTCAGTTATTTTGAGCGCGTGTTAAAAATAATCAAATAAAAAAAGTGGAAATTGGATCAGGAAATAAGAGAACAGTTTAGAATGAAATTAACATGGGCAAATTTAAGATAAAAATCTGAAAATGAATTAAGATTTAATTTCTATAATTAGATTTTAAAATATCATCACATATATATATATATATATATATATATATATATATATATATATATATATATATATATATATATATAAGAATTTGTTTATGTGAATACAAAATTATGGCGAATATGCTTATCATCATTTGGCAACAGCTCATACGCTCGAATTGTTAACATACTTGCTTCGACGGAAATGTTATGATTTTTTATGCAGTTGGACAATATGAAAAACTAATTTAAATCGAGCAGTTTTGATTATAAATCGATAGTGTTTAAATGAGAAGTTATGGCAAATTAAAATGTTAAAGAATCATTCATAGGAAGATGTAGTTGGAATAGCCGAAATAGAGGAGTTAAACATTTTTGAATAAGGAGTAAAGATTTTGAAATACAGGAGCATCCAACAATTAAGTTTGCTACTTTAACATTTTAAAGCACAGCTAGACAATCAGAATGCTCTATCATTATTGCTTAAGTATAATTTAAAATAATATGATAAAAATACTGTGGTAACTTTTTGTGTTAAGTTATAGTTTATCAAAGTTGATTGATGCGACATTAATCTTATTAATATTCATTGTATTTGGCGATCATTTCACTGTTATTAATAATGTGACAATTAGTTTTAAGAAATTCATTTTATCAAAAAAGTGAAAAAGAAACAAATTCAATTTTGATTTTTACTAAGGGATCATTCTGACCCCTCTGAGAAAATTTTTCGTTAATTTTCTTTAAGAAAATTATTGCTGTATTGTATAAGAATATTTTAATTAATTCTTACTTACATTTGTAAGACATAACATCGAAAATATTATCTTTTGCTGTTTTTAGTTTTGGAGGAATGCATATAGTATACCTACTTTTACCGAAGAGGCATTTTGACCATTCGAATATTGTTGAGAATACTTACATTTATATTTAAATATGTAACGGCTTGATAAGGACGCACATAGATATAGGTATAAGTATAGAAATAAGTATGAGTTAGTAAAATGTGTGTATATAAGAAGCAAGAAGACGAAGCCGAATGTCAATCAGATAGAAGCTATTATAAGTGAACAGGGGACGTAACCATTTGGTTGTGTACGTTACAAAACTTTAAAATCATTTTTTTTCCCTTTGAATTCTCTATCGGGTAAGCTCTTGTACGGAAATAAAATTTAATTCAATTCACCCGAAAAATTTATAATTAATTCTCAAAATAATATATTGTAATCAAAAACACTAAAGTGTAAAAAAAAAAAAAAATGAAGATCCTTAGCACTTTATTCATGCAAATACTTAAATAATATGCTGTCATCTAAGACATACAAGCATAGTGCACAAAAATTTCAAAACAATAGCACATCATTAAATGAATAAAAAATTGATTCCAAAATTTCATTTTTTATAAATTTGTAACAAGGCAAATTAAAAAAAAAAAAACATTTTAAAGATCACAGTTAATGCTTTAATTTTTGATGTATTAATTACGTCAAATCTAACAAAAGTTTCCATAAAAATATGAAATACTAATTATAATCATTTCTGAATAATATTTTATCACATATAGCTCTTATCACAGATTGAATTAAAAAAAACAAAAATCTATTCTAGAAATGTAAATAATTATCGTAGTGGATGAATTGAAAAGCATCATAAATATTAGAAGCCCATTCTTTCTTCTTGTATCTGACGTCTTCTTATTTTGAAAGACTTAAATTTCCACTGAAGTCTATTGAAACGATCACCTGTAAGATAAAAAGGATGAGATTAACAATTTTATCGCAGATATTTTTTATTTACCAGACACAAAATATATCACAAAATCACCGATATTTCTATTTATACTGTATGTTTACAGATGTTTCAAATAGCAAATCAATTTGGCTCAGAATTTGATTGGTATCTGCACTGTAAATTCTAACTAGGTGAATCGAATTTTATCCATTTGCAGACAGACTTTCTCTGAATAGAGGTTGCTCAGGATTTGATTGGTGTGTGCACTGTAAATGTTAACTCTGTGTGTCGAATTTTTTCCATTTACAGACAGGCTTTCTCTGAATAGAGGTTGCTCAGGATTTGATTGGTATCCTCACTGTAAATGTTAAATATGTGTATCGAATTTTATCCATTTACAGACAGGCTTTCTCTGAATAGAGGTTGCTCAGGATTTGATTGGTATCCTCACTGTAAATGTTAAATATGTGTATCGAATTTTATCCGTTTACAGACAGAATTTCTATGAATAGAGGTTGTTCAGGATTTATAGAAATCTACAAATTTGGTACAAAGGCCATACTTTATTCATCCGTCTATATCAAAGCGTTTGGGGGTTATATTTGCCACACAGACATTTTTCAAAAATGTGTTTTCCGAACTCAAGAAGATTTTGGCGTGGAAAATCACCAAAATCACTGATTTGAATATTTTGAAGATAACAATGCTTTCTCTATACTTCATATGCGAAAAAGTAAAAAGGAATCACAATTTTGGAGATAAAAGAAGCGGGAGAACAATTCTGCAAGCATAACGTTTAAAATACACTCGGCATTGCAAAATTAAAACTCTTTCATATATAATATTTTAACCGTAGAAACTATTTTTGTAAACAATACTGTAACATGCAAAACCCTTTTGGATATACATGGATTGACATAAAAGAACAATTTAAAATATAGTGGAAACGTAGATTATGTCTTATAGTGATAGTAGTAGTTCAAGCATCTGCAAATTTCCTTATTTCAAAATAATTTTCTTTAAATTTTTAAATTGTGTTAGAATTGGAAAAAAAAATTGCACAAAAATAAAAAGGCAAAAATTTTAATTTTATGATCGAATAAATTTTTTAAAATAATTTTTTTCTCAGTTCCTATGCAAAAAAAAAAGACAAAATATTGTTAATTTCTCAAATCCTAAGCGGCTGTTGTCGTCGAATATCGGTTTCATTTATTAATGACTTTATTTATTTTTTTATTTGCATCCGTTTGAGAACAATGCTTTGAGATTTATGCCTGCTTTTAGACATTAGTTTAAAACAAATGAAAACCAAGGAAAAATATTTGTACTAAAATGGAAATTAAGACAAGCGGAATGGTTTCCATAAATCTTTCCTGCACACTCTTTAATAAAGATGATATGCCAAAGACCGCCTTGTACAGCATTGACATACAATAGTTACGAAATATTAATCCTTGACGCGAATTTAGCATTTTTACTGAATCTATCATATCATCCTTGGCGTGTTTTCTGGCGATTTACCCCTGGCATGAGGTTAATAGTGTCCGAAATTCGAAGTTGTGTTTTAGACGCATTTTTCCCAACCGATTGAAACAAAAATTTGACTCTAAACAACACTTGTTGTCACAAAATTCCATACCAAATTTTGGGGGGAGTGAAAATGCACATACCTAATTAATGAAATTAATTCAACACTTTTCAATGAAATTTTAATTTTTAATACAGTTATTAGAAGTTCCAAACTTTTGAACTCTTAATTCTGGACCTCTTAAGAACTGCAAATAGTTGTTTGAAATTCCTTGATAATGATTAAGAATTTTTTTTTTTTGTTATGGATTCCGTAAGTAACGGAATTTACTTCTTGAGTAGAATTTTGAGATGCAATTTCTTCATAGTACATTCAAAATATTAATTCAAGAAAATAAATCCACTTTACAGAGAACCAGCACCCAAAAGCAGATAAAACAAACCAAAACATCTCCCATTTATTGGAATATTGAATAATTATAAGATGAAATTACATAATCTGAAATATAAGAGAAAAATATCTTACGGGAAAAAAAGAAACCTGAAAAGAGAAAAAATCCTACAGAAATAATAACAAAGTTAACAGTATTCTACAAATAATCACTTCCGATTTTTTATTAAAAAAATTATAGTTTTTTAAGTGAAAAAATTATTTATAAAATGCAAGTTATTTCTGCTACAGTAGCTGGCAAAAGTTGAAATCCAACTTCCAATAAATATCAGATATACGAAGTAAAGAGGATGCATTTAAATAAATGATTAGAAACCTTGGAAAAATGGATCTTTTGGCGCATTATACATATAATGGTCCTCAAAAGTATTTGCACACTTACGAAATTAATAAAATATTTCATTATCCATTATTAAAAATTAGTATTTTAGATTGAGATCTGTAACTGCTTTTTGCGAAAGCTTAAATATTTTAACCCAGATTTTGCTATATTAAAAAATTAACATTTTCTCAAAAAAAAAAAAAAAAAAAAAAACACCAATCTTTTTTTACAATAATGAGACAATAAGCAAAATATAAAATTCAAAACTTTACTACTTTTCTTTTTACAAGCTGTCCTATATATAGGATGATGGCCCAATCCCTTACTACATGAAGATGTCTTAATTCAATGTAGAATACCCTAATACATGATTCCTATCGACTTCCATGAAGTGATAGAAAAATTCGACACAAAGTTTTAAGTTACATTTTTGACGAATAATTTCAGGTTTTTGTAGTTTTTTTCAGTTGAATTTTTGTGGTTTTTAATTTGGATTTCTAATTAATACGTAATCAGTTCGCAGTTTCTAACAGGTTGGGATTTTTGATGAATGCCCAAATTCCTTCCTACAATAATTCGAGATACACGCAATCCCAGATAAGCAACATTGATATGTCGACGACATTCCAGGAAATTTAGAACTTGTTCTGAGGCAAAAAAATTATGAAAATTCCCAAGTTTACAACCAATGATGTTTCAGATGCATTTAAAAGTAATGGATAGTAACATTTGGATGGAAGGAAAATATGTTTAATTGAGATGGCCAAATAGACGCCATTTTTGTATCTATACACAGTATAAAATGAAGTCTCCTGAAATCGCTGTATGTTTGAAAGAGAAAAACTCAAGAAATACTGAACTGATATTAGAGATATTTGTACCATTTTGTAGGACATTTATTGGGGAAGGTTTTAGTATATTGAAGTCATATCAAAATAAAAAAAAAGGAATTTTATAACTGTGATTTTAATTATTTTCCTACTACGATTTGCGCATGCGTAAAACAGCAGTATCTATGCTTTGCGCTTATCCGCGCATGTACAGAAACCTCAAACTGCGCATGCACAAGTAGCAAGAGCTGTGGTATGCATATGCGATATATTTCTTTGTTTATGTCTGATTTTAAACAGTGATTCAAAACTAATGACTTTTGAATTTATGGAACAGCGGGTACAATGACTTATTTGCATATTTTTAAATTTTAAAACAGCTTTTCTATTGTACATTTTTAGTGAATTGTTTTGTCTATGAACATATCATATTTTTACCTTTTTAATAGTCTCGATACTTCTGAATGTGTGCTATAAAAAAAAATTTCTAGTTATTTTTAATGATTTCTAAATATATTTTTATTCTTGTTTGATGTTGAGTGACAGGCCCATGACATATAGTCTGGAGGCAAGTTTAAATCTAATTTTTCCTCTTGAATGTTATTCCCACGGGCAACCCTGTGCGAGTACTGCTAGTTTCTTATAAGAAATAATACGTGATGGCATATCTACTTTCTGCTTTCCGTCCTTCACACTTATCTTCCCTTTTGAGAAATACCTAGTGCCCTAATACTGGTAGCAGATACAACTTTATTATCATTCCAGCGAATAGCTGCAATTCCGTTTTTAGGTCAAATTTTCTATTAAATATTCCACTGTCCATCTTTTCCAATATTTTGGATGTTTATTCTATCCTCTCTAGCTCTTCCTGTGGTAAGAGCAAGAAATTGGATGCCTCTTGAAGTCAAAGAAGTCATAAAAATTCCAGTTGTTAAATCTTCTATTAGGGACCTTTTGTCAAATCTTTTGTATTTAGCACTCTCATAATGTAAAAAGTTAACACTCGTTTAATGTTTTCTAATGTTTTACAACTTAATATGTAATGTAAAATGTAATGTTTTTTTCTATTCTTTTTCTGTACTAATATGCATTTTCTCTAGATGTTTCTTTATTGTTTGTAAGGGACCAATGTCATCAAGTGTAGTTTGTTCCTCCGTGTTAGGTGGGGTTTGCTCTTCGGTGGCACCATCAAGTTTCCCACATGGCCTCTGGCTAAGTCGGGGTATCACACAGTACCACTTAGATAACACCTCATCTTGTGCGTTTCTTTTTGAGGATTTTTAAGGATCCTGCAGTTTGCAAGTTTCGAACTAGAAGAAACTATTCTTAGAAGGTTGGCACTTAAAAATGATGTTTGTATTCTTCTGCAATTAACTAGCGTTGCGACTGAACATATTAGAAATCAGCAGCATTTAAAAATATTTTTCTTTAATAATCGTTCAGTTATGCTGGCCAGTTTAATATCATGCACACAATTGCATGGCAAAATGAGTTTATTTCGTTATTCAATACTTTGATATTTCTCTGAGACATCTTAAATGTTCATTTTCTCAAATTTGCGTCATTCTCGATAAAATCGAAATTGCAACTGTCGATCATTCAAAGTGAATAACAGCAAGTGTGATAAGCAAATTTCTTTTTTAAGTTACGATAAACGGATGATATGTAATAAAAATATTTGCATATAACAGTCTTTCAGTATTGAATAAATTTGCATTTTTAAAATAAATTTATTCAATTAAATAGGAGATACTTCACCTCTAAATATAGAAATAAATATATCTCTGTTAATTTTGTAGGTAGAAGAGAGTAACCTTGTGAAAGCGGCGCGGTGGAAAACAAGAAAAATATTCGATCATTTGACACTTTTACGCTATGGGGGGTATATAAAAATTGAATTCTCTGCTTCTTATAATCAACTTTCATAAAAGCTAAAGTGTTTTCACACAATTGCCCACCTAGTTTAATGAAATTTTGTAATTTGTCTAATCGAAATATTTAAGAAAATAAATATTCGGGATGATACTATCTACAGCTTATGGTCAAAGTTTTTATCTGATATCACAATATTACTAGGCAAAAATTATTATATTTAGTTATATTTTTATTTTTGCAAATGCGGAAATCGAATTTGTAATTAGGTTTCAAAACGTTTTCTCTGTAGCACAAAGAGTTTGTAGTTCCCTCCGCATGTTATTCAACATTCATTTATAATTATAAGTTCAATATGTGGTGATTTAGTCCTCAAAGTTTTAAAATCACGAGATGGTATGTCAAATATCTATTACAGTGTTTAAATTTTCCATGAGCAGTGGTAGATTTGATTTCATAAAACCAAAAAATACATTGCATTTAAATTATTGTAATTAGCTACATCTTTATTTATGCAAATGCGGAAACCGAATTTGTCATAAGGTTTCAACGTGTTTTCTCTGTAGCATAAAGAATTTGTAGTTTCCCGCAGCATATTATTTAGCATTCATTTATAATTATAAGTTCAATATGTGCTGTTTTAGCCCTCAAAGTTTCAAAATCACCAGATGGTATGTCAAATATCTATTACAGTGTTTAAATTTTCCATGAGCAGTGGTAGATTTGATTTCATAAAACCACAAAATGTATCGTACTTTTTCTTCATCCACGTTCCTTCGATTAAAATTAAATTTTAATTCACTGATTACGAGTATAAACTAATTTCACTACCAATTTGACTGTACAAAATTCGTAAAAACAGGACTGTACATTGATGAGAATTTCACATAGCTATTTTATTAATATTGTGTAATTAAGGGGATTTTTAAAAACCCTATTAATGGGATTAAAGTTTATTTTCCTGAAAAAAATGGGTCAACTAGCTTTGGCTGTAATAATGCCAAGACCCTTAAATTTAAATTTTATTAATCTATCAAGCCAATGTGAAAAACCAGTATCTTGGCAGGACATGTATTGGAATTTTGGATGTCCAGCTCATACTGATATTCCCTCCTTCTATTTTTATGTCGCCATTTAGTTTAGGCTCTTACTGAATGTGAGTGGGGAATGAAAAATTTCGAATGCATGCAGAGAAGGGTAAGGCGTTCACGAAGAGTGTAGGAGTGAAAATTGCATAGAATGATTGTTAATATTCAGCCAAAATGTATCCATTTGGAAGAAGAAAATGGAACGGAGAAATGGCAGAAAAAAATGGAAGGATTAGGATTTAAATGATCAATGACAGACAAAAAAATCACTTCAAAAAGAAGATACTCACTTCAGAGGTAAAAGAGGCAGGTAGTCCCTCCAGCCTCCTATGCTCTCAGATCTTTTCTTCCTCCATTTCTGAACTTCCCGGAGGGAAGGATCATCTTCATCCAGCATTCTTTGAAATTGTTTTAGATCCATGATCCTCTTCTTCCCCCACAGATCTGAAAGGGTCCTCAGGGCATCGCCATCCTCTATAAGCTCCAACATTTTGTCTATGAAATGTGAAGGGAGATCATCTTGGTCTAGATACCCACCAACGATCTCGAGAATTGTGCTCCCATGGGACAGGATGTCGCGGAGGCTGACCCCAGAGAACAGGTCATTGGCTTTTGACCAGAGTCTGCTGAGGGACGATCTCGTCTTAAGGATGTTCATGCAATCGAAAAGCAGCATCTCCAGAGACGCTCTGACGTCCTTTTCTCGCCTATACCGCTGGCGCATGAGATATCTAGTATGAGTCTTGATCGCCTCGCTTTTACCCCAATTCCATAGGCTAAGGATCTCTTCATCCTCTTCTATGAGTATTGCCTTTAGGTAACTGATTCTGTCGAGTAGAAACTCAACTTTCCGATTTAGAAATTCCAGTACTTTCCGCTGCAAATCATCATTATCTGAGAAATCCATTTTTAGCAATAAATGGTTTCCTTCATCAGTTTCTGTAAATTTCATCAAGCAATCAATGTCATCTTCTCGATCGTTATTCTTCTTGAATATGTCCTGTTCGTCTTTCTCGATTGAATCAAGGGCCTTCAAAGCAACTTCAGGATTACTGGAAAGATTCGCTGATATGCATTTTTTGTCTTTTTGAGCTGCGAAAATGATGAACAAAAGTTGTTGCGCTTCTTCTTCAGATAATTGGTTTTCTTTCTTCAAATATTCTTTTAAAGATGCTTTAGCTTTTCGAGATGATTGCAACTGTTCAGAAATCTTTTCTTTGATTGTTGTCATTTCTTCGTCAGTGAACCAACTGAAACTTCGGGCATCGCTAAAAAAATTTGCCACTACAGAATGATCGATTATTCTCATTGGACATTCTTTTACATCAGAAAATATATTATCAATGATGTTACGAAAATTTGACACGATTCTAATAATCTCTTCATATTCGGAATTGGAAATTTCAATTTCCATTTGCTTGGCTAAATTAGCTTTACTTTCAAAGTTTTTACTTAATTTGTCCAAATCCTGCAGAATATGAAGAATTTCATCCTTGTTTGCATCATCGCATTGGCTAGCTAAAAAAGCAAATAAGAATTTCAAAGTAGAAATTTGCCCAAGTTTTTGAAATTTGAAACATTTTTTATCTCCAGCTTCCCTTTGAACATAATCAAGCAAATTATTTGCTAGACATTTGTATCTGCTTTTATTTTGGATATATTTTTCTGTCAACAAGCGAATAACACCATTATGTTCTCTTTCCATATTTTGTGAAATAGTTGGATCAATATCTTTTGATTCATATAAGCCTGTTTCGACCATAAAATTGGTAATTCTCAATAACTGACTAACATAAACTGGTTTAAACATATAATGAACTTCTTTTATCAAATCCTGTATATCTCTGAATCTTACGATCTCTCTTTCCAAGTTCAATTTTCCACCCATCACTCGAGATCGATATTTTGATAAACAGTGATTACGAATTCTGAAAAATTCTTCAATGGCGCATTGAGGTAGACAGGAACAAAGCAGATGGCCAATAACACTAGAACTTTCTGATGTATTCAATGTCTCCCCAATAACTTGTAGAGCACGCTCTATGGCCAAAACTCCTTTCATGTCTACGTCAGTAATCGTGATATTGGTTGCAATATCAAGATAGTTCCGAAGTCTAGCAATCAAGAATTCGTCTTTTATTTCTGGAAGATTTTTCAGACCAGAGGTGACTTGCATCAAAACAGAGTTAGGATTTTTTTCCTTTCTTGATTGATATTTCGGGGATTTTCCAGCACTGCCAGACGAGGAAAATTTTAGTTTTTCCTCCACAGCTTTGGCACTCTCTAAAAATTTAGATCTAAAGATAAAAGGAATCACGCGAAGTGTGGAGTCCTCGGGAGTTATATCGTGTTTGGTGCAGTGAACGCCATGCACGCATTTTCGAAACAGTTTGTAACCAAATACAGTTAGAAACAAATTTTGAACGGCAGAATTCATAATATCGGACGGAAGATCTAAGAAAAGAAAATTATCAAAGAACAAAAGGCAACTATAATTATCCAAATTTTCATAATATTCACTACGCTGAATGAAGTTCTGAAACACCCTGTATTTGTTTTCATCTGTGACAGTACTTTCTACCTGATTTACATTAGGGTAATAAAAATACTTTGGATAAATCTCCAAAAGTGATGTAATAATTTGTTTTCTTCTCATTAAATTACTACCATCATCATCAGTTTGGGGAACTTGCGGTGAACAATTCCTCGGCAATGCAGCGATCTTTTCGACAACACGACGCTGAAACTCATTAAAGGATAAAATTTCTTCATAACTCTTAACAGCAATGCCTTTCTTATCTGCTAACATAGAAAAACCTTTCGATTTCGAATGGTCGTTTTGTAAAGCATCCCCAATTCTTATCAGAGCTCTCAGAATTTCTGTGTCTGGATTCCTCGTCGTATTATCAGAATGCTCGAAACTGTTCGAAGCATAGTCATAAAGAACGCGAAGAAGAAGAGTGGAATCCCGTCCCAGGCAATGATAGAAAGCAGACAATCCACCTTCGTCAGAACCACCACCTTCCACCTTCGAAGAACAAGGATCAGTGACAAATCTTGCCGCCTCTAACTTCCAAGCAATATAAGGAGAGGCATAAATTGATGGTACGGTTTCCATTCTCGAATTTTTGATCATCAGAGAGACCAAAAAATTTCCATTGCCAGTGAAATCCTGTTGTAGTTCCCGGATTATCTCATGATTTATATCTGTTCTTTTCAAGATATGTCCTAAAGCATCCCGTCTCAACGGTATCACGTGGTTAAGGCTCATTCCAAAAGCAAATGTGTCTATCACTTTGTGGTCACGATCTTGTCCTGATGGTGACATAGTTTTATACTGCTTACGGACTCCGGAATGTTTAAACAAGACTAATGTATCCCTGCCAACAACAGGAGCATTAATTTTCACAGGTAACTTGTTTCCTTCCGAATCTGTTTCGTACACTTCTATGCAGCACTTGAGCATCTTGGTGGCGGCCCTCAGTTTTAAGTCATCGCCCCCTTCAGTATACTTTTTGCTCATCTGGTTTGCAGCGCGCTTCAATCTCAGACTGAACATTCGAAAGATATTGGTCATGTCTTTGTTATGATAAAAAGAATGTTGATTCTTAAACGGATTGAAATTCATCACTTGTTTTTTTATGTTTTGAGGAACCAACTTCTGACCTTTGATATTCTTTTTCTGCATCAATTCTTGAATCTCCTTCTCGGTGCCCAGCAAGCGCTCCATCCAGTCTGACTTTTCCGGCGAGGCTATCACAAAAGAGAGGACTAAAGACCAATACAGACTGTGGTCTGGCGGTGCGCTGATTTCCCATACTTCTTTGGAGTTCGAAGGTCTGCTTTTGGAAGACCATGTTGACAAATCTTGGAGTTTCGGTGGAAAAACGTACATTTTTTTCAGTTGATGGAACTGCTCACTGACGTTGATTTATTTCAGTCCTGTTGAGAAAAGAATATTGTAACATTATAATGGAAGATAAAATTGAATACACAAATTCATATAAATTTGATTAAAACAGCTTTTAAAAACACTTTTTATTAGATGCACCAAGAATAGAATCTTTTTTTTATATTAATTAATTTCAATTTCTTGTTTTTTTTCAATTTATGTCTTTCTAAATCTTGTCTTTAATTTATATTTTAAATATTGTAATGATATATTTCTTTCATCTTTCTCAAATTAGTTAACAGATATTATTTTTGATTAAGAATCAAAATTAAAACAAATTTTATGAGCTGCCTCATTCTTAAATTTTGAAAATATTGTATTGTCATAAAAAAATGCAGAATTATTAAAATAGCAAGTACTTAGAAAACTTATTAAAATAGCAAGTACCAAGAAAATCGAGGTGATATTCTTTACATTTTATTCTTTACTCCATGTCTTAAAAATGAAAGAGGACATAATAAAAACAAGCCTAACTCCCCGGATGGTTACATTCCCTCCAACATTGGTTACCCAGTCGTCAGTAGCACTTCTTACCGATATATTATAGAAAACGGAATATCAACAAATTATTGAAGAATAGATATTTCCAAGGAATTTTAAATAATTTAAACAAGTATTTTCTAACCGGCTTTAAAATTATTTTACAGACATTTATTTTTAACTAAATATATGAGTAAAATAATTTTTTTTAAAAAATCACTCAAAACGAAATTGTCAGTTGTAATTTGTTAGTTGTAAATCAGCACAGACATTTATAATTTTATTTCATTAAATAGCAAGCACTATTGTTTTTCTTAAGTCATCATTGCTCAATTTAATATCATAAGAAACTAACATATTCATTTTTGTTAAGAGAAGCGATATCTGTATTTTTCCATTCATGCTAAAGCAGGGGGGCACCTCGAAATGAGGATGAAGTGCTTCCGAGATGGTGGCTGGATCTCGCCACCCTGGAGGGTACACTAATAGGTGGGGGATCTGGCTCCTCCCATCGATGACAGGACGTACTTCCTTCGGGGAGGGTTGTACCGTGGCTGGTGACGGCCCTTAGGACTCAACCACAGTTCCCGCCAATGTTGCTGTTGCGGAGGTCCGGTCATTCAGTTTTATGGTTTAAATCCGTGTGCCTTCGTGCGGGTCGGAGAGTTAGATGGTTGACTTCCCCTTTTTTTCCCCTGAATTATGCTAAAATTTCATTCACTATTCACACTGTTATGAGCGGAGATTCAGGAAAATGATATATTCAGTGTATTTCGTATTTCTCCAAATATACTTTTTAGTAGTTTTTTTTTTTCGTATATATATTCATTTTTCGTATATAACTCCAATGTAATTTTTTATTATATATCCAATAATTCCATAGTTTTCAGTTAATTGTTAGAAGGTATATGATTATTAGTCCGTGCCTAACGAATAAATTTTTACTTTGTGACAATTCTTCCTGGAAATCCTGCGGCCAATAATCTTTTTAAAAGGCCAATATATACCTAGAAACTCCATATTTCTCCCACAGTCAAATCATATGAAGTCAATTTCAAGAGTGGGAACTGAAAGATGTCTTCAGAGTTAAATGCAAATACTCTCAAACTCTGCCAATAAAAATGGCTTTTAATCAGATATTTTAGAGTAATTATTCATTAGGGTGTGATGGTTAAAATCTCTTACGGGTTAAATATACGAGTATTGTACGACTTACATGAATATGTATTTAGCATTTTCTCAGATACATATAAAACAAATAGATGCAAGTAGATCCGCAGATGCATTTATAAAACAAACTTTAACACTCAATAAGGATTTATAAAACAAAACAAAAATGAGATAAAAATTTGTAAATGAGATTTCTGTTGTTCGGCAATATTTATGAAAATATATCAAGGAAAAGTTTTCTTTGAAATATGTTTTATTGAAAATATGCTTTCAAAATAAATATACTTACAATCATACAAGAGTAACAAAAAATATCATAGACAGTTTGAGATAAAAACTAGTAGTTGCATCTTTACTAATAATAAAGATAAAATTATGAGTCTCTCTCTGTGTGTGTGTGTGTGTGTGTGTGTGAGTGAGTGAATGTGTGAAAGTAGGCGCTCTACAGGTCAGACAGATTGACTTAAACTTGCCAAATTTGGCAAATATATATATATACTTTGGAGGGTTAAAATGTACAACTCGGAGCGATTTCAAAAAATTAATTAATTAAAAATTAAACTGAAATCTGGCGTTTTTCCATAATAATTTCCAAACATATTATTGTATAAAAATAAATTTTATGTCATTTCAAAATTTTAAAAATTGCATTTTTAATTATTCTAATTTAATAGTTACATAAATTTTCATATAATATAAAAATATTTTTTTCATTAATTTCTAACAATAGATTACAATGTTGCCTTTAAATTCAAGACGTTTTCTTTGCTTCATCCAATCTTTAATCGCGGGGCACTGTCCCATTATTGAAAGCTGAAGAAGAAGAATTTTGTTTAATATCTGTGTAGTTTGCAAAAAAAAAAAAAAAAAAAATTATAATACCACGAAAGTTAAAAAGTAGATGAAGCAAACATTTACGTTTTTAATACAGCTGTGATGTCATAAGACTGTTCTCCATTATAAAGGTTCACATACACAGAACATAAGACAATTAAAATCGCATGACTTTAATGTCTGAAATTTTGGCGGAATCATCGACATGAAGTTGTGGCGGATTGTAATGCGCGAGGATAGAACCTGGGACCATGTGGTTCGCAGTCCAGTAACATGACCACGATGCAAAAGCAACTGCTCGGGTGGCGTAGCTGTTAACTGTTTTTTTATAAGCTTTCACCACAGACTCTCCCGCCAGTGAGTCGAACGATATGGCTGTTGAGTAGTAATATATTAGCTGTTGATTCTAATGCGCCTGTCCTCATTTTAGTAGCGCCAAGCGTTATGGCGAGCATGTGTGGGTGAGCGGTTGCTGTTGCTGCGTCAAGTGAGCCTGGCGACTTTGTGTTGCTGCAGGTAGATGGCGCCACAACAGCTGGACGAAGGTTGAAGGTTCGTCGTCCGAGGTCACCAATGTGGCGGATTGTCGTGAGCGAGGATAGAAACTGGAACCTTGTGTTTCGCAGTCCAGTAACATAACCACGACACAAAAGCAATTGCTCTGGTAGCGTAGCTGTTAACTGGCTTATAAGCTATTCACTACATATATCCTTAGGTCGATTTATGCTGGAATAGGGTATAACTGACCTTAACTGAAGAGTATTCGAGAAAATTTCGAAGAGATCACTACCACTGGTTATCAAATAAAAAATAATTCGAAAAAAAAAAAACAAAGAAAAAAAACAATATTTAAAAATTAAATAAAGTTACACGGGATTTCCAGGGTAAACATGCTTCTTTAAGAAGTCCCATGACCCTAAATAGCATGGAGTGGAATCTTGTTGTCACTGACGCTGATGCGAAAAATAGTTATGACTTTTTGTCATAACTATTTCATTAGTAAATATCGAAAAGCTCGAGTTGTGAGGGCAACGTTTATCCTAATAATATATAAATGAAGATTTTTTTTTTATTGCAATCGGTTATAGAAGATTATACGCATAACCACTTTGTTATATGTAGACTGAAATTTTATCGTGCAAGCATATTATTATATACTCTATGTATGAACTTCAGCGGTTTTATCAGTTAATGAAGCACTAACATTCTTCTCACTTTGATGAAATATTTAATATAAGGAATGTTTTTTACAAACTTTTATATAAACTTGGTTTGTTTCATATTTGTGAAGATCATTTGTTTCATGTTTATCATCAAATTTTCACTCTCTACCGCGCATGAGACTTGAAAATTTATTTCTTCAATGATCAATGCATTATTTAAAAATTTCAGAACTTATCATTAGAAATTTAATCGATTTTTTAATGAAATTTTGATTCTGTACGAGTGGCTCTATCTGGTTGTGAATTTCAGAAGAAAAAATAGTTGAATGATTTTTTTTTAAGTATTTGTAACAGCTTGGAGACTAAAAAGTAGAAAATAATTTAAATAAAAAAATCTATCTTTTCCTGCATTTCTTAGTGCGTTTATAAAAATTATTTTTGTTAAATTTCTGTCCTAACTAAACAATGAAATTCAAATTGTTGCAACAGTTTCCTGCATAGATTATATCCGGCATCGACGCAAATTTCCTTTTCGTCTATACTTAAAGCAAACAACAAATGCTCCAGATAAGCTAAAGAGGGAAAACTTTATCTGTAAAAATAGAAACTGTTATATGATTCATTCGTTTAAATTAGTTTCGATAGATAAGAGACAGAAGTTCATATCTCATTTTGAAAAGACATTAGAACAGGAACTAAAATGAGAAATATTTAAATACAGTGAAACTTCTAAGTAGATTGTACATATACAATTGATTTGTTTTAAGAAAACGATAACGAATTGCACTACAGAAATTTGGAACTTTTTTCGTATCAACTCCTTTTTTTTCTCTTCATAAATAGCAAATATGGTAGCATTTCACTCAACAGTGTTTGTCTGAGAATTCTTCCTTTTTATTAAGATCATGGGTTGATTCTAATTCTTATAGAATATAGTCACCTTAATGTAAAAAAAAGAAAAACCAAGTTTTAAGGAAAGTAATTGCAAAATATATAACATTTATTATTATTATTATTATTAAGTCTTTCTGATTTTTGTAAATCTGTACAATGGAATGATGTGAATTTTCTTTGGTGCAAGATTTTTTTCTAGAATATGCTGCAATGAAAGCAGGTTCAATAATGAGAATTAAGCTAGAGATCCATACAATCCATATTAAAAGGTTGAAAAGTCAAAATGGATTGAAATTTAAGATTTATTAAAAAAGAAATAATGTGTTTCCGAGAACATAAATTGGTATAGATTTTTTCACCAAGTAGGAAAGACAAATTAAAATAGAAGCAGTTAAAGAAATTGATACGTCTTCTAAAAAAAATCGAACATTTAATTAACCCATTAACCGTTGATTATTCAGCATCTGTATCTTTGTAAAATGGTTCTTATCGTAAAAGTGGAAAGCAATTAAGATTTTTTTAGGTCAGAGTCGTTATTAGGATAATTTTCAGAAAGTGAATTTTTTACGTTTCAGTCGATCTTAGGATAATAAATGATGAACGACTTTCTACGTCCGAGCCGTTACATGAGAGTTTCATTGGGACGACTTTCTACGTTCCAGCCGGTTGAAAGGTTAAAATGTCAGAGTATCTATGTGCAGTTGAGAAGGGCGCGACGTGGCCAATCGACAGTCGAATTAAAATCTTATCGTACTTCCGGTTGAAGAATGAAGTTCATGGGGTATAATCAGATTTTACTTCGTAGAGTTTGTTATATGCTTCCTGATTATAATAATTTTGCATCCATTTACGTAGTGAGCCCTTGATATTAGTGTAAAGACTTTCGTATACTCATTTCGTATATTTCGTATCTTATTTTTGGAATTATGTCGATTTGTCGGTCTTTGAATACGATATCTCAAGAACAATTTTTGGTACAAAGTTTTAGCATCTGAAATATAGAGTTTTATCAAATTTTGAACTAAAGCCATTAGAGGAATGACTGTCATTAATCTATATATTCATATGCATATGAAATACGGCAATGCAAAAAGGCATCGATATAGATACATAAGATTTATTATCTGAACTTGTTACCAAAATTGTAGTTCCTTATCAAATTTTGGATTCTATCCATTGCCAAAAAGCCTACAAATTACATATTTAGTTTTGTTCGCTATAGTACGAGGCATAAAAAGCCCATGTGTATGATTCTGAAAATAAAAATATTAGCATGCTTACTATTTATAATCTTGCTCAAGATTCAAATATTTATGTTGGGGTGAGTGGTATACCTATTTCGTTCGGAAGTACAAGAGAAAGTTTTAAAAAGATCACTCTAGCTAATTTTATAAAATTTTTAATAATGAACAATTTTATAGTTCCTGAATTATTATTACTAATTGAATGCTTTCTAGAGACTTTGTCCAATTCTGCATCGTCCCAATTAGCAAGAGTCAGATAAAACTCCGTAGAATCCTAAAATAATGCAAGTTTTTCTTTCTCCTTTTTGTCCAAACTTCCAAAACCAGTTAAGATTTATTTATTGATTTTAATTTATTCTCCATGAAAATAATCTTTAAGTAGCATACATTTCGACAAGCTTAATTAGCAAAACATTTAATTGAGGTTGACTTTCAAAAGAGCTGGTTTCAGTTGATTTAGCTGGTTCGTTGAGTTTTTTAAATTTAAAAATAGCTTTAAATAAAATCTCAACCATGTCAGGAACTACTCCTGTCCTGATTTAGCATTCGTGAGCAATCCGAATGGTCGAAATGCCACGAAAAGTGCATCGTAGAAAAGTATTACAGCCCCCATTACGGAGCACCTATGTATCCAACCCCACACAGAGATTCGATCTTTCATAGGCATGAGGGTAATTTTATCCTATATCATTAGTGGTCTCATGAGAAAAGCGAAAACAAACCATCTTATTGAAAATGTTTCACTTCCATATTTGAGGTATGCCTTCGGTAGTGTGAAAAAATTGATTCTTTAACAATTCGATTCAATTCAATTCATAGTTTGATAGGGTTGTTGAATAGTGAAGAAGTCAGTCAAGTGAAAAAATTATAGCCTACGCTTATCTGCAAATGAATTTGAAGACAAGAAAAAAAATTCCTATAAATAATAATGTTTTGAAATTTAAGCGATATTTGATTTTAATTTGAAAGCATTCAAGTATACGATGCTTATAAATCAAATAATAGCACCCTAAAAATACCGCATAAAAACTTTAACATAATGCAACAAAATCTCGAAGACTTCCGAAATTGCGGGACTTCTGCGCAATTTCTTACTTTTTTATAATTTGTATAAAAGATAGCTTAAGAGTTTTGCAAAAAAAAATATAAAATAAGTAAATAAATAAAATGCCAACTTTTCTTTTAATGTTTAAAAAATAAATTTAGTAATTTGGAGAAGGTAGGGAAATTATGTAGGGTATTTTGAGAAGGGGGCTAGTAAATATATTTGTTCGTGACATTGTTCATGTGTTTTATGTATGTTCATATCGTGAAATTTCCTTTTGAAAGATAAAGCACACTTGATTTCAATAAAAACGGAATGCAAACATCGACACTTAAATACATATTTGTCGCTCAGTGATCCTTCAGTATCCTCTCCTACCTTTACTTTCGCAACATTCGTTTTCATTCGAAATTAACAATTTTTTTCTACCTTTACTTTCGCAACATTCGTTTTCATTCGAAATTAACAATTTTTTTCTACCTTTACTTTCGCAACATTCGTTTTCATTCGAAATTAACAATTTTTTTCTACCTTTACTTTCGCAACATTCATTTTCATTCGAAATTAACAATTTTTTTCTACCTTTACTTTCGCAACATTCGTTTTCATTCGAAATTAACAATTTTTTTCTACCTTTACTTTTGCAACATTCGTTTTCATTCGAAATTAACAATTTTTTTCTACCTTTACTTTTGCAACATTCGTTTTCATTCGAAATTAACAATTTTTTTTTTCTTTATTCTGAATGTAAACCTGTATTATAGATATTTACATGAAATTAAATTCTTATAAATTTAAAAGACATTAAAATTATAATTCTGAATCTATAACGTATAAATGAAAAAAAATCATGTCATTTTCATTTATGAAGGTCTTATGTACATTGTAAAAAGAGAAAAAGAAAGTGCAGGATGAAAGCGAATATTTTATTTTTAAGTGTTGTTTCAAGTCAGTTAAACTAATACGATTAAATGTGACTGTTACATTTTCTGTTAGGTAAGGTCCCCATGATCTATTGAAAATCAAATCGATATCCTTATAAAAAAAAATTAAGAAAAATATTAATCTATAAAGCCGTACTATACTAAATACTAATAAAAAAAGCAGCAAGGGTAGCTCTATACTGGAAAACTCTAATATTTTCTAGTATACATACGCAATCTCTAACATAAATAATACTTTTGTTTATTTTTATTGATATTAAAATTATATTTTTATTATATTTTTGTTAACAAGTATTTCATAAATATTGAATGACATGATAATTTTATTAATATCAACAGTCTTTGGTTTTAATTACATTAATGGTATTAAAAAAGTTATGACCACTATTTTTGATGCAATGCCTCATATCAAAACAAAAGAAAATACTGTTTTAAAATGTGATTGAATTATAATGATAGAGACACTTGATATGTTGACTGTGCTTGCAAAGTGCCACAATTGCAGAGGATGATCATTCGTTTTAACTTAATTGTAGTAATACAAGCAGTCCTTGGCTGTCATATTAATGGTATTAATGTAGTCATGTCGACTATTTTTGATGCAATGCCTCATATCAAAACAAAAGAAAATACTGTTTTTAATTATGATTGCATTATAATGATAGAGTCACTTGATATGTTGACTATGCTTGCAAAGTGCCACAATTGCAGAGGATGATCATACGTTTTAACTTAATTGTATTAATATAAGCAGTCCTTGGCTATCATATTAATGGTATTAATGTAGTCATGTCGACTATTTTTGATTCAATGCCTCATATCAAAACAAAAAAAAAAAAACTATTATTTTAAATAGTATGATATGACAGAGTCATTTGATATGTTGACTATGCTTGTAAAGTGGCAAGTTGCAGAGTGTGTTCACACATTGATAATAACAGCCTTTGGCGGTCATATTAATGATATCAATATAATCATTTTCGACTATTTTTAAAGCAATGCTTTATATTAAAACAAAAAAAAGATGCTATTTTAAAGTAAAATTACATAATAATGATAGAGTCGTCTGATATGTTGACTTTGATTGCAAATTTGATTTTTATAAATATTGGTTTATTTATTACTAGCCGCCTTTGGCTACCAGCCGGTTCGCCAATCTTAATGTTCGCTTAAATTTTAATAATTAAATATTTTACGCAATTCCAACTTTAATAGATTCTTCATCAAAATATTTTAAAACTTCAGATTTTGATAGTCATATAATTCACTTATAATATTATAAAGGCCTTCAGTCATAACGTAATATGTATCTCTATCATTTTCTGTTACCTCTCGTAGAATTTATGCTTTAAATTAAAGTGGAAAGAATTAATCTGCAATTAATGCGTTTAAACTTTATGGGCACTAAAGAATATCTTTCTTAATTTATGTAATATCTCAAGAATTTGTCAACAAAATTTTCTCAGATTCATCATGAACAGATCGATTCATTAACAATGTTTAATTTTAAATGCATCAAACACTAAGAAAAATAAAATAATCGGTCGAAAAGAGGTTTAAAAAAACTACTTAAAAAACGATGTACTTAAAACTATAAGCATCTACAAAAAATATATAACTAACATAAATACAATTTAATTGCAAAAACATGCAACTAACCTAAAAATAATTTAAATCAAGAATCATCCGTTGATAATATTGTCAACAATCAGAACACAACGCGCATGCTTGAATTTTCAACGCCAGTTACAGTAACGCAAATGCGTGAATTTTTCTATGCCATTTGGGGTAACGCTATGCAGATTAGAAATTTTTAATTTCCTTTATTCTGTGTTATTTTAATTCAAAAGTACTCCAGAATGAATCTGAAAGATCGATTAATTAACAATGTTTAATTTTAAATGCATAAAACATTAAGAAAATAAAGAGAAACGTTTGAAATAATCGGCCGAATAATGTTAACCCTAGCCTCATTACTGTTGGTAAAAAAACTGAAGCGTTACTCATTTGGCGGTGGGGAAAATCGAAGAATTTTTTTTTGGCGGGAAAGTTAGTTTTTAAATAGTAATTAAAATTCTAATTAAAAATTCAAAAAAAGGGACCCCAGGTGCACATTCTGGACCTCTAAGGTATACATGTACCAAATTTGGTAGCTGTAGGTCAAACGGTCTGGTCTGTAGAGCGCCAACACACACACACACATTGAGTTTTATATAAGTATAGATTGCTACAGATTTATTTAAAGATTTTGACAAGTTCATCTCTGCGTCGGTGGATTTTCACTTTTTATTAACGATTTCATTTTAGAAATGTTTGAAACAATGTATACCATTTTCAAGGATATCTTTGGAGTTTTCCTTTTATGTAAAAATAATGATGGATAATTTCTCCCTTATTATAGTCTGTGTACAACCAATAATGAGGTAGAAAATGTGACCTTGAACCGCCTACAGAAAATACAGACTATAATAAAGATGAATATTTTACAATAACAAATTTTAATACCATACAAAATTTACAACTTTTTTGAATAAGAGCATTTCTTTACAAACAGAGCAAATACATATCCTTTATTTCATAGCTTATTTATATGTAACATTTCAAAAAAAGAATAAATAAATAAAAGTATCAGATGATATTCCTCATTTCAAATAATAAGCTATTTTCAGAAATTTTTATACCAAAACATTTGCTTTCTAATTTTTTATTATTATTATTATTATTGAAATCGATTAGAAAATGTGTAAACGCTCTCTGCAACTGTCGAAATCGGACTAGTTGTTGAAGCTAGGGGTTTTATCTAAGTTTTAATTTAGCTATATCGTTAAAAAAAATGGAGCGCAGAAGTGTGATAAGCTATATTTGATAACTTTAACAAACATTAGGAGCCTTCAAATGAAATAAATCTATACAGTGAGTGGGGCTGAGAGATTGTTCTAGTTTTCCCTCAATACAGAATGTGAGGCGCAATAGTAATTTTGAAATAGTGTGGAGGGGAACGCATGTTAATTATACATCTAAGGGCTCACGAGTTTTCATATGAAATAAAAATCAGTACATTAGATATACATAACTATATTACATCAAATATCTGCTACATTTTCCTATGTACCATCTGCAACTGTCGAAATTGGACCAGTTGTTGAAGTTAGGGGTTGTGGTGAAAGCTATAAGCCAGTTAACAGCTACGCTACATGAGCAATTGCTTTTGTATTGTGGTCACGTTACTCGGATGCGAACCATAATGTCCCAGGTTCTATCCTCGCTGCTAACAATCCGCCACAGGGTTCTGCCAAAGCTTTAATTTTAGTATATTGCTACAAAAATGAAGAGCAGAAGGGGACAAGTAACATTTGACAACGTTATTAAACATTAGAAATATTCAAATGAAATAAAAATCTGCGAAATTTACTCAGTGATTGGGCTGGGAGAATGTTCTAGCTCCCCCCCCCCCACACCTACAGAATGTATAATGGAACAGTAATTTTGAAATGATGTAGTGGAGGAATAGTAATTTTCAGATTGTGTGTGTGTGTGTGTGTGTGTGTGTGTGTGTGTGTGTGTGTGTGTGTGTGTGTGTGTGTGTGTGTGTGTGTGTGTGTGTGTGTGTGTGTGTGTGTGTGTGTGTGTGTGTGTGTGTGTGTGTGTGTGAGGGGGAGAAGGCGCATCTGTTGATGATACATATAGTGACTCATCAGTTTTCATACGAAATAAATATTAGGTATACATTAATACATTACATCAAATTTGTAGATTTCTAATAAATTCTGGATGAAATCCATCTACAATTAGTTCAGTTGCTCGGCTACTTGAGTACAAGAGAACATGATAATTATAAAGCATGAAGACCTAGATGAATAAAATTTAGTACATAGACCTAATATCTAAATCGTTAATCCATATAAAATTTTGAATTGAATCCTTCAGAAAGTTCATCGTCAGTTGTTTTGAACTTTCGCAGCTCTTACAAGCAATAATACAAAAACGCAACGACTTAAATAAAAGAAATTTTGTATGTGCTGTTGTTACTCAAATTGTAAGTCTGTGTTATTTTTTTTTAATTGTTTGAAAAAAAAATATTGAAAATGCATACTCGTTTTCTCAATATACTATGAAACACAATATTCAAAAGTGTAGGACTGTGAAAATAAAAATCTGAGCATTCGGGACTTTCACGGCATTGTCCAAGATCCATGATATTATGCGCGGGGAAATGGGTAGCACACTTAATATAGAATATGCGAGAAAATCCACTGATCTTCATGAGGCACATATTATTTATAAGCGCATGACAATTTATATTACAGAAAAATATTGAGCTTGGCATGTATTTTTTATTATGTGAAGGAGTAAATTTAGATATTTTTTTTATTTTATTTTATAGATGTTACCGTTAAAGTATGAAATCCGTTATTTTATAGAATACCTAGTTATTCCATGAAATAACTGATCGTGTCCGTTAAAGTGTAAAACTCTCTTGTATTTCATGGTTTAACTAGTTATTTCATAGAATAACGATCTGCAGCCCGTTAAAGTGTAAAATAATCTATATCATAAATCTCGCACGACAAATAGATTTACCTTCTACCACAACTGCATTTATGTTTTTGCTTGTTTGCTTTAGAAATAAAAAATGTTTTTGTTTTAGAAATAATGTTCTTTGTAATTCCAAGTGTCATTTTAGTAATCTTTGTTGTAACAAATGATTTTATGGTACGTTTCCATAAATACCATTTATACGCTGCATAAATTAGACAAATTGCTTCTTTTTCATTTTAATTGTCTATCATTAGTTTAATTTCATTTTAGATAAATTGTTTATTTTACACTTTAACTGTCTCTCATTAGTTCATTTATAGAATACCTAGTTATTTCATAGAATAACTAGTTAAAGTGTCAAATTAATAACATATTACACACTTTAACGGACACGATCAGTTATTTCATGGAATAACTAGGTATTCTATGAAATAACTGCATTATATACTTTAACGGTAACATAGACATATTTAGTTGACTAGCTTAGAAGATCGTTTCAGAGTAAAAACATCTAATTTGTTATTTAACAAAACTGCTGCTTGTGTGTTTACTTAAATTTACTTAAATATGCAATTAGTTAATTAATGTGCACTTATTATAAACTAAATTAAAAACGATAATTATTAATAAAACTTCATATCCTTTTAGAAAATCATTATGCCAAATGTTTTTTAATACTTTAATGTAATGACCTAAATCAGTAATTTCATTAGATTCTAAATATTCAGCTCAATTTCATCTCATTAATGAATGTGATGCATTTGTATCACCTTTTCCCGCTTTTGTATTCTAATCTGTTTCATTACTGTGCGCAACAATTCAAGATTGCTTTATCAACCTTGGAGTGACGAGTGTCCGGCGTCGAATTGCTTGTTTGCCCCGCCGTTATCGCCTTCAAATAAGCGCCAAGTTTTCTCGCCAACTTTCATATACAAGTGTCGGGTATTCCCCGTTCCAAAATCGGGGAGTTCCCTTCCTTCAAAGTGCGTTTGCGTTTCTTGTATAAAGTACTAAAAATAATGTAATCGCCGTGATGTTGACGAATTCCATGTCTAGATATCTCGGAGTCCATGTTTGGAATCATAGTTTTTTTTATTTTTTTTTATCTACTCATGGTTAATTTGTAAACGCAAGGAGATAAACGAATCGATATAATCAGATTTAGACGAAATCCGTCTATTGGAAGCCTATCCTTGTGGTTATAGAAAATAACCGGAAATCGGGGTGGTATCATCTGATCCGGAACGTCTAGTTATTTCGTATTTATGGACATCATATAATTTGTTTATTTTTTAAAAATATGTTTATAGTTTTCCGTTTTGGCAAGCAGAAAACCGAATTCAGGCAACTGGACTTGAATTTATGTACTATATATTCTTATGCCCTAATGCATATTCGATTGATCATTGTAAATTAAATTAAGTATGGTGTGGAAATTTAAAAATTTAAATGCCACGCTGGGTGTCGTTCTCATCATCTACTTATTGCTGAAAATTTTGAGATTTAACTCAATACATCCCTTGTAGCTTGAAATATAGAATTCAAATCTAGTTAGTAATTAATTATGAATATGTAATTAATAAGAGAGATTCAATTTTGAATTGAACCTCTACAGATCAAATTATTATTTTAGTAAAGAAAAATGTTAGAAAATAAATCAATTTAAAAATTTAAAATTATTCATTCATCATTCATTTATATTCATATCACTTTCCACCCAGGAACATATAAGAGCAATACAAGAGCTAAATTATTAAAAGCAGAACTCTTAAAAAATATTTTTAGATTGCAGAGAAATTAATTAAACACGCCCTTTTAAACATCTCATTTTCGTCGTTAATAAATCGAGAATAGCGTTTGGCCAATATGCACACAAAAATCTCTTATTTACTTTTTTTATCAATATTTTGTAAGTTAGCTCCCTTAGTAACACCAATGTACTAAATGTATAAAAGAATAACAGACTTTATAGAGAATTGACTTTGTTGTAGAATTAACATTTAGCAGAAATCCGAAATTTTGTTTCCCAGTAATTTACAAAAAAATTATCGTATATTGGCTCTGCTATTCAGTTTCTTCCAGTTATATCTCCGAGATTTTTAGACATATTTTTCACAATTTGTCACACTGCATATTTTTCATTGAAAAGCAGTAAATGAAAACTAATAAAACACTATCTAATACTGCCATTCAAGGTCGCCATCTTAATTGAGCGCCCTGGGCCATCCAATCAGAAACATTATTAAAAATTTAAAACTTTGTAGTATACAACGGAAATACTTCATAAAATAAAGAGCAAAAATAAGAAAATTACATGTTTTCTTTTAACAACTTACAATTTCACACAATAATGTGTTCATAAACACGATTGATTTCATCTTTTATAGCATAAAAAAAATATATTTTTTTCTTTACCATACAATTTATTTATTTAAAATAATAATATACTTAACATCTAAATAAATATATTTAAGTATACATAAAAACAATATTCCACTTGACTTTATTTTATCATTAAAATCATTTATTTATTGGTGCAGATATACATTTTTTTTATTTTATAGTACAAGTAAGCACCAAAATATTTAGTCTAATCACAGATAAATATTGGTTACTGACTACATACATAGATAGGATTTCTTTCATTTTTGTATAAATGATTTTTTAAAATGATTTACATATTTATGTAACATTGCAGAATTAATGGCTGTCTATTCATAAGCCATAATAATATTTTAAATCAATTATTATATATATATTTTGATAACCATTAAAATAAAAATTCAGTGGGGTAAGTTTTTTCACGTTGTTGAATCAATAACGCCATAGTCCCGTGGCTAAGAGACCTGTTGATGTTTCAAATTTCCGAAATTTAATTTAGCTGGTTTTACATTTGCAAAGATGGAATTTATGAATCGATTTATGATCTCACTTCCCGATGCACTGGAGTTTTGAATTTTTATACACTTGATTACAACACAATATTTCAATATTTTCAGTTTATCATTTTTTGATTTAGTTAAATTCTGTTTCTATACGAACAGGGGAGGGGGGAATCAGAAATGAGATTATACTAATAGTGTCGTAAAATAAAGGTAGTATTAGAGAAAAATTGTTCTCAAATATCCATAATATTTATATAATAAATTATAAGTTGAAAACTAAAAAAAAAGTACTTTTCATTACAATGCTAACATTTTTTTTAAAAAAAATCATTTGATAGACATTTATTTATATTAGTTAGTTAGTTAGTTTGCGATTTTTTGGCGCAAGGGCCATATTTGGCCATGCTACGCCAATAGTATGGTAGAAGTTCCTGGTCTAATGGTACGGTGAATTATTTCAGTAAAAATCAAATGCAAATTTTTAAAATATGAAGTGTTCACTATCGTAAACAAGGTTAAAAGTGTAAAAAGATTTGCTATTTAAATATGATGATAAAATCCAATTGTTTTCAGAAATGTAAAAATGTTACAATGGGGATTTTCTCCTACTAAGTCACTGATACTCGGACATGATGTTTTAAAATAGTGTATTCGCTGATGATTGAAGACAGGGCATTCTGATAGTATGTGAATGACCGTAAAATCGACATGGCACGTTGTACATTTGGGACACCCTTCACCAAACAAAATTTATTTATATAAATATAATATAAATAAATGTCTATCAAATGATATATAATTAAAATAATATAAATTTATAATAATAATAATAAATTTTAAGCAATCGTGCCAAAAAAAGCATGTCACCACGGATAATGACTATGGCCGGCGTGTTAAAACAAGGAAAATTTGCACTCACCCGTTAGTTTTAGCAAACATTTAGTTTCTCTGTTTAAAATTTTTACAGCATTCGAACCCCGAGCGCCGAAGCAAGGAAAGAATTACGTCATCGGACGTACGAAGCATGCGCGCCGTTGAAAACGGAGAAAAAGGAAAATAGCAGACAGCGGAAGCGGCTGGTAAAAAAGCACGTGGTAACCACGCCGAGATGGTTGGTAACAAGGTCAGTGTTTGCATCAAATTAAAATAGGGGAAGCACCCTTTTTCTCAATTCTCTTACTGTTTAACTTGGTAACTATTACGGCAATACATTTTTTTTTATTTAAACAAAAATAGTTTGAAATTTAAAGGAAGTGGACTAGGAATAATGAATACGTTTCATTTCAATAAAAAGGCTTATATGTAATTTAATTTAAAATTTTGGAAAATCTTGTAGCTTGTTCTATTTTAGATGCCTTATGCAATTATGTTTATTGTTCTATACAAACTTATAATTTTCTGCCATTTCGCATAAAATTTGAAAGTTCTTTTTTTTTTTTATGAGAAATGATTAGACTTCAAATAATCGAAAAACATGCGCACAATAAAGCGATCGTAAGGAATATAAGAATATAAAACGAAATAATTTAACATTAATATTTTATATGCAACACACAGTGATTTAATGGTTGAATGGATTTTTTGGCACAAGAGTCTAGTCATAATGCGTCAAACATATGGTTTGATATTTGGCCACTTAAACCAGATCAATTAACAAAATAATAATAAAAAAACATCGAGAGTACTCTTGTAACACTGAATGTACAAAAATTCAAAAATTTTATGAAAAAATTAAAAAATAAACAATGATTTTGAAATAGAAACCATGTTCCACAATGTGAAAAAAAAATGGACGAAGTAAAAAGTATTAAAAACAAATAAAAAAAATCCAATAAGCCTTCACAAAATTAAAAACATTTGATTGGTATTTCTTATTTATCCAGTCATGCAAGCTCAGTGAAGATGTATAAAAGAAATTCTGGCGAAGGAAAGTTAACGACGACATTTAACTAAAATATACTTCATATTAAAATCAGTATAACATGTAGGGCAAATCAGTGTCTTTCTTATCAAAAAGAAGATGACGGTGTGTGTTGCGAGTATGCTTTATACGAAGAAGAGTCAACTCATCTTTAGTGATTCGTGAATTTACATAATGCATCACAATAAAAAAAAATTCATTAAAAAATTTGCTGATTCAATAAAAACATGCAGTAAGAAAGCAAAATGTCAAGCTAAAAGTGCGATAATATATTTTCATACTTCCAATTACATTTCAGAAAGAATTCAATAGCTCGAAAGTATTTAAAATTGCTAGCTCGAAAATAAAATTCATTATTGTTTACTTCTTAAGTTTAGCTGTAATTGCTATTCAATAAAGATAAATAAATCGAATCTTCGTCTCTTAATCATCAACCATAAGAAAAAAAAAAGAAAAGAAAGAAAGAAAACTAAATCAGATGAAATATTCGTTGCAACAATAGAAGCGATTTCATTGACATCAGCCGAGAAGTGTTCCAGCACTAAAAACTCAATTAAATATCAAAGGAAGTTTACATCCATAAAAATATTGCAAAATATATTTAACATATTTTTTACAAATTGATTAAAAATAAGTATACACCACAAAATGGAAGATTTTTTTAATTATAATTAATTACGAATTAAACAAAATTTTTGGCGGGTTTTTTTTTTTTTTTTTTTTTTTTTTTTTTTGCGATAACTTTCAGAAATATTCCAGAACAAAAATAATTTTTATATCAGAGTAAAATTCAGTTGTACTTATTTAATGATAATCTAGATTATTTTGTTCCATAAATATTTCCTATTTCTAATAAATTAAAAAAAATATTTCAAACATATTTAACAACAATATGCAAGATGCAGAGGTGAGCTTATTGAATTGTAAACTGTACACTCATAGGACGGATTCTCCAGAAAGAAACTTGATTACAGAAGTTTTACCCGTGAACGGATTAATCTAAAATTTGATAGATATCAACAATTTTGATGATAAAAAATACTTAAGCAATAGATCTCCTATGTTATATATAATTCTGACACCAAATTTTATACATTTAAACTTCTATTTTATTTATCTATTATTATTAATATTCGGTATAAACTATTGTAATAGTCAAAAAAATTCGAACTTGAGATTTTGACATATCTCCATGTTTTAAACTTCCCGAGTTAGAAAAAAACATTTTCAGCATTATGTCTTCCCATATGTCTGTCTATCTGTATGCGACAAAGATAAGTCAAAAACGGTTTGTCCTTCACGTAATTACCCCCGGAGGGCACCTCGAAATGAGGATGAGATACTTCCGGCATGGTGGTTGGATCTCGCCACCCTGGAGGGTACACTAATAGGTGGGGGATCTGACTCCTCCCATCAATGACGGGACGTACTTCCTTCGGGGAGGGTTGTACCGTGGCCGGTGACGGTCCTTAGGACTCAACCACAGTTCCCGCCAATGTTGCTGTTGCGGCGGTCCTGTCATTCAGTTTTCATGGTTTAAATCCGTGTGCCTTCGTGGCGGGGCGGAGAGTTAGATGGTTGATTTGTCCTTGACTTAAGATATATTATAGTAGTATATTATAGTATATAGTATTTATACCAAAACTGTAGATTTCTTTCAGATTTTTAGCAAAATTCAATTCAGAGGGAGTCTGTATTTCCTGTTGTTCGAATGTAAGTTAATACGATTATTACAAAACGCAAAGAGATAGATGAATAAAATCCGGTGCATAGATTTAACATCGACAATATAGACACCTATCAAATTTTGAGCCTAATCCAACAGAGGGGTGGCCATCTGTCGGTCTTTACTTTCAAAAGCATGTAAACGCGATAACTCAGAAACTTAGAAACTTAAATATATAAAATTTGGCATATCATTTTATGGCTACAATCATAATTCTGTGTCAAATTTTGGTTTCAATTGGTTTGAAAAAAAAGCCTCTAAAGCCCATATTAGATTATTGGACAGTATTAACCTCATGTCAGGTATTGATCACTGACGATCACAATGCTAGATTCAATAAAAACGTTAAATTCACATTAAGGTTAATATTTCCTACCGATTTTACATCAATCTCATGTAAGGCGTTCTCTGCCTTACAGAAGATGCGAAATTTTTTACGGGGGGGGGGGGATAGCACCTTTATTAGAGAGTGTGCGAGAAAGTTTTGCTGGAACTGCTCCAGGTGGATTTAGTTATCGTATACACATAGAGAGACGGACAGATGGAGGATTTCTTCAAGATGATTGCATTCTAAATTTGATGAAAATTCACGAACCGCATTTCTATGACCACATTTCAAATTTACCTCTATAAATTTATTAGAAAAACATAATTTCAGATTTTTTTCCCCAATTTATGGAGGTCTAAAACATTTACCAAAATCCTGAGATCGGATTTTTCAAAGATTAAAATTCTTTGTGTATTTTGGAATGAAAGAATAACAACGCTATCTTATTATTTTTATATCCATTATACTAATGCACTTTTTTAAAGCTATAGAATCCATAGCGCTATAGAAATAAACAACATTAAGTTTTGAGAAACTATAATAAAAGAATTTAGCAAAATAAGAGGAAGGGGAAAAAAAAAAAGAAAAAGAAATGATAGAGTTAAAACGTTTCTATGCGTATGCTTGAAAATTGAAAATGATGCTATATATATGTATAAATGACAATTTGATTTTAAATTTTTTTATTGAACAGATAAATGAATTATAAAAACATTCATTAAACAACAACAACTATGAATTTCATAAAAATATTTTTAAACAAAAACATTCATTAAACAACAACTATAAATTTCATAAAAATATTTTTAAATAAAAACATTCATTAAACAACAACTATAAATTTCATAAAAATATTTTTAAATAAAAACATTCATTAAACAACAACAACTATAAATTTCATAAAAATATTTTTAAATAAAAACATTCATTAAACAACAACAACTATAAATTTCATAAAAATGTTTTTAAATAAAAACATTCATTAAACAACAATTATAAATTTCGTAAAAGTATTTTTAAATCAAAACATTCATTAAACAACCATAACAGCAAATTTCATAAAAATATTTTTAGCACTCTTTTATAGCTTGGCTATGACGAGATGACGGTTTACCCTGAGATCGATACTTTTGTTGAGAGGGAAAAAAGTTTAAAACATACTTCAAGTCACGGAAAAATATTAATGTTACACTAAATAGGATTGCGTTAACTTAATATCGCCTTTTTGGTTATCGACATTATTGATAAAAGCAGATAAATGTGGCAAACTTTGATACTCGTTCGTCTCCTAATTTATCCAAATAGATTCGTCTGGTGCAAAATTTTGACGTCACAACCGTCAACTCATCAGAGCAAAGTATATATATATAAATTTTTATGTTTCCCATTTTATAGTCCAATTTATAAATAATTATCATAAATGATATGGAATCTTGAAATCAGAATGTTTCTTTGAATTTATTAACACATTTCGTTTCTCGTATCGAGTGAAAGCTTAATTAGATTTATCGGAAAATTGATTATTAAGTTCCTGTTGCGCTGTCATCGAGAATACAAAAGCGAAAAAAAAAAAAAAATCGGAAATTCAGCATTTCATTTCTGAAAATATAAAAAGAGTGTTGTCATCCAAAACGTACTAATGTATAAAATTTCAAAAATGTAGAATTTCATGCAGTGAATGAAAATCGATTTCAAAATTCCATCTTTACCATCGTGGAAAAAAAGTTTTAAAAATCACAGATAATGTTCAAATCTTTGGCATATTACTTCCATCCATTTTTACAGAAATTTCATTTAAAATATCAGATTCCAATTATAATAATTCGCGAGTAATATTTTATCACATATAGATCTTATCACAGATTGATTTTAAAAATGAAAATTAACAATGGAAAAACAACTTTTTAACAAAATTGATGCATATCAGGCATTATGATTATAGTGAAATCATTTTTCTTGTTTCTGAGGTCTTCTTAGTTTGATAATTGAAATTTTCATTGAAATCCATTCAGATCATCACCTATTAAGAAAAAAGAAAGTCGGACTTATTATTTTATTATAAAAACTATAAATTCAAGTTTAAAGGTAACCCTTTTCATGAATAAACAGATGCGTAGGTTTATACTTATCTTTTTAAAAATCTGATTTTAAAAAATTGTAGAATTTAGTGGGAAAAGATAATATATAAAACGGTAATTATTAGATCATAATTTTTAAAATTCAAAAATCATCTCTTATTTTTTTTTTGAGTTTTTTTTAAAGTTAAATACAGAAATAAAAAGACAGGAGTTTAAAAGCAACAGTTTTTAACTGTCAGCTCAAAAGGTAAATTTTGATTTTTTTTATAAGATGTTTTTTTTTATGCATTGGATAACGTACTTTCATAATTTTTTTATCATACCTTGTAAGAGCATTACTGTATATATCTATGAAATAAACGTTATTTGCAGGTATTTTACATTTCTTCTATAGAAGTTATTAAAAGGTCTTTCGAATTGAATATTTATTCTTTTAAAAATAAAACAGATTTAAATATTGGAAGGAATAGTAATATGCCTTATTTTAAAACAGTCATCTTGAGCGACCAGTAGATTCATCGAAGAACCTGGATTAGGGAGAAGCAATTGACTATCTGTAATTTCAATAAAACTTCTTATACAAAACTTAATGCTCATGTTTTCTTCAACAAAGTATTTTTAAGCATTAGATTGGTGATAGATGCTAAAATTATATGAGAAACTTTATTAAAATTACACATAGCCAATATTCTTACACCTGTTCTGTTTATTGAATGCATGAACTTTCCTAATAAAATTCCCTTCCCTGATAGCATGATTAAAATTTTAACTGCCTGGGCCATCTCGTTCTTAATAGAACATTTTTACTTGCTCATATACGTAGTTTAGAGATAGTAATCTTCAAATAATTTTAACTCGATATTTTCTCCACATTTAAGAATTTCCTGAGTTCGAAAAACATATTTTTTGGAAACTGTCCGTCGGTTTGTGACAAAGATAATTTTAAAACTCTTTGAGTAAGACGGATGGAATTTGTTACATGACCTTTAAACCAAATTTGAATTTCGAGCAAAATCCACTCAAAGGAAGTCTGTCTGTCCTGCTGTTCGAATATAAATTGAGACGATAACTACAAAACGAGGAGAGCTGGATAGATAAAATTCGGTACACAGATTTAATATTTATAATATAAACGTCAATTAAATTTTGAACCAAATCCAAGAAGGGCTTAACTGTCTATCGGTCTTTACCCTCAGAAAAATGTAAATGCGATAACTCAAAAACGCAGCTATTTAAATATATCAAATTTGGTAAGCGATTTTGTGACTACAAGTGTAGTTTTGTGTCAAATTTTTGCTTCAGTTCGATTGAGAAAAAGCTGTTTAAAGCATTCGATTTTCGTACACTGTTAACGACATGCCAAGGATTAATCACCCAAAAATTCGCCAAAGGTGCCACCATATATTCAATAAAAATGCTAAATTCTCTCCAAAGGTTCATATTTCGTAACTATTCAACGCCATGCAGGATGTCCCTGCTTAACACCTTTATTAGAGAGTATGTGAGAAAATTTTGGGGTGATCATTCTTGCTGGCTTTATTATCTAATGTCATTGTCTCATTTCGATTGTAAACTGTGCAAATATAGAATCTTTCTAAATCTTTATTTTCCATATATGTGTGGTGAATAGCATATAAGCTAGTTAACAACTACGCTACATGAGCATATTGTTACGAAATTTCCGGGGTTCGTTTGGATAGTGAAAGTTATATGGTGTGGAGAACGCTCAATCAACAAGCGGCAGTAGAAAATAAAACAACGACCTTTATTTACACGAAGACACACAGGACAGCACAAAGACGACAACTATATACAGCACACAATTATCTTCAGCCGAGACGTGCAGACAACAGCACACAACAAGATCTACTGCAGACAGTAGCGCACAGCTTAGTTCAGCACTAGCTTGACTCCGTCGCTGCTCCGCTAATCTCTGAAAGGCCAGTTCTTTACCGTCGATCCCGACTACTCTGCTCTGTCGCATCCGACTCCTCTTCTGTCGCAGCATAGACTGCCTCCTTTCATAGGTCTCAGGAGGCGGGGCTAGAAGCCTCTCAACCAATCAGGAACGTTCGAGGCGTATCTCGGTTCCTACTGGACGGATCGGGAAAATTCTCGATGTTTCGGGTATAATCTATTTTGGCGCAAAAGTCGTCAAATTCGTCGCCAAATGGTCGCCAAGTTCCGGGACCTCCGACACGACACCTGGACTCCGTCCAATACAGATGACTGTACAACTGTCTTTCTGATGATGGAACCAACTATGCTGGGAAGCAGAATTGCAGGTTTGTAACAATATGCTTTTGTATCCTGGTCATGGTACTGGACTGCGAACCACAAGGTCCCAGGTTCTATCCTAGCGCATCGCAAATTCTCTAAATTTGCATTTTTGTAAATTGCAAATTGGAAATGCAGAAATTGAATTTCTAATTAGGCCTTGGCAAATTTTAAATTGCACCTCTTTTATAGCTCGAATGATGTCGAACGTGTTATTCTACTTTTCCTATATTCTGTCCAACATTTTTTCTATAAATGTAAATTCAACATGTACTAACCATTCCTCAAGGTTTAATAATTAGACTATGGATTCGCTACCAATTCGACGACTAAGGAAAATTAGAAAAAGTATAAGGCTTAACAGAGAAAAAATTGCGCTCACCTGTACTAATCTACGAAAAGCATTTACGCAGTAGACAAAAATATGAATTGCTTCCTGGCCAAACCAGAGGGAGTGGTTTCTCTAAAACTTTCCAGTATATACTTTAATAAAGATGCTGTCCCAAAGAAGCCTTTCATAGCATTGGCGTACGATAGTTACGAAATATTAACTTTTGGCATGAATTTACTGGATATATTTTGTCATCCTTGGAGAATTATTTAACGATTAATCGTGAATATCCGCAAATAGAATGTGTGTTTTTGGACACCGATTTCTCGACCGATCGAAGAAGAAAAAAAAAAAAATTGACACAAAATTGCACTTGCAGTCACAAAATCCCATTCCTAATTTGATGCATTTAAGTCACTGCGTGTTTGAAATATCGCTTTTATATATTTCTGAAAGTACAGACCGACAAACAGTCAATCCATAGTTGGATTTGGCTCAAAATTTGACTTGTGTCCACACTATAAATATTAAATCTGCGCACCAAATTTTCTTTATCAATCTCTATTCGTTTTGTAATTATCGTGTTAACTCATATTCAAACCGCCAGACAGACGAACTTCCTCTGAATATATTTTATTCAAACTTTAATCCCTGGAATGCGGTTTATACCATCCAAAAATCTGATTTGTGCTTTAGACAAGTTTTTCTCAATCTATTGAAACAAAGATTTGACAAAAAAAATTGCACTTGTAGTCACAAAATCTTATACCTAATTTGATATATTTCAGTGCAGTTTTTAAAGAATTATGTTAACATGCTTCTGAAACTACAGATCGACAGACAGTCAACTCATTGTTGGCTTTCTTTCAAACTTTGACTGGTTGAGTGAAATACCATTATAGATGTTACATCTGTGTACCTATCTTATCTATCTAGCACTCTTCGTTTTATAATTATCGTGTTTATATTCGAACAGCCGGGTAGATTGACCTCCTCTGGACAGATTTTACTCAAAATTTGACTGATATCTGCAAAGTTGATGTAAATATCGTATATCAAATTTCATCCTTTTAACTCAAAGCGATTTTGAGTTATCTTTGGCACAGACAGACATTTCCTAAAAGTGTGTTTTATGAACTCAAGGAGGGCTAAAAAGCTAAAAATGGAGATTCATCAAAATATCGATTTAGAATTTTTGTAACGATTTCTATATTTTCTCAATATTATGCATACGTTAAATCAAAAAGAGCTACAATTCAAAATAATTAAATTATTTTTGATTGATACAATGTAAATGATTATATATGTAAAGTAAGAAATTCCAAAATGACAGCACTTACTTTAGTGGCAAAAGAGGCAGGTAGTCCTTCCAACCACCCACACTCCCGGGTCTTTTCTTCATCCACTTCTGGACTTCCCGGAGGGAGGGGTTGTCTGCATCCAACATGGCTTCGAGCTGCTTCAGATCCTTGATTTTTTCTTTCCCCCACAGGTCTGAGAGAGTCCTCAGGGCATCGCCATCTTCTATTAACTCTAGCATTTTATCTATAAAATGGGAAGGCAGGTCGTCTTGATCCAAACAATTGCCGACGATCTCAAGGATTGTACTTCCGTGGGACAAGATGTCGCGGAGGCTGGCACCTGAGAACAGGTCATTGGCTTTCGACCAGAGTCTGCTGAGGGATTCTCTCGTCTTCAGAATGTTCATGCAATCGAAAAGCAGCATCTCCAGAGACGCTTTTACGTCTTTTTCCCGCATGTACCGTTGGCACATGAGGTATCTAGTGTGGGTCTTGATCGCCTCGCTTTTACCCCAATTCCATAGACTAAGAATTTCTTCATCTTCTTCTATAAGTATTGCCTTCAGATGACTGATTCTGTCAAGAAGAAATTCAACTTTCCGATTTAGAAACTGCAGTACTTTCAGGTGCAAGTCAGTCGGGAAATTCATTTTTAGTAATAAATGTGTTCCTTCTTCGGTTTCTGAAAATTTCATCAAGGAGTCTAGATCATCTCGATCGCTATTCTTCTCGAATACGTCTTGCTCATCACTCTTAATTGAATTAAGGTACTTCAAAGCAACTTTGGGCTTGCTTGTGAGGTTTTCCAATATATTGCTTTTGTTTTTCTCCGAGGTGAAAATGTCAACCAGAAGTTGCCGTGCTTCTTCCTCAAATAAATGGTGTTCTGTAACATTGGCGTTCTGTTTCTTCTTCTCAGATAATGGTCGTAAAATTTTCTCTAGAGATGCTTTAGCATCACGAGAAGATTGCATATGCTGAGCTATCTTTTCTTTGATTGCTAACATCTCTTCCCCAGTGAACCAACTGAAACTTCGCGCATCATTAAAGAAATTTTTGACTATAGAATGGTCGATTATTCTTTCTGATTCTCCTGTTACCTCAGAAAATATACTATCAGTGATTTTACGCAAATCCGAGACCACTTTCATGATCTTCTGACTCTCGGAATCCAAAATATCAATTTTTTGTTGTCGGGATGCATTAGCTTTGTCTTCAAAATATTTGCTTAAATCGTCTACTTCCTTCAGAATATAAAGAATCTCATTCTTTTTAGGTTCATCACTTTGATTAGCTAAAAAAGCAAATAAGAATTTTAAAGCAGAAAGTTGCCCCGTTTTTTGAAACTTGTTATATTTTTCTACTGTAGCATCCCTTTCAATATAAGTAAGCAAGTTATTTGCCAAACAATGATATCTGCTTTTATTTTTGATATATATTTTTTTCCGTATGTGAGTTAGTTCATTATGCTCCCTTTTCATATTTTGTGCAACAGATGTATCAATATCTTTTGACTCACATAAACCTCTTCGAACCATATAATCTGTAATCCTTAATAACTGACTTGCATAAACCGGTTTAATCGCAGAATGCACCTGCCCAACTATATCTTGTATATTTCTAAATCTCATAATCTCCTTTTCCAAGTTCTTTTCCAAGTTCAATTTTCCTCCCATCGCTCGAGGTCGATATTTCGATAAACAATGATTCCGAATTCTAAAGAATTCTTCCACGACGTCTTGAGATAGACAAGAACATAGCAAATGGCCGATAACACTAGCACTTTCTGTCGTGTTCAATGTCTCCCCAATAACTTGTAGAGCACGCTCTATGGCCAAAACTCCTTTCATATCTACGTCAGTAATTGTGATATTGGTTGCAATATCGAGATATTTCCGGAGTCTAGCAATCAAGAATTCGTCCTTAATTTCTGGAAGATCTTTCAGACCCGAGGTGACTTGCATCAAAACAGAGTTTGGATTCTTTTCCTTTGATTCTTTCCTTGACTGCTGTTTTGGAGATTCTCCAGCGCCGCCTGTCGAGGGACATTTTAGTTCTTGCTCTACAACTTTTGCACTCTCTAAAAATTTAGATCTAAAGATAAAAGGAATCACGCGAAGTGCGCAGTCCTCGGGAGTGTGAACATGTTTTGTGCAGTAAACGTCGTGCAAGCATTTCGGAAAAAGTTTATAACCGAACACAGTAAGAAACAAACTATGAACGGCAGAATTCACTATCTCGGACGGAAGGTCTAAGAAAAGAAAGTTATCGAAAAACAAAAGACAAGTGTAATTATCCAAATTTTCATAATACTCACTACGTTGAATGAAGTTCTGAAATTTCCTATACTTATTTTGATCTGCCACAGTATCTTTTGCTTGGATTTCATTAGGGTAATCAAAATACTTTGGATAAAACTCCAAAAGTGATGTAATAATTTGTTTTCTTCTCATTAAATTAACACCATCATCATCAGTTTGTGGCATTTGCGCAGGATAATTCCTCTGCAAATCAGCGATATTTTCGACAACACGACGCTGATACTCATTAAAGCATAAAATTTCCTCGTAACTCTTTATAGCAATGCTTTTCTTAGTTCCCTGCATCGAGAAGCTTTTCGATTTGAAACAGTCATTCTGTAAAACACGTCCAATATTTATCAAGGCTCGGAGAATTTCTGTGTCTGGGTTCCTCGTTGTCTTATCCGAATGCTCGAAACTGTTAGAAGCATAGTCATAAAGAACGTGGAGAAGAAAAGTAGAATCCAGTCCCAGGCAGTGATAGAAAGCAGACAATCCACCTTCGTCCAGAGAACAAGGATCAGTGACAAATCCTGCCGCCTCTAACTTCCAAGCAATATAAGGAGAGGCATAAATTGATTGTACGGTTTCCTTCTTCGAATCTTTGACCATCAGAGATACCAAAAAATTCCCACTGCCATTGAAATCGTGTTGTAGTTCTCGGATTATTTGATGGTTTAGATCTGTTTTTTTCAAAATATGCCCTAAAGCATCCCGTCTTAAAGGTATCACGTGGTCAAAGCTCATTCCAAAAGCATATGTGTTTATCACTTTGTGATCACGATCTTGTCCTGGTGGTGGTTTAGTTTTATACATTTTATGAACTCCAGAATGTTTAAATAAGACTAATGTATCCTTGGCAACAGCAGGGGCATTTAGCTTGAATTTTTGTTTGTTTCCTTCTGAATCGATTTCATACACTTGTATATTGCATTTGAGCATTTTAGTAGCTGCCATTAATTTTGTGTCGTCACCCCACTCACCAGAACCTCTTCTCGTCCCATTTGCGAAGCGGTTGAGCCTCAAACTGAACATTCGAAAGATATTGGTCATGTCTTTGTTATGATAAAAAGAATGTTGATTCTTAAAAGGATTGAAATTCATCACTTGTTTTTTTATGCTTTGAGGGACCAACTTCTTGCCTTGGATTTTCTTTTTCTGCATCAGTTCTTGAATCTCCTTTTCGGTGCCAAGCAAACGCTCCATCCAGTCTGACTTTTCCGGCGAGGCTATCACAAAAGAGAGGACTAAAGACCAATACAGACTGTGGTCTGGTGGTGCGCTGATTTCCCACATTTCTTCGACGTTCGAAGTATTGTTTTCGGTAGACCATGACGACAAATCATGGAGTTTTGGTGGGAAAACGTACATTTTTCAGCTGACAGAACTATTCAATGACGTTCGTTCAGATCAATGCTGTTAAGGAATAAATTTTGTTAGCTTGTATTAGCGATAAATGTATCTTTATAAATTTAATACAAAAAGAGTTTCTATAAAAACATTTCTATAATGTATTAAATAGTAGAACTTTTAAACTATTAATACTTTTTATTTGGAAACTTTAAGACTTTAATTTATCAGTAACTTTAATATATATAGGCCCTTCACATTAAGAATAAAGTGGTACATTTACCATATGAATAAAATGCCTTTTGTGTACTATAACTAATAATATAGACAATATTATTCGCAAATAAATTACAGATAAAATATTATTTGCAAGCATAGTACCGTCGTGTAAAACGTCATCTGAATATAGTAAGTTTATGACTATTTATCTATTTTCTTTGCAATTAAATAGCACTGACGTGGCTATTACAAGGGAAGGTGATCAGTTGGGAATATTGCAGACTGCTGACATCTTTTTATAAATCTATTGTTAATTACGCTATATTAAGTGGGATGGACTCAAATAGCAAGTACAGTACTTAAGAATAAAACGTTATTTGCAGGTTGAGAATAAAGGGTGCTTACGTTTTACAGTAGCCCCAGGCTTATTTGGCAACCTAAGGATTACATCAACGTTGCGAAACTTGACTATAAATAACGAAACCGCCTTGGCGATATACATATGGTGATTAAATCTCGGAAGTGGCTATAATATTGTTATGGAATACCACCGCCGAGATTATTTACCGATTTTTCGGTCGATGAAATAAACAGTAATTCAGTGACAGACGACAACTTTTATTAACACGAAAACGGCAAATATACAGCCAAGACGAACACAGGAAATACACAGCAGTACATTACAACAAACAGTAGCCCACAAGTAGTAATTGGTAGTAATAACGACCACAACACACAAAGCAGCAGAGAGAATTCAGAAGAAGGAGGGAATATATGCAGTTTCACTCTATGATGTCTCCAAACGTCTGCAAATCTCCACTGTCTCCTCGCTTTAGCTGTATCCAACGGCCAACACACTACTACAAAATTGGCTACTCCTCACAGGAGTCGATGCTTCTTCCATAATAAACACCAGGACTCGGCACACAGCTCAATTCAGCAATCGTTTGATCTCTTCGCTGGACTGATCTAACTAATCGCCGTAGATTATTTACACAATTCAATACACGACTCGTTTCACGGCTACGATTGACTACAGCTTGAGACTACGCTCTTTTATAGAAAGAAGTGAGGGAAGAAAAGGTTCTGGACCAATCAGGGTGTATCTCGGTTCTATTGGCACAATTGCTAAAATTCTGGAAGTTTCCAGTAATATCTATTTTGTCGCCAAAGTCACCATATTCGTTGCCAAGCTCTGAGATCACTGACGCAGCACCCGATCAGCACCCAACAGAGCTGATCGTAAAACCGTCTTTCCAGTAATTGAACTAACCGTGCTGGGAAGCAACATTACAGATTTGTAACATTATGTAAGTACTGAAAAAACAAAAACATTGTCATGAATTCCCCCCTAATTTTTACAAACTTTTAAGGCTACATGCAAGTATTGCTGTTCGATTAATTGTACACTGTTCATTTTCAAATTTGTTTCTATAGGGATGATTTAAAGACTATCGAATATGTTTGTTATTCGATATAATGCATACTGTCATTCAGTATTTTATTTTATTTGATTTATTTCATGTTTACCTGGATGGAATTTTGTAATCGATTTTCATTCATTTTCATTGATGACCTTCAGTTTAGAAATTTTTGTTTTCTGTTAGAAAGAATATTTCAATATTTTCAGAATTTAATTATCAGTTAATAGATAAATTTAACTAAACTATTTGCATATATCAACACTTGATAGTAAATGTTTATAAAACAATTATAAAATTTCATAATATAATAGTGTATTAATAAAAAGGTTTCTTTAAATATTTTTCTTATTTCTTTTTATTTCGAATACTTCTTATTTAATGACATGAAATAAATTATAATAGGAGATGTTTTTATTTGTGTTGTTATAAATTAGGTTTTGAAAAAACGGAATAAAATTAAGTGGAATATTAAAGCTTAAAGGCATATATTTTAAATATGATTGCCAATAAAGTTCTTTTATTTTTGAGAAAATTGATCATATTTCTGCGCAAAGGATATAGCTGGTGTTGACCATGGTCGAACCTGCCACTTGATAGTGTTATTGAAATCATGTAGGTATATGGTAAGAGAAGTTCAGTATGATGGATATCATACAACGATGCTTTATACTATAAGAAAAGACACGAAACAGAAGTATTAAAATACAATAAAAGTATTTACAAAGACAGTATTTGCATAAATCATATCATTGTAGTAGACAGCAAATTGATAATTAAACAATAACACACCACAACAGCTTTCTGGATAAACCTATTTGAAAATTCTCTATTCATTTCCACTCTTCAAAGACAGAACACATTCGGCTGACTGAATCTCATGCGTGCGCCTCATCTTATATAGCTTCCGAGACAAGATATGAAGTTTTTAAGAGTTTGGCTGTCGAGTCCTAATATCGCCTTAATCGTAATCCTTATCGTCAAAATTCCTGCATTTTCCAGAATCTTCATTTTTGTCACCAAATACTCGACAAGTATGTCATCCATCGTGGAAGTCATTTACATAGCAACCATTCAGTATCCGTAAGAAATATCTGTGAAACTTTTTTATTACTATGAGACTAATTGAATAGGACAGAAATATTATAGATTTCGTAATAAAAGACTATTAGCGTGTACTCCACTAACAATCCAATTAGAAGCAGTGATAATCTAAGAAGCAGAGGCAAATATACTTTTATTTTTTTAACGCTGTGGTTTTTGAAAATTTCTAGTGGATTGTTAATATAGTATTTTTTAAATGAAAATTAACAATGGTGCTGTTAGAACATTTTAACTATGGACTGGGTATTTCCGTTAATTGATATGGTTGTTTAAAATTTCTTTCAGGTTATAAATTTATAGACTAATGAAATTGACAAAATTGCAAATTTGATTATTAATTAGACGATATTTAAGTGCAATTTCATCACTCAACTTTACAGCAAATATTTTTCTCCGGTAAAAATTAAATAAAATTCAGGAGCAACTGATTTAAGGATAAAAGAAACAAAAGTATCATTTGTTTCCATCAGAATACTAAAAATCTCAAAATAGTATTAATAATATAGTAGGTGCAATGTTTGCAAACAATCGCTTCCATATTTTGCTATTTAGGTTTAGTTATAATTTTCATTTTCGTTTTTCCTGGTATTAAGTTTCTGGAGAAATATGCGGATTGGTGCAAAAAAGGAAAAGACAGATTTTGGTTAATTCTCCGGCTGCTGCAGCATATTAAAGTCTATTGCCTATCTGTTAAAAGATCATTTCATAAAACAGGGGGATATGTGCCTTCATCACCCGCCAAGCTTTTTGTTTTCTCGTATACGTAGTATAGAGAAAATATAATAATGGTCAAAAGATTCGAATTCGAGATTTTGACGAATGCCCACTGTTTTAAAGCCCCCTGAATTAAAAAAACACATTTTGGAAAAATGTCAGTATGCTGTGTGCGACAGAAATAACTCAGTAACGATTTCAGCTAAACGAATAAAATTTGGTATACAGACTTTACACCAAATTTGTAGATATTTATAAAATTTTAAGCAAAATTCGTACAGAGGAGGTCTGTCTGTACAGCTGTCCGATTATAAATTAACTACAAAACAAACAACTACAAAACCAAGAGATCTATATGAATAAAATTCAGTACACAGATTTAACATCTGTAGTCTGGACACCAGTCAAAATTTGAATCAAATTCAACAAAGAGTCGATTGTTAGTCGGTTTGTACTTTCAGAACCATATTAAAAGCTATAATTCAAAAACGCCAATGAGTTACATATATTAAATTTGGCATGGGAATTTTGTGACTATAAGTGTAGCTTTTTATCATTCTTTTTCAATCGGTTGGGAAAAACGCGTTTAAAATAGAAATTCGATTTTTGGATGCTATTAATCTCATTCCAGAAATCAACCGCTAAAAAAACTTGCTAACCATCATACGATAGATTCAGTAAAAAAGTTAAATTCATGCCAAATGTGAATATTTCACAACTATTATACGCCATTGCCATGCAAAGCTTTCTCTAAGATAGCATTTTTATCAGATAATATGCGAGAAAGGTTTGGAGATACCACTCCAGCTGGTTGCTTTCATTATCATTTTCAGGAGCGCCAAATTTCGTCGCCAATCTTCTGCCACAAGTGTAGGGTATTCCCCGTTCCAAAACTGCGAAATCCGCTTTCTTAAAAAGTGCGTTCCGTACACGAAAAATGTAAAAGAAGAGAGTATTGTAATCGTAAAAAAATTCTAACCCCAGCTGCTGATAAATTCCATGCTCAGAGAATTCTCGAGTCCCCCTTTGGAATTAATGATAACTAATCAGTATTCTTGGCAACTTGAAAAATGTTTCAAGTTACATAAAGTGATCAGATTTGAGCGAAACCGTCTGTGACCAGTTATCTACCCGTACCCGTGAGCACTTAGATACAAATCAGAAATCGGGATAGTGTAAGCTATTTCAACATTTTTTAAAAATACATTTGTAGAAGAGTTAGATTATTAAATAGGCAGAGTAATGGGCTTATAACGTTAGAGTGTGTTTTCATTTGATTATGAATTCTTAGTAATTGAACGTATTTGAATTAAAATCAAGTATTGTTTAAATTAATTCTAATCATTATTCTGGTAACATTTCTAACTGTAGTAATATTTCATTATAATAAGTATCATTTGCAAGCTTTATATTATTTTATTATTCCAAAAAAGATGGTGATTTATAATTTAAAAGATAATCCGATTCTTTCAAAAAATTATTTAGGTTGTGTTAAGAATATTTAATTTATTTATTTATTTTACTATTTTGTTTAAAATTATATTTAGATTGCAGTAATGCTTTTTTTTATATGCGATATATTGAAACGAATATTTTAAAAAATGATTTGCAACCAAGCATTTTGTTATTTCAATTTGTTAAAAGTGGTAACATAAAATGATTTACATAAATAATAAATTAAAATCGATAATAAAAATATTTGATTTTGAAAGTTTCTTGGAAAAATGAAGTGGCTAGGTTTACATTGTCTAAAGTCTCTCAGAAGGCTTAATTAGGAAGGCTGATTTTTTTGGTTAATTTAATTAATCATTTAAGCGTACTGAAATGATTATTCCCGGGGGGGCAGTATTCTGCTCTAGGATACCAGTGCAAAACTATTAAATATATGATATTCTTGTGGTCTGACTCACAGGTAATTCAAAATCGTGAGTTAAAGGCCTGAAGTGTGTGTGTAGTGTGGAAGTTCAAAAGCCAAATGCCTCGTTATTTACTTTTTGTTAAAAGTTAATTACGAATTTTAATTCAATAATTACATGCAATTTCAAATTCAGATTTTAATAAATCCAATGACCAGTTATTAAAAAAGTTAATTGATTAAAAAGTTGTTGTCAATTGTTGTAATTGATTTGTCAACGTTTATAACTGCGTTAACATTCTCCATACAAAACAATAAAATATTAGAAAAACAATAAATTATATATAATTACGATTTCCAAAAAAATCGATGTTCAAAATTATTAAATTTTTATCCAGAAAAAAAAAATTATTCATTGATTATCCAGATCATGCTGCCATCTAGGAACATAAAAGTGCAATAATTCAGATTGTCCTGTCTTTTGATTATTAAAAATAGATGTTTCTGCTTTCATCATCGAGTCGGGGGAAAAAGATTAACACAACTTTTTTAAAATTTCGCCTATTTGATGACAGTAACTTAGAAGTAGTTATATATATATGTATATAATACATATAGCTATGATATATATATAATAACTAACATATATATATGTGTGTGTGTGTGTGTGTGCTTAATGATATCTATTAATCTGAAATAAGTCTTAATTAATTTCCAAATTTTAATCTTAATTTAATCCATTTTAACTTCATCTAAAATGTCCTCTTATTTCCTTATCCAAATCCCTTTTTTTATTTGTGTATGTCGCATAAAATTTCTATGTATCGATCAAAAAATTTTCTCATAAAGAAATTAGTTATACCGTTGAAGTCGAAAAATGATTATCGATTTCGTTTATAAGATTTAATATAAATTAAATATGAAAAAAAATGACTGTTTTACCAATTTTTGCTGAAATAAAAATTGTTGGAAAACTGAGAATCGTTTATGAAAAAGCAACAAATATTTGTCGGTCAGATGTAAGTTATTCTCAGTTTCTATGGTCTGAAATTCTTTCCCTAACATAGAGAAATTTTTTTTCTTTAAATTCAATTTAACATTAAGCTTTTAAAATTATCAATGAGATAATCAATGAAGAGAAAATGAGATGAAATGAAAGAGAAGTTCGAAATAATTAATGAAAAAGTGAAAAGCAAAATGAAGCAAAAAAAAAAAAAAACATTTTGCAAAAGAAGTATATAATTTTTATAGACAGGTCTCCAACAATTTTGAAACATTGTCCGTATACATTCATTTTTAAAAATTAATTAATTTCAAGCCTTCTTTTTAGCACCAAAATATTAATTATGTATAATTGATTTTTATTAGAGAGTAATCAAAACTTTACAGTTTGTTTTTCTGCATACTGTAATTTTCATAAATCGAATTTTTCCCAGGAAATTTCGAGCTCGAATACAAAACTATCGACCGCAATTTTGTGATGAAATTATATTAGAAGATATTCGAAAATAAGTTTTCTGGTAATTTCCGAGAAATATCGCATCAAGTGCTATTCAAAAATTTTGAATTATCTCTGAAATTTCTTTGAGTTATTTTTCTCGGTTTGAAACACTATACATTTTTTTTTATCTGTAAAAGTGTTGATAAAATTATTAAATCTCTAATTAATGGCAATCCTGTTTTTATGAAATTTTGTTTAGCCTCACTTATTTCATGTTTTTAAAAATGGAACTTTTGAATTGGCTTATCTCTTGCTTCTTGCTGTTGCAAAATTTTGAATTTTTATGTCTTTAATGAAAATATAGGTAATATGGATACCTAATCTCTCGGTTCTCGTATGGATCTCCTTCCAGATGTCCGATCTCGTGCTGGGATATGCCTGTATACAGATGGAACTCATTCATACGCATAAATACATGCATGTACACATATGTAAACAACATAAAAACAAATGCTTATTTATACACATGCACACACACACACATACAAATGTGTACAACATATAAAAATATAGATACATGTATATATATTGTTGCAGAAAGATCAGAAAATTTTGTTTAAATCAATCAAAATCAGAAGATTTGTTTAAATCAGAAAATTTTGTTAGTTTATTAGGTAAAAAAGTCCAACAGGCTCAGTAAAGGTTAAGTACACTTTATTCTACATGAAAGCATGAATATACAACATCAAAGCACAGAAGTAGCGTATATAAAACAGCACTTGCAATAAACAACAACACTCAAGAAGCAAATGGGTAATAAATAATCGTAACAGTACAAAGCGCTCAGACAGATTCTCGCAGGAAACCAACCCTCCAATAGAAATTTCGTTCAACTACTCACTTAAGCTCAACTCAATTGCAAACTCTCCTCTGGAAATACCTGATTAATAGTTCCTGTAATAAGTCAACGAATGTTCTAGAAGGATATTGTATCTTCTCTTCTAATTTATGGACCTTCAAAATACCAAACAGTTTGAGGAACTTTGATTTTTGTCGCCAAAGTCATTAAATTCGTCGCCAAATCTCCAAATAAACCCAAACCCGGAAGATCATTGACCCGAGATCTATTCAGCATTCATTAGATGTATCTGTAAAATTCTTAGGAGACTCTATCAGAAGATTTACTGCGCATGGAAGTAACGTTTCAAATTCATAAAAAATGTTTAATTTTCATTTTCTAGTTCAATTTAATTTAATTTTGCATCTATACGGCATAGAAAATTCAGAAAAATAACCGATAAATATTTATAAATAAACCGACAAGTAATTACCACTAATGATGAATTTGATGGAAAAATATTGAGTTCCAATTTCTAAATATTTGTAAAATAAGTTTGAAATTAGAAGGGGGAAAAAAAGCAGAAAATTATTAAAATAAAAAAAAATATCTAATTTTTAAAACTTTAATAAAAATGCGTTTTTAAAAACTGTTCTTATTGCATTTATTGGCTAAACATTTGCTTCCCCCCCTTTCTCAAATATCATAAATTGTTTTTCATCATTTAGCTATATTTTCAAAAAGTCTGAACCATCTAGATTACAATACGAGAGGAAACTATACTCACCCTTTCGTATCGGTGTATTCTCGAGGTCTCAGTTAAAATTTTTACTGTTTCCGAACTCGATGACAAAGTAAGCAATGAATACGTCATCAAGCTCCCTACGTCAGTACGCAGGCGCTCTGTTGAGAAAAAAAATTTGCTGTCGATAGAAATTAGTTGATAACTCCGTTTTAAGATGGTATGAATAATTATTATCAGATAAATGCGTTGTTTGTGGGGCGTTTCAGTTTCGTTTTTTAGCAAGATAAAAATCGTAGAGTCGGACCAGAAATTATCATAAATTTGAAATTTGCACAGTTTAAAGTAATTGAAATTTCGTGTTATGAAATATCATGTAATACCATCTAATAACATATCATGTAATTCGAATAAATATATTTAATAATTTTATTTTAATTTCTTTTCGGTTTTTCTATTTGGGAAGAGCTTCTAGTGAATAAAACCTGTAAAAAGTCATTAAAAATTTTTAAAATGAGGGAGATGGTATAAAAATACGGTTTATTAAATTTTGCTGATATATTATGGGTACTTTTTCGTATCTAATATTTCATTCTCGTTAAAACAAGTGATTATTTAAAGCTGGACAAAAAAAATTATATTTTACAAAATTTCGAATTTAGAGAAATCGCGTCAAAAGACGAATAAAGCAAGAGAGAGGATGAAAATTTTTAAATTAAAAATAGCCATAAAAATTTATTTTTTACATTTAAAAATTTTAATAAAAGAATCCTAGTTAATAGAATGAATAACTATTGAATAATTTAATAAATATGAGGATTATAATTATACTTCGAAAAAATTAATGATTTTAATAAATAAGCAAGTAATTACAATAAACAGTTTGCAGAATTACGAAAACAGTAAGCTTTCAACAAAACTTTAAAATAAACAGAATTTTTTTAAAAATGATTTTTTTTAAATTTCTTTTTTTAAATGCAAAATGCTTTTATTCTCTCTCTTTCCCCTTTTTTACACCCTTTCTTTTTCGATATAATTGTTAGCTTGTTAAATAAGGTATATCAGATACATTTGTTTTTAACTAAATAAATTCGAATTGTTGATGATTTTACTAACTAAGGTGTTATAATCCCTGTGCACTTAGCTGAACATCTTCAAGAATCACACTGTGATTCTTTTCGAATTACTACATGATAGCACCTCGATTGCTGCCCGTCGCATTGTTATGTCTCATAACTGTACTCCTGTATTTCGGAAATATACACAAAAAATATTTTACATCTTTTTTTCGGTTATTCTGACTAGATCTTATGAATGATTCCCAATGATTTCGATTTATAATCGAAACTGCTAGCTTAAACTATTTTTTTTTTTTCGTACTCTTCAACTCCAAAAACGTTGTGTTGTTTGAAATTTTCCGCAAAGGTAAGCTTTCAAAGAACTCGAACCTGTAAGTTGTTGCCAAATAACGATTAATAAATTCGGCCTGATTTCACGTCCACTTAAGCATTATATATATATATATATATATATATATATATATATATATATATATATATAAATAAAGAGAGAGAGAGAGAGAGATTAATGTTAATAAGAAGCTCAATGAATCTAAGAAAAAAATCGAATTACCGATGGATATCAATGGAAAAAACTTTGAATTTGCAAACTCTTTGCATTTTCTTTGAACAAATACAAATGTATTGTTATAAAATATTTTTATAAGAATCGAAAAATATAACCATAATAAAGCTAATTTTTTTCTTCTTTGAAATTCAAGAAATTAAAGTGACATGATGACTTTGACGACAAAAATGAAAGTTTTGAAAAATATATGAATTATGGCGATATTTCTAATAGGAGCTGAGATCCGCAGATTCTTATAGAAAATTTGATGTTCTATTGGATGGTTGTAAAGAGCTAAACATTTACACGATGATTCAATTAAAAATTTATTTTGCTTAATGCTTTTATTGATTAGCATTCAGGTTTTAACCTTTCTAATACATTTTTTTTTAACTTTCTGAGCTAGAAAATTCTGCAAACCTCTCCCTCTCCGAAAAATTTTCCTGCCTTCTATTTGATCCCTTCAGCTTTGACCGGAATCCTTCCTCTAAATTTCCAAATATTTCTTCCATGTCCTTTTCAGATCTGTTTGAATTATTTTTGAAAATTAACTATACATTTAAAATTCAATATCCACCTCAGATACGATGCAACCTCATTGGCTCCCGCCTCTTGACTACTTTTCCAAAGGTTAGGCATGGTTATCTCATCTTTCAGTTCTCTCTCTTCATACTCCAAACTCATGTCATTTTATGAACGGCTATGTACTAACAATTGTACCTAAAAGCAGAGGTAGCCTCCTCGGAAGCGGAAACACGTCAGAACAAGTATTTAATTATTCTTTGGGATATTGAACTTTCTAGCTAGACTTCTAGCGCTGTTGATGTATATAAAAATTAGTCGCCTTAGACGACCAGTTGGATCGCCGGGATGTTGATTATATTTGTTTTCTGATAAATCGTTTAGATATAACTTCAGGTTCAGGATTCCACTAAAGTTTGACATTAAAGTCGTGTTGTTTTAATTGTCTTACTTAAGTTTTATTTTTTGTGTACATGAACCTTTCTACTGGAAACAGCCCATAACATCATAGCACATTTAAAAATGTAAATATCCTGTTCATCTATCTTCTGAATTTCGCAATATTGTAACTTTATTTTTTATCCGTCTTATAAACTACATAGAATTTAAATCACAGATTAAGAATCTTTCTTCTTCAGCTTTCAACAATGGAAGATAATTAGGTGATTAAATATTTAATGAAACAATGAAAATGATTTGAATTTCAAAGCAATACTGCAAATGATTGTGTACAATTTGGGGGGGGGATGAAAAAAAAAGTCGAAAGTCAGCAAAATTTCTCTCGATTATTAAATTGGTATCATTAAAAAGAAAAAAAATATATATTTTAAAACGGTATAAAATTCATTTTTGTGTCTTAATATTTTCGGAAATTATCGCAGTAAAGTGACGAAATTCAGTTTAATTTTTAATTCGTTAAAATTTCAAATCAAAATCGCTCGGAGGTGCACATACCTACCTTCCAAGGTATATATGTTTTAAATTTGGTACCTGTAGGTCAAGAAATCTGGCTTGTAGAGCACCAACATAAACACGTGTGCACATTCATCTTTATTATTACTAAATCTAATTTGCTGTTTGTGTATATGTTGTTAATTTCTAAAAGTACATTATCTATATATGCTTTAGTTATGCTTGCTACTTGTGCTTCGCGTTTTTCTGTTTTATAAGGTATCATTTACCCTTATCGAGCCTCCCTCGGGGGGGGGCACCTCGAAATGAGGATGAGATGCTTCCGGCATGGTGGTTGGATCTCGCCACCCTGGAGGGTACACTAATAGGTGGGGGATCTGGCGCCTCCCATCGATGACGGGACGTACTTCCTTCGGGGAGGGTTGTACCGTGGCCGGTGGCGGCCCTTCGGACTCAACCACAGTTCCCGCCAATGTTGCTGTTGCGGCGGTACGGTCATTCAGTTTTATGGTTTAAATCCGTGTGCCTCCGTGCGTGTCGGAGAATTAGATGGTTGACTTACCCTTATCGAGCTTGTTGCCTTCTCATCGTACAACCACGATTTCTGTAACAATGTAAATACATGAGAATTTAATTAGAGACGAAATTTCTAAATAACTGGCAGGGGAAAAAAATCTATAATAAAAATACTGTTTTCTAAATGTAATAAATGTAATTTCTAATGTAATTTTCGAAATGCAATTTACCATAATCAATTTACGCGAATTTATTTTCTATATAAAGAAATTTTATATAATATACAACCTTTTTGATAACCATAACCAATTTATTTTTTATTATTTGATAAATGCAACCAATTTTCTTGTGAGATCTAGAGCTAGCCGTCTTTAGCGACCATCTGGTTAAACGGGAATGTGGTTAATTTCATTCAATGTTCTCGTGAATATGTTCCCTTATGTATAGTTTAATGCTCCTGATTTTATCAACAAAGCATTTTTTAAGAAATACATTATAACAAGCATTAAAACCGTATCTCTTTATATAAAAATGATCTAAAATGTACAATAACGCTCTTTTAATGTGGATTTTTTGCATGCTCGCATGCATTGTGTAAATGCATGCGAGCATGATCAACAATTAGTTTTTACTAATTATTGATTTATTAGTTACATTTTATTTACAATATTACAAATTAGTTACATTTTGTTTACAATTTTTTAAATATTGCATTGGAAAAGTTTAATGAGCTGATGTTCATATTATTTTTATTTTCTATTTGGCTTTGCATTTTTGTAGAAACGTACATTTCAGCATTTTCAGAAAAGAATTTTTTTCATTCTTGAGATTGATTCATGGCATAATTTTACAATATTTTAAATATCTTAAACATTTTTTTGAATAAATTTATACACTTAATTGTTCATTTTATCATATTTATTTTAATTTTTGATGTTTATGTTTAGCAGAACTCATTATTTAAGGAAGTTCAGAGATTTTTTCCCCCCCCCCAAATTTATGCCATTTCTGACATTTTTCTGTTGGTGGATCACTATTAGCTTGGTTTTCGTAACTATTTTTGATTTGAGTGCTCGAATACATTAAAAATTGAGAAGATCCCTCAGTAAGGAAAAAAATTGTAATGTTACTATATATTTATATCTAAAGTTTAATAAAAAAAATAATAATGTTTTTGTTTTTTTATTTCTTAGGCATTTTGTCAATGTACATGAAATTTTCTACTACAACTTTCTTTAGCAAATCTGTGGCAAGTTAATGTGTATGAAATGCTATACTAATAATTTTTGTTAATTAATCTCTAGTAATGACATCTGACTTGCGGATAAGATAAGAACCCTTGACAGGCACATCTTCTAGTTATTTAAATACTTATTCTACCTGTTGATACTTTGGTTTTAATCGTATGTTTCGTATTTCTAACTTTGGAATTTTGAAATCGATTTTTTTTTATTGATATCCTCGTGTTCTGAAATTTTTCCTGACAAATATAAACCATTGAAATTTTAGATAACTTAGTTATCAATTAATATATTAAATCATCTAAAACTTTGCTTAATGACGTGGTGCCATCTAGATTCTCTTTGGGAAATATTAATTTTATAATAATGGTTTATGAAATATATTAACAACCGAAATTAACAAAATTAAACAGTTTTTAAACACAATTTTATTAGCGTATCAAAAAATAGGAATTAAAATTTTTTTTTTATCGGAAAACGATATTACTAAAAAATTAAGGCAATAAAGACATGAAGAAGAAATTCCATATCAGAATCTCACCATTTTTCGTTTTTGCTTTGATACCTGTATTTTTGATTAAAAAAATAATGAAAAAAAAATTAAGAATATTGTAAGAAAATCAGAATTACAATATTTATTCTTAGAAGAACAAGACTAATAATAAACAAAAAACAAAAACTCTATAGCAACAAATTTTCAATATAGTTGATCTATATAAGTGAGAGTAATGAAATCTTTCTTCTTGGATTTCTTAAATCTCCTTATTTTGAAAATTTCTATTGAAGTCCATTTAAACCATTACCTATCAAAGAAATTATTTTATAACAAAAATCCTAAAATTCTAAAAATGCCAAGCTTAAATTTAAAGATTTAAATACATATACATATTGTAAAGTATCCCGTTTCTCGCACCTGATAATTGGTATTTCCGGCCAGATGTATCACCACCTATTAATACCCCTTTAGTGCCTCCAGACTGCCAGATGAGGGATCCTCTTCACCAATTGGCTCATTGCGTCTGGTAATTAGTTGTGTCCAGATAAAGAACCACGCGTATATTTTTCGTCGTTTCAGGAAAATCCATCGTATCTTCAAGGGGGAAGAGCATCAAACCACCCGGATACTAAACGTTTTTTCCATTGTGACGGAACTATAATTAACACGTGTTCGGGAAGAGTCAGCTACAGGGATGGATCATTAACGGACATTCCCACGATCGATTGGAGACCATTGAGGAAGCATTACTGAACAGTTATTGGGTGATAAGCAGCTGAAGTGCACCAATGTAAAAATGAGAGGCGGAGATTTGACGGGAAAAAAAATGCGAAATTTTTTGAAGAGAAAAGAAGAGAAGAGAGCAGCGTGAGCGGTTTTGAAAGCGAAAGTCAGATAAGCTTCGTGTGATTCGGATTCTGAGTTAAGATCCACCTGATGAAGATCGTTAGATTCATAGAGCTACCCTTGGAGTAGACGGATAAGCTAACAGCCTGTTAGTTTTACTTGCGGTGTTATTTCATCGAATTGATCGAGGAACTATTCATGATTAACTTTCAACTGTTGAGTAAATTTTATTAATCATATTAACCTAGATGAGAATAAGTCGTTCTTGTGTGTATATATATATATATATATATATATATATATATATATATATATATATATATATATATATATATATATATATATATATATAAAGGAATTATCTGTAATGCTACTCTCTTATTTGATCGGTCAGGATCAAGTCATTGAAATAGATATCTAAAAAAATGAATTTTTATCTTAAGTATTTTTTTCAAGATTTGACTTAAACCTCTAACATTTTTACATTTATAATTAAAAATGACTTCAAAAATTATGGAATTCAGAAAGAAAAGATAATACATAAAGTTAGAACCGTCGAATAGTTATTTTATAAAAGCAAATAATTATTTATTTTCATTACATAGTATGTTCTGAAGTTAGATGTAGAAAAGAACACAAAATATCTATTCAGCTATAAAGCAAATTTTCTTTTAGATTAGGACAGTTTAGAGGATTTTTTTTGAGCATTAGAAAATTTTAAACATAGAAGTTGCCATAATTAATTATAATTATTATTTATTTTTATTATTCATAGTTTATTCTTTGAATGGCAACATTGTTTGAATTCTAAAAATGATGTGTTCTTTTGTTAAGACAAAATAAAAAGTGTCGTTAGTAAAAAGGTTGAAATTACACGATCATATTGTGGTTATTTTTATTTATTTTAATCTAGATCAAATTTAGTTTATAAGATGATGGTATCATCAAGTATTTATTAAGGATTACGTAATATTTTTTAGCTTCCGCGACAGGACGTTGTTTTGAGTGAGAAAGATTGAAGTTTATTTACACACATAGAGTTACGCTTCACATTTGACAGATTTATTCCGAAATTTGATAAAAACTTACATTTTAGATGCGTCACCTATGAACCAAATTTTATGTTTTGCAGTTATACAATTCACTTGCACTCGAACATCCAGCCAGACAGAATTCCTCTGAATCAATTTTGTAGTAAATTCGATAGAAATATACATATTTGGTCTAAAATCCATATATCAAAAAAGTAAAATTACATTAATACAAAAGAAAACTTGCAATTTCAAATGGATTACTAGGCTTTTGAGTTTTTAATTTTACTGTGTTGCCAGGGTTTTAAACTCCACTAAAAGTGTTCATGCACACAATAAATAGAACATGTGTAAAGCCATTAAAATAACACTGTTTTTAATGTCTGTTGCGATGTTCGAAGGCGGTTAATTAATTAATAAGGTAAAAGTTATTTGATTGACTAGCAAACTGATTCTGTATAATCGAAATACTTTTGACACTTTCAAATTTCTTTAGTGTTTTTTTTTTTTTTTTTTTTTGCTTCCATAATTTTGTCGTTTATATATTTCATTCATATTTTCAATTAAATATTTTCTCAAATTGTATGTGTACTCTTCATAACGGAGCAAATCTTCTTGAATACTAGACTTATTAAGTATGAATTGAAAATTAATAAATTTTGTGCGAATTTCTTTTATAATATCTGAACAAAAAATTGATTTTTTATCTTTACCCTTATTATTTGTAACCAACGCTCAAATGCGATGTACTAAGTGTCATGTAAAAACTTTATGCCAAAATGTTTATTTTGCTTTCACTAAATAAAATGTCACTGCATTTCTCTTTTAGAATTTTTTTCTCGATGGGTTTAGTTATAAAGATTGCACGCGCATAACCGGAAAAATTGTTAATCTCCGATTCCATTCCTCGGTCGCCAACCCCTGAGAAACACATTGAAATTCTTTTTTACATCAAAATTTTATAGCAATTAATTAAACTTAAATTAACAATCATTTTAATTCTCTGTTTGTCGCACTCATTGATTAGGTTTAAAATTACGATACAGTCTCCTCACCAAATCTGCAAAGTTTTGTCAACGATTAAAAATGCTTGTCGAGGGGCAGTTATCATGACTAATTACAAAAAAAAAAAAAAAAGGAAATAGAAAGCTTAATTTGTAAAGTATTTCAGTTTTGTTCCATAAGATTGCAATTGAAATTTTTATGGACCGACGCATTAGGCAAGTTATCACGTGAAAAAGTTATGCAGTACCATAGGAAATATCTATTAGAGTTTTCGACTAACGGATGACTAAATATTTTTGCTTTTCAAAATTAGATAAATTCTGAAAAAGCATTGGAATTAAAGAAAAAAAGTCCATTGATCAAAAACTCTAATGGAAACGATAATTCAAAAATAAAATACTAACTCTGCATATTCTCCATTATTACCAGTGGCGGGTTTTTGAATTGGTAGCTGCCTATGACCGCTGTGCAGAGAGAAGCTGTAGATAGAAAATGTAATAAGCCTAATTACTTAATAAATAAATTTGTAAAAAAAAAATGCAAATCCTATGAAATATAAAATATTAGGACTGCAGTAAGTTTTTACATTCAATTTATAAAATCATTATGAAATAAATTATTAATTTATTAATACTATATTGGGATATTAACTATTTATTTAACTGGTTATATTAAATTTTAGTTGATAAATCTTTCAAAATAATAATTATTCAAATTACATTTACTTGAGAATAATTATGTTGGAGCACAAGAATTAAGGACGAATCTGAAAAATTAGTATATTAACGGAACGAGCGATCAGGAAAAACTGGAAGCCAATCAAGAAATTGGTTAAGGTGAGATATGATAGAGCGTGCGTATATACGTAGGTATTTGTTGAACAGATATAAAACTAATTGCATATTAATTAAAATGGTATCTGAAAAGGACAATTTTTTGAATTTTAAAGTTGTGTAAAAATAGTTGTGTACAATAATATTTTCAGGAGTTATTGTAAAAAAAAAAAAAAATTATGATCAATGTATTTAAAGACAGCGAAAATAATAATAAGTGAAAAAGTCTAGCTAAAACTTTTTCACTTATTTCGTAATTTCTCTTTATTTTCCTTCAACAGTGGACCTTTGAAAAGTTCGTAAACTCCACACTAACTCGGATTTTTTTTCTTTTTTTTCTTTTAGAGAGCCCTGAACATGAACGTTTTGTGATTCGTAGTATAGTATGTAGTTCGTAGAAGGGATTTTAGATGACTTTTTCGAACTAATTGAAACCGAAATTTGTAGCAGAACCATAATTTTATAAAAAAAGGTGCAAGGCCATTTTTTATTTATTTAAATCACTGTGATTTTGAAATATCGTTTACATGCATTGGATATTATAGCAGGAATTGCATCGATCCAACAGACGGTCAATTCACTGATATATTTCATTCAAAGATTAATGTGCATCTACATCTTAGATACTGCAGTTGTAAATTGAATTATAGCCATTATCTAGCTTTATAAAGATTGTAATTTTCACTTGCTCTCAGACTGAGAGATGAATTTCCTACTAAAGGATTTCGTTCAAATTTTCTAGATCTGTGCAAACTGATCTAAAAATCACACATCAAATTTCATCAGTCTAGTTCAAATCGTTTTTGAGCAATTATGTTTACAGATAGACATTATTCTAAAGTAGTTCGAATAAGGTTTATGGAGATTCGTCTAGATGAAATCACGAGATCGAATTTGTTCATCTCCCTTCACTTTCTCTTATGCAATGAATACTTTCCCTTTGTATTCATTGTATAAGAGAAAGTGAAAATATATTTTAAACCCAGTTTTAACCACATCAAACCATATGTTGAAAATCGGGAGATCTTCGTGAGAAATCAAACTGATTCTATAAAATTTGAATAGAAGAATGTCTTTACTGGTTCATGCTACATGAAAATTAAGACATTACAAGTGATCCTTTACTTTAAAAAGGACCACTCGTAACGTAATTTAAAAGAAAATGGTGCTTTATAAAAAGGTTGAAGTAGCTGAACTAGAATTTATATGTAATGCAGCACATTAGGGATGACGAACGGACGGGTTATTCTTGGAATTATCGTATAATTGATGGTAGCTGTAATGTCAGTAAAAATATCGTTGCGGACGCCTTTTCTATTACAATTCACTCAAATGATCAAAAGATCTCCAGATGAGTGATATACTCACGAAAAAGTGTATTAATCAGTGTTCTTAAATGCAATTAACGACCTGATTGCATATCACAGCTCTTTATTAACGGACAAAACACATTCAAAACAAACTACACTATTTACAAGATGTTGCCATACAGTACAAGCTAAATCAAAACAAAACAAATAATTCTTTGGTTATAGGTGGACGGTTTGTATTCAGACATTGAAAATAATATTGCACAATCTTAAATTGAACACATACATAAGACAAAAAAATAAACAGAGTGAAATGTTTTACAACATGTTACATACTCCCACCTTGCAAAGTGATGGGTTACAAACTGAACTTTGCAATATAAACAAATTGAAATTTATAATACTTAATTCCTCGTGAAATCTGTAAAATTCAAAGGAGTTCACAAGTCCAATTTACGAGGAACTTTTATGGTCCTTCCTAATCTGGTTTTAGTATGGTGTATCTCCTCAGAAATATCAGTCCTTTCAACAGGAGAATTGGGAACCTGCTCAGCAGGTAAATCAGGAACATGATCAGCAGGTGAATCAGGAACATGGTCAGTAGGTGAATCAGGAACATGGTCAGTAGGTAAATCAGGAGTCTTCTCAATAGATAAGCCACTTTTTTCTGAGGTCTTCAAAACATCAATTTCAGTTTTTGCTGACACTTCCAATGGATAAAGCCTTTGGAAGGGACGGATCCTCTCACCATGGGAGGTTCTAATTCTCGCTACTCTAGGGACACCATCTTTGCCAGGATAAACCTCCAAGATAACACCAAGAGGCCAGTCAATGCGTCGAATATTGTCATGACCAATCAGTACAACATCACCCACTTCTAAAACATCACTTTTCCTTGTCCCTCTGTGGACCAGAAGAGCAAGATATTCATTTCTAAATCTTTGTCTAAGATCTTCACGCAACTTCTGCAAATATTTGGTGCGCTTTACCAACGAAGATCGATCTACTTTATCTAAATCTGGCGTTTCATAGTTGCTGTTTCCGTGAATAAACATGGCTGGAGTCAAAGGTAGCAATTCATTTGGATCATCTTGTATGTATGTCAACGGTCTAGCATTGATTATGGACTCACAGTCACATAAGATGGTTAGGAGTTCTTCATAATTTATAATAGATTTTCCTAATACTCGACGTAAAAGCTCTTTGAGCATTCTCACAATACGCTCCCACCATCCACCCCACCAGGCTGCTGTGGGTGGGATAAATTTCCAAGTGATTTTCTGAGCAGTTGAGTACACAGAAATTTTATCCCAATCTAATGCTCGCAACGCATTATTTGTCCCTACGAAATTAGTACCGTTGTCACTGTAAAGTACTGAAATCCTGCCTCTTCTTGCAATGAACCTTCTTAAGGCTTGAATAAAAGTATCAGTAGTGAGTGATCGGACTAATTCAAAATGCACTGCTCTGTAGACAGCACAAGTAAATAAAACAATCCAGGCCTTTCCTTTCGACTTAAGATAAAGAGGACCTGCATAGTCTACACCTGTTACTTCAAATACCTTTGTCTGAGTAACTCTATCTTTAGGCAGTGGAGCGAAGGGTACTTCAAGATGTTTAGCTTTATAACGCTTGCAAATCACACACTCAGAAAGAACCTGCTTAACTAATCTTTTGGCTCTAATTATCCAAAATTTCTCTCTAAGCCGGGCAAGTAATATTGAAGAGCCTGCATGCATTGCTTTTATATGCTCCTCTCGAATTAATTTTACTACAATATCATTGGCAGGTAAGAGAATTGGGAACTTGAAATCTTCCTTCTCACAACTATCTGCTAGTTTGGTTCTTATTCTCAGAAGCCCATCTTCATCTTTAAATGCTTGCATTTTAGCAAGAAATTTCTCATCTTGAAAGGCATTTGACTGCATGGACTTGAAACACAAAATCTCTGCTTGTCTGAATTCTTCATAGACTAAGCTACCTTTTAGCTTGGTTGCATTTGAAACGTTATGAATAAAACGTAGAATCCATGCCACTACTCTGATGTTTCTACTATAGGTGGAAAAATATTCACTCTTTATATCTGTTGTTTGAATATTCACCATAGAGGTCACGATAGCTCTTCTCTCTTTATTCACTTCTTCCTCATTGACATCTACTACAACATCACTAACAGGCCATTCATGAGACGAAAGATACAACCAACTGGGACCTTCCCACCATTTCGAACTGCAAAGCTGCTTCGCTGAACACCCTCTACTCGGACAGTCCGCTGGATTCAGTGATCCAGGAACGTGTCTCCAAGCTTTGACTGGTGTCAGCTTCCGAATTTCTTGAACACGGTTGTAAACAAATACACCCCACGGTTCTTCTCTCTTCAACCAAGCCAGCACAGTAGTAGAGTCTGTCCAGAAATAAACATTGTCTGTTGGAAACTCTTTCAAGACAGTGGAAGAAAGACGAGCAGATATAGCAGCACCAAGAAGTTCCAGCCTTGCAATAGTTGTTTCCTTTTTCCCACAAGGTGCAATTCTAGTTTTACTCTGCACCAGTTGTATGTGTACAGAGTTTCCACTATCAACTCGTAGGAAAACAACCGCAGAATAGGCTAGTTTGCTTGCGTCGCAAAAAAAATGCAATGAAATATGCTCAAATCCGCTATCACAGTGTAACCACCTTGGTACTTTAACATGCTTCAAATATTCCAGCTCCATTAGCCACTTCAGAAAATCTTGACGTGTTTTTAGATCTACTTCTTCATCCCAACCGATTTTAGATTTCCACAAATTTTGTAGCCAGAGTTTTGGTAGTAGCAACACTGGACTGGTAATCCCCAAGGGATCAAACACTTTGTGGGAAGCAGCAAGAATATTTCTTTTCGTGATTACCTCTTCCATTAGTTCTCTCAAATCAGGAATATTTATTGAAAGAGTATCACAATGTCTGTCCCAAATCGTTCCCAGGATGATTGTAGGACTTGTTATTGGATCAGATGGGCTAGAGTGCTCCCACCCTCGTAAGTCAAATTTTCTTTCAGCCATGATCTCCGTGGCTACATCAATAAATCGTTCTAGCTCCGACTGGGTTTTGACGCTTGCTAAACAATTGTCCACGTAAAAGCTGTTCATCAACTTTTGAATAATGCACTCAGGGTATCTTCCACGGCCTTGCTGCGCTTCTTCCAACTTTCTCTCCAAGTGGTATTGGATTGTTGACCCAAGCAAGAAAGGGCTGCTGGAAACACCAAACACCACTCGGCAATGTCGGTAATGTATGAGTTCTCCTTCTTCACTGTGCCACAAAAATCGCAGGAAATTTCGATCCTCCTTATATAGACTTATTTGTAAGAAGGCCTTCCGTATATCAGCCGAAATGCCAAACCTATACAGTCGAAACCTTGTTAACATGGAAGGGATCAATTCAATCAAGTTTAATCCCTTTTTCAAACAGTCATTGAGGCTGACCGCTCCCTTTTGTTTTGATGAAGCGTTAAAGACGGGCCTAATTTTCGTAGTGCTGTTCGGCTTCACCACATGTCGATGGGGCAAATAGTGACAAGCAGACTTTATTTCCTCTTGGGGAACTTCTTCAATTATGCCTTCTCGTTCCCATTCTTTAAAGACATCACCGTATTCTTGAAATAAGTTTTCCTTCTTCAGCTTATGGGTTGTCACTTGCAACCCTTTGAGTGCCAAATTGAAGTTGTCTGGAAGAGGCAAATGACCGTCAAGCCAAGGTAGGGAGACAAGGAATCGCTCTTCTTCATCGACCTTGACAGTTCTTAAGAAGTGCTCCATCGACGCTTTATGAAGCTCCTCTTTGGTTTTTTGTTCTGAAGGATCTTGGATCCCCAAGGAATCTAATCTCCATAATTGGGAGATATCCATCTCTTTCACAAATAGGGAGGCCACCAGCATAGCATTGCATAATGACGACATCTCATTCTCAGGAACTTTACCTGACAGAGTCCAGCCAAGTAGTGTCTCCATGGCAACAAGCCCACAGGATAGAACTCTACGCTGGCCAGTCATGAGCTTCCCTATCACATCTGAACCAAGAAGCACTTGAACAGATTGTGGCTCCTCCCCTACATCTGATAGCCTGATCTTCATCTCACGGAGCTCTGTAATCCATGAACCTGGAGTGACTGATGAAATTTTGTCACATATAGATGGCTGGTCTAATGCTTCCAGGTTGCATGTAACACTGTTGTCTTGATTTCTCAGTTTTATCCTATAGCAATTATGTTCGCACTTGTCAGATTTAATGCCCCCAAACAATGAGTGCATCAGAATTTCCTTTCTCAGTGGGATATATCCCATTTTCTCAACAACATTCTTTAATACATAAGTCTTTTGTGACCCAGAATCTAGAATTGCCCTAACTGGAATTTCTTTGTTACCACACACCATTTTTAATTTCAACGTTTGGAGGAACACCCTGGGACTAGAAGTGTTGTTGGCCATATTAACTTCAACATTTGGACTCTTATTCTCACTCTTGAATGAATCTTGATTCTTAGCCTCTAGAGACTCACACATAAGTGGGACATGCTTTTTCCCACATATTACACATCTTAAAAATGCCTTACAGGAACGAGATGTATGCTTTGGTGTTAAGCAAGCAAAACAACATTGCTTCTCTCTTAAAATATTATACCTTCCAGCCAAACTCATCTTCTGAGCTTGAAAACAGTCTGGGCTCGAGTGTTTCCCAGTACAGAAAACACATTCTTTCTTCACTTCTTTTGAAGTTGTAGTCAATAAATTGGCAGCTGTAGGTACCTTTTTCATTGGAAAATCTCTTACTTTTTTCTTAAATGATTGGCGATTTTCATCTGCACCCAAGCCAAAACCAGCCATAGCCAAATTAATTCTTTCTTCGCCCTCCGTTTCTGCTTTAAGAAAAGTCATCAAGTTGGTTAAACGGTCTTTAGCATCAGTTGAGACTGCTGAAGAAGCACTTCTATTCCATGCTTTCAAAAAGTCCTCTTGAAAACAAGACTCCACCATGGGATAAAGAATTGAAGCACACTTATCAGTAGTCACTCCTAAAGTCTCTAAGGCTCTCAGATAAGATTCGAGTTTATCATAGAGAGATGTCATCGATATTTTCTCATGTTTCTGAACTGAGATTATCAACTTCAATAATTCCCGAACATAAACTTCTACTAATAGTTCATCTCTCCCAAATCGTGCTTTTAAACTTTCAACTGCTTTGGCATAATTGGCTGCTGTTGCCGGGAAGCTTTCTACTACTTCTCGGGCTCGTGATCCATTTACAGTAGCTTGCACAAGATATTGAAATTTGTTCTCAGGCGCGATTTCATCATCGTTATGAATGTGTTGAAATTGGCTCCAAAATTGTAGCCAATCTTTAATATCGCCATTAAACTGTCTAAATTCTAATTTTGGTAGATTAAATTTCTTTTTAGCACCAGATATAACAGTATTTTGAGACTCACCTGTAATTGGCAACGTTGCTCTGATTCTCGCCAATTCCAGTTCGTGTTCTCTTATTTTTCCACTTTCTTCGTATTCTGTTTGCTTTTGTTTTTGTTCTTCTTTTAGTTTTCGCTGACTCACGGCCGTTACTAAAATATTTGTCACAAAGTCTGGATCATCCAAATACTCTTTGCTATTCAAAATAATATCTTTCAGTTCAGAAATTTTTACCTTATCAGGCAGTGTCTCTCCAATTTCTTCTGCTACAAACAACAAGTCCTCTTTCAAGAAGCCCTTAGCTGTTTTAAACATGTTTGTATTCCAAAACAATGTCCTGTCGCGTAACGCCAGAAATGTAATGTCAGTAAAAATATCGTTGCGGACGCCTTTTCTATTACAATTCACTCAAATGATCAAAAGATCTCCAGATGAGTGATATACTCACGAAAAAGTGTATTAATCAGTGTTCTTAAATGCAATTAACGACCTGATTGCATATCACAGCTCTTTATTAACGGACAAAACACATTCAAAACAAACTACACTATTTACAAGATGTTGCCATACAGTACAAGCTAAATCAAAACAAAACAAATAATTCTTTGGTTATAGGTGGACGGTTTGTATTCAGACATTGAAAATAATATTGCACAATCTTAAATTGAACACATACATAAGACAAAAAAATAAACAGAGTGAAATGTTTTACAACATGTTACAGTAGCGATTTTGACTTTTCGATATTCGCATTTGACAATGTACTATCCCATAAAGATCATTCTTAATTGCCTTTGACATGACTTTCTGATGGCATTCATTCTATTCACTCTGCTGGAGCCATCTATTGGTAGAATATAGAACTAAAGTAATCATTTTAAAGAAATTACATATTTTTAATTCAACTTTTTCAGAAAATGCTTTACTTCAATAAATAAATAGTTTTGAAAAAAAAATGAAATTTAAAAAATAAACTGAAATAGATAAATTAATTCAATCACACGTTACTTAAATTTGTAAATTAGGTATTAATTACAATTGATACATTTTATATTTAATACTAATTAACAATTTTTAATTAATATGATTGAAATAACAGATATTTGGAACAAATATTCAAAAATAACATTAGCAAAATTATTTGTTATTCAAAAAATCGTGGATTATGCATCTCTATAGCACACACCATGATAAACGACTATTCTCAGGAAGTTACAAAAAAAATTTATTGTCTTTACTCCTAAATTGATAAAAAGATATCATATTAAACTTTTAAAAGCTTAATGGAAATTAGTGGTCATATGGAAGAATATAAAATGTTATCAAAATGATATACATTAAATCAAATATTTACTTTGCCAACCAGGCGACCAGTATGAACCATAATCTATCTATTATTATACCGAAGAATTGCAGATTCAACTTATTAGTTTGAATTAAATGTCAATAGATTGTGAAAATTTATTAAATCTTCTAAGATAACTTGTTAAAACGAAAAGAGTGAAATATTCTTGGCTTTATATTATTTTTAAAAATCATTTGATTTTGAGAAACTTTTTTTATTCTTAGGAATCTAAGTAGCAGCATTTAATATTTATCGACATAATATTTTCCAGCAACTTTTATTAGAGAAAAATAAACTAATGTCTAATTACACTAATGTAATATATATTTTTTTAAATCCCATATCTAAAAATGAAATGTAATCATCTATCGAATCGGAATCCACCGATATTTCCAGTTTTCTCACGCATGTTTGGCGGCACACGTGATTTTTTATGGCACCGTTTGTTTTGAGGAACTTTCACGTCTCAAAAATAATATTTAATTACACAAAAAATTTAATTAATTTATCCTATTCTTACAACAGTCATACAGTTAAGTTCTATTCTGAGGTTAGTTAAATTGGAAATCAGATGTAACACAGTTTTACTGTAGCATATGTAGAATTTGTAGTTCAAATATAATAATTTTTCATTTCATTATTTTGGACAAGTAATGGGAGTTTTTAAAAATTAGAACAATGCAGTAACTTAGAAATAAACGAAATTCATTACATGAAAAATATACGATATAAAATATTTATATTTGTTAATGCGAAGAAATCTTCGAAATTTGATCAATTTAATCGTGTTTTATTAAACTTTTCTCGATAATTGTGCATTTTTATATTTTATTACAGCATGTGTTTTCATTTAAAGGATTCTTCTTTTAATTATTTTATGCATTTATTTTTTTTGAACGCTTGTGCTCGAGATTTAATAATTTCGAACTCCTGAATGAGATCTATTAACTAGAAATGAATGAAAAGTGAAACATTTTTACTTTTCATTATCTGTGTATAATTAATTTTTAATTTTGTTTTTTATTGTTTTATATAAATAATATGCAGTTTATAACATATCATAAATGCTTCTATTTATTTGATATTTACACACTTTTAAAATCCTAAATAATAACTTTCTGACTTTGCTAAAAAGGGTGAAAAACAGTTATATATAGAAAAAGAAACATTGTAAATATGCTTATAAAATATATGAAAACTTATGAAGTAATTATTAAAGATTAAGTGAATATAGCTATTAAAAATATTTAATATTTCAATAAAAGACAGCTTTCTTAATTTTATTTGCTATATTTTAAGAATTGAGCAGAATCCAATTATGTGCATTTATAACCCAAAACTCATCATTCACATCAATTGAGAATGAAATTGTCACTTTTAAATTTTCAGTTAAGAAGAAAAAGTTTCATAAGTTAAGCATAAAGATTATACAATTCTTTATGCTTAATATTTATAGAAAAATTGTGCAAATATATGCCAATATTTGGTCGTTGCTTTACAGTACTTAGTTGTAACACATTGCTTGAAATTATTTGATCTGGTATCATTTGTGTATTGCCATTTAAATCTTAATTTTGCATAACAAGTGTATTAAATGAATTATCTTATAATATTGTTTTGAATATGTATATTTATCCTATCTATGTCATATACCCAGAGGAAATCAAAGAATAAATTTTATACTTGTTATTGTTTCTTGTTAATAAGTGTTGGTTGAAAAACCTAAATGTATATATGTATGAAACCTAAATATGTTATGGTTACAATTCTTACTGCCTTAAAAAAAAACTATGTAATATAGAGGTAGAAATAAAAGTGATAACTAAAATTTGAATATTATTTTAAATTTATGAATTTTATTGTTTAAAAATATTAAAATTTCCAATGCATTATATTGAAGAATGATAAATGATGAGGAAGGGAGAAAAAAATCAAATGTATACATGTAGAATTTAAAGTAAGCTCATAATAATGTATTTCAAAAAGTTAAATGGATTTTATTTATTTTTGTATCAATAGTTTAGATGTAATGCTTTAAAAGAAGTAAATAGATTCTTCTCTTCTAAGTGGCAGTAAAAAAAATGTGAATGATGGTTTCTCTTAAATTCTTTTCTATTCTTCGTCAAACATATAATTGAAATATAACTATAAGCATAATATCTTCATGCTTATAGTTATGCTGTGAATGAGTAAGAGTAATGAATTAGTTCCAGAATAACATTTGGCATTATTCTTTGATTCTGATTACACCAAACCAAGCTTGACCTTGGAACTTTATCTGTGCATCTGACATCAACATTTGATGTCTCTTGTTCCTCTGTGATCCTTAATAAACTTTTTGGCTTATCTTTTGCTAGAAATATGCATTTCATATTCAGCACTATTGAAATGTTGGTCACAAGGATTTGTCTCATTTTTAATGCAAAACTCAGTACCTGATACCTCAGAATTTTTTCTTTAGAGATCAGTGACTTTTTCACATTTGAGATCAATGTTTGATATCTCTAATTCTTCTGTAACTCCCAATCTTTTGTTGCTAATGTTTCTTGTCATTTTGGGTCGAATCCAAGATTAATCTAATTGCGTTAAAAATTTTTTTCTATTGTCTCTTATTCTGCATGTTGGCTCCCTTTAAAGTCTTTTCTTGGAAAAAGACGATGGCCTCCATTTATACTCCCCATGATGACAGACTCATTTTGTTTAAACTTCTGGTTTTTCTCACTCAGGCTATTAAGTTTATGTTTATAAACATCCAGCATTCTTTGGCATATAATGCAAAATATATATTATCTAGATGTATTCACTGTTAATCACCTAGACTAACTGAATGCTAATTTCTGCATTAGATATGTTTTTCAATAGCATAAGTTATTGAATACGACAAATCCAATAAAAGTGATTATTAAGAAATTGATACATTCCAGATTGTTTATATACCTTTAAATTCTGTTATATTCTGTTTATATACCTTTAAATTCTGTTAAAATAGTATAACTAATTAATATTAAGCAACATATCCATTATTTTATTATCCTTTTACATTTCTAATTAAATGATGTGCAGTCTTTATGGGTGGTATGTTTTTGTCATATTTAGGATTGTATGAAGTATAAATGCTTTGCTATTATAGATATTTTATTAAGATGTGAGGATTTAGGACAAAAATAAATGTAAAAAATAATGATTTTTTTCTCGTTATAGAAATACTACATTTCAAATCAATTTGTTTTCAAAATAAAAATTCACTGTACTTAAAATTGTATTTTTGTCTGGAGCAGAGAAATATTCTGTGCTTTTTTCCCTTTCTTTAATATTTCTTGCTATATTCACTTCAATTTTTCATAGGCATATAACCAAATTTTTTCTTTATTTTCTTCTGTACATCTGATGGGCTATCAAATTTGGCATCCTTTATAATTATTCGCCCTAAATGTGGTATTCAGTCATCTCATCTATGTCATTGTCATAAGCCATCATTACAACATCTTACTATTTATTTTGATTTTATGCCATTATATTATAAATGTATCTGTTTTATTGAATTTCTTTTCAAGAGCACAAATACACACTACTTGAAATTCAAAATTAATTCATTTATTAGAAATTTAAAAATTTACTTTCTTAAAATATTGCAAAGTAGTGACATTCTTCTGTTATCTGCTTTTCAAGTATAGTTGGTGTGCTTTTTCTAGAAAAAATAAATATTTGACTATTTGAATACAATTCTTTTTATTCTTTTGTTATTTTATTATTAATTCTGATTGGTACCTAAAAGAAATATCAATTAAATAGTTTGGGGATGAGTATATATAATTCATTGGTATATTATATTTACATTTATTTCTATTAGCAGTTTATTGTTTAAATAAATAGTTTTTGATTATCTAACAAAAAGTGTTTAATTAATAATTAAGAATCTTTATTGAACGGCAGTTGGAATATGTCATAATTACTTGAACTGCAGATATTTTGGAATTAACGTCCCATTTTGAAAAGATAGAAGAGCTAACAGGCATTATAGTTTTGTATCATGATAATGCGAGTAAATATTTTAACGTTGCATCAACCGTTCCTCCCTAAATATTCGTATTACACAAGCAGAAGTAAGTTTGACCATTAATATGGATTTTTCATATACCAATTTCACATCTACCATGAAGATATACAATTCTTTGATCACTGAGAAAAAAAGTAATAAAAAATTGTCGTGGATAGTCATTTGTTGTATATGACCTGAAATTTTTCAACAAGTATTTCTTTTAATCAGAATAGCAGATTTTGAAATTAAAATACTTATATGTTTTAAATTTGGTAGTCTTTTATTTAAATTGAACAATAGAAAAAATGTTATATAAAAATCATCACTTTTATGAAACATTTCTCATATTCTTGATTGATATTCTCATTATTAAATTTAGGATAATGATAAAAATTATGGTGTTTTAAGTGAAATTTTTTATGTAATGTACTAGGATGGAAATATTAATATATTGGAATAATACTTTTAAATTAAATTTTCATTCATAGTGATATGTTTTTATATTGCTCATCAAGATTTGTGATTTTTTTTAAATTACTGCATTAAAATTATTTCTCCAATATATTTTGAAAACTTCATTTTCAGACAAATTATTACAAGGGAAATTTTGTCATAATTTTTGTCATTTGGCAATTTATTTATTTCAAATCTTATTAAATCACAGGATTTTATGAATAGAGTAAATTTGCAAACATCTCTAGTATTTTAAGAAATGATGAAATGTTTTTAAACAATGTAGAGTGGTTGACAGAATATATATCTTTCAAGGTTTTACAAAGTTTATTATTACATAAGAGAAATGTCGTCTTTCAAAATTATGATGTAATTTATTTTTGTATCACACAAATAAATTAAAAGTATTTCTTTGATAAGTAATTATTTGACAGATTCATTGAACTCTAGTCACAATTATTATTAGAAAGTATTTGAAATAATGAGAAATCAAAGTTTATGTTGACTGAACTGTGTAATAAGCAGTACGCCAGAACTTCCTCAGTTTAGATAAGGTATCATTCTATTGTCTTCTCATTAAACAAATGACAGTCTAGAGATAATGCAGTTGATTTATAAAGGAAAAAAGACACATACATTCTAAATTTTTTCATCATTGCTTTAGATCATTTACTTCATTTTTTTAAAGCAAAATCTGATTAATTTTACTTAGTTTTTGGCTACTTTGGAGTAGCAAAGTAATTATATTTTTCTGTTTTTTAATTCTATTTGTTTAAACATAATGTGTTTGGATACCTTTTAATGCATAATTTTTGGAACTTTCATTCCTGTAGATGAGGGGTCTTGTTCTTGGAGTATATACTGAAAAATCAAAAAGTGGAAATGATGTGTCTGATTATACAAAATCTTTCAAAGATGTAGACGAAAAAACTAATAGTTCCCTGTCTAAGACATTAAAACAGTAAGTTTTATTTTACTTATAATCTGCAATATTATTCTACAAATAATTTTTTTATAGTTACCAAGCCTTTTATAAGTATTCCTGATATTAAAATACTCTTTTTTTAAAATAAAATATATGGACAAATATTAATTTCTATTCATCACTACATAATTTAGAAATTTGATTTGTGTTTGTTGATTTTAAATCTGAGAACAGAAGTGGAAATTTACATTTTTTGACCAATTTTTAAAATATATACTTATTTTAAAATGCAATTATTTCATTATTTTTTATTGCTTAATAATTTTCAGCTGTTTTATTACTACTTATAATAATTTTCTGCCTGTATGATTTTTAAGAACTGTTGAAAACTGTTTTATGGAGCTTAGGGAACTGAGTATTGAATACTCATTAATTTTTTTTAAAGAAACCACTCTCATTTATATAAAAGGCAGATGTAAGATGTCCTTTTGAATCTTTCTGAAAGATATTGAGTGGTTTATCATATATCAATGTTGTAGAGATGAGTTGGGATTTGAAAGGCCTTTGTTATAAGTTTTTTTAAACCTTTTTTTTTGGTTTGTTTCCCAAGTGTGTGAAATTTTATATAATAATTTTCTTTAAATATAGTTTTGAAATGAATAAAAAAAATTTTTTTTTAATGCTAGAAATCTTTAATGCTTTCTTAAAAACATGTTGGAAACAAATAAAAATAATGTTAGTTCTTTCAATCATTTTTTTTGTGTGTATAATTGTATGGAATTTTAGAATAAGCAAAATAATAATAAATAGTAATTAAAAAAAATACATATCTATACCTAGTAGTATTCTTATTATGAACTTATTATTACATATTATATTAATTAACTAAAAGAATAAAAAATGCCACCTTCATTGCTAAGTGGGATGTTTTAACACATTTCTTATTGAGAAACAATTTAGAATTTTAAAATCTATTTATTTTATGAAAGAATGAAATTGCAAAACTCATTTGATTATTTGCTGTTTGGAATAGGTAATAGAAATTTTTATATACTTCTCCTAGTGCTTTCAGAGTATTTTATATATTTTACTTTTTTTTCTCCCTATAATTTCAGAACTGGTCCATTTTGCAAGTCTGTAAAACAAAAAATATTATGGATGCCAGTTGTAAGTATCAATTTTAATTTTAGGAAAAGAAAGAATTTCTCTAAAGAAATTTTTTAAATATAAATATGGTATTAATTATTTAAACTACAACTTTATTTAATTTTGATTTTCAATCTTGCTCTCTACTCCATATAAATTAAAAATATTTAAATAATATGGCTAAAAAATTGCTTTATTTTATTTAGGACCTTTTGAGGAATATTTTTTTAAAAAAATTTACAGAAGAATAATTTATTTTTAAATTAATTTTGTATAAATAATTGATATTTTTCTCTGATTTCATGGTTTTCTTAATTTAATACCCAGTTATTGAAACCCAGATTTGTTTAGTTCAAATATTTTGAGAATTCAAACTTCTATTTATTCTTCTTCTATATTAAACTTCTAGTAGTTTTAGAAGTAGAAGTTGAGAATTCAAACTTCTATTTATTCTTCTTCTATATTCAACTTCTAGTAGTTTTAGAAGTAGAAGTTGAGAATTCAAACTTCTACTTCTAAAACTACTTTTCTATTCAAACTTCTATCTAAATTTCCTACCAGTTTCAAATCATTCAAGTTCCACTGTATTACAGCATACATTATAAATTTGTAACTATAAAATTTGATAGATTTCAGATGTAGCATTTTTTAAAAATTTGTAATTATTTTTTTAATAATGATCTAAATGTTACCATATATTCCTATCTATAAATTTAGCATTTAAAAAAAAACTTTTCAAAAACTAAATAATAACCCTTCCCTCTTCACCTTTTTCATTTCCATGAGTAAAACAGAAGTTTTTCAAAAATGTGGTTTTAAGATAAAAAAAATATTTTTTAAAAGATGAATAAAATTAATAAATTTTGTTTAAGTTTGAAAAGGTCATATAAAAGATGGAATTTAAGCTAACAAATTTATTTTGATTTTTCCACTAAAAGGGAGGATAAGTAATACTGCTTTCATGAATTTTTACTTGAAATTGTTTTTGCACTTTACTATTTGAGAGTACTTCAGTAAATAGGTGAAGTTATTTACTAAATAATACACTACATATTAAAGTGTAAAATTTCAGCAAGATTAAATGGAATTAGAAATTTTATAACTGAATTTATTTGCGTAATCTATTGAATTGCGTATTATTATTTTGATTTTAAAAAAATACTTTCTATTTTTAAATAATATATGATTATTTTCTTTTTCTTATTCAGTGTATCCTAATTAGATTATTGAAATGTGTGAATTGTCTTTTTTTTTCTTTTCTATTGCTAACAAAAATTTGGCAAAATAATTTATAATATACTGTTATTTTTCCTTTTTATACAATTACAGGAATCAAAAGTTAAATTTGATTGTATTTCTGTTGTTGATTTGGGGACAAAAGAAGTGAAAGAAAATCCTCTTGAAGGTATAGATGAAAAATTAGAAAGAGTTCGAAGCTCAATAGCAGGTAATTCTTTTTGATTCTCTCATTCAGTAATATTATGTATTAATTGTTTTCATTTCATTTGCCTTAATTAACACATTGAGTGCAGCTTAAATTTCTCACAGTGTAACTCATATGGCCCCACTGGTCACTGGTGCCCTCCCCATGGCAATCAATGTGTTAATAATAAAAACTCACCTAAAATATATGGGAAGTGGAAGATATTTAATTGATTATATGTTATAATTATTTTCATATAAATCAGGGTAACGAAATAAGTTAAAATTATCTTTTTGTTTTGTTCATAAACAGGACTGAAGTTTAATACTATTGACTACTGAGAATCAAATAAAAACATTGAAATGTATATTTAGTTGATTTAAACTGTATAAATAAACTTCAAAAGTGAAAGGCAAAAATGATTAGCTTTACATCCATTAATTATTCAGATATCAAGGCAAAAATGATCTGCTTTAAAATTAGTATTGATATTCAAATATGAAGGCAAAAATGAGCAGTTTTAAAATCAATAATGATAATCAGATATGTCCAAAATCAGTCAAAAAATATTATTATATTTCACTTTCGAGTGCAAAGCTCACTATTTGCTAAATTGAGTTTAAAGATGGCTGGAAAGAAAAATGCATAATTAATGTATTTTCTTTTTATTTATCTAGATAAATTATCAAGTTTATCTAGATAAATAAACCATCAGTTTTACATATTAATGAATAAAGATAGGAGTTAAACAAGATACAATTTCATAAAAGAAAAAAAAATTGTTTTCAATTAAAGTTTTTTAATAATTTTCCCCTCCCCCTTATATGTTTAGATGGTGTGAAAGCTCTGAGAAGTTGTTCTGATTTTGAAGAAATATATTTAGATTCCTGTGATAGTCCTCAGTGTAAGTATTAATTTTTTTTATTGTTTTATCATTAGTTTTTTTTTAATATGCTAAGAGATGAATGAATTTATTGCTTTGTCATTAGGTTACCATTAGTTTTTTTTTTTTTAACTTTTTTTAGTGTGTTTTTACTTTCTTTTTTTATTTATTTAACATTAGGTGCTGCAGAAGGAGCAAACTTAGCTGTTTTTAGTTATGATGCTTTGAAAGATCAGTCATCTCTTAGACCTAAAAGTCAATTTCATTTGTATGAATATGATGGGTATGTATTAGCTTGATTTGATGATGACTAAGAATTCCTCATAAGCTTTTCAATTTTCTTCCCCTTTTGAGTTCATAATTCCTGTCAGATGAATTATTCTTAGTGTGATGAAAATATTGCTTGATACTGTGAAAAACTCTGTAAGGATATTTGGAAAAGTTTATAAAATTTAATATCTCATATAAAAATACTTTCTTGATTTTAGAAGCCCTCTTTTTTTTAATCTCATTTTATGTGAGTATTTTTTTTTTTTTTAATTCTGAGATTCTTTACTGTGTTGTCTTACTTCTAACAATTTCATTCCAATGCCATTATTTAGTAATGATTTTGTATCAAAGGCTTTGTAAGTTATTTTAGAATTAATCAGATTAAAGTGATACAATTTATCTCATTATGTCTTTGATTTTCATTAAAAAAGTTGTTGTTTCAAAAATTAGTTTCAAGACTCACCAATTATTTTTATTAATTATGCTTTTCCTATCTGGCGATAATCCCATGAAGAATTTAGAATGAATTAACTAAATCCTCGATAAAGTCGATTAAAAAATGCTGATTTATGAATGTATCCAAAATAAGGATTTGATTATTACATTTATGTAAGAAATAGGGAAACCTCTGGAAAGGTTTTTTTGAATTATAACATTTTATATAAAATCAGCATTTACTTAAATAAATTCATACTTATATGCTAATATTAAACAGATTCATACTTTTTCCACATACATTATTAAAACTTTGTTCTGAAATAAGCAAGGTTTTAATTAAGTTTTTGTGACAATTAAACCATTTTTTTTTGTATTGGAAAAAAAAATATGAAAAATAACTAGGCATTTTAACTAGTATAAATAAATTTATATACTATTCTTTCTCATTATACTGTTCCTCCCCCTCTATAAATATTTAACTTTGAAGTATTTCATAGAGCACAGATTCTTTCTTTTTTGTTTTTTGAAAATGAATTTCAAAATTATGAATTGCTCCCTTTTTCTGTGATTAATATTTTGTGACTATTTATTAATGCACAGATAATATTATTTTTGCAAATTGCTTTTATATTACTATTTTTAATGATAGACCAATTATTTATTGGACATGTATTATAATATTATCTTTGAAAATTAGGATTCCTAAGGAATACATTTCTGATTTTGAGAAGGGGTCACATCTAGCCGAATGTCAGAACTTTGCTCGTATTTTAATGGATACACCAGCGAATTACATGACACCTTCAATTTTTGTCAAGACTGTAACTGAAAAATGTAAAGATTCAAATATTAAGCTGATTGCCAGGTATACTATTAATTATATTCTGTAAAACATAAGCATTTAGTCTTGATATATTCTTTGTGCAAAATGAACCAGTTCTTTGCATTTATTAGAAAATCACTTGACTGTATAAAGTTAACTAATATCTTCAGTAGAATTTATTTTTGTTCACATATTTATTATATAAGTGTTGATTTGTTGATAATTTTTTGAATCTATGTGTATAAATTTTAGCTCCTGAAATACAAATTGCTAAATCACACTCAGGCAAATAATAATAATAATAAAAACCCACATTATTCATTTGAAATTAAAGTGCCAAAATTAACTACAATGGCATATACGCAAATGATGTCTATTTATCATAATTTTTTCATCATTATTTACATAGCAAATTATTATATTTAATTGATTGTTGGTAACAATTTTTGTAAACTTAAATAGTTTGCTTTTGAATACTCTAAAATGATATGAATAATATTTAGTTTAGTTCAGAAAAATTGAGAACCTTATAAATGTTAATTACTATTAATTACCTGCATTAGTTATACTTGCATGTTTTGAAATATGTATATTATTCATATTCATATAATCTATAAAATTCTTTGTGATTTTTCCTTAAATAAAACTTCTTTCAGAAATATTATATACTTTTTATGCTCTTTATTTTGATGAATTTTATAGTTTGCAATTAATCTGCAAAGTAAGAGCCAAGAAAGATATTTTCATTACTGTTTTTGCTCACTTAGCTTAGCAGGATGATTGGAAACATCATGCTTTTATATTAATTGTTATTTTTTTATTCATGAAATAGTTAATAAAAGACTTTCACGTGTTAAAAGTTCCTACATTGTGAATCATTATATTACACCAAAATTACAATTAACTGCTGTTTTCATATAAAATGATTCCTCATAGAAAATAGCAAATTATATGAAATGTGGAACTTACTAATTATGTCAAAATGAAGGTATTTAAATGTGATTTTGGGTTTTTGCACTATGAGTACAGATGAAAATCATAACAAAGCTCTTTTTTTTTGTGTAAAAATTAACATTGAATATAAATTTATCTATTGTTTTCTTTCTTTATTGTTTTCAATGAAATAAAATATATCCATTACTTCAATAAATGTTGCTGTTGAGAACCAAACATAATTCTGCAGTTTATATTTCAGAAACAAAAATTCCTGTGGTACGCAATTTCTTAGTAATAAATTTACCAAATTATATTAAAGCATACTGTATTTTTCAATTTTTACAAATAAAATTGAAAATTACATCTATTCATCCCAATTTACTGTACATTATGCAAAATGTGAATCATTTGCAGTTAAAACTATACATGTCTACAATTCCATGGTCTAAAAAAATGAAAAAATTCGATTTAAAAGTATATAAAATTATTGGTAGATATTTGTATATCTGTTGATAAGCATTGTATATAATGTTAAGTTCAAAAGCATGAATCATCTGTTGATGATCACTGGAATACAAGGCAGACTAGTTAAATTATTTATTGACAACAGTCATGGTCAAAGGGTTAATATATTCATAGCAAAAGATAAGAAAATTTCACATTTTGGAGAAGTTTTATATTATCAAGGTTATAGTTATTTAATATAGTGTATGAAAAGGCTGGATTTTAACTGAAATATTTTTAATACATCCTGTTAAAAGGAAACTTTTAAAATACTATATTTTTCTTTTATGTAGTTATAGTTGTCTTTAGAATTTTTTTTTTTTTTTTTTTTTTTTTTTAGCAAATTTGATATGATTAAAATTTTTCTATGAATTGTTTTTATGCTTGAGTGACATTTCAACAAGATAATTATTGTAACATTCTAGATTTAATGTGCATAGTGAAAAAATTGTTCAAAATTGCCTGTAGACATTGGATTTAAGAATTAACCAAATTCGATTTGTAGCTATTTCTTGTGTAGTAGATGATCACAAAAAAAAAAAAAAAAATGTTTCAAAATTTTAATTGGATTTGAATTAAAAAAAATAATTGAAATTTTAACATTTTTTTCTTGATAAATTTGGAATATATTATTGCTTAAAGAACTTTTTTTACACCATTTAAGAGTTTGAAAATGAGCATTTTAATGACGCCAATTCTATTATCCATTTATTTTTTTAAAAATATTATGTAATATACAATTAAGAGTAAATTTATTATATAAAGTTTGAGGAAACTAATCTAAGATATTTTAAATGAGAGATTTGAATCTTCTTTAAATTTTTTAAAATTTAATGCATATTAAATTTGTTTATAGGGATAAAGCATGGATTGAATCAAAGAAAATGGGATCATTTCTTAGTGTAGCAAGAGGTTCAGAAGAAGAGCCAAAATTTTTGGAACTTCATTATGATGGAGCACCTGATACGAAAAAATGCATTGCTCTTGTTGGCAAGGGTATCACATTTGACAGGTTAAGCCAATTAGTTTCTCTCTCAGGCTGTATATGATTGTTGTGATATACAAGATGTCCTAACTTACAGTATTTAAAATTATTGACTTATCTTCAGAATTATGAATATTCTTAATTCTGTAATATTCTTCTTTGAAGAAAGTTACATTTTCACCTCCATTGATAAACTAGTAGCATTCTCTCTATCTCTCTCTCTCTTTTACTTTGCATGATTAATCAAATATATTTCCAAGCTTCTAACTAACCTAATTTCAAATGTCACACACTCTACCCAGTAGTTAAATTTTGGTAAAGTAATCATTTCTTAAAAAATAAATTTAAAAAAATTATTTATTTTTGAGAGAATGCAAAGAATTTAAGAATAGTTTTCATTGTTTTTAAAAATATTTTACTATAATTTAAAGATCTATTTAATTTATATGTATAAGAATTTTTTTTTTTACAGAGAGAGGTGCTACAATTCTTCATTGCTATCTTAATTTTGAATTCTTAACATAATTTATAAATATTTTTTCGAAATTTTTGTTTTAAATTAGTTATTTGGGATTTGATAGTTTAAAGAGAGGTAGTTTTTATTTATGTATTTTTATTTATTTTTTATAAAGGAATTTAATGTAATACTATTAGGAATTATACAGTTGCCAAAATTGTATTCATTATCCTGCTATATTAAGTGCTATTAATGCCTTAACAGTGTAGAGTTTCCCCCTCTCCCTTCCTATCTTAAGATAATGCTTTGTGTTTTAAGAATATGGTGCCATATTGATTCAACTTAGAATTTATAAAACATTTCAGATGTTCCTAGATTAAAAATAATTTTTGTATCATAATGTGTATGAATGAACTTTATATTAGATAATAAATTTTTAAATGACATAATACAATGTCTGAATCAGTTAAAAGTTAAATCAATTGCTGCAATATTGTTTTGTATCATCCAGATTGCAAACTTTTTGCGACTACACACCTTTAAAGAATTCTCTAAAGCTCCACCAAGTTATATTCAGAGATCTGAGAAAACAGGCAAGGTCTTTTCTTCTGATCTCACACACGTGAAAGATTTTATTCAAAGCGTACTATTTAATAAAAGTGTAATGCATTGTGAGGCTTGTTGTAAATTCATTAACTTTTATTAATAATATAGTAGTGTCTTAATTTATTGTATAGAATTCTGCATGTATAAACTGTTACTTTTAGATACAACTCTAATATCTTACACTGAATTTGATTTTTACGTTGTTTTATGCAATTTCCTTCATTTACTCTTAAACTTTAATGCTAGATTTTCTGGGACAGTTTTGTTTATCAGGCTTATAATTAAATCAGGCTTTTTATTAATTTTTTTCAAGAAATAACATGTTAACAAGAAAAGAATATTACCAGCTTTCAAACTTGACAACCATCAGACATTTCTAAGAGGATAGTATCTATATTTTTATACTTTTTTTTTATATCACTATAAATTTGGATATTTTTATCTTTATAGTGGTGGTATTTCTTTGAAACCCAGTCCAGATATGGATAAAATGCGTGCTGATATGGGAGGAGCGGCATGTGTTACTGGCACTATTTTGGCTGCTAGTAAGCTGAAATTAAAAGTCAATGTTAAAGGTATGTTTTTCAAAATCTTTTATAATTTTAATCATTTTGAAATGATTTACCTTAAAATAGTTTTCATCTAATTTTCTACACTAGTAATTCATACTGTTACTACACTAGTATTTCAACTAATTTTCTACACTAGTAATTCATCTGAAATACTATACTAGTATTTCAACTAATTTTCTACACTGTAAATGTCAATTACAGCTGCATTTTATTCAGTCTGTTTGTATTCTAAGTCTTTATTGTATGTAAATACATCAGATTGATAATTTTTTTAATTATATAATTTATGAAATAAAGATACAAAAAGAAATAGTAAATTTTATCCTAATATATTAGTGGAGAATTAAATATTTACGTGTAATAGTATAAAAATGTATATGTATGATGATATTTATGTTGTGTATATTTGCTTTTTGAAGAAGAAATTATTTCAAAACCAAATTTCATGAATTAGAGATAAAATTAATGAATACTTTTTATATATTAACAAAAAAAAAATTCTTTATCAGTAGATTTATTATTTTTATCATTGCAATATTTCAAATGAAATATAGAAATATCGTTCTTAATAGACTCAATAAATAATATCTTATATTTTAACTAAGAAATACTACAAAAATAAAAATTATGCTTGAAGATTATCTTATAAAAGTCATTGCATTTTTTTTTTGGGGGGGGAGGTATATCTATTTATTTCTATAATTTTTTTCTGAACATTATACTTCTCTTAACATTCACTCTTTTCAAAACAGGATTATTAAATTTATGGAAACTTATTTTCAAATATGCCTAAAACTCATCAATTTATTTGAAATAATATTTTTACATAACATGTTTAAAAATACATATTTTATCTCAGCTTTCAAAAATAATGAGCTTTAATTGTGTATGTATATTTCTCAGATTTTGATTAAAGTTTTTTTTAACAGTATGATTATGCTTTTATAGTTTTAAATGATTTATAATATTTTTACCATTTATGTAATAAAAACCATATAAAATTTGAATATCATGAGATACATTTGAATTCTATATTTTTATTATCATTACTTTGATTATTATTATTATTATTATTTTTTGGTATTTTTGCCTTAAAAAAATTGTTTTTTGGAGAGATTTTAGTTGCTACATAATATGTATTTTTCAATGATACACTTTACCTCTTTTCAACATATTTGAATAACTTTTCTTCAGTTGATAATCATGTGACATTAGTTGTGTGATGATACTTATATAATGCAACCTTGTTCTTCATCAGATTGTTACAATTATTAACTGAATGGAAACTATAATATTAATTTTCATTCCATTTTCTTTGATAAAGATTGTATTCCTAATAACTTTGAATTACCAATGTTTTAAGTGAAATCGTAATTATTTAAGTCTGTATTTATTGTCAAAAACATTACTTCCATCACTAAAAGATAAAATTATTATTTCCTTTATTCTTGATCTAAGATTTATATATACAAAGTTATTGGCAAAGTTTTTTTACGGTCTTTAGATTCAAAACACTGTCTATAACCAGCAAAGTAAAATATATTTATAGTAAAGTGACTATATGACTATACTGAATTTAGTGAGAGTAGTTACAGTGCCTCTAGTAATGATATAAAGAAATTACAAAAAATAAAGTTTGGCCAAAAAGTCCAATTAGGAAAATATTATTATATTAGGAATACTATTACAAAAACACAGGAAAAGGTTTCATGGAATTTTTGTAAAATTGGCAGAGGTATTTGCAATTAAAATTATCAACTTTCCATAACTTGAAAAAACATTCATCTTAAGTTTATGAATGTATTCTTTGGTATTATGATATAATTTTTCCATGTTAAACAATGACAAGTAACATTTAGGCAATGATGAAAATATATTAAAAGCCATCAGTAAAATGTTCTTGGAGGGGGAGGATACCAGAAAATATGTTTTACAATTTTTAAATGGAACCTTTTCAAATTGCAGAAAGTTCATAATTTTAATCACTAATATCTTTGTTAACTTTACCGTTACCATATTTTCCATGCAACTTTTTTTCTGTTTTTATAATGGTATACATACATTTTTCTAATTGGACTTTTTGACTTATCTTCTTTTTTTATATTTTGTAATTTGTATTTTGCCTCTAGTGGCACTTTAACATGTCTCAATAAATTCAGCATATTATTATTATTGATATACTTTACTTTCCTGACTATACAAGATGCCATTATGAACAATTTAAAGAAACTTTACCAATCACACTGTATATATTTAATTATGTGAATAATAGACTTGTTTGATATGTATTTTTAGGTTTCATTCCTCTAACTGAAAATATGCCTAGTGGTAAAGCTACTAAACCCGGTGATGTGGTATTTGCAATGAATGGTAAAAGCATTCAGGTATAAATTTTTAGAGTTTTTTTCATACATTATTATTTTGGTTTTTCATAATCTTTATCAATCAGTTTTTTGCCTAATTTCTGAGTTTCAATCTTGTTTACAAAAACAGTCATTAAATGGAACAAAAGCTTGCATATATATATATATATATATGTATGTTTGTATAAATCCAAGTATCCTCCTTGAAGTTAACTTCCCAAAATTATGATTTCAATTTGATAATATTTAATTCTATGTAATGATAATATTTAGTTCCTTATTTAAAAGTTTATCTGTTCATTTAATTTTTAACCTATTTTGGGTAATAATAATGATATTTTGAAAGCCATATGTTATTGATGGTATCACATTCTCACCAACAGTTGTTATTACTATTCTAATGTAAGCTTACTTCAGAATAACTAGCTGCTTTATTATTTCTGCTCTAAAAACCGTGAAAATATCAATGTTTATGAAGTCATATTAAAAAAATATATATATTCTACTAAATAATCTAATTTTTTTTAACTTCACAGAACTGTTTATGATTTGAAAGGAATGTGAAATTAAAAAAATTAATGATAATAAAAATGTATGCAGTTTAAACCCTGCATGACAAAAATCTCTATTTATCATTTTTTTTCTTTTGCCCCTAAGAATTTTTTTTTTAATAGAAAAGCAATTGTTTCACAAAAATTTTCATTCTGAAAATCACTTTATACTTATTGAAGAAAAAGTTGTCATTAAATTCTCTCATAAGGAATATAAAGGCGAAAAAAAAAAAAGTTTTCTAACTGACTGATTCAAGCAATAGAAATTCTCAGAAGATTGAAAGTCATTTTCAAAAGAGCAATGAATATTAATTTGAGAGCCATACATTAGTTTAAGCTGTGTTCTACTTTTTCTTATTTGCAGGAAAGATTTTTACTTAAATTCAGTTTAGTTTAATTTTTAATGATAAATTTGACTCTTAAAGCAAGTATTTTTATTTAAATTCAATTTAGTTTAGTTTATTTCTTAAGATAACTATGACTCTTAAACAGAATTCAAGTTTTAAAGAGAAATCCGGCTTAATAAAAAACAGAATGCCGAATAATAATAATAAATCAATTAGTACATTATCAACAACTTTGAAAAATCTTTTTATTGTGCATTTTTAAAATTAAATTTTATTGTCTTTTATGTTTTTTTCAAACCATAGAAAATTAAATTGTGTAACTATGTTGAAAAAAATAAATAGTGAAAATTCTGCAATACATATTTTGTACATTAACATTTTTATTTATCAAATTTGTTTTTTCTCAACAACCTTCAAGCGTAATATAAAGAATTCTTAACTATATATTAATTATTTCTGCAATTGTAAGTATGCTCAATAAAATTCTCAAAGATGTTGTATATTTATTGACAGGTCGACAATACCGATGCAGAGGGAAGATTAGTATTGGCAGATGGTCTCTGTTATGCTCAACAGTTTGATCCTATTGTTACATTAGACATTGCTACTTTGACAGGTAAGATTTTAACTTAGTTTGAATGTTTTAATTTTTATTTTAAATAAAAAAATTTCATTCTGCAATTCATTTCATTTTAGGTGCAATGATGATAGCTTTAGGTTCCGCTGCAACTGGTGTATTTTCAAATGATGATGAGTATTGGAATGTTTTGAATAAGGTATTTTTAATTATATTGCAATTAAAATGTGGATGTATATATAAGTTTTTGCTTGTTATGAATTCAAATTTTTAGCATTATAAAATTGTTTCCTGTTCGCTTAAATTTGAGCTATAAAATAACTCTCGTGGGATTAATGACTCTTCCCATGCCTCCCAGGATCTATAACTGTACTGTAATTTGAACTGCCTGATGTGAATTGTTGTATAATCTGAAAATCACACTCAAAAAACAAGCACTGGCTCTACTATATTTTGATAAAATCTCTTAAAAAATGCAGAAAATGCATTTTATATTTTCCAACATTTATTCATTTTAACAATAGTGGTATGAGAATGCTACACAGGTTCCTGATCATAGTTTTCTATTAAAAAACCTTTTTGCTTGACAATATAGAAAAAGAATAAAGCTGCGATTTAAATGTTAATTTCCTCCTATTATTTGCCAAATTACATTATATATATAAATAGCTATTCAGTATTACTTCAGTTGCAATTTTTTTTCTGATTAATTGAATGCTTTAGCTATTGTAAAAATGTAATGAAAGACATTTCCAGGTTTTTTTATGTGTTATTTAACCAATAAAAAAAAGTAATTTTCAAAATTAAAACCATATATTTCCTATTATGCTTACATACTTTACAGCTGCATATTAAGATAACTAATTAGATTTGAAGAAAAGAATGCTAGAGTTATGAAAATAATAATGATCTACAGTAAAACAATTTTGTGTTATCATCTGAGATGGATTGCAATGCTTCTTACCTAGAATCTTTGTACAATGATGATTTAATCTCAAATATTTAATAGTGAATGGGAGAAGAGGGAATCAACTTCTTTGAGACTTCTGGTTATTGAATCTGAATTCATTATGCTTAAATCTCATTCAGTATCTTGAAGCCATTATAATTCAGCCAATTGAAATAACTTGAATTTCTGTGCTTCTATGAATTAACCAGCGAATGTTTTAATTTAACAGGCAGGATCTGTAACTGGAGACAGGGTATGGAGAATGCCTTTATATGACTACTATAAAAAAGCAGTTAAAGCTTCACATTTAGCTGATATTAACAATATTGGAAAGAAGGGCAGGGAAGGTGGTTCTTGTATCGCTGCATCTTTTCTTAATGTAAGTTCTTCACAGTTACGTTGTTTTTTTTTGTATATTTTATTAATTTTTTTAAATTGTATATCAAATTTGTCCTGTTGCCATAAGTCATAATTACTTTGTATTTATGTTTTTAAATAATAAAAAAAGGTATTATTTAAAAAAAATTTAACAATTTTTGTTAATTAAAGAAATTTTTTGAACATAATTTTGATGTCACAATTGCTCATAAAAATGATATTAAATTGAATGAATGCAGGGAACATAAATTTTCTTAATAGTATTTTTGCATTTGTTGTGATGACTCATCATTTCACTTTATTATAAGTTTGAATCATTGCACTGAAAGGATAAGTTAGTTTAAAACCTTTTTTAAATATATAGTTGGAGATAATATCTAAAAATATTATTGCATACTTTTCTAGGAATTTATTGAACCTGGTAATAAATGGATGCACTTAGATATTGCTGGTGTAATGGAATGCAAAGATGAAACCTCATACAGTTGCAAAGGAATGTCTGGTAAACACATTATTACTTTTCATTTAGTTGAAAAATCAATAAAGTTAATTTTGTTCACTAAGAATTTTCAATTTATGATAAAATACCTTGTATTTATTATTTTTGCAGGACGACCAACTCGAACACTGGTCCAATTTCTTAAAGAATTAGAAGGCAGCTTTATAGAAAAGAAATGAATATTTTTTCTGGAAAATTAAATCAATAAAGAGAATCAAAGAAATTATGCATATAAACTTTTTTAGAAATGAACAAATACATTAATTTTTAATATTATTCACAATCAATATTTTAATTTACACTATTTTACTACACTTATTTATCTATGTTGCTTTATTTTGGTTTATAACACATTGGTTATATGAATTGTCTTAATTATTGGTTATTCATTTGTTGTTTCAGTTTTATTTATTTACAAAGTTTTGGTTATAATGAAATTTATGAAATATTGTTTTGAAATAAAAATACATTAATAGTGTAAGACACTTTTGTTTTGTTTAAAAGAAAAATGATTTTGTTTTGATGGATATTGTCTGTATCTGCATTAATCAAAGTTTGCAGTTAAAAAAATAATAAAAGTATTTTTATTGATGCAATTAGTGTTTCTTTATTTTTAACATTATCTTAAATAATTTTCATTTGAAAGCTTCAGACTGAATTGTAATATTCTTAATGTTAAAATTATTATGAAAATTTAAAAGAATTTTTTCTCCCGTGGTCTTTATTGTTATATAAAAATAAGAACAGAAACTATTTTTAAAAATGAATATGTAAATTTGAATCTGAACTATATAGATATATATTACAAATGGGCTTTATTTGTAAGCAAATATTCAGTATCCCTAATTTTTAACCCTCTGTACTAATTGATAATTAATAATTTATATTAATAGTACTTAGTTGAATTAATGTTGCACTATTTAACAATTAAAATTTCACTGCAGCTTTTTGAACTAATATGTCTCTTCCATGATCACCAAAATTACCATTTTATTTCTTTGTCCATTTCATTTACTTTATGGGTAATGGGGAAATCGATTGCTAATGAGAAAAAACTATAATTTAATTCCATGAGTATTTAAGGTTGGCTACAATTCCTATCTTTCAAATATTTCAAAAGAAAAGAAAGGCCTTTTTTGTTTTTATTAAAATCTCCATTTCAAGAGGGTATTTAAGTTTTTCTGTAGCCTGTGAAACTTTAATTAGTAATTTAGTTTAGTTAGTTTTAGTTAATTAGTAATTTAATTAATAAAAGTAAATTTTTATAAATAGCACTGTACTGAAAGGAAAGAAGGCATGGTTGATTTCGGGAAGTTTAAAGTTGCATATATTTATCTATACAGGCTAATTTTGTTTGTGTTTTTGCCGATTTAAGAGATAAGAGAAGCTTGTTACATAATTACTACGTAACTATTTATAATAATATTGAAAATCATCTTGTTGCGATTTGTTGCTTGCATTTAAAAATAAAGTTTTACTATACACATTTTTATTTTAAACTTCATTTTTTTCTCTATGCAATAAAATAAGGGCAGTCCCTCCCCCAACTTTGTAAACTGTCAATTATTAGCATAAAAATATTTTTTTTAATGAAAACGTAACAAAATGTTGATTATTATGGGTTAATTTAAGAATTGATTCGACTTTTCTATTTGTTTTTTTACATCTCAACAATTTTCGTTTTGATAGTGTTTCCATAAAAATAAGAAAGGAAAAAAAAAGCTATTCAACTTAATTTATTTAAATGTAATTCATTATTTTAAATTCAGATGTAAACTTTAATAAGAAATGCATTCATAAGAATATATGTAATTTTTCTAAATTATTGTAATGACTTTTAACATTTTCCCAAAAGAATATGCATTTATACATCAACAGTATATGTTGATAATTTTAAAATTGTATTGAAATTTCATAGAAATTATGCTCATAATTGCTATCCATAATTTCTGGCAAATAATGTCTCCTGAGCAATTTATCCATCATATATGCAGAATCAACTCTACCTTACCAAGGAAATTCATTTACCATTTTTGTAAACTTTTGTAACCTAAAATCCTGAATTAGATTTTCATGTAAGGTGGGTTTTCAAAATGTAGATTTTACTGATTTCTTTTAAAATGGTTTGCAACACAATTTATTATATATACCCACATTTTTTTAAAAGAATGAACAGATAAAAAATTTGGGATAATTGTGAATGTTTTAGATTTACTTTTATGGGCCTGAATATGTGTTTTTAAATTTTAATCATGCCTTGAGCAATACAATCTGTACCGTGCTCTTTGTCAAAAATTAAGATACAATCTGCTTATATTGGAAAGAGTCAAGTTTCTTCTCAACTTATAATGGTTACTTAGATGTCAGGTAACTTTCTTGAGAAAGCATTTTTCACTTACATATTATGCTAAGATATTCGTTTTTTAAAAGTATTATTATTAAGGCTTCTGCTGTTTTTCCAATTTAAAATCCAGAATGATGTATATAACAGTAACAATATTTTAGGAGACAGGAGATTGCGGTATTGTACTTAACTAAAATCATTTCACTTTCTCTAACCTTTCCCTAAGAAGATCCCTTTTAATCTTAATCTTTTTTTAAAATCTAATACCGAATTTGGTAATTTATGTGGCATTTTCGAAAATTTTTTAATAAACTTTGTATAGCCATTCGACTTCCATTTTCAAATTTTTTCAAAGGGGTTCTTCGGAATCCCAATGTTCTGAAGAAGTTAATCACTTTTGAGGTATTTTAGATAGATTCCTTTTACGACGAATACATATTTCTTTGGTTTATACACACAACTTCACTAATATTTCTATATATTTTCTCTGATGGGTTAACATAGAATCCAGACCCACTTTTCATTAGACAATTAATATATAGGTATACACGTGTATATTTTTTCCAAAGCTATTTTGCAAACAAGATGATTAAAGAAACTCGTATTGCATTTGCTCCAGTGGCAATGAGGGAAATGAAGGCGGATAGGCTTATGGTGAGATGAGACGAAGACGAGAATTGTGTTAAGTCATGTACGTCAGTACTACTTCACTCTGGGAGCTCGGTACCTTGATGAAAGTCTGCTGAGTATACATAGATGAGCTATTCAACATAATTAATATTTGTTGACATATTTTTTACCCTCCTAAAGTCCTTACTATTGTAGAGAGAGAAACATAATAAAAATTAGGAGAATTTTCATACCTTCTGATGAATAATTGTTCAATACATCACAGTAAACAGTCTTTTTTTTTCTTCACTAAAACTTTTATGATGCGCTGCAATTTCTTAAAAGATTAAGATTGAAAATTGATATATGTATTCAGTAGTTGTACTGCCATTGTTAACTCCCAGCTTCCATAGTTATATTAACTCATTAGAAAACCCTCCATTCTTTATATCACCCGCCCCCCTCGGCCTCTTTTTTCTTCCCTTACAAAATTAAAGGTGGAAGAGGATAGAGGAATTTTCTTTTTAATATTTGGTGGTGTTAAAGTGAACCAACTTATTTATACATTTTTCTATTAAGCAAGTGTCTTTTTAATAACCTTCATGGCAGATTTAAGGCCTTTTTTTTTTTTTTTTTTTAATGATCTAAACAATTTTGTCTCACATTTTAGTGCATCTTTTAATTTAATCAACTCATTAATGATTTATTTTGCCGGCGTCCTGGCATAGGGGTAGCGCGCCTTCCCCGTGATCTGGGCGTCCCGGGTTCGAGTCCCGGTTTGGGCATGGTTGTTCTTCTGTTGTTCTATCTGTGAGATGTGTGAATGTGCCCTCCTGTAAAAAGGGGTTGTGCAAGCGAATGAATGATGCGTGAGTGGCAAAGTCGTACTCTTGGCCCTAGTTGGCGCTGCTATAAAAAATAAGAGACGTCCCCCTCAGGCTTAAATCGCTGTCTTCGTAACAGCGGGCTTGTCAGTGGCAAGTGCCATAAGAAACAAACAAACAATGATTTATTTTAGGTTAATTATTTATTTTAATAATTTTATGAACGCGCAAATGTTTTTGTTTATTTATTTACTAATTCATGAATGAGACGCATCCATAATAATTAAATGAAATTGATAGAAACCTGGCCATTTATACTTGGAAGTATTAATATTGTTCTATATTCACCAAAACTATATTTTTTAGAGATTTATTTATTTAGCAACTAGGCGAATAATATTTGTTAAACCCATAGACTAGCACCCTTACACAAAATGCCCTACAATAATGTTAAGATATATACATGAACATAGAGGAATTATCGGACAACGTGTTAAAATTTCAAATAGGGTAGGCAGCTGCCTCATCGGTAAATTAATAATATTCTCTTTATACATTTCATCAATTAAATCTGTAACTGTGTTTAATTTAGCTATATTAACGTTCCGTTTTAAAGCAACACTATTTTGGGAGTAATCTCTTAATTTTGAACCGCGGTCAGATGCCGAGAACAACACCGAGCTGGCACCCCCTTTCCAAACTTCCACAAAATACCAGAAGGAGGACGTTTGGCTCCGATGGATTTAAAGTGCACCAGACTCGGTTCTTCGGCGGTGGAATCAAGTCTCGAACTAGAAGCCCTTTGGTTCCGAAGCCGACACCTTACTACCAGGCCACCGCGGCTTCTGTAACTGTGATTATCATTGTTGTTTTTCCAAACCAGTAACTTCAACTTTAACTTCAGCTTGTTTCTCAAACAAACAAACAAGTAAACAAAACAGAGACAGTGACAGAAAATGGATGTGATATTAAAATATTTACACTTAAACATTTATTAAACGTTTGAATTTCTATGTGATGATATACCAGAGTAAAAAATAATAATCTAAGATGTCTGTTGATCGAGGATTCACATGGATGGACGATGAAACTTTAGCACTGATTGAAATATTTTCGAAAGAAGATATACAATATGAACTTAATTGTTTGAAAAGAAATATTGGGGTGTATGGAAGAATAGCCAGTGAATTAGCTGAAGTTGGATACAGACGTACAGCTTACCAGTGTCGGGAAAAAATAAAAAGACTTCGAAAAGAGTACCATTCATCAAAACATTGCATTGAAAACAATATTACACCTAAGAAACCAATGAAATACTTCGACCTGGTTGATAAAATATTTGATCGAGATTCATCCTCACAAATTAATAATGTCGATTTAAATCCATTAAGTTCTGATCATGAAGAGGAGTTACATTTAACTTTTAATCATGAGCAAGAATCTGATGCATCTAATAGTTGTGCCACTATTGAATTCGCAGCTTCTCAACTACCGGGAACATCACGATCAACAAAAGCTACTGGAGACACTGATTCAGCTATTTTGTGTAAAAATAAGCAAAAAGATGCATCGACTGAAAATCGTAATGATTGTGAAAACGTTTCTGTTTTAAATAGTGCCCACTTATATGATTTATCTGATAAAGGTAAGTTTGAATATTTAAAATTTTACAAAATTGATTTCAGAGATTGCATTTTGTTTTGTGAAATATATGCAGAAAACTATATAAAGTCGTAGAAAGATGGTAATAAAAATTGTTTTAATTCTGAACAAGTAAGCAGTCTTTTTCACTTTTGAAGCAGATGACTCATATTTGTTTATACATTTTCTTATTATTTTGCCAGTAAAAAAATCTTCATGTTTAAACTTTTTATTATATATCAGAAAGTAAGCTTTATTCTCTATGAAATCTATGAGCTGAAAATTTTTGTAATGATCAAAATAATTGGTCCCTTAGATGAATTATAATTCTGATAATCTGGAAGCACCTAATTAAAGGTCATTAAAAAGTTGTCTGTTAATATTGTTTTTTCTAAAAAATCATATATTTTTCTTTTCCACCAAAAAAAGTTAGATTTAAGAATTTTGTCACGAAAATGAAATTTAGCAGTGATGTATTTTAATTCATACTAAGATTATAATGTATTCCTAATGAGATAAATAAAATTTGACAAGTATGGTAATGATACTTCTGTAATTTATTTGCTGTATAGAGGTAATGTATTATGTCAAGATAATAATAGATTTAAAATATTTTTATTATTTGTTTGTATACTCCTGAATAGATAAATAATTCTTAATATACTCATTGTTTATGATTTTATCATAGAATGTTTTTCATTTGATAGAGTAAGGAAACAATATTTAAACATTTTTACTTATTTTTTCTCTAATCCATTTTGGGACTACAAAATTATTCTGTGATTATTTTTTTAAACTACTTTTAAGGACACATAATAATTTTAATTATGAATATAGCAAGAATGATGTAACATTCACTTTATGTCTTTGGGTTTATGATATCTATATTGTTTGGAATGCATGGCCTTAATTTTCAGTGTTTGTTTGCTGCTCATAATTTCTTATCAATTATAGTTATTTAAAAATCTTCAGCAGAGAAATTTTACATAATAGTGAGATTCTCTAAATTTGTATTTTCTAATTTGAATTTAGTTTCTATTTTAAATCATAAAAGTATTTCCATCACTCCATTGTTTCCACTCACCTCACATGAGATGAACTGGAGATATTTTCACTCTTTTTACAACATATGCCTTACTGACTCAAATTTAATCAAAATTATTCCACATTTTTTTGTTCAATAGATAATATGAGCAAAATGTATCATTTTAACATGATCAGCTGAAATTTTTTTGAAAATCACAAGAACTAATGCTGCAGGTAGTATTTCTATAAGGATAATAAAAATGATAACTGTTTATTATTTTTAAAATTTTCTTTTATTTATTGAATTTCTATACAATTTATTTTTTAAAGTAAAATGATGCTATGGGTAGTATTTCTGTAAGGATAATTAAAAAAAGATAATTGTTTATTATTTTTAACTTTTTTTTATTAATAGAATTTCTATACAATTTATTTGTAAAAGTAAAATGATGTTTGTTATTAGAAAACATCTTTCTTAATAATATTTCTATTGTAGAAATTACATGATAGGGAGCAAGTTATGATAATAAGAATGAGAAAAATTAATACTAAATAAATTTCAAATATTTTATGTTATTCCATTTTTGCAATTAAGTATCAGTATTATCGTTTTTCTATAAAACTCTATTGCAGACTCTCCATTAGATGAAAATGAGTCACCATGGGTTCCAAATGTAGTTCTTATTGAAAATGATTCTGAAAGTATTGGATTAGATAACAATATTGATGAATCTAAAGACAATAATGCTGTATTTAGTGAAGAAGATCAATTGCAAGATTTCCATGATGTTTCACAAAGTGAAACTATTTTTAAAGGTTTGAATGCATTATTATAAAATTTTGTAAACATATATATCTTACTTGTACAATATATAATTAAAGTTATGTTCATAAGCAACAAAATCTTCTAATATCTGTCTATTTACTTATTTATTAAAAAAAGTGTTTGTCATTATTAATGTTAAATTCTATTAATTATTTTTAATTTTTTTAGAGGTGTGATGTTTGTTTATGTTAGCTTTTTTGGTTTGAAAAGGAGTTTTGTTTAATTAATTATTTTTTAATTTTTTAAGGGTAGAATGTTTTTTAAGCTTTTTTGGGGGCGGGGCTTGAAAAGAGGCTGCAAATGGTAACTTTTTTATAAAATTTTGCTTTAAATATATTTTTATGTTTGTTGTCAACATTATAGACAATTTAAAATAAAATAGGTTATTGGAATAAAATTTATATTTTTCTTTATATAAGTATGTTTTATTTTACTAAAACAACATTTTTGTTTATTTTTATAATTTTCTGTTTTATAATTTCTGGATACACAAGTTTTAACGAATTTTAAGACTAAGCAAAAACAACAAATTTTGTGGAGAAATTTAATTAATTGCATAATTGCAAATTATTAATTTAATGAAGTTTTAAAAAATTATATAAAAGTTCCTAATATAATTCAATTATTTAATACTGTGATAGAAAATTGCTAGAATAATAAAAATTTCAAATTTTCATTAAAGAAAGTCGAATTATATAGTAAAACCATAATGTATTTATATGATATATTGACAGTATTGTATTGGGTAATAAATTTGAAAATAAAATGATTATTTTCTTTTCAATCAGATTCTGAAGAACCTCCAAAGAAAAAGAGAAAGACTGGGTCAAGCAAACAATGGCTAAAAAAGATGCTAGATGATGTTACTGAAACATTTTTAAACTATCAAGGAACTTCTGAATCTCGTTTTATAGAAAGAATAACTCATTTTGAACAAGAAAGAATAAAAAGAGATGAGAGTATGCAAAAACTGTGGCTGGAATTTGAAGAACGTCGTCGAAAAGATGAGCAAGAACATGAACTGAAAATGCTTTCCCTTTTTGGTCAATTTGTTAAGCAAATTAATAATCCTGAAGTTAAAGATTCAACATAGCTGATTCTAAGTCCCTTTGACATTGTTCATTTCTTATACATATTTGTATTGCAATGTTATATATATTTGTACTGCAGTGTTATCAAATATAGCTTTTGCATTATCAAATTAAAATCCACCATGTAATCTTTTTCTTTCTTTCGGCTACAAATAATAGAATAGAATTAAACAGGTGAATAGGGGGAAAAAATGGATAATTTCATGACAAATAGTTTGACTAAATAGCAAAACCACTAGTACTTTAGTTTATTAGGTGTCAAAATGTATTACTTGTATTGCAGCCTTACATGACAAAATTTGCTATCTCTTATTAGTATTATTGTGAAAGTCTGTCCTCTTCTTACTTCTGCATATTTTCAGCTTCTATATTGACAGAAAAGAGATATTTTATCCAAAAATGCATACATAGTAATAGCTGTAATCTAACAAAAAAAATCTTTATTCCTTTTAATAATATATCTATATATATATTTCTTTACAAATATGTGATGCTAATAGTTTCTTATTGTTTTGTTAACAATTTCATTTTCCCCCATTTAAGCTGTTAAATACATCAATAAAAATGCTTTAAAAGTCTTTCTTTTATGTTAATTAGATAGCTTAACATTACATCTTAAGCATAAGGTCATTTTAAATTTTTTTTAATAAGTTATGCTTAAATTATATTGCATTTCACAGTAGCAGGTAGATTTAATAGGGAACTAAGACTTATACACACTTCAGTTGTGTTTATAGAAATGGATGCTGTAAATAATATTTATACCCAGTTAAAATTTTCTTAAATTATTCTATTTTCTAAAAAGTTAAAAAAATGACCCTATTGTTCATTTTTACCAGATTATTCTTTTGTTATTTTATTAATACTGTAAACCTTTTCATTCTGTAAAAAATTTCATTTTTTTATTTAAAAATTTTACATGTTTTTCTACAGAAAATGATTTTTTTTTCATTGATTTCTACTTTCCTATTTACCCTCTCTCTTTCCTTGTATATTTAAATAAATAATATTAAAAACATGTATTTCGAAAGCATCCAAATATTTTTTTTTCCTTCAAAATCTGTATGAACAAATTATATATTATTTTATAAATATGTTTAGATTTTGTCTTCGAAAAATTGTAATCAGACTTGCATTTTCCTATATTGGTAGGTCATGCCCAATTATGTTTAATTTCAGTTCTTAGTAAAATATTTATATCATTTTTTTAATCATGGGACATGATTAATTATTCAAAGATAGTTATGTTATACTTTATTTAGCAAATGTTGGGTATATATCATTTGACATATATTCATTATGCATTATTGAAAAAAATAAATAAATGGTGATATTAACAGAAATTTAATTGCTTATAACTGGGGTTATCAGTACGTACATGGATAATGTATATATATGATAAAACACTGAAGCAATGAATTTCAATTTCTGTTTTAACAAGCCATATGTTTGATTTAATGCAAATGATATAATAGCAAACAAATTTCATGTAATATCGATAAATAACCATTTTTATATCAAATTTACTAAATTCAGATATTAAGACAAACAAATTTCTTTAAAAGAATTCATTATTATGTTAAATATACATTTTTCTAGTGTATAATTTATATATCAATTGTATATCACTACGCAAGCTTCTTATTTTCAAAAGAAAACTTTTTATTACTTTAAAAATGATTTTTTATATATTTTGTTTTATAAATTTATTGTGGTATAAAAGATAATAAATATTATGTATTTTAATAACTTAATTTAATTACTTTCAAATTTTTCATTTGATTGTGTTTAACCTTTTGCTTATGGGAGATACAACTGTTATACCTGAAATATTTTTACTTTTGCTTATGGGCCGTTACAGTTGTTAACCAGTGATAAGTTAGAATTTCCTTCCTTTCACTAAATTTTCCAGTGTACTCTAATTTCCCCATAAAATTATTTCCATCTTGTGTCGTACCCTATAGGGTAAATAAATTTCCCAGGACAGAAATTTGAAATTACCGTTGTTGCTCATGAATTTTGTAAGCCATGTTTTGGCAATTTTTTTTCATAAAATAAGTCATCTTAAAAATGTATGGAATGAATAAGCTTAATTTCATTCATGAATTATATTAGATTAAATGGAGTTGCTTTTTTTTTTTTCATAATTTTGTAATATTACAATTCCTGTATTAATAATATAAATCTTTAATAGGGAATGCTAATTTATGTGGAGAATTCATGCCTATTAAGGCTTTATGATGATGTTTTCAGAAAAAAAGAACTGAAAAACTTTTCAGAAATAAAGCTATTTTTCATCGTAATCTGGTCACAATTATAATATTGCATTCAAAAGTTGTAATTTATAAACAGATTACCGATTATGCCTACTTATATATATATGCAAACATGTAAGTGATAATTGCAACAATCCTTATATATTAAATTCTAAGCAAACCTGTCCAATTTTATTTTATTCAATTATACTTTTAAAATTTGAGAATTATTTGCATTTTAGAAAAATTTTGATGATAAAATATATTTTTTAAAAATTTAGGTACCAATTATGTTACATTCTAAGTGTATTTTTCAAAAAAAATGATGCATGTTATAAATAATGGGAATTCACATAAAAAAATTAAAGTTTCAGTGTGCATACTAAGCATTAAAAATTTAATAAGAATTGCTATTTAGGCGTTTTGCGGTAAAAAATAAATAAATAAAACCACCAAAGTTCTGAATTACATTAAGAAAAAAATATAACTGATTTTGTGTGCAGTATATTAATATTAAAATATTCAATTATACTTTTAGTCTATGGAATAGAAGAACATTGTAGCCTGTATAATATACAAGGAAAGAAAATACCATTTTTAAACAGAAAATACAAGCCACTAGAGTCTTAAAATATTATACATAAATTGCTACCATGTTTATAAAAAAGTTGGTATGTAGAAATATAAAAATAAAATGTTCACATTGCAATTTTCAAGCTTTCAAAGAACTAAATTCATTGTCTCAGCATTAATTTTGACATTTAGTAAATTTCAATTATTTTCCATATTCCAAAAAAAACTCTTGTGAAATTTTCTTTTCACATTATCTCTATAAATAATGATTATTAAATTGGTGAAGTTTTCTTATATGCCAAACAGCTATTGAACTTGGATAAGACGAACCGAGACTACATCTAAGACAAAAACAAAACCGCAAAAGAGCAACTTGCTTAGTGCAGTTGAAAAAGATAACCTATTAACGCTATAGCTGGGTGAAATCGAAGAGTAATTTTCAACAAACACGGTTAAAAGAAAGGAAAGTTGAGAGTTTGTAGTTAGATAAATTTTTCAGAATTTGGTTCCCAAAAGCTAAAGGTTAATATCCTAATTTAAATAAAATTCATAAAACAAAATTAATAATTTTGTTTCAATTGCTTTTACTCTCTCAATAATTTAATTTTACTGATTGCTCGCAGGAGGTCATCATGACTAAAACAAAAATATAATCACCAGTTTAACTAAAAAATTAATACATTGTGTAATTATTTTCAATCCTTCAATATTGATATTTTTCTTTGATTGGGATATTAAACTTGCTGATTTTAATTATATTACATATTTTCACTTCATATTTATCAGATCCATCTTTAATTTCAGATCAAATTTTGAATTTATTTATCATAGAAATATATTTATAGTTATTCAAAATTATTGATTAATTATGTGAAAACTTTAATGCATTGTTTTTTATTATTGTTTTGTGAATCTCAGACATTTCCACCTAACAGTTATATAAGCTCTGTAACAAATGGAAATACATGTTAGAATATTAATTTCTAGAGCTAAAATTTTGAGGCTAGAAATATATTTTTATAGTTTATTAGTTTTTTAGAGTTAATAATATTGCTTCTGTGGTATTAATATGAATAATTTTTTAGCATGATGTATGATTTTGTTATAAATAATATATGATTTTGTTATAAATCACAAATTGCACTCAAGATATATAGCAGACACATCTATTCAGACGTGTTTGTTATATATCTAGGATTCTTAAACATTGAACTACTATCCTGATAGGGGTTGTGCCAGGAAAATAAATGGCATTAAAAATTATTATAGGATAGTTTTTGATTTTATTTAATAAGTGGAAGCAATTAAGAAAATGTTTTGTAGTTTAAAGATCTCAGTAAAATGTTATCCATAGTTTTTAATGGAATTTTCTATTTCCCAATAATCATTGGTTCCTTTTTTAATAATTTCACCTTGAGGTTGTAGCATATTTTTTCTGATGTAAATGGAATCAAGAAATTTTTTCTTCAAAGATTTATGAAGGTAAAAGTTAAAAAAAAATGTTATGTAGCATATTAAAAATATCTATATACATATATATTGTGAAGGGCAGTGAAATGAAATTAAAACATAATTTTTTAAGTTTCTTTCAAATATATTAAGTACCTTAAGTATTAAGAGAAATTAATTAGTTTTTATATTATTTGTTTGAATGATTTTTTTATGAATTTGTTACATTGTGCTGTATGCATTTTTTTTTCTTTTTTCTGAGACCCTAAAAGTGTAAGTCTCATTTCTAAGGAGATAGAGCTTATTATTTGTTTTAAACTGTCACAATTTTTTTTTTTATTTAAAGGTGCCAAATGTTTATTTTATTAGTTAACCTGTTGTGTTTTGTTGTTATTTTACTAAATTTAGTCATATTTGAAAATGTGATTTCCTATATTTGTCTTTATTTTAATTACTGAAAAGTCAACTTTTTTTTTTTTTTTTTAATTACAAAGATTTTTGTCTACATTTATATATGTGATACATCATTGAAAACTAAAAGCAGTTGTATCATGATAAAAACAGTGTAGTCATGATAAATTCATAATGTGGTGTTTTTAACCCTTTTAATCTAAGATAAATAAATTTGGTACTTTTACAGAGTTGTAGATTATTTAAATCTTGTCATCTAAAATGACAATATCTCTTCATTTTAGAAACTCGCAAATCTATCACTACATTATTGAATAAATATCATTATAATTTAACTTGTTCTTTTCTTTTTTCTATTTGTGTTGAAGAAGGATGGCTGTGTATGCAATTAAAACTTATACTTTAAATAAAGCAGTTGATGATTTGATAGACTTGACCATAAAAAGTAGATCAAATTAATGATAAATGTTAAGCAAAATTCCTTCATGAATTCTTCATTTTATATCTGATGCATAAATCAAAAGTTAACAACTCACAAAATATATGGTATTTTATAAAATTGAAAGAAAGTTATTATATTTTAATATTATATAGTTCTGTTTGACTGAATAATTAATTAGAAACAAACGAAATTTTAATTGTTTAAAGAAAATTCAACAATCTTCATTACTAAACAAGAGTTAAACTACAGAAGTTAGTTTTTGATGTTTCAGGCATTATGTTTGAAGATAAAGGAAATTATATGCCATGAGTTTTAAAAGAATGAACTAACAATATAATAATTAATTTTTTTTAGTTAAAGAGATTCAAGTAAAGGAATTTCAGAAAAAAAAATAATTAATCATATTTTACTTATTATGTAATGGATGTATTTTTATGGTGATATCTTATTTATAGATTTATTTTTAGAATATTTTACATATTGATCATACCAAAGACATGTTTCTGGTATAGTTAAATAACTTTATTTTCTGCTGTTTCAAAATAATAATGATAAATAAATAAAAAGGTGATTAATGCATGAGTATTCATTTTTGTAGTATATATTTCCAGATTTTGGAAGCATATTGCACTTAATAGCCTAAATTATTTTAATTACTGCCTTATAAGTAAAAATATTATTTTTATTCAGATATTTCTCTGCATTTTTAAAGGAAGAATTTCACTTTTAATCATATAATGAGATATAATGTGTTCCATTCTTTGAAAAAAAAAAAGTCTCTATAATAGTGGATTGTATTGTAAATAATACTTTGTATTTTAAAAAAATGTACATTTTGTTTCGAAATGCTGTTTCTCTTTGATAAGCTTAAACTTTTTCTAATAACATTGTAAAAATATACATAAAAATAAAATTAAATATTTTTGAAAATCAGTGTGTATTATTCTCTTGTTTGTGTAAGTGTGCAATCATTTATGATGGTAAATTATTCCATTTTTATTCTGAAATACAAAACTCATGTAAGTTATTTTCTATGGCTTTTAATAAAATTAGAATGTGAAGTTAAAACTGAATGATAAAACTTAAAATAGATGGCTAGTATGTCTCTTAAATTTTCAAAAGATGAATGCATAAAAAAAAATGCTTTATAGCAACAACTAGCAAGCTTTTTCCATAAGCTTACTAATTGTTGTAACAGATATTTTACCTAAAAAAATCTGTTTTTATACATTAAAATGAATATCTTATGGTTCAAAATAAATTATTATTTTAATTTGCCCTTTTTAATTATGACCATAGAAGTAAGATATACCTAGATTTATGGTGAAGTGTTTAAATTAAAAAGATATAGGTAGTTACTTTTAAGAATAATTATTATATATTAATCAAAACTGTTTCATAAAATCATTTTTTTCTGAAACTGGATATTTTTTTATTCATTCAAAAGAAATAATTTCAGAGATGAGGGACTTTTATAGATGTTAAAGATTCTTTACTCTGTTAAAATTTCATCGGCATAAAGGAGCAAGGAGGAGATGCGATCTCGGCCAAAACACGTACATTATTACGTTCACTGGGGCTGGGTTCGCTCTGCTGTGCGACTGCGTCTGGCACCTGCTTGCTCGAAATCGGATTCGCCCGTGATTCCGGACGCCAATCGATACGAGACCCGGATGAAGTTGAATGTAATGTTGTTGAAACCGGATCGAGCTCTTTTTGAAAGGGCTCAGTCTGGTTTCAAATGCTGTTGGCAAAGTTCCGTTTTTTATAAACTATGCACAGGAGTTATTTTTAATGGATATGTGAAAAAATATTCTAGAATAACATCTGCTTTAACAATTTCAATCCTCTTTTTCTCTTCAATAACTTGTTTTTTGTTTCAACCATATGAAAAGTTAGATAAAAAATGTGTGCACCTATTACTGCAGATCGTGGTTTTACATGGTCTGATGATGAAACTGCCCTTCTATTGCAATTATGGGGTGCGAACGATGCACAGTCGGAATTGATAGGAAATAAAAGAAATTTTATTGTATATGAAAAAATATCAGAAACTATGAATAATATGGGTTTTCTAAGAACGGCTTCTCAGTGTCGAGAAAAGATCAAGAGAATGAAACGAGAATATACATTAGTGAAACAGCAAATGAAACAAGCAAATGGGCCTAAAAAGAATATGAGATTTTTCGAACAATTCGAAAAAATTTTGCTTGAAAAGCAAAGCAGAAATGAAAACAATTCCTCCCTTAAATTTTCTTCAGGTGGTAGTGGATTAGAATCGGAAGCAGACGAAACAGAAGTTTCAAAAAAAGCTAATTGTGCTATTCGAAATGAACACAAATTGAAAAAATTAGCGCCCAAAAATCCACAACTGAAAAGAGTGCATGAAATCGTTGAAAGAGGTGAGTTTAGTATTTTATGTAGAATCCAACTATATTCAAGCTTTCCTGAAATTTCATTTTAATTGCTTTCATCTTTATTAAAAGGAAAAAAATCTCTATCGACATTTATAATAATTTCTGTTTCCAATGGTTGAAATCGCCAAGACTGACGTATTCGCCAAATTGATTATTTTCTTCATTCTTTTTCTGGTGAATGCAACCTTTCTGTGTCGCCAAATCAAATCAGCTGTTTATTTAAGTTGGAAGTGTTTCGTGAAAAGTTATTATTTAAAACTAAATTTTGCTGTAATTCATTTTTAAATTTGATTTCCAGTTTGTTATTATAGAAATAAGTATAAATTTTCAAATGCTAATTTTTATCCACTCAAATTGTATTAAATTTCACATATTTTGAGGGTTTGTAATTTTAAAAAAATAATTTTAATATTTTTTTTATAGAAGATACTGGGAATCCATGGACACCTGATGTTGTGCTTGTTGAACAGGATGCACCTACAGCATTATTTGAAAATCAAAGTTCTGCATCAACTAGTTCTATGAATGGTAAGTTTAATAAGATTTATGAGGGATGGGTTAAGAATTCTTTATACTGCAATATTATTATTGTGGCAATATAATTTTGTTAGTTACAGATAAAATATTTATTTATTTAAAAAATTAAATTGATAAAAATTTAAATCTGTTTTTAAATATGTAACAATTAAAAAAATATTTAAAATGTTTTTCTTAAGTATATCAAAAATAAGGTAAAATAAATAGTGAAACTATTTTATTTCTCTTTTCATAATTAACAAATGATTCTTATAATCTGATAATTTTTAGTAGTATTGAATTTAAAAGTTAAAGATTTTTATTATAAAATTTATATCTTTTAGTATTTTTTTCAGAATTATTATATATATCAATTAATGTTTTTTATTGAAATAGCATGCTTTATCTTGATTTCAGAAAGATTGTTTGTAATAAAAGGCTCATTTTTTTATTGCATAAAATTATTTTGCATTGCTTAAAAATTAGTAAAGAATATATTTTTGAATTGCATTGAATTTCGATTAATATGACTATATTTTTTATAAGTATCAACTTTTATAAATTTAATTGTAGACATAAATTGTGATTATATTTAAGAAATTTTATATTTCTGTGACTTAAAATCTCTCTGTGCATTTTATAAGTTAAAAAAAAAAAACTATTTTTGAGTTTTGAAACTTATTAAACTTTTTGTTATATATTGTTAAATCAACTTGAATGCATACTTGAATATAGGTTATTTATCATTAATAGAGTACCTTAACATTCCAAAATTCTGCTTAGCAGAGAACTATAATTTTATTATAAACATATTTTTTGAATGTATATGAAATAAAGAACATCTTATGAGGCCAGTAATGCAACCTGACCTTTTCAAGTTCTATTTTGGTACTGAAATTAAAGAAATGATTCATCATTAAAACCATATGTAGTATTATAGTGTAAACAGTAGACTTAAAATAAAAAAATCAGTGCATTTTCTTGAAGATCTTTTCTAAGAAACCTTTTTAGAAAGTCATTCAAGGTATTAAAATATAACCATACTTACCTCTTTTGGTGGTTCTAAATTAGAAACTGCAAAATTAATTCTTTTCTCTTGTCTTAAAATATATCTTCAAAATTAAGACAATTGTGACAAACAAGTATATATATGCAAATGATATCAAAGTGGAATTTTATATTATAATACTTAATTTTTTTTTGTGAATCTACTGATTATTATAGGCATAAAATATTTTTATTTTATAAAATTTCTTAAGTCAATATGTTTAACTAACTTTGTATTTTAATATTGATGGCTACAGTGGTGGCCAAAATTGTGGACACTTTTGAAAATTTTTATATCTTCTTACTTTGTATGCTTATAGAAAATGTAACATTTCAGAAAATACAAACTCTTACATACCATTTTAAAGACAATTTAGTGCTGATTTCAATAATAATAAAAAAAAAAAAAATCAAATATTTGCAATGTAAAAAAAGTTGAGTGGCAATAATTATCGAGATACGTTAGTTGTTGATGACTGCATTGAGTTATCAGTATTTAGTAGGGTACCTTTATTTTTTATTACAGCTACATACTGATGTTTTATTGAGCTGATGAGAGTTTTTAGCTCTTCTTCCATTATTGCATGATGTCAGGAAACAATGATAGCCTCAATTAATTCACTTGTATTTGATGAACGCTTCATATGTACAAGAGTTTTCAAATGGTTCCATAAGTTCTCAATAATTTTGAGATCAAGACTATTTCCTCACCCTGATAACAATTCAATGCTCTTTGTACTAAACCACTCTTGATATTTTTACTGTTTGGAAAGGAGCTGAATCCTGCTGAAAAATAAATGATGTGTTGTTGGGAAATAAATCACTGATGGAAGGTGTAAGTTTTGGCTCTAAAATAGTGTCAATGTATTTTCTTGCATGTAATGTCCCATCGATAACATGAAGAAGACCAATATCATCTGCTGATATGCATGACCAAATCCATAACATTAACTAAGTTCTTCATAGTTGTCTGAATGCAGTCAGGATGTTCCTCTTCACCTATTCTGTGATTTCTCTATTTTCGCCATCACTACCGAATAACAATATGTTTGTTTCATCACTCTGTATAATTTGTGACCACTGATCATCTGTCCAATTAATGCGTTCCTTTGCCCACTGTAATCTTTTTATACATCGCTGTAAATTGAGGAAATGATTTTTTTGGTCAATTCTACCTCTTAGTTCAACATCTAATAATCTTCTCCTGATTGTTCTTGAACTGACATAAATACCAGCATCATTCAATTGATTTCTGATGGCCGCTGATGACATTCTTCTGTCTTGGAGACATAGTCTATTTATTTTTCTGTTATCAACAGATGTGGTGCACCTTTTTCAGCCATTTCTTGCTTTGTTTTTTATTGAATTTGTCTCCTGGTATCATAAACCATTTTCAGACTCCAGATGTAGTCACTGAAGCACCCACGTGTCTTGCAATTTCAGCATAGGAAAGAACACATTCATGTAACATAGTAATCTTAGTTGTTGTTGTTTCTTATGGCACTTGCCATAAATAAGCCCGCTGTTACGAAGACAGCGATTTTAAGTTGGTGGGGAGCGTCTCTTAGTTCTCTTTTTAGGTGCCCAATATATTCTTTTATTTGATGTCATTGGTCCTTTACTAAATATTAGATATATTTACAAAAATTCCAACTATATATTTAACAAAACTTTTAACTTACAATTTAGTTACATAAAAAACAGTCTTCCTTCTACAGATAAATGCACAATAATGACTTGCTCCAACTTTAAACATGTCAGCTTCTGCTAGCACTCAGTAACATTTGATTGGTTCCCAGAACAAGAACAGTGATTTGTCAGGAAAGTTAGAAATTATAATCCACTTCATCACTGTGTTTGGTTTTCAGATTAAAGTAAGACTAACTTTTTTTTCTTGTATTGCTAATATTTAAATTCTGCTTTTTTGTATTGAAATTAGCATTAAATTCTCTTTAAAATGATATGTAAGAGTTTGTATGTTGTGAAATGTAACATTTTCTATAAGCATACAAAGTTAGAAAACATAATGATTTTCAAAAGTGTCCACAATTTTGGCCACCACTATATCCGCTAATTGTTCATCCAGTAATTATTTTTATCAAGTCTTATTCTTTAAGTGAATGTTTTATTTGTTAGTATAAATATAAATGAACATCTAATTTAAAAAGCCAATGATTTTAAATAACAACTATTACTAACTTCCATTTATGGCTACTAGCTGATTGACTAGGAATATTAGTTAGATTTAATTTCTATGAAGACTTTTCTGCATAACTCGATTTTCTTGGCTCTTCCTACAAACATCAAATTATAATAAATTTTTAAGCCTCATTGTTTACCTTTTTTTTATTATTATGTTCCTAATCTGCTATAATATAGTTGTGACATGATGCCATATATATATGCTAAGATTGCTTTCCACTTTATCTAATATCTATTTACACATTTTCTAATGCAGTGTTTCCATATTCTTATATTCACAACTTGATGTACAAATTCTCTTTTACTTCCCAAAGTACTGCACAGATTTTAATGAAATTGTATATGTATATAGATTAATATAATGCAAAAAGAAATACTACACAATAGGTGTGATCCTTTCCCATGGTTATTTTTTAGATGTTATCTGTGCGAAAAGTGCAAAGCATATGTGTGAGCTGGAACCAAAAATTAAATAATGGATTAACAGGAAGAATGACATTTTTTAACTATACTGTTTTCACAATGTGAATTTATGTTGGAATTTAGGTAGTTTACGAGTCTTTGTAGAAGGCATTTCCATCATCTCAATTTTTAGGTTCTGAGAAGATGAATATGATTTGTAATTGCTCTCCCCAAATATGTTACATGAGATTAAGGTTAAATGAATTAATTCCAACTATAAAACATGATACATTTTATTTTTATTATATGAGAATATTTAAAAGCATGCTAAGTTAATAGTAATAAAAAAAAAGAAACTAGTATAATCTTTCTGTTAAGTGTGATCTTTCTACTAAGACATTATGTAATATTACATACAAAGGATTTTACTTATGGATTTTACATAATGTTTGAAGAAATAAAAAAAAAATAATAATATTCATTCCAATATTACCAAAATATATGAAAAAATAAGTCGAATCTTCAATCATTTGCTTTAAATTCACAAATGATTATTTATATTGACAATACAAGCAGTGTTAATTTCATTATAATAATTAAAAACATTGTTGCAATTTATATTTATAAAAATATTTAATAAATTTTCTAAAATTAAGAAAAAAGATTAGACAATAATTAAATGAAGAAGAATTGTTTAAAAAAATAAAAAACTAAGATTTGAAGAGGAAAAAAAAAAAAAAAAATGTTGAATTTTATAGATATGATTTTTTTCCTGTTATAGTTTGGAAAAGTTATTGCCAAGATTGCTTGATTTTTAATTAATCAAAATTTTAATTACATTATGAAAAAAATTATTTATGCTTTACAGAGTACATTTATGCCATATTTAATCACTCTGGGTCAAATGATCTCATTTAAAACACCAACACATATACTTCGACTAAAAAAAATTATTCTAGCATATTTAGAAATGAAGTATTCTTATAAATACTGTAACAAAATATCTCATTATATATATATTTTTTATTTATAAAGTTAATAATTTAGCATGTAATATCAAATCATTTTGTAATACTATGAATTTTCTCCTCTATAAAGAAAACTATATCTATTGTTTTATTCATTGATTGCGCTATTTCTGACTTTCATAACACAGAGAATTAACTGTGCTTGTTCTTTGATAAAACTTGGATAATTTATTTATTTATTTAGCCATGAAAATGGTCATTCTGTCAAATAGTTTAATTTTAGTGAATATAGAAATTTTATATTCAAGTGGTGTTTCTTCTGTTTATAATTTAACTTTATAAAGATATATTATTTTTACCTTTAGTAAGTATTTAAAAAATAATTAAAGCTTATTGATTTTTGTTAATTAAATTACTGGTCTCTCATTATTTTTGTTTTATTATATAGAAAATTTGACTGGGCGAAAGAAAAGAAAATTATCTTCACAAATGACTGTTTTCAAATATATGATGGACTCAATGACTTTAAAATTCATGAAGTATCAGACTGACTTTGATAAAAAAATTTTAAATAAGATTGAAGAACTTGAAAATGAAAGATCTGCAATGGATGAAAGAATACAAAAAATGTGGATGGATTTTGAAGAAAAACGAAGAGTTGATGAAAAAGAACATGAACTTAAAATTATGACTACTTTTCAAGACATTATTAATGGTATGAAAGTTAATGAAGAATGAGTTTGCTTTTTGCAGGAAAATATATTTGCTCTCCTAAAACCAAAGTTTTCTTTATTTTATACATTTGTAAAAAAATTATTTGTACAGATAAAAATTATTGAAAAGATTCTTTAATTATGTAATAAATTATTTTTTCTATTGCCTTTTCAGTATTTTTTAAGAATTATAACAAGACGCATCATTTTATTTATTTATACAAAAATAAATATATAAAAACAATTTTTCTTTCCCACTGCTTTAAGAGTATGATGGTTTGTTATTTAAAATAGGATAAGTATTTAACAAAGCTAACCAGTTAGTTCACCAATTTTATTTGTTGCAAATTTTTCCAATAAATCACTTATGTATAATGGCTTCTTCAACTAAATATTTTAATTTTTGAATTTTGGTAGATATATTAAACATACTATATGGCTTTATACAGTTATGCTCATTGTATTATGCACTTACTTCATTCCATTTAAGATGTAAACTTTAATTTTAAGAAGGAATTGAATCAATTTCAACTAATCTAATATTATGCTTGCTGAATCAAAGCATGCTCATCAAAAATATAAGAAAGTAAATAAAAAAAAATCTTTGCATTGAGGTTTTAATATAGTACAGAATATATTTCATGATTTGTGTAATATATCAGAGGATTATTTCATAAAAAATTTCACTGATTCAATTTTATTAGCAGATTATAATAAAGAAACAGAAACATCATCAAACTAATCATGCAATGATATAAAATATTTAAGAAATGTGCAAATTAAAAAAAAAAATCTTACTTATGAAGTAAAACATCAACTGTAATTGCTACAGTATTAAAAAAAATTATGCTTAGCATACTTTAAAAAGAAATCCATTCAATATGGAAATAATAAACCAAAATTTCATGTTCTAATCATCAACATTGGGAGAAGATATATTTGTAGCAATAATGAAAATGATTCAATAATAGTAATACAAATATTGCAATGTGTGTTTAAAAGCAACTTCAAAAATTAATTAAGATTCTACAAAAAATTTTTACTGCTACTAAATCAATATCACTGAAAAGATAATCTTTCAATTTTAAGATAATGAAATTTTTATACTATTATATCTTTAGAAGTTACAGTAGGAAATCATCAAAATTTTGCTTAATTATTAATTAATTAAAAAAATTGACGATAAGAATGTTTTGCATTTCTTCTTTCCAAAGTATATTTATGCAAATAGGTCTAATGATCTGTTTAGTAAAGTCTTCATTGTGCACATGCAGACACATTATCATTTTTTTAGGGAATGCAAATGTGTTTTCTTTGTGTTGTTAATTTAAATATTAGCCTGAAAGGGTTATGCAATAATTAGGTAAAATTAATCACAAAATACAAGGCAGTGAATTTATCTTATCTGAGTTGCTTAAGGAGTTATTTTTAACCATTTACATAGCAACTAATATATTATCTTATATCTATGGCATTACTGATGCCGATGTTGGAAATGTAATGGCAGCTGAAACTTGCATAACAGAAATATAGATTAATTAATCACCTTTAATTCTAAAAATGCTTGCCTTTTTTTTTAAAAAAAATATTTTACAAATTTCAATTTAGATTTTTTTTGTTTGTTTGCTTATATATTAACACAATGTTTATTTCACAACATTATTACTTCGGTTTCTAAAAAGGTCATTTTATTAAAAAAAACTGTACATTTTTACCTCAGAAATATTTTATTTTTTTAAAATAAGCCACATTTATATATATATATTCACATAGTTTTTTTACTAGAAAATTGTTAGCAGTGGAGGAAAGAGCTAAGAAACAAGAAGAAGCTTAAGAATCCTAATTAGAAGAGGCAAAATAAAAAAGCTAAAAAAGTTACTTATTTGACGTAAAACCAACATTATCAACTTCATGAAAAAAGCAGATTTAAATTATCGAAATTATAAGTGAAGGGCATTATGAATGAATTTATTGTAATTTGTCTTACTGGTTAAAAAGACTTAATAAAATTTTACTTATACTATAAGAATCAAGCTTATGAATTCAATTAAAATGGTTCATTAGTATTATATTTTAATAATTATAATTTTTACGATTCAAAATATAGGAAAAAATTTAATAATTGTATTCAATACTTTTTTTTTGTCAGGAAAAAAAAAAAAAAACCTTTTGTGTATACAAAAGTATGGAAGAAGTAATTGGTCCTGGAGCATATCATTATTCCCCTTTCAAACATTACCAGAGACTTAACAAAAGTATAAATGATACTCCGAGCTATAGTTTTAATTATTCACCTTCTCATCAAATTTCGATCTAAAAGATAATATAAACATTTTAACATTATGTCTTTAAGCTGTCCTTTAGAAATGGTACCAGAAGCCACCACCGTGCCACTGCGAAACAAGGATACGATGACATTGGCTATCCTTGAGAAAGTCTTTTGAGTTCATGTTTACTAATTTAAATTAACACAAAAAGCGAAGCATACATGCTACATTATCATTTCCCAATTCATTCATTAATTAAAAATGTTGACATTATTTTTCTTAAAATTGGTTAAATATCGTCAATGACATAGTGACTGGAGGAAAAGGGATACACATATCCTATGCGCTAGTCTTAAGGGTCGCCATGGGCATTAATATAATTAATAACATTAATAGGATCATACCATTTTTAAAAAAAGTATAATAAGAGAGCGAAGAAATACTATCCAACTCTGGCATCATCTATTGCGAAACTAGTGATAATGGCAGGGAGCGAAAATATTATATTATGCCCAAAAATGGGCATTGTGAGAAGAGATAAAATATCTTTGCCTTTATTGCATTGTAAAATGCTTTAGATTAGTTAAATTTCTTTCTCTTCATTGCGCCATTCTGAGTGTGTATTGTCACTTTCTCTGTTATTCTTTTGTTGTACCTTGTTTAGATTACTGATATCTGAACTAGCAATTTTCAATATTTTGCCAAAATAGTCTGACGATATCTTATTAACAAATGGATTTAACATTTCCACGGTGATAGATTTGTGATTTCATCTAAGCTTCAATTATTATCGGTACCTAACAGCAAGAAATCATTTTCCAAAGAATTTCAGAAAATGAGTTGGCAACAATTCTATATTCCTATTCCTACATTTGTTTCGTTATTCGATTCGGCTTCTGCGAAATTTGAACAAGGTACTGAATTGTTTTTGGTAAGTTTACACGAATTAGACTCTAATTTGTAATTCATTTTATAATTAAAGTTAAGTTTTCGATTCTTAAAGACGATAACTGTTGATTTTTCGTCTGTTTGATAATTTAAATATTTAATATCTACGCATATTTATAAAATGTAACAATTTTTCTATATATGATTATTTGTTCTAATAATAACCAAAGCGTCTAATGTGTACCTTAAGCAGAATAGACTGTTGAATCTGAAGCAGCTAAATTTAGCTCACACATAGTTTAAAAGCTAAAAATGTGCAACTCGGGGGATTTTTAAAATTTTTTTTTATCAATTAAAAATTAAATGAAAGTGTGATGTTTTTCTTTCATATATTCCGAAAATATTATAGCTCATAAATATTTTTATCAGAAAATTTAAAAATTTTCACTGACACCAATTTATTTTTCATATAATTTTTTTCCTAATTTTAATTTTTCTTTAGAATTTTATTACAACATTTAACTGTTATAATGAAATTCAGTTTAGTTTCATTCTTATTATATTCATTTTAATTTGCATTTTTCATCCTATTATGATGATCACTGTATTAAGATTTGACTTTTTTTAAAAAAAAATATGAAGCAGATTAGTTTTTAAAGTAAATAAAATTGATGAAATATATTTACTGCATTTCAGAAATAAATAACAATTTTTTTTTTGTACTCTACACATTTCTAAGGATTATTTCTCATTTCTGTTATATAATTTGGTGCATAAAAAATATTATTACTCTTTAATGTTGAACATTTTCTTTCTTATTGCATGTCTGCTCTAATTTTGTTCTTTGCACAAGGAAACAATAATTCTCTAAGATATTACAAAAGTTATGAAACATATTCAGTGACACACATAAAAATGTTTTTGATTTGAATTATTTCATTTAATACCTTTATATATTTTATGAGCATATTTTAGATCAAAAGCAACATAAAGGATTAAAGTTTAATCAATTCCCATTTTAGATAGGATCAAATTTTAGGTGAGATAGCAAATAAATAGAATGAATAGAGTAATAATGAATGTAAAAAAAGCTAGTTCATGTTATATGACATATCTATATAAGACTATACATATCTTTTGTTGAAAATCATTTATTCTGGTGAGTCAATTGGTTGTTAAAGTAAGCTTATGGTAAATATAATTAGGTGATTATTTCATTCTGTCTGAAAAAACAAGTATTCAAATAAATAATTGAATATATAATTTCAAACATTGAATTTACATTTAAACTTAATTTTACTGTTCAATTTTTTTTTCACTATTTATTTAGTTTTTTAACAAAATATTCAACATGTGACAAACTTTCTTGTCTCAACTTACTAATAATTATCATTTTATGATAATTATTTTATATGACTAATTATTGATCATTTTATATGATCCTATCTATCTCTTTCATCTTATTTAAATAAATTGATAAATCTAAAAGGTTATATATATATATATTTGAAAGGTTAAATTTTTTTTCCTAAATAATAGCAAATTAATATTTTGAATAAAATGCCATTTTACCTTTTATTTTCTAAAATATGTAATTTCATTTCCAACTTTTGTTTAAATTGGATTTATCGCATGATTTTTAATTGTATGTTTTGAATTAATTTTTTTTTGTTAGTATATATGAATTCCATTCAAATTAGATTGTGCAAATTTCCATTCAAATAGATATATTTGAGTTTAGAATTCAAATTAATAATTCTTTTAAATTTCAGATTTTCTTTGTCATTGACAGTCAAGAATGGTTGTGAGAGACAGAAAGGCCGAATTTCTTAATGTAAGAAAGATTTATTAATTTATCATATATTGACCTGAGTGCTTACCAGTTTGCAGACTCCAAGCTTGAATGTCGATATTGCTTGAGCCCCAAGAGTTGTTCATGAGAATTTTCTATAAGATTTGGTTTGTTATTTCTATGCCTTGGCAGACTTTCAACTAGGGTCTTTCTAACAGATATGTATCGTAACTTCTTATTCAGAATACTATGTTTACTCATTGTTATTTATTTCTTAAGAGAATGGCAATCTTCAGACATTAGCTGTTTTAATATACTTTGTTATATGTAGGGATGTAAGTTTTTATTATGTTTTATTAATTTTTAAATTTATTAGTAATTTTTTGACAATCAGAATGGTGATTTTAATGACAAATGCTGTTGACTTAAAAAAAAAAAAAAACATTTTTATGGAGTCTAATTTTCAGTTGGAACCTGAAATTAAGCCAATTGAATTGCGTTGTACAGTATTAGTTTTGATTGACTAAAGTTGGGAGATTGTATTACAAATAAAGTCTTTTATTATATGATATTGATGAAAAAGCATAAAAGTAATGAGAGAGCAATGGTACAAAATACTTTTAAAATATTCTGTAAAATTAATATTTCAAAAATAAAAATTCATGGCTGATTATAATTTGATGTTAGAATGACACAAACAGTTTTGAAAATTGAAGGTGAAACTTTTTGTTATTTAAATGCTACTTTTAAAATGTATCTACAAAATATAAGTTTTTAAAAATATTTTTTTATTAAATTTAGAAGCATTTTAAATTAAACATGGAAACATTCTTAGTCGTTTGAAAATTTCCGAATGAGATTTTACTAATTAAGTTAAACAATTATTTCTCTTTTCTGGAAATAAATAAATAAAAAAAAGGATTTAAACACTAAAGATTTAGAATATTCTATCATTATTTTGATGATACTTTTATACATGCATTTTATCTCGATATATTCAGTGTACAGGGGTAATAATGTTTTTACAACAGTATTATAAAGTTTAAAATTTCCATAAAATATGAAAAAAAAAAAAAAAAAAAAACATCATTCAAATTTTTTAAAATATATTTTATGGATAGAAAAAGTTTTGGTAAAGAAAAAATTTAGCAAAATAGATTTTTAATAATTGATGTTTTATTATTAATAACTTATAAAATTTCCTGCATTCTTTTGATTGTTTAAAAAATTTTCAAAATTATTCTCTTATGATAATTGAAGACTCGATAATAATAAATAATAACATCCTGAAAAGTTTTAATATATATATTGTATTAATCAAAATATTCAATTTGCAGAGAAAATTGTAATAGAAAACTAGAGACAGCAGAAAAAATAGATTTATTCACAAATTTTATTAAAAAAATTTTCCATTCAGCTAAGTATCACTTGAAATAAAATCCTTTGAATAATTTATAAGAATTAAAAAGCAATTGGTGAATTTTTACAAATCTGAGAAAGATAGCATATTTGTTTTTTGACTTTAAAAGCAATAAATAATATTTCCCATCTCGAAACTTTCCAGGACATCAGTAATCCCTACAATGTAGTGTACAATTCTCTTCTAGTAGTTCCATGTTTAATATTTCCATTACGTTTGTAATTTGTGTAGAATCTGTGTAATTTGGCTATTTTTATTATTTTCGAAATAAAGTTTAATAAGCAAAAAAATTTTCAATTTTATTTTGTTGTATATACAGTTTTTGAATAATTTGTATAATTTAAATTAATAAAATAAGGTACTTGTTAACTAAAAATGATGTATTATGCAGTAAAAGTAATTCTTGACTGATTTTTTTTTTTTCATTAGGCATATTTTTTCTTGTAAAATTCAGTGAAGACTGCAAATTTTAGGCAATTGTTATCTAATTATTTGTCTTTAGCACAATCCTTTGCTGACTAATTACATTAATTATGTGATGCATGCCGATTCTGACAAATTGATAGATATTTAAAGCAGAAATATTCATATTTCACTTTAGTTAATTTTATTTAAAACGGTAATATATTTCAATAGTTAATGTGTTACCTGATTAAAGGTTATTCAGATTTAAGTTTGTTATTCCTGATGTTAAATTTTAATTGAAAATTAAGTGTTAAAATTCTCAAATTTATTTCTAATTTTTAAGAAGGATATAAATTTTTACTACCTGTGAAAGTGATACATTTGTGGTGGTACCCGCATAAGCCAGATAACAGATAGTGTGCAACTCGAACTTGCACACTTTATTTAAGGGGTATTATATGGTATTTGCTCTTTAAACGAATATATTTATACCTTTTCTTTGCAAAAGGGCCTTTCAAACTCTCTTAGGTTATTGACTTTTTGTTAATTGGTTTTTGTAACTCCTCTAACTAGTTATTTAGAAATTCGTTGTAAATATTTTTTCTCGATTTGTCTTGCTTTTAGGTTTTATATTTACATATACATTATGATTTTAGAAAGCAAGGAAACCTGAAGCTGTTTTTAAAACTAAATCGCAATCAAAATTTGCAGAAGAAGATGAAAATGTGAAATTTATTTTAAATTTTTTGAAAAAAGTATGTTATTTTTATTAATTAAATTAAATGTAATTTTTTCTGTCTATTGAATGTTTTAAATTTTATAGCTTGTTGAAACTCACAAGTTCTTCATAAATTGTTTTTAGTGATGGTCTGGATGTATAATTTTAATTTAAAAAATGTATCTATAAAACTGACTCTACTTAATCTTTGGAATTTTTATTTGGTATTTTTTATCAGATTCTCTTATTTCCATTTATAATAAAGATGGATATGTGTGCATGTGAGTATTTCTGTGTACATGTTAGAACTCTACAGGCTAGACCAGTTGCATATCTAACCAGGCTATATCTAACAAATTTGGTAGATATATACTTTGGTAGCTAAGATTGTGCTTCTCGAACTGCTGAAAAAAAATTAATTAATTGAACAGTATTCTGAATTTCAGTATTTTTGCATCATAACTTTCTAAAATAATATTGAAAAAAAATTACACTATTTCAAATTTTTAAAAAAAATTTTCCTCTTAATGGACCAATTAATAATAGAAATTGGTGCTGAATTTTGGTAATTTTTTTAAAAAAATATTTTTAACCAATATTTTAAAAAATTGGCTGTATTATGGCCTTGAAATTCAGTTTATTCATCAAATGTTTAATTGCATGATTTACTTCCATTATTGAAAGCTAAAGTAGGTTTTTAAATATCCATGTAGTTTATGCAATAAATAACAAAGTAAAGTTACAATACCTCCAAATTTTGAAGCTCAATGAACCTCACATTTACATTTTAAATAGTTCTATAATGTTATGAGGCTAGTCTTCATTAGAAATGTTCATATATTCAATGAATAGAACAATACACAATTCAAATAACATGGCTTTAAAGTTTTACAGTTTGATGGAAATGTAGGCATGAAGTTATATATAAAAGATTTAACTAAAATTTAATATAACCAGCATCTTCATCATATCAGCTGGTGGGTAATCAGTATTTAATATAACCTTAATATTAATATATAATGTGTTGTTACAGGCATTAAAGTCAAATTTAGATAATTTTTAAATATTTTTTTTCCCTATCAATTTAATTTATATAGAAATCTACAACAGTGATTACATTTGTCTTTTCATTACTTATAAGAGCAGATGAAATCAAGTAACTATAATTATGGAGATCATATTTCTACACACTATTCTAGTTAAAAATTCATACTGAAACAGTTGTACTGGAGATTTTAATTAGATAAAGTTGTGGTACATCTAACTAAATAAGATGTGAATAACCTTCGTCTATTTTATGTGATTTTTACAATTTTATACCATATTCAGTATCAAGAGACAGCATTTGAATAACACCCCATGCTTCCAAGCTTTCACATCTTGGCTGCTGTAGAGTGTTTAATTTAAAATGGATTTAATGAACAGCTCATAAAAATTAAGAAATAATTTGAAAAATTATTAAGTATCAGTAAATATATAAGGGCAGTATAAAAATTTGATTAAAAAATGATTATTATCAGTACTCTAATTTTAATGTGATAGTAATATTAAACAAGGGTTGTCATATGTTATTGCTGAACTTGAGTTATCTAATAGTATTCTGGCTCTTTTCTCCATTCTATATTTAAAAAGAATGTTATCTGTATTATTTTTATGATGCTGTATAACATTCCTTAATATAACAAATACTGAACTATATACTTTTTGAAGCTTCTTAAAAAGAATAATCTATTCTTTATTGTAAAATTTGTTATAAATATAAGAAGTTGTATGCTGTGTAAATAGAAGGAATGGTCATTTAGGTGAATGTAACATATTGCTGCATCAAGTTTCTGGGTACTCCTTTAAAATTTTTATTCAAGAAATACCTCATAATTCTGACATTCAACGGAGGCATATTTTATTATATTTGAGTTCCAATAAAATAATGCAAAAATTTCTTAAAATTTCTGGAAAAAAGATGGACATTATATAGTCATTTGTCTGTATAAACATTTTTGAGTTATAAAAGGTATTATTTTTATTAATCATGATATTTTATGCTCTGAAATAATGTATTTATTATTATTCACTCTGAGTTTATTTAACATTTTGCTATTAGTTTTATTGTACTATGCCTTAAACTTCTATCTGTTGAAGCTATCATTTATTAAATGAGATTCTTATTATAAAAAGCATATTTATTTCTAATTACAAATTTTTATTTGTTGGACTTTATTCATTCTGGCTGTAAGAGCATCTTCATGTGAATGTTGGTAAAGGATAGTTAATTGATATACCTATATTATAATTTTGAAATCATATTAAAAAGGTCACAAACTAACTGTTGGGCAAACAGTGTAGTTGCAACTTAAGAATAATTTTGCTATAATGAATTTAATAAAAACAATTTAAAACATTTTTTTCTCATATTTTAAATACTAAAAATAATTTGAAATATAAAATATTTATATGGAATTTTTCATCAATATTTCTTTAATATATTTTACATTCTGTTCCTCTTTAATACTGTTTACTTAGTGTATGTTTTGTAATGTAAATTTATTGTGGATTTAATGGTTTGTGATTATTTTATGTTTTAGGTTGAAGATATAAACAATTCTTTTGAATTTGTGACTAAGGGTATAGGAGATGTTATCAAAATCCAAAGTGCAATTTTAGAATTCAGTGAAACTGATGAAAGTGCGTATATATATATATATATATATATATATATATATATATATATATATATATATATATATAAGAGAAATAAAAATTATTTTAATTTTTTGTAAATCCCTTTTGGAATATTGTTATATATAATAGAAATAGAAAACGATGTACTTTAAATTATTACTTATAACAGGAAAACTTTACATTTATATTATTTTTCACTGTTATTTCTTAATGAAGTCAGCTAAATAAATATTACAGTTCCAAAAAATAAATGCAATAGATTATTTTAGCATTTTAATTTTTTTTTATTCATTCTTTTTTTAAAAATAGAATAAGTTAAAAAAAATTAAAGCATGGAATTCATGCAGATAAATAATGCATATAATTTATCACTTTTAAGTGAAGTTTGATAATTAAAAATGAACTAAATGCATATGAATTATTGCATTAGAATTTCAATTTTATGAAAGATTTTCTAAGAAAAATTTGCAAGTAGTAATAATAATTAAGTAATATTAATATGATAAGGAATATTTTGCTTAGAAAAAAATTTTAATGTTTAGTTTATATTTAAGTTGAATTATACTACATTTTAAAGTAGGTAAAATTCATTTCAATTTTCCATCAGATAAAATTATTAATCTCCTTTGACAAAATATTAAAGCTCATATTTTCTTGTCATTTTAATTAATGTGTTACAAAGACAAGTTACAGATAGAAAAAATAAGTTGCTGCTGTTATGATTATTCATCAATTTTAAAATATTTTTTGTAGTATTGATTTTATTAATTTTTGCTTATTAATTTTTTTAAACAGATATTACATAGATATTTAAAGAAATTGAAAGCAGAGACCTCTAAAAAATATTTTAAAAATTATATTGGTTTGTTTACCATAGTAATTTTTTACAAAAGAAATTAATTTTATTTGTGATTATATATTGCTTTTTAAATAAAAATGCATTCTTTATTAATTAATAACTCATAATTTAGCATTGTTTAGCACTTATCAAAGTATAAAAAAGGAGCTTCTATCAATTTCAAGAAAAATATCTAGTAAGTATAATTTTTAATTTAATTATGGGCTGTAAGAATTATTGTAATGAAACCTTCATTGATCACTTTAAAAAAAAAGATTCTTCTATTGTTTGAAAATAATTGTGCTTCTATTTCACCAACAGTAATAAAAGAAAATTTCAAGTTATTTTAAAGTTTTAATTAAAATCCTCATTTTATTATTTCATTGCTTTTATTTGCTCATTTATTGCTATTCATTGCTTTACTCATTTCATTGCTTTTATTTTATATATCACTTATGTAAGTAAATAATTGATTAACAGTATATTATCTGATCTAGAAGAATGTAAAAAAAAAAAAAAAAAAAAAATACAGCGAGATTTTAATATCAGCTGTTATGTTTGGAATAATTTTGTTGGAATTAGTTTAAAAATTTTTTTGTTTGCTTTAATTGAGAATAGATGAACTTTTAGAAATTTTTTTTAAACCACAGTTTAGGCTGTGCTGTTAATGAGAGATGTTCTAGAATGTTACATGTTATGATATATGAAGATTGTTACTTTGAAATCAATTTATTTTTCCATCAGTGGATTTCTCATTTGATTGGATATGACTTGTGTTAAATTATGTTACAATAAAGTGCCAGCTTTAGATTGCAAGACCAGTTTTGAAGTTTTAATGATTTTAGTACCTGATATATATTTTTATCTAGAATATTTTTTAAATAATTGCCAAATAATTGTTTATTTAAAGATTTGGCTAATTCTTTTAATCAAGAACAATTTTCCGATATGCCTGCTGAATTACGTATCTGCAATACTCAGGTATTTATATATATATCTTTTTGATTAAATGTATTTTAGGATTTTATTTTATGTTTTGATTGGATGATATAAAAAATTATTTGTAGAATTTTTATTAATCACAAGTAATTAATAATTATTACATAAAAATGCATTATGATTGTGAATAAATTATTTAAATGGAAGGAAAGTATTTGAGGCACTGAAGGATTCTGTTTCATACTAATATTGATCATCAATAAAATATGATAAGGATAATTTTACTGCTAAAATTGCAGTGAATTAGCTTATTAATTTTTCAGAATTCACTAACACAATATGGATTGGTATTGCAACAGCTTGACTGGAAAATTGCTATGTGGAATCAGCTATTCATCCAATTTAAACTTAGTCTTTGAAATTATAAATAGAAGCAGCAGTGCAAATTTATTTGAAGTGCACTGGGTTATAATTAAGAGTTATACTCAATTTTTATTGCACATATTTTTAAATGTTAAGCTTTTTAATAATTTAACGAATTATATTTCACATAATATGACAATATAACAATCTGCCAATAACTTTCAGGTAATTTTTTTGTTTAGATCTAATCAAATACTTTGGACTTAAAAAAAATTTTTTAATGGTGTTTAACTTGCATATTTTCAGCTGATGATTTTTCAGTAAATTTGCTTTTTCATCAGTATTGATCATAATATTACTAATTCCCATTGCAATTTTTATTTCATTTAGATATATAACAAAAATAAAGTTATAACATCTTTTTATTTGCTTGTTTTATATTTCAAACCAACTTCAGTTTTTGACTTTCTGCTAATCTTGTAGGAGGGTGACCATTTTATTTTTATCATTAAAATGAATTTAAAAAAATACAAAATTGATTTTTTTTGTTTTTAAATTGTTTTATTTTTTGATAATTAATTTTTATTATCTATATTAGACTATTACCTTGAAAAAGAAGTTTTCTTCTACCATCTCATATTATTACAGTATTCAAGAAGAATATAGAAATACATGCAAGGCTCAAGTAAAAAGGCAAGCTGAAATTGGTAAGACAATATTTTTTAAAAAAGGAAATGTGCATTCATTAATATTTTGAATTATTCTTTGCTTTTTTTGCTTCAGTTATTACATATAGTACATTACTTTTTGAAATTTATAATGAAAAATCATTAATGTTTAGATTAAATTAATATTACCAAATATTACAGTTAATTCTCTACCCGTTTGAATTTAAGTTAAAAATCTGATTTTCTAAGAAAGTATTGGATTTTAACATTCTGATTTTGTGCGAAGACTTATTACTGGTTAAAAACTTTTAGAAAATGAAGTCGAATTGAAATTGTATGAAGAGAAACAAACAAACAAATTAAAACTTTTGAAAAATTAAACAGATACCACAGTTAACATTTTGTTCATGGAAGGAAACATGTCAAACTTCACTCCGTAACTTATATGCGACTTGCTTACTAAGATTATCTGTGCAGGTTTATTAATGCTGCTGTTTAAATGAAATACAAATAATTTGACACAAGATTTGAAAATTTGAAATCACCTGGAATTATCTTTTATTTTCTTGATTAATATCTATTCAATATATTTTTATACAGTAATAAAATTAATAGGATATCAATTTCAATGAAAAAATGAGTGCAAGTTGCTGATTTACAAATATTTTCTAATCAGGCTAGGAATTTTGTACTCAAAATTCAATCAATTTCCTAATTAAGAAGTACTTATCATTATGAGGATTTGTTTACTTTATCAAATGAAAAAAAAAATCTTGAATATCTATATTTAATTCGGTTTAAGTCAATTTTGAAAGGATTTTCTTTAAAATGGAAAAATTAATGACAACAAAAGTTTGTTAGTAAATTATTGTTAGTATTTCTTAACCTTTTATTTAATTTTTTGTTTTGTGTCATACATTCTATTTACAAACCTTTGTTTCTTTTCTCTTTGGTCTATTTTTTTGTTAAATAATCATGTAGTCCCTTTGCCATCTTTGAGCTTGATATATTTAATGTATATGATCTTACTTAATTATGTTGTAAATGCTGGAGCTACCCTGCTGAATTATTTTTCTGTGAGAAAAAAATTATCATTCCAAATACTTATGTTGTGGAAAATTTTTCTTAAATTTTGTCATATAGTTTTCTGTTATTGTAATAAAATTATTTTCTTAATGAAAATAAGAAATTTATGATTTCAGCTTTTATGAAATTGTATAAAAGAACTATAGAAGTATTATAATTCATATTGTTTTTATGCTCTTATTACTCTTATTCTTTAATGAATACATATTTTTTTATCGTTGAATGCATCTAGACTTTTGTTTTCCATTTGTAACGCTCTTCATATATTTATAAGTAGAGCTTTTAATTTACCAAATTGATGAAGATTTCAATATTTCCCTTATTTATGTATTTTTTTAATGAAGAAGTGAATGTCGTATCTTTTTAGAAGACATTTCTGCTGTTATCAATAAATAAAAATAGAAAATATTAAAAAGTAATAATTTAACTAATTACAATTAATTAAACTAATTACTTTTGAAAAATAAATTTTTGAAAGTATAAAATGTTAAAAATAACATTATCATGTTTTTGAGATTCTGTTACCCTAAAGTTTTACTGGGTTTACTCCTTTACAAAATATTTCCATACAGTTTGAAAGGAACGTTAAATCGAATTATTAAAAAATCACATTAAATTTTTTTTTATAAATTAGAACAGAATTTTTTTTCTTAAATCAATGTATTGTATGGTTTGTTGTTTTTGCTTGGAGTGATTTCATTTTCTCATGTATTATAAAGTATATTTTCTATTAAATCTTTGCTTTTAAATTACCGTTTATATTTTTATTCTTTATCTTTAATTCTATTTCTTTAAAGTATAATTGTATAAATTATGAAGCAATCATATATGATGTTTTGAATGAGCATTGTTATATTCTACTTTGTTTAAATAAATTACGTACTCTTCTATAGCTGGTGCTGATGTTTCAAGATTAAATTTAGATGAAATTATTGGCTCTAAAACTGACATATTTCTTCAAACTGTAAGTACTGCTTTATTCAATAGTTAAAGTTTTTCCTCTTGCAATATAACCTTAGTTAATTGCTATGATAATGCAACTATAAATAACAATTTAACTGAGACATATTTCAGTTTTATTGTTAATTTTCCAAATGACCGGTAGTATTTAAGATTATACTAAAAAAGTAAGAATCCTAATATTTTAAAAAATTACTTTGTACTTATTTTAAAATACAAAGCTTCATGAAAAATTGAGATAACAATTTTGGAAAGAATACACTTTGGGTGTGAGAGGCTAATGATACCTAATTTACATGATAGGTGTTTTTAAGCCTGTATTTATGAGCACTCTGTGCCAAAATCGATCGTCTATGCGGAAACCAGTCAGAATTGGCTTAATGTGGAAGTTTATGGCTCTCTCTGGAATACGAAATAGTGGAACTCTACAGTAGTGAGATTTACCTTGGAAATAGGATGTGGTGAGTTTTAGGGTTTTGAGAACAAGCGGATGGAGGAAGGCAGAGTAGGAGATAGAAGAAAAGGGAAGTGTATAGATTAGCATGGCATGCGATGCTCGTGAATGACTTGATTAAAAGCATAGTTTAATAAATGGATTGGAATGGATGACACTACTCTATATAAATCCAACCACTCCATGGCAAAACTAATCATTAGCTTAGAAACCAGTCAGATTTATCGTGGCATCGTAAAAGTAAGCAAGTAAGCATACGTAGTAAAGATAAATATGTAAAAGTAAGCATCGTAAAAGTTTACGTATTTATTGTAAAAGTAAGGTTAGATGCCTAACCTATTTCAATTTTCACCACTCCAAGCCTTTTGGAATAGGCTCAGCTGACTCATTATGAAAATACGGGGGGGGGCGGAGTACTTAGATTGCTAATGATTATTTAGATTGCGAATGAGTGTGTGTAAATCGTAAATGGAAAACGTAGGAACCTATTCAATATTCTGTAACAAGAAATTTGTCTGGGCAATTTTGAGAAAGCGAGTGAAGGAATTTGAGATAAAAGTTATGGAGTTGATTTACTTTGCATAGATTCATTCCATGCAATGCAGGTATACTCATGACCAGTTTAAATGGTGTTCCTACAAAAATAGAATATAATTAAAAAAAATCAACCTCATCTACTCCATTTCTTTTTTCATGATCATGAATGACGTCTTAATTATAATAACCAAATTTATTTGCTACATGCTCGAAATCGCAAAATTTCTGATGCTCCTAAAAATATTAAAAGGATTTTTTAATGGTCAATGTTTTTTAGTTTTATTTTCATAAACAAGGATTAAAAAATGAAATAAATTGCCAATATCTGTCATTCTCTGTGAAACTGACTTGTTTTCATTTTGAATTGACTCTCCAAGATTTATTAAGTTTTCTTTTTATTTTCTAATAATTAAAATAACACACTTTCCTCAACATTATATCATTCTTTGAAGCTTATTCTCTGAACATCGTAGTTTGTTTGAAAGTTAAAAAAAATATGAAGAGGGAAAACATTTTACAGTGCGTCTTCACCTCCCCTTCAGCTAGTATAATTTCACTGCTTGCTTTTCTGACACTGTGCCAGAGTGCTACAAATAATATACTCAAATTTATTCAAAACAGAATTAAGTGTCGGTTTATTTTTGGATCATTAAATTAAGGAATTTGTTTTCCATATTTTTAATTTCTTTCCTGATCTATTTCGCTATGTGATCCTGTTTTACAGCTATAATTTTTACCTAAGTGTGGAGGGAAAAAGAAAAGTGCACCATTTAGTCACTTACGCAAAGACTGCAGTTTCCTACCGGTTATTCCCCTACTCTTCCTTTTTGCCATAGGCCTCAACAGCCATAAAAAATTTAGATCCACTCAGCTGGCATTGCACTAAAGAATCTGTTTGTTTGTTATATAAAATTTAAAACTGCTAAAAAAATATCTGTTGATCTTTTTTTTTTTTTTTTTGAGAAAAGACATGGGAAGTTCCAACAATTCTCTTCAATATCAAGTTCTTCCCTTTCTCTCTCTCTCACACACACACATCTTGAGGGGGCCATTATGTCTTATGCGTAAAAGGACCTACTTACCGTGGCCAAACTGGTAAACTGGTCAGTCAGCAATTAAGTAATTCAATCATGCTTTCGGATTGCAACATTTGTGATAAATGGGATCAAAATAGACAGACCCTAATAGATTTAAGACTGTACTGTTTAACTTTACTATTTGAGTGTTTTTAATCCTAAATCTTGGCCGATTCGAATTTTTTTCAGGCCTTTTGAGTTTTCTTTATTAATATAACGTTAAAATACCGTCTGGAATTTATTTTGTTTCTTTTGAACTAAAGTCTGCAAAATAAATTTTAAAAAATTATTATTTATTAGTTAAATACATATACTTTGTTCACAGTGATCTTGAATAAATAACTGTTAACTAAAATCAAGGATGAAGTAGGTTGTTATAGGTTCTAAACAGTGGGTTTACGACATTTAAAATTTTGGAAACTTTGTTTTAAATGATTTAAAGGGGGAAAAAAAATTGAGTCCTCAAGCTATGTAAACACCTCTAAAAATATGATTTTATCAATGAAAGCTAAGAAAATTCTTAGTAACAAATGTTTTATTCAAATTAATAAATTAATTTCATTTCAGTTTGCTGTAGAATATTTGTGCATAGATAAAAGATAACTCTACAGAAATCTTTTTCCCTTTTAAGGTATTACCAGATTATGATGTGACCCATCATTTCTTGCATGAAGTAAAGAAAAGGCACGAAAATTTTCTTAAAATGGAACAGACCATTGAGGATCTCCGTGATTTATTTTTTGATCTTGCACTGATTGTGCAAGTAGATGTAAGCAGAATTTAAATTTTTTTTTAGATTTTAATTTTTTTTTGAAAATTATTAATCGATCTATATTAGACTGAATAATTCCTCTTAAATTTTGTGATCAAGAAAATGTTTAGCAGGTTTTTAATTATTTAAATTGTCATATATACCCAAAAATGTTATGCGTATTATTAGCTATCTTCTTAATGACCAACTGTGCGTTCGCCTAATATCTATATATTTCAAACTTGTCTTCTTTGGTGACAAGCTGGTTCCTTAAAAAAATATTGATTAAAATTTCCTTTGAATCTTTTGTTTGTAACTTATTCTTAATTTACATTCTCGGCAAAATAATTTTACATTTTAATAGTTCAGGTAACTTGTAATACTTTAGAGATATTACATAGTTATGTTCATTTTGCTATGCACTTTAATTTGTTATTTAATTTAAAAGTTGAATTTTAATTTTGGAAAGGAAATATTTAAACTTCAACAATCCAGTAACAGTCTTACTGAATCAAAGTAAATTCGTAAAAATATAAAGTCAGAAAGATGAATCATTCAACATTGAAGTTTTAGATCTATTACATAATACATTTTATGATTTCCACAATATAATATATCGGAGGAGTATTCAATAAAAATTTCATTGACTCAATTAAAAAAAAAATTGGCATCTTTAGATAAAAAATAAAACTCCGTGATAGCATAAACATGTTTAAAAATGCATGAATGCATAAAATAAAAAAATGCTTATTTCTAAAATTCAACATTTTAGTAACCGCTTCAATATTCAAAATTTATTAGAAGCATGCTTTGAACAGAAATCTTCTCAATATGGAAATAAGTCGATATTTTATAGTTTGTTTGTCAGTAAATGGAAGGGGGAGAACAAATAAACATGATGACATATTATTAATAGCAACAATGTAAGCAGTTTGTATTGACTTACATAGTTTTGATAGTTTTTTGATCAATGAGATTATTGTATGGCTCATGAGGAACTTTGATTGTGCTATTGCGATAGACGAGGGGAACTTTATGATTGATTTTTAATTTAATATTAATAGTATAATTTAATATAATTAGCATGGTTATATAAACAAAAAAAAAACTCATTTTTTCTAGTCATTTCTGAATTATGATTAATTAGGGATAAAGCACTGTTATTGTTTTTAGGCATTTATTGCGATTTTCCACTTGGAGAACCAGCTTTCTTGTTCTTCGATGTGTTTGTTTAATGTGTGAGTGATGAATTTTATGTTTCTGTTTTTAGCCGGTATAACTGCGTCATCTGTGAAAATGCATAGTTTGGTATTGTATTTCTGAGTTATAGCATTAATAAATATTGAGTATAAGGTAGGGGATAATTTAACTCCTTGCGGTACACCTGCTTTTATGAAGCGAAGTTTGGAGAGTGTGGTGTTAATGTGTAATATGAAATTTCTGTAAAAAGAAAGGAGAAAATTAATTTTATATGAGGGGGAGGAGTGTTGTAAGAGATTAATTTATAAATGAGTCCTTTCAGCTACACTCTATCGAATGCTTTATGAATATTGAAGAAAACTGCTTCCATATTTTCTCTATTTTCGAAGTCTACGGTGACATATTCAACGACTCTAAGGAATTGTTGGGTGGTAGACAATTTGGGTTTAAAGCCGAATTGCATATTATTATTGAACCGAATTGCATGTTATTATTGAACCGAAATGCATGTTATTAGAATGTTAATATTGAGGTGCTTATTAAGTTTTTGTTAAGTTTTTGTTAAGCTAAAATGTTCTGTTATTTTGCTAAAATTTGGAAGGAGTGATATTAGTCTGTAGCTGGTGGGATCAGTAGGATCTTATCCAGGTTTTAAAATAGGAATCACGACAGCAGTTTTCCAAGTTGAGCGGAAGTATTTAAATTTGAAAACGAGTGTGATTATTAAGTTGAGTTTGAATTTAGTGATGAATGAAAGATTTTTGATAATTTTTTTTAGATACACCGTCTATTCTTGGAGCCTTTTTTACATTTAATTTATTTAAGTACTGGACGAATTCCATAGGGATTGGTGGCTCTATTTCAGAGTCGAGCGGAGTATTTAGAAAGTTTTCTAGAGTTTTGTTTTCTGTGTCAGTGTCATGCGTTTATTCAAGGTGAATATAAAGCTCCAAGCTATCAGCTACAGTTTCGGCTTTATCTGTGTTTGAAATAAAACTACTGGTCTAGCTTTCAAGGGCAGAAATTTGTGTGTGTATTTTCCTCATGTGTTTTTCTGTGTTCCAAAGTGAATTATAGTTGGGTTGAAGTGCTAATAATTTGTTTTTCCAGTCCTCTTGCAATACTCGTTTTCGGGTTTTTTTTTTTCTTCCCTATCACTATTTAATCTGTTTGTCTTTTTTTATCAGATGGGTCTCTAATTCTTTGTCAGTTATGACGAGCGCTATTACTTCCATTGAACAATATTTTCAATTCGTTATTTACATATTAGGTGGTGGGGTCTATTTCTTTGGTGTTTGCACGAAAAGTTGTAGTTATTGAGTTTGTAAAATTTGTGATTAGAGTGTCTAGGTCGTCTGTTGAGTTAATATTAATATTTAGGTCGGTGTTGTAGAGTATGTTTGTTTTAAATTTAGTCCAGTTTGTTTTTAATTAATTGCTGTGTTTGGGGGCTTTAAATGTAAAGTAAAAATTTAATAAAACTGGATTGTGGTCTGAGCTTAATTCTGGGACCGAGAGTGACTGCAGCTTGAGACGGTTATGGATCAGTCAGGTGTATCTCGGTTCCTATAGGATGAATCGTTAAAATTCTCGAAGTTTCCAATAATATCTATTTTGTCGCCAAGTTTGACGCCAAGTTCTGAGATGACTGACGCGGCACCCGATCAACAGACAAAGAGCTGATCGTAAAACGGTCTTTCTAGTGATTGAACTAACTCTCCTGGGAAGCAACATTGCAGGTTTGTAACAAATATATATATATATATATATATATATATATATATATATATATATATATATATATATATATATATATATATAATATAATATAGGTGTGCTTGATATTGATTTTTTTATATTTTAAATTTTTCGTTAGATTTTAAACCATGATAAATGTTAATTAATTTGATATTTAATTATTTTTTTTATCCTATTAGAGTTTATTTAAAATTATAAAACTTTTCTTGATATTTGATACAATTATTCCCTACTTAAGAAATCAGAATTACAATTTTTTTTTCTGTTTTAATTTATATTTTTAAATGAAAATGACTATTCAAAATTTTTTCTTTGTTTGAGATTAAATTTGCAAGAAGAAAAATTTTGAATATCATTTCTATTTCGTTTTTTTTTTAAATATAAAGAACTCTAAAAGAAAACATAAAATAGTTCTTTGAAAATTTAATTTATTGTTCATAATGATTTGAAAGTTTTGAAACAAAAAATTCTCTACAATTAATAAGAAATGTCTTTACTGTCAATAAATAACAAATTTTCCGATTGAGATTGTCTTAAATTGAGATGACTGTGCCAGATTTATCATAGGAATCAATTAAATATTTTTAAAGAACTGAATCGAACGAATTGTAGCCTATATATTACCGTTTATAATTGAATTCAGGAACTTGTATAGAATAACTTCATTCAGAAGTTTATTATGGAAACGTTTTTAAATTTACTTGAGTAGAGAAATTAAAACCTTCCATTAAATCGAAAAATTTTAGCATATATGTGCAATATAGCATTGTAGAAGATATGGAATTTCCAAAGAGTGTTGAAACTTCAGCTTGTAGATTAATTCAAGATAATATGCAGCATTTTTAATATTTTATAAGTATTATACTTCTCTAAAAATTCATTTATTCGCTATTCTGTTATTAGATTTTTTTTTTGTGAGGCTTTCATTAAAAACAGAAAACAATTCTTCATAAATTGTTTGTTAAAATAAAGATCTGAAAAGCATTTCTTAATTTAAATGATATCTTGTAGTCAGACAGAAACTTGGTCCTAAAATAATAAACTAGCAATATTAGTGCCAGTTATTGCATTTGTCAATTTCCACCATTTAGTTAGATTATTAATAATGATTATTTTGATTATTTATAATCGATTATTTAGATGATTAATAATGGTTATTTTGATTATTAACAATGATACTGAATTTTATAACTGCCTATTGTTTCAAGTTAAAAATTAATCCTAGCTTAAAATGAAATACTTATGAAAGATATTCAGAGGCTGAATTTTGTATTCATGATTTTTACGAATTATTACTTTTATTTTTCAGTATGCATTAATTGATCGAATTGATAAGCATTCCAATGCAGTGGACAGACTGGTTAGAGAAGGAAGAGGAAGCACATATAGATACAAAACTGCTGTTAAAATGACTAAATTTGTAAGTCACTGAAATTTATATTTATGAAGTACTTTAAAACTGTTTATATATATATATATATATATATATATATATAATTTCCCATTTTATTTAATTTTTTATTAATATCATTACTAATCGCAATCTTTATATGTTAACAATTCGTTCGCATGCTGTTAGCAGATATGTCTGTTTTTTCGACACGCAGTGGCCCAGTTTCATTTGATGAAGAGGGCCGCGGTGGCCTGGTAGTAAGGTCTCGGCTTCGGAATGGCAGGGCTTCAGGCTCGAGAATCGATTCCACTGAAGAAACGTCGTGAAAACGAGTCTGGGGCGCGTTAAATCCGTCGTGGCCAAACGTCTTCCCGCTGGTGTAGGGTGGAAGTTTGGGAAAGGGGGAGTGCCAGCTCAAGTGTCGTCCTCGTCATATGACCACTGGTCAAAATTACGACGTCCAAAATAGCCCCAGAGTTGCTTTAAAACGGGACGTTAATATAACTAAATTAAACATTTGATGAAGCGAAAAAAAGTTAAAGTTTCGAGTTTGGCAAATTTGTTTATATTCTATAAGGAATCTAAGGATGAAAGTTTGGAACATCGAAAACCATAAGTAAGATATTTTTTAATACTCAATAGCAGGAAGTAAGGATCACGCATTATGAAATAAGGAAATGCATATAGAATTAATATGTTTCATTTTAATGAATCTTCTGTTTTCCCTCCCTCTGATTTCAGTTTTTTCTATTAAATCTTAGTTATTTTTTATCTATCTGATTGTAATTTTTCGATGATGATTGTTTTTCTGATTCGAAGGCAAGTAAATTACACAGTTTTTACAATTAAAAGTTTACAGCATTTTAATATTGTAAAGCAATTCTTTAAGATATTTTTCTTCAATTTTTTAAATAGAAAGTTTTTAAAATGTTGCTTAATTTTTTACTATTACTTTTCCTTTTCCTTTTAATGTTTTCATATATATTGCAATGCATGGTGTATGAACAGTTTGAATAAGTTTGTTTACACTTCTGGGAGTAACCTAATATTGCCATTCTCCATTAAAAAAAAAATCAAGTCTAAGATGTTAAACTCTATATTCTTGAGAGGCTGAAAAGCAATAGGATGTTCCATTCTTTTGTAGATTCATCATCGACTACGATGGAATCATTGGTCGCGCTATGGAGTTTTGCGTCATTGTATAGTAGCATGTTATTAGCTACATTTGGCTACATTTATACATAATAATAATAAAAAAGCGGTAGAAACGGGACATCGTGGTGTTTTTTTCTCTTTTATTGCCAACAAAATACTTTGCCTAGGTCTTCCATTTTCAAAGTTTCTTCAAAGTTCTTGTAAATTCAGATTTCTCACTTCATCTTGCATTTTTCTGCTTGCCAAAATTCAGTTTTGTTGAAGGTAAGAATCAATACAATTCTCCCTACTTTCAATACAATTCCCTACTTTCTAGCTCCTTAATCTGATGCAGATCAGTAAATTTGATATTCATTTTGATATGCAGGCAGTGTTTTTTTCAAAAATAATTTGAAGAATCAATCGATCCAATTTTAGAAATGGCATCAGCATTTCTTAGTGTTTAATTAATGTTGGACAATCTCTGTTAATAATAAAGATAAATGAGTTTGTGTGTGTGTGTGCGCGCGCGCGTTTGTGTACTGGCGCTCTATGCTTGATTATTTGACCTGTAGTTTCCAAATTTGACACATATATACCTTAGAGGACACATGTATCCGATTTATATATGGACGGAATTTGGCACATACATATACCTTAGATACCTTTTGTCCTTTCTTGGAGAATAAGCATCTCGGAGAAGCGATTTTTTTTTAAATTTTAAATAAAAATTATGCTGAATTTTATTTTTCTTCCATATTTTCCAAAAATATTATTGTATAAAAATAATTTCGAAAAAATTGTCAAAGGTGTCTTTTTAATAATACCAATTTAATAGTCGTACAAAGTTTTACTGAAATTTGGCAACTTTTTAAAAGGACAAACCGTTTTCATTATTTCTTCTAATATTTAATCGCGTGATTTTTTTAAAAAAAATTGTTGAATGCTATGGAAGAAGGATTCTGGTTAATATCTGTGTAGTTAACGAAGGGAAAAAAAAAAGAAAAAAAAATGAAGTTACAATATTGCCAAATTTAGATGAACCGGACATTTTACTTTCAATAGTACTATGATGTTATGTGATAGTCTCTATTAGAAAGGTTCATGTACACAATAAATAGAGCTGAAATAAAGACAATTAAAATAATACAGTTTTAATGCCAAACAAATGAACAGAATCATGAATATGAAGTTTCTATCAAAACGATTTATCTGAAAATAATCAATACTTTTTACCGAACCATGTGGTCGCCCCAGGCTACTAGTTACAAAATAATCTTCGAATTTTACTTCGAAATTACACTCTTCATTGTTAGTTAGAAGAAGAAAAACCAGACGTTTAATTTTTATTTTCATACTTATCTATTCGAGCCACCTGATACGGTTATTCACGAGTTAAGCAGTAAAAGGAATGAAAAGGTTTATTTAAGTCATCGCATACTTCAAAATAGTGTCTGGTAAATGAAAGATCTTTTGTCTTTTTTAAATATAGCTGGCCATAAATAATCGCCACTGTATCAGTCTGCTCCCCTCTCTTATTGTACGGCATTTTTAGGAAGATGAATGGGAAGCATTAAAGACAAATCAAGTCTGGATGCGGATGTCTTTGTCTTTGGCGCGACCTAAAAATGCATTGCAGTTCAGATTTTGAATTATATTTTGTAATATATATTATATGTAGCATAGCTTTCTGGATAGTATTATATATTTTGTGCTGTTAAAATTTTTTTTACTATTAAAATGTTTATTAATTTTTTAGTGAACATGCTCTAATTTGGTACATTCGTTAATCTGGGATTCCGCTGGTTTGTTATCTGCCTACTTAATAAATTGTTTCGAAATATTGAGCATTATTTATTGTTATAAATCTGTAATGTTGCTTCCCAACACGGTTAGTTCAAAGACCGTTTTGCGGTGAGCTCTGTTGGATGTTGAACGGATGCCGACTCAGTGATCCCAGAACTTGGCGACTTGTATGACAAAATAGATAATACTTGAATCTTTCCAGAATTTCGGCGACAGAGCCAATAGGAACGGAAATGTGTTTGATTGTTCCAGAACTTTCTCTGCCCGGCTCCTGGAATTATAAAAGGCCGGCAGTCTAAGCTGAAGATAATCGTTTATAGAGTCGTCGAGAGGTTTAGCGAATCAACGCCTGAATAGTCATTCGAAGCGCAGGCGTTGTGTGGAGCGCAAGCGATTGCTGAATTGAGCTGTGTGCCGAGTCCTGGAATTTATTGTAGAAGCAGCATCGAGTCTTGTGAGGAGTAGCCAGTCATGTAGTAGTGAATCGGTAGTTGGATACAGCTAAAGCGAGGAGACAGTGGAGATTTGCAGGCTTTTGGGGAGAACCGTAGAGGGTAGCTATGTAGATTCCGTGCTCCTGTTGAATTCTGTCTGGACGCTTTATGTGTTGTGGTTGTTATATTACTACCGATACTACGCACTTGTGGGTTACTGTTTGTTGCTAACACCTGTTGATTGTGTTTCTTCATCGACTAACAAATTGAAAGAAAACCTGAATTCATAACAATATATAAATATTGAATGTATACACTGAGCTATCAGTGCATTCTATCTTGGTTTCTATTATTAAAGAACATCGGTTGTTTGTATTTAAAAAAAAAGGAAAAGAGATCTGGAAGACGAACAAATAGGATGTAGTGGGAAGAACCCACTACATCCTATCTCAATTTTAAGGATAAGGATAGGATAATCTGTATTGTGCTATAAATTTGTAGGACGCTAGGAGAAATTATTTTCTACATTTTAGTCTTGTATGTGCGAAATTTTGCAATCGATTTTAAGCTAACTTCCGGATGAATAAACCTCTTGTTATGGCGTCATTTGCTGTTAAAGTAAATTTTTAATCGATTACAAAATTTGTACCGAACAGACAAGCGAACCAAAAGCGAGTTAATATTACATTGTCATCCAGTTTTGAGCAAGTTTAAAGCTTAGTCATCATTTAACTTAAAGTGTCTAGCCTGTCGCGATGTTAGTTTAAAATCTATTGCAAAATTTGTACTGAACAGACAGCCTGACAGAGAAGGAAGTGCGCTAATAAAAGACTGTTCCATGCATAGCCCACTGAGATCAACCTATCGTGCTAATTATGAAATGAGGAATATATAATAATGAGATATATAAAATTTATCCTTGGCAAAGATATGATACAATATCTTTATGGATTATCGCATAGAAGTGCGTCGTGTAACAAAAAGAGGACATATGGAATATTTGTGACGAGTCGAAAAGAAAATTAAAATTTACTATTTTGTATGTGGTGTAATTTTCATTGTTATAATACTTTTTGAACTGCAATGTGTTTAAATCCTATAATTGTATTGTAGTTACCCTTATCTATATTGCAAAAACTAATTCACTTCTATTTGCCATATAATGTCATATTTTGTTATGAATATTTATTTCAAAACAATTTTATCATTATTTATAGAAAAAATATTTGATCATTTTATGCATTCTTGTATGCCTTGGGATTGTAATTGTTGTCCTTATTACTACCCTGATAAAATAAATCCAAGTAAGTGTGAATTTTGTTTATCTGTTTGCATCAACAAAATATATTTCAATATCACTTTAAGAGTTTTAGTTTGGCGTAGATCCGAAGGAGGAAAATAACCTTTGAATGTACATGAATTCGAGTATTTCAATAAAATTTTAATTTCTTTAAAGCTTGAATCAAATAAAAAGTAATAACAATGTCTTGGTGTGCTTAAGAAATGAAATGTAAATCTATTTGTAAAACAGGAAATACTATCACTGCAATTGGGATGCAGAATTAGAATTTAAGCTTTTAAGTCATTGTACGTGGGAGCTTTAGATTTTATGATTTTTAAAACTCTTGATTCGAGCATAATCGAGTTTTTTTTTTCCCACCCGAAATAATTTTTTAATTCCTTCTCTTTTTTACACAATTAACTCTATTTAGTTCTTATTTGTTAGCATCTTATTTATTCGGGTCAATTCGGAAGTACTCTTCTCGATTCTTGTTTTCTCCGCAACGATTAGGGCCGCGGTGGTCTGGTGGTAAGGCTTTGGCTTTGGAACTGGAGGGTTTCATATTCGAGACATGATTCCACCAAAGAACCGTTGTGTAAGGAGGTCTTGTGTACGCTAAATCCGTCGTGGCAAAACATCCTCCCGCTGGTGCGGCGTGGAAATTCGGAGAGGGTGAGGAGTACCAGCTCAAGTGCCATCCTCGTCATCTGACTGCGGTTCAATAATACGAGGTCCACAACGAAATATACCTTGTGTTGCTTTAAAACGGGACGTTAATGTAACTAACTAAACTATCTCCTCAACAGTTCTTGAAGGAAATTTAATTTATTGATGCCGGACGCGTTTTGCAGTGATCTATGGATTACCCATATCTTTCCTGTATTCCTTTCACATTGTTGCCAATCTCAGGTGTGTTAGAATACTATACAGATTGGAAAGTTGGTTTCGATAAATTTGAATTGAATCATTGCTATCAACAGCTCTCACATGCGTTACTGCCAAAACTAAACTACACACTGTGATTTTTTTTTCTAGTCATTAGGTTTGACGAGCAATTTTCATTTTGTGTTGCATGTCAACTTTATTATTTTGAGAATAGGCTAACTTCTATAATTTCCTTAAATCCAGTTTATGATTCAAAATTAATGTTTCTCCAAGTTAAAGTAACAATATTAACACACAAATAATTTTTAAAACCGCAGAAAGATGATTTCCCCCTTAAATTATTAATAGTGTTTAAAGAATGATAAAAAAATTAATTAAATATTTGAAGTGGTAACATAGATATTTGTTTACAACATGAGATACGAAGGCAATCATTTTCGTCAGTGAATTTCAATCGTCATTAAAAACAAGTGAGAAAATTTTGAATGAATTTTTAAATAATGGACAATTTAAAATTTAGCTTCAAGTTAACCCTTTAAAAGATCATTTTTCTACAATTATGATATATTAAAATATTTTTAGGATTGAGATTGGCTTAAGAAAAGGGATTTATTTAGCTTATTAGATAAATTTAATTACATTTACTAATTAATGTGGTTAATTAATAACTCAAATTATTAAGCAATAAATCAAGCAATAAATTAAGCAATAAATCAAGACACATCATTTTGTATGAGATAAGAAACTGAAGTACCTAGAATTTTGTCTTATTGAAAAATTTGTGCGAATACATGCCAGCCTACATAACTTAATAAAAGATTGATGAATTATGTAGGAAGTATACTTCCCTTGGCCCTTTAAAGGTTGAAGAAAAGTTTCAATATGGTAAAATAAATAATTTTTAAATAGTTCTCTTTCCCATGTTTTGGGTTCTTTAAATTTCGTTTATTAAACAATTGAGGGAGCCAGCTAATATACGGCGGTACCCATACACAAAGGAAACAAAGTTTTTAATTAATAAAATTTAGATTCATAAATAATTGCCACGGAACTTTTTATTTATTTCATAATATTTGTTCAAAAAATTTTTGAAGACTTATTTAATAATTTGGATTGCTATTGGAATAAAAATGACGTTTCAATTATATATATTACTGATTTTATTACAATAAATATAACTATAAAACAATTAAAATATCAATAATCCATTAATTTTTTTTATCTTTTAATTACAAAATAATCAATTTAGAGTTACGTTTTCATAATATAAGAAAATTACATATATCTCTCATATTAGTATTTACATATTTTTATTTAATTCTACAAATTTTATCCTTAGTTGCTAATTTATCTAGAAGGCAATGCTGCATGTTCTTACTATCCTATAAAAACCCAATTGAGGCACATCAACAAGGAAGTATTAGAAATATCGTAGGTTGGAGATAGAATCACCTGCATGAATCGTCAGTTTTCTGAAAAATCCATTAGGAGTCTTATAAAAACGAGAATGCCTCAATATCTTGATATATTATATCTTTGTTTTAGATTTTATTTTGTGACATTGAGTTTGGAGAGCTGTTTAGCAGTCTTTTCTTGTGTTACAGCCATACTTCTCTTATGCCAGGTGTATGCGATTTTGTGTTGATTATTGAAGTTATTTCTGTAAAACTTATATCTTTCATTGTTTTGTAATAATTTCTAACAGTACGAGTTAAAGATGTTTTTCCACCATTGATAAATGGAATACACAGAAGTCTGCTCTAATTTGGCCTGATAGTGAATTTCTAAATCGTTAAAGATGAGCAAATGCTTCAATAGGAAAAACATGTTGTAAATTATACAAATAATTGTTTTATGTTTTAATTTAGATAACCGACTAGGTTCGTTGGGAATTTAAAACAAACATTTTACTGTTTATATGATTTTTTTTTATTAATATGAGGATAAAATAATGAAAATTATTTAAATATATGTGTAGCTTTTGAAGAAAAAGCATATTTTGATGTAAATTTTAGCATTCATTTACAAAAACTAACATTGCTCCAGAGAGAAAAAAAAATGTTAGTTTTTCATTTCTCTTTGTAACCTTACATGTGCAACCTATCTTAAAGTATAACTAACTATTATCTAATAACAATATTCAAAAATAAAATTTTTGTGGGAAATGTATGAAATTATCTATAAAATTTTGGAATTTTTTTCAACAATATTTACATTAAACAATCATAAATCCTCTTCTAGAGCATTCGAAATCCAATCCATACTTCATTACATTCTGCATAACATAATGAGCACTAATTATAAATTTTATTAAGATATCTTGAATATTTTTTTGAGATATGACGATACTCGTATAGTAGAATTATGAAAAAAATTCATATTTCAGTAAACGTATAGTAAAATTTTTAAATGTTTATAAATAAGCATTACTTACATCTCAATAAGTTGCTATAACCTAGCTTCTTATTGACAAAATTAAGATAATAATGGAAACAAAAACGTACCTATTTTTTAAAACTATAAAAAAAAAAATCCAAATTTATGTTTTTAACCTAGTTGGGTACCTTAATAAATATATCGCTAAAAATTACGAAATTTAAATTTTTATAGAATTTTTTTTTGTTCCCATTAGTCTTATTTAGTAACAGATTTTTCCATATCTCATAAATAAAATAGCTCCCCACGCATTTGCTACCAAGCATGACCGGGTCAAGAAGCTATGAATTTCATTATTTTAAATCTATTGATTTTTGCTTTGACAGTGTTTATTTGCAGATCTTAATATAGGTGGCTATTGAAACAGTTTAAAATTTTCTGACATATTGAACAAAGCTTTATAACTGGATCCATTTTAATCGTATAAGTATAGAACTCTTTATTGTTTAAAATATTAGTATGTGAAGAATCCACATTTAAGTATTCATTATTATACTATATAAGAATTTAAAACTCGTATTTTTTTTGCAGCAAATGTGAGTGACTCATGAAATGCAACAGGAACTATTATTCTTTATGTTAATTAGAATATCTGTTCGATTAGAAAACTTACCTCTATTTATTAATATTTTGGACCACAATTTAGAATATCACTGATGCATCTTAAAACTGTAAAATGTTTCTTCAAAATCATTTACAAAAGTGTTTTCTTCTTAAAGTTTTTATTCAGATGTTTCTTAAAATTGTGAGAAATAAACAATAAACACACATTCCATTGAGTAAAACCTCTCAATTTCTAAAAGCAAAATAAATGTACTTTCCTCCATAAACTGGCTCTTTATCGTACTTTTATAACATCGTTCTATTGCTTAGCAGTTGATATTTCATATTTGTTTCTCTTTCTTTCATTTTCTCGTATCTTCTTTCTGTCTTTTCCAATGTATCCCATGAGAGCAATAAAATGTTTACTACCGAAGTTGCTTCTTATTTATGATGATTCATTTTTCTTTCAGCAAAATATAAGCAATATCGTATTATAATTAGAGATGGGTAGTCTTTTAATAAAATAAAAGCATAATGCAATATGAAGCTGCTTCTGATATCTCTGTAAAGACTTTTATCGATATAGAATTTTCATAAAAGGTCTTTATAATCATTGAGAGTTTATAAACAGAAACGCAAAAAAAAAGAAAAAAAAAAAAGAATGAAATTTTTGGGGGTGGAGGGAGAATGGAGGAGGAAATGTTAAGAGACAATCAAATCGTTCTACATTTTGAAGATGCAAAGTAACACTTTATTTATTGGGATACTCTTTATTCTTTCTTAATTTAGAATATTCTTTTATTTTTAACATCCGTTAAATTTGCGATATGGTTTCATTTATTATATTTATATTTAAGACTATATTAATAAAAGGGTGGCTAATCTCGATTTAAATTAATTGATAGAATTGGTTTTATTTATCTGCTATTGGTTTGGTAGAATTGGTTTTATTAATCAAAAACCGTCTTAAACTGAACGCCGTATATTGAATACATCAGGAGAGGAAGATGGGTATCTACCCGTATTAGCTTAGATGCCTTTGTTTGTTATTAGATAAAAAGATATATTAGATAAAAAGAATTCAGTGAATTAGATGTAATATTTTATCTTTTTGTCTGAAGTTTAGTTAAAATAATTTATATTCTAGCAGTTCCTGTTAAGAGGATAATTACTTAGTTATGATTAAGAAAACTTGCGCCTCTGGCGACCCATTCGTTCGTCCAGTTTTTCAACTTTTTAGGTTGCTAAATGACTAATTTGTTATTTGATATGACTAAAAAACATGAATTCAATCAGTATACTACAAATAAAAATTATATATATTGCGAAATGAAAGGGGAATTGAAAATCCTACATTTGAATTAATGATTGCTATAAACACACACTGTTGAATGTTTTGATATATAGTTTAAATTCCTTCATAGCATTTAAAAACATTTTTTTTAAATAATGTATCAAACTGAATGACAAATATTTTTACTTTTAAGAGGAAATTGTGCAGAAATTAAATTTATATCATTAAAAAGATAAATTTTTGAGTCTTAAGATAATATAAAGACCATTTCATAAGGAGGTTATAATGATACGGGTAAACTTAAAATTAATATATGGTCGCCGAAATTGAAATATTTTGAAGCGATTTGTCGCCAATTTTTTTTGTAGTCTCTAAAAGTTTTTTGTTACCATTTCTGGTATCCATCCAGAATAGCAGTTTTTAGGCGAGTTTTTGCTCGATTGGCAGTATTTTGATATGCTTGTCTAGAAACCGTTAATTAATCTAAGACCTTACCATAATTACTCATCTCGAGATGGTTAAGAGCCTATTTTTGCGTTCTATTAAATTTTTTGTTTGAAGTCTACTTCTTTGTTTCATTTATATCTTCTTTCCTCTGATTGAATGTATGTATGACGAAGCATATCCAGAATATTTCTAATAATATTTTGCAGCTCTACTAATTAGCTAAGCAAAACATTGGATTTAATGCATCTATAAAATATTCAATGAAGGAAGCAGTCTGAAATTTGTATGATGGTTTATTGATATCTGAATGGTGTCATTCTATGGTAAGTAATTAGCACGATTCCTGTGCCATGTACGTTAGCGTTTTATATACATAGATTGTCATTGATTTGTAAATATGACCGGATTGTAATTTGAATTGGTTTCTTCATTCTATTCTGATAAAGTTATTAACTTATACCAAAGGTAATGTTCTTCACAAACTCATTCGGAAGGTTAAAATATGCAACTCAGAGTGATTTTTTGAAATTTTAGTTAAAAATCAAGCGAAATTTTGACGTTTTTCACCACGATTTCTGTAAATATTATTACACAGATATAATTTTTGTATCACCTTCAAATTCAAAAATATATTTTCTTATTGCTGTACAATTTTTTTTTGTTTATAATAAATTTTAAAACCTAAAGTATTTTAAAGTTTATATTACAACAATATGTTTCAGTGTTAAAATAAAATTCGAATCGTTTTTATTGTCGAACAGATATTTCATCCTGTATTTTCTTCCATTGTTATTAATGCAGATAAAGCTTATTTTTCTTTGCTAAGTAGTTTTTATTTAAGGTATGCTGTTAATAAACTTTTGAATTTTAGTAGTAGGTGAAGTTCCAATCTAAATTAAAGTTCACAGTTTAGTTGATATGATAGAAAATTCGCGATATTTTATTTCTCATTTAGCACAATGATTAGAATAGTGTAAAGCTTTATAAAAAAGTACCTAGTGCCATGCCTACCAAAATTTATAATTAAAAAATACTTTTCTAAAGAAATCAGTAAGATTAAATTAGATAAAATATTTATTGTCTAGCATTAAACTTGGTGAATCAGTTGGCCACATAAGGCGGTTAGTAAAGTAAGTAAACAATATATGTAATTATTTTTTGCCATTATCTTTTATTTCTGTACATAGTTTGACTTCTTCCCCAGTAATTACAAAAGTTGTACTTAACATAATTTATTTGTTAAGATGTGCAACTTGATGTTAAATGGGCTAAGATGGTAGGAAAACCTGAATTTGTTACCTAACCATATGAAGTACGTGGCAATAGTTAATTCCAATTTCTATGGTTACAATTTCTTGCAAGTGTCAAAATGCAGATGGTATTCTTGCTATTTTTTGATGGAACTCTTTATATTTCAAAATAATCTGTTGTATTTGAGTGTTATTAAGATACAACATATCAACACTGTTATAATGATTAAAACGATAATGTATATTATATTTGATAAAAAACGCCAGTTCTGCCTCTAATCCGAGATAGACGAATCCACCCTAAAATAGTATCATGCTAAGCTGTCTTAAAATTTGCTTTGAATTGTACAACAACAAGAGCGCACACTCAAAAAAAAAAAAGTATATTTAACATCGAGTATTAAACAAAGAAAAGTGTGGTAAGATATTTCTAAAAATATTATTTATTTTTGAGGAAAAAATTGTACGGAAATGTGTTTTTCGTTCTACAAATCTTAGTTTTGAATTTTAAAATAGTGTAAAAACGATTTTTATGCAGTATAAACCCATCTTACTGAGCACTACTATTCAATAGAAACTAGATGCCAAATTTGGTAGGTCAGAGCGTATTGATCTGTCCTGCGGAGCGTTTTAGACGGCTTTTGCCGTCATATTTGTCATAATTTACAAGTATGCCTATCTCTCTACAAACTTATCAAGTTAGAAATAAACGAGATATCAAAAAATAAGCAAGAATTATAAGATCACAAACATTTAATACAATTAAGTATTGCAGGAATACACCGATGAGAAGTTGATGACACACAAACATTTATCAACAGCTACAAAACACGACGTGAAACATTTTTTTTTTTTTTTCATGCATTACACTTTCAGAGTTCATACGGTATCGTCTCTTACGAGCATACTCTCGGTTTGAGCCGAGCAGTTCTCGACTCTGTTCATCACCGGTGCCGAATGTGAGCGGTTGGTTGCTGACTGGAAATTGATGAACGACGTGGAGGTGGCGAAACTGATGCAACTGTCGCGAACGCCTCGATTGTGGTAGAATTTATCCTCGTGGGGGGATGAGCGACAACCGAGGGCATGATGCTGACCTTTCTGAACTGCCCTGCGGATCTTCCATCGTTCCAGTCTGTGTCCAATTGAGTTTTGCACCTGCAGGGAAAGAATTAAGATAAACTATTAGCATTGCCTGAAATTTAGATGATTTATTTCTCAAAACAGAATCCCTATAGTTTTTAAGAAATTGCACATTTATGGTGTCTTTTTATCAAAGCAGTTGCTTCAAAAACAAGCAGGATTGTTTTGTTCGAAAATAACGTTTTTGTAATTATATCTACCCGTCTGTCATTATGAAATTTAAATGTGCATGTCACTGCGTAAATGAAATTTATTTTATATTTTCAAATTTAAATTTTAGGCAAGACAGGCTATTGCTTAGGGACTTGCTGATTTATATTAACCATCAACTTTTCCATTTCCCCCCTTTTTAAATTTCATATTTAGTCTGATTATTTATATCATGTATTCATATATGTTTTAAGGCTCTTACAAACTTATATACTGGTGTGGGTGGGAAATAAAACCTTTATTAAGTATGCGAGGGAAATCTTGGTGACATCACTCCGGCTGCTTTAACTCTCTTAAAGGTAACTAACAATTGAATGTCTTTTTATTTCAGTTTGATATGATATTTATTAGTAAAAATTGCTTCGATAGATATTAAAATTAATAAATTTAGATTTCCAAATTAAGAAGAAAAAAAGGGAGCCCAAAACAGGGTTGCCTATGGGATCCTACAAGACATAATCCGGCCGCGATTATAGATATGTATAAAAATTTGAGCTTAATCGATGAAAACGAAGCTTTAAATGAATATTCAATTTTGATACGATGTAGCTAGACACGCATCATGTTGTGCAGAATGTGAAAATTTCGTGGAGAGAACACTTCCAATGATTTTTAAACTTTAGGATCACAGTTTTTATTTTGTTGAAATTTCTTGTTCAATATATGAACATGTTTCTCTAAATATATATTCTTATGTTAGGAAACTTAATTCAATACATGAAGTGAGTTTCCTTTCATAAGATTTACCGTAACAGGTACGATCTTTTAAAATTCATAAATCGTCTCTTAATTAGCAGTATTCATATAGTCCAGTACAGTCGAACATAGTTCTTGCATCAATCAATCCCAACATTCATTCATAAACCCTAAATTTCATTAAACACAGAAATAACTTACCTCACCGTTTAGAAAGCAATATAGCACTGCAACAATAAACCCCTGAAAAAAAATATTAAAATCATAGTTACTAAAAAATGGGGATTATCAAATGATTCTGGAAAAAAAAATTAAAAACAAAACCAATTGCTATATATTTAAAGCCGAAGTATTACCTCAGTTTCCACAAGATTACTTTTGATGGTTTAAATCTCCAATTATAGTTCAATAAATTTTTTTGAGAATAATTTAATCAGAATTTGTTAAGTCAGAGCTGTAACTAGAGGCCTGGGAACCTGTGACAACAGATGCTATTGTTTCCTAATATTACTGTTCTTTCCAGTCTTGCCCCAATATTAGTTTACTTTTGTTTCTTAAGCATATCAACAATATTTGTTTTTGAGTTTTTTAGCAGCGTTAAGAGGAAAAAAATCATCTTTACTTGTAGGCCAGTGGCATGTTGCGATCTAGCGACTCTAGACAGCTGTCTAGCCCGACATCCTCCACTGGTTTTTTCCCCAATTATTGCGGAAAAATTGGCGTAAAATTCAATACCTTTCAATTAAAATAAGAGTTAATGATACTGAATGCTAGTTTCAGGTATATCAAAATTGTGTTTTGTTTTGAAATTGTTTCAAATGTATCTTTTAAATACAGAACAGAACGCCGTCTCATACCTCCGTATCCGTGACCATTCTCGTCATTGAACGGTTTGGTGGGCATGTTACAGGAATTTTGTTTAATTATCAAAATATTTACAGTAGGAAAACGAAACAAAAATAACTATATACAGAATTTACAATTATATTAGAAATTATATTATGATGAGACCGTTTACATAATTCTTCAACTTAGAAATATAATTTGTAGTAATAAACTTAGAAATATAGTGCTGAGAGATAAAATGTGTAAAATTGAAATTATTCCTTTAACTTCGTGTGTCATTTTTCAAATATTTTCAATTTGAATTAGTGTTGATTATAGTAAGAAACGTTTCCCAATTTAAAATGACCATTTTCTCCTTCCAGTGGAGTGTAGTTGCTATCAGAGCATTTTTCAATAATTCTCATTATTATTTCCTTCCATTTGGACAAAAAAAAATGCTGTGATTAAACTGCTGTGGCTTACCTGAATGGATAAAAGTGTAGCTTGAATAAAAGTGAATATAACCTCTCCCGTCCTGTGATTAGGGGTTGCAATCACGAGAATGTATGTTACTCCAAGAAGTGGTATCAAAACCAGTAATGCTTTTGCGGCTTTCCTGAAATGGCGCATGTAATATTAGGAAAATGCATGTCAACTTTAGGAAAATATTTCATTATAAGTATATTATTAAAAAATCAAATTCTAATAAAAGAACAAATTTTTTAATAACTATTTTATGCGAAATGTGGCATTATTTATCAGCACATGAAGCATTTGTCAGTTTTGAAAATGTATATAAATATGCTTTATTGAAGTACTTTGTAGATTTCTGAAAGGTTCATACTGCACAAATTATGAATTTAAATCATAGAGCCATACATAACTGTAAATTCCTTTTAACACTGTAGATAGCATTGCACAGCTAATATTCTTACCTAAAGCTATTATTATCGAATTGCCCACTGACGCATTAGGGTGACCAGTCTTATCGCCCATCAAATTGGTCCTCTACATTCCACAATATTTATCAAGACTCAAGAGATTTCTCATGATTTTATTAAATTAATATAGCCTTTCTAAGTTTTTTTTTTTATGCGACACCAGTATCTTCCAACAATAGCAATGTTCATCGATGAAGAGATCTTTCCATACGATGCCTTTGATCAATGCACATCAGCGTCGTATGATGGGTCCTGGACGAGAACCAATTGAACCTACATCATGTGCAACGCTGTTAACCACCGTGAAACTATGCAGCTTGATGGCTATTCACCAGGCACATTATTTCCTCAACGATATTTTTAAACGCATGAAATGTAAACCTCTATTTCCTGAGTTTTTTTTGTTCTCTAACCAGGTATATTATACAAAAAAGAAGCTTCATTGCATATAATGTGCATGCAGGGGCACTAGAAAATCCTCACAATAAACGAACACGAGCCAGAAAACGAATATTTGTTCTAAACATTCATTTTGTAAGACAACACTTCATAGTGCTGTACCTTACGATCTGTTTATTTGAAGGTGGAGTTTGGATAACGAATATTTCTGACAGAATTCTGACCCTAAATTAGTTTTGGCTATAGATCTTGCAGTCTTTACCACTTGATGGCTGAATAGTAGGAAAATGCCATCAAAAGTGAGATATGATTATAGCTTGGCTGATATTAGGCCAAACATTTTGGCTTAATATCAGCGAAGGCGTATTTACATTTAAATATGGTTGAATAACGTTGGCTGGAACATTTGTCGAATGTATTCTTCTTTGATTATTTCTTTTGGAGACATTTGAAACTTTTAACGTACGTCTCTGCTGAGGATCCGGTCACATGCATTGTCATGACCATCAAAGGTGAGCAGATGTACATGATTCTGTGGGCGGCGATGCTGGTGCAACTTCGAATATTTTTTTGTATATTTTATAAATATATATTATGTTATTAATAATTCTCGGTTTAATCTCTTCCTCATTTGCATACCATATGAATATTTTCAATAATGCATTGCTGTCTGAGAATTTTAATTATCTCAGAAGTCTGTTCCCATTGTACTTATTTGCACTTTACATGGCTTCAACTACAAAATAAAGTACAAATAAACGATAACGAAATGATAATATATTTGCATATAGTTGTTTAAAAAATATATATTTCTATCTTTTATGCCATTAATGAAGAAAATTTCTGATATAAGAATTTGAATTCTACTAGATTACATTTTGATACTTTTAAGTCGCTACATCCTATACCATAGCAAGAAGTTTGACGATTAAAAGAGAGAGAGAATGAGAAAGAAAAAAAAAAGAATTTAAATGGATCATTCTTTCAAATAACTTTATGGAAATGTGCCTTTCAATCGAAGAAACTTTTATGTCTTCCAGAGAACCATAAAAATGGATATAAAAATTCTGATAGCAAATGTCAATGCTCCCAGTTAATTGACATTTGGAATAGCAAGCATTCGATCCACCAGTTTTCTAAAAATTTAAGTTTTAAAGTGTGACCAGATTTTTGCCGATTATTCACATTTATCAGTGATTTATCTCATTGAGCTGTTACCACACATCATCATGTGTGGCTATTCTCTCAATTATTATCAGCTTCACTCTGCTAAATTTATTAAATAGATGAAATATATAGTTAATTTAATTAATAATTGTTAATGTCAATGCTGTGTTAGTGTTATGCATGGTCTTTCAGACATAAACCTCAAATACAGTTTAGTTTTAAACTGATTTCCAGGTTTAATACTAAAATATCATTTTTATTACTATGTTTAAATTGTTTTGCATGCAATGTACTGTATATTTCATTAATATATAATATGTATAAGATTACATATTTAAAATTTAAAAAATACCTAGCTGTGAGAATTTTTCAAAATGGCATTTTAAACATTGATTTCAGCATTTATATCTGAACCATTTTCTTAAAAAAAAAAAAAAAAAAATACATACATACCTGTATTGCTCAGACTCGACAGTGTTTGTAGCTCTCAGCTTTGTTATTAAAACCCACATAATTTTTGTGAGGAATATGATATTCGCCTGCAATGATAATGTGGTTAATGATATCTATATTACAATGATATTAAGAAAAATTCTTAGCATTTTGAAGATAAAACACAATTAAATTATGATTAATAATAACTATTGATATATCAACAAGCATCAAAATTTATGCTTTTTTAATATTGATGAACTTTTCATCTCTTCTATTAATAAAGATGAGTGTGTGTGTGTGTGTTGGCGTTCTATAGGTCAGACCATTTGACGTACTGTTATCAAATTTGGCACATATGAACCTTGGAGCGAGTTTTTTAAAATGTTAATTAAAAAATATGCGAAATTTTGGTGATTTTTTTTGCGATAATTTTAAAAATATTACCACAGAAAAAGGATTTTTATAATATATTTCATTGTTGAAATGAGATTCAGACATTCATTTTATATGTTGCTATAAATATTTCATTCTGCTTTCCCCCCATAATTGTGATTAAGATACGAAGATTCGGTTTATTTTTTCATATTGAATTGATTTGAACAAGGTATGCTTTTAATAAATTTTTTGATACTTTGTTGTATTTAAAATTAAGTTAAGAATCGCAATTGTGGAAAATTTTGAAAGTGCCTCCAATTTAAAATACTACTTTTTTTCCTTCTGCGATGTAATCGGATGCATAAAGATATAGAAAGAAAATTATAAAAATATAAAGCGCAATTAACAAAACTGTGTAAGTTTTTTAAAAAAAAATTAATATAAGTTATATATCTATCAAAATTTGAAATTCAAAAATATTTTGCTGCTGAAATATTGAAATGTTTAGCAATCATTAATCCCAGCTTATCAACTGGTTGCCAACGGTGGCTAATATTAAAATAGAATGTGCTTTTATGCAAAATGTTAAAATCGAAATGAATCATCAAACACACGAAAATCGTAACGTGGCTTGTATACTAATCAATTCGAAATGTACTCATAATCAGCAGGGAACATTGAATCATATTTTACTCCGCATCTGAAATTACTAGTTTTATTTATTAGCAACAACAAATCAAATTTTAACCATAATTTGGCAATATGATTATTCTGAATTAAATTATGAAAAAAGATTTTTTTTTTTACCAAATTCAGTTTGATTGCATAATTACCATAAGCATTCAGGCATAAAAAAATTTAAATTAAATGATAATTTTTTAACAAGATATAAAAGCTAATTCGTTGAAATATACTTTAGAAAATTGAAATGTATCAAAGAATTATTTAAAAATGGATCAAAGTATCTATTTCTTACTTTATTAACTTATTTCATTATTATCACTTACTCTTCTACTCAATGTACCAAAGTTTGAAAATCTTACCTTTAATATTTCAGGAATTATTTGGACTTTTATTTATGACAGCAAATGAAATATATATACAAATGGGGATTTCATTGGGCCTTTTGTCCATGTCAGCATTTTTAAAACATAATGATAATGAAAAATCTAAGTCTTTTTTATTTTTTAAGGCATAATTTTAAATTTATTTGCATTCGATTATGTATGTGATAAAACTATGCATACAATAAGCACTCGGCGGTATAGTTTTCTTAATTTCATTTCTTTATGTACAAGATATAAAATGAAGTGCTAATTTTTAAAATATTTTTTTTATACATAACAGTAAAAATTTCATATTAATTTTAATATTAGATGTATCTTCAACACCATTAATCTACAAAGTACGTAGATTCAATTTAAAAAATAACGAGATATTTAAAGAGTAAATTTTAAAAAATATATGGAATTTCATCTAAAAAGCAGATTTAAATCATTTTTCTCATCAAGGCGATTTTATTTGAATGTCAAGTTACAATACTATCAAAATATTTTCAATAATATTTAGCACTGAAAAATATTTATGAATGCAATGCCCTTCAAAACGAATTTTGAGTGCTCTTTTAACTAATGCGATCTCATGTCATTAGTAAAATGAATGAGGAATTTGAAGAAAAGAATTTCTCATCCCATAATAGAAGCCCACTCAATTGATGAACTCTCAATTGGCAGAACCACTTTACCTGGTCGAGCCTTTCACAAAGGTCATTCGTTTCCCATAAAGGGAACTTTTCCATTAGAACTTGGTTCCGAAATGCCATTTGAGTGGTTGCCACGGAATACAAATCTCACTTGAAAGGAGGACCCCACTGCTTATTGGATTTTACCATCGAGTAAGAAGCTGGGCATTTATTCGTTTTCTTTTTCCAGGCAGCTTATTTTTTTTAAGAACCAATAGGAATGCAGTTAGTAAGTTTTCAATTTTGGGAATGGTTTTATTTATTTGTTTTGCAGTAGTCAGCTAAAACGTAATGTCCGGTGAGGTTTAGAATTAAGTATCTAGTTACATTTGTGTTGAAACGTTAAGTTGCGATATTAATCTTTGATTTGAATTAGATAAGATGGCGAGAAAGATGATTTCTATTAATTCTATTTATATATTATAGTTATGAAGTGAAAGAGAATTCAATGATATTTCAATGCAGGTAGTTTATTTATTTATATAATATACCAAAGGGTGTCACAAAATTTGAATTTGCCATCATTCGTGCAGTAAAGTGTTGGCAATTCTATTAAAAAAGCCATTTGACAGCTGATAGTTTAGGGTTAGTAAAATTGAAGGGTTATATGATAGAACAACGTGTTAACGCAAGATTTGAATTAAATAAAAAAAAGTTTTTTTTTCTTTAAATTATTGTATTTTTATTGAATTGTAAAGTACACAGGATAGGGTTATATACTGAATAACATATAGGGCAAATGCCTCCATGAATTTACTGGCACATACGCGCTATTTTGTCGAAATTTTCTATGACCACTTTGCATAAATGTAGTTGATTTTCGTAGATGCAGTTTTGAATTTCTTTTTTCAATGCACACGTGCTTGTGGGCTTGTTAGCATAAACTTTTTATTTCAATAACCACATAATAACCCCCAATAACCCCATAAAAAGAAATCAAATGGTGTTAAATTACACGATCTAGAGGGCCAGTTCTCAAATTTTCAAACTGTGGCCGCTAGACTTTTATTATTTTTGAAATATTGTTAAACAATGAAAACACGTTGTTCTATCGTGTAACACTCCATTTTTACTAATCCTTAACTACCAGCTGTCAAATGTTTTTTTTTTTTTTTTTTTTTTTTAAATAGATTTTCCAACACTTTACTGCACGAATGGTGGTAAATTCAAATCTTGCGTTAATTTTGGGGCACCCTTTAGAAAATTTGCAATGCGATTTGTTTTTTGTTGCCCTTTATAATAAAATTCAGATACATAGAAGAGTATACAGAAATAATAACACTAAGAAATATTGATTATTCATGTTAACAGCCTATCTCTTATATGCAATTAAAAGAAAATATAAATACATTAACTAAGATTGCTATCCAATAACTGGATATTTAAATGGAAGGACAATCAACTTGAATAAATACAATTATGGAATTTTCAAAGCAAAATGTTCTTTATCCATATGAAACTTTGCGATCTTCTTTTATCACAACGTTTTACTCAGATAGGCGTCTGTAAAATGCTAGGAGTGAATAGGATTGAAGTTTTAAAAAGTCTGTGAGAAAATTTTTAAGCACTCAGCTCAGTTTACACTGGGGTATTACAGTGCGCGCGCTCAATATTATTCCAGAGTATAGTCGGCTATACAGTTTCCATGGTTCATTTTGGATGGAATTTCGAATGGATAACAAATTTTGACTAGTAATTGATTTTATAACATATCCTGGAGGAGTCACGCGTAACTATACAAGATTCGTGGACAGTAGATGATGATGTTAATCAATTTCTCGAGATGAGCCACTGCAATTATCGTTATATCATGATGATATAAATTGTCTTAAGTGTAAATAATAAGTAGTAATAAGTCAATAGTGGAATTTCTAAACTTAACTCATACCTTTAAAATCGCGAGTAAAGACAAAGTTCTGAAAAGGCAAGAAATATTTTTCTTACTTATTCATTACTATGATTAAATTAATATTCACTGTTGCTCATAGGCTATGGCAATAACATTGGAGATTTGTATTGTTTTCATTAGAGTCATGATGAATTTATATTTAGTACTTTATTTACACCAGGCAATCCGGTAGAAACATTAATTATTTTACCATGTGCAGGCAAAATTATAGATAACTCGCAAATATAATTTGTAATCTCTTTATTTTTCCAGCTCATTGAATGTTAAGTGCTTAGGAATTTACATTTTTTTTTTTTGCATTATTTCAAAGAAATTTGTTGTTGAACGGAACATCAAAGCAGATTTACAATATTACAACATGACAAGATTATATTGTTCATTTTATTGTTTAATATTGTAAAATATATAATTGTACATGTAAACGTAATGAAAACTTTATTTAATAGTTTTCTACTTTTTTTAACTTTATACTGTGCGCTTACTAGTGAAAGGGAAAAAAAAAGTTTCTTCTAGTCATGTACGCTAATCATTTTTTTAAAAATATCTCAGCTGTAATAAAGAAAGCTTCTTTAAAAAATCGTTTGCACTGGAATGAGAAAAAAGATGTAGAGAAATTTTTGTAAATAGTAATTCAATTTAGATTTTTTTTTCTTTTCTGAAAACATAGATGTTTGAAATACAAAGAGTTTTTGAGCTAATAAATGATTATTTTGTATATATTATAGCGCTTTTTCATTCATCTGTAGATTTTTTTTTGGGTTATAGAGTCAATTTGAATTTAAAAGACGACTGGATTTATTGATGTTATTTACAAGTTCTATAGCTTTTTTTTTAATGCAACATTATTCATGAAGTTAAATTACATGAAATATTTCTAAATATAATTGATCGAATATGAAATTCTTCATCTACTTATATCAATTCCTCATAACTAAAAAAAAAAGGAAATTTTTAATATTTATTTAAAAAATATTAATTAAATCAACTGGAATTTCTACTTTGAGGCGCTCTGCAATACTTGGATCATTATTAAGCTTCAGGAATTAAAACATTCGAGTGATGATAATTTTAAAAGCTTGGTTAGTGAAACACAACGCGTAATCGTTACGAAGGGTATTCCACAGTTTAATGGATTGCATACCGAGAGGATGTTCGACTAAGCTGTGAGAAACGCCACACTGCCGCTGGACAAACTACATTAGGCAGCTTACTGGAGAATTAGTTATCAAAGTGTGATGTAATTTAATTCTAATTTACACTAGGTGATGGCCGGTGTTCAGTGTTTTAGATATTATTAACATATTGATTTTCTGTTGACTGTATTTTCGATATCAAACTACAGATGCAGTTCATTTAGTAAAAGTAAATACACATGGCGAGATAGACATTAGAACTGTGCAAAATCCTAAATGCGAAACATATTGCATCGAAATTCTGTCAATATTTATTCGAATCTGTTTGAATATTAATAAATATTTGTATGAATTTATGCTGAATGTATCTGCTTCATTTTTTAAATATTATTTGCTCATTTCGAATTATTATTTCTATCTGTTGCAAGTGTTTGTTTCTATGTGTGTTTATCTCTTTGTGTATTATCTTTGATTCCATAAAATTTAATTTAATCGTAAACGATTTTAAAATTAACGTAGCATCAATCGCAGATGTTTTTGTTGAATTTGTAGTATCTCGGAATAAATTATTATTTTTATTCCACTCAAATCTAATTTTTCTCAGAATTGTAATAAATACCTAATTAATTAAAAATATAGACTAGAGAACGAAAAAAAAATGATGGAATAATTAATTTTTATTTAGTCGATTGAGTAACAGGTGATAATGGATGGCAATTTGAAGAATTTCATACATTCAACTATTGATTTGATGAATTCGAATGATTTCTCACCAAATTTATAGCGAAATATTTAAAAATTATATTTAATTTTGATATTCGGAACCACAAGGAATGTTTCTGTAATTTATAGGGAAATAATTATTTATCTGAGACTGAAAGCAACTGTGAAGAGGCTTTGCTTCGATATGATTTTTTTTTTTAATTCTTAGCAAAAATTTGTATAGTGCTTTTTAGTAGTAACAACTTAAATATGATAATCAAAATTGACCATTAAAGGAGCGATTCATCCCTTTGATTGGACTAATTAACGAAATATGAGGGGTACGAATAAACTAAGGGCCGCGGTGGCCTGGTGGTAAGGTCTCGGCTTCGGAACCGGAGGGTTTCAGGTTCGAGACCCAATTCCACCGAAGAACCGTCGTGTAAGGGGGTCAGCTGCATGTTAAATCCGTCCTGACCAAACGTCCTCCCGCTGGTGTGGTGTGGAGAGGGGGGTGCCAGCTCAGGTGTCGTCCTCGTCATCTGACCGCGGTTCAAAATGACGAGGTCCGTCCCAAAATAGCCCTAGTGTTGCTTCAAATGGGACGTTAATATAACTAAACGAATAAACTAAATGGCGTTTCCAATTTTTTTCTTTGGGAGCGTTGTGCATTCGTGACTTCACACATGCATATGCACTTATCTGACTCATTGGCAAACAGTAGATGTCATTTTTTTAAATCTCTGAGTATTGCGTTGGCTGCATGTTGAGCATTTGAAATCTTTTAAAAAAATGAATATCCACCACATACGAATTACGTTCTATCATTCGCTTTCTAAAAGGAACACAAATCTATGGACAAATTTTTGAAGTTAACGGATAGGAAGCGATAAAGTGGTGAATGATTTAATATTAAGAAGGTGGATGCTAAGTTTCAATGAAGGACATGAAAATGTACACAATAAAGAAAAACATTGTGAACATTTTTGATATTTTTCGAAAATGCGAAATTTTTCGAAAATTTCTCTGACTGATGATGATTTGTTATAGAAATAGAACAGAAGATTAAGGTGAATCAAAAATTCACCATTAGGCCACTACCAGTGACTTTACCACACATTTTCCTATTTATTTCCTCATCGCAGGCGACATCTTTCTGCGACAAAGGCCAAATAGAAGTTGTGTTCTGCTAAAATAAATGCTTCAACAATGATGACAATAATGTTGAACAATAGCTTAAGTATTGCATTTCATTATGCAGTTAAAGTGTTTTTCTAATAATAGTTTCCTTTTATTTAATTTCTTAGCGGAACTTAGCTTCTAGATATTTTTAGTATATAGATATTCCATATTTAAAATACATATACCATTGAAGAAAAAAAATCAGTTCAAATATAACATTAGCAACGAGTTATATGACTGAAGTTCAGTAAAAATCTAGCGCGGAACTATTTTTGGAAACAAAACAAACAAACAGTGTTATTAGCTTCAACTTCCACTGCTCATATTTTAATTTCATTCAAGTTCCCATTGACTTCCGTTCTTCCTCTTTGAAATAACATGCATCACATGTCTATATATTAAAATTGTGTCTGGATTCTAAAAATTGCGATTATAAGAACAGTAAAATGTTCAGAGTTTGTAATTTAAACTAGAACTGCTCATGCAATCTAAGAAAAGAAGGTCGAACAATAAAAATGCATTGAAATGTAGAACTTACCATTAAAACTAAAATCACTGGGCTGATGAAGATATAATCATAGTAATCTCTTCTTTGCCATGGGCAGCTGCGAATGGAAACAAAAATAAAATGTTGTAAGTTTAAAATCGCCATACAGTTTCAGAAGTACAGAATTTATTAGTAAAATCTCAAGAAATGTAATAATTTTTCAGTAGCTGACACCTGAACAGAAAAAAAAAATGATTAGAATGATTCTCTTAACATTTTGGATGGGTTTCTAGGAAACTTTTATATACTTAACGAATGAAAAATGTGATTTTAAATTTGATTAATTTTATATTCTTAACGATTTTACTAATAATATAAATAACTAGTTTTCGCATCTTCGAAAATGCGACAAAATAAATGCAAATTATTATCTCGAGATAACAAGAAAAGAACATATGTTTTTTTTAAATAAATAATAAAACACTTTTTATATAGAAAATGTAATAATAAATATACCTCTTTAACATTGTATTGGAGAAATCTCCTAATTAAAGTTGTTTAATAAAGGAGGCATTATGTGATTTTGAGCCATGTTCAAATGACAAGCAAGACACATGTCTGGCACTACCTCTTTAATCCGGCACATCATTATAGAAACGGTTTTGATCCTCTATGACTTTAAGGCGTACATACATGGCGGATGTCCTTGAAATCGCGTCTTGAATCTACGACCCTCCGTTTCAGAAGCCGAGTTTACTCTAATTATTTTATAAGTTTTATGAGAGTTTCTTTACACAAATAAATATCACAAAAATGGTTCTTAAAGCACGGAAAAAATTCCTACGCTTTCTTATTCTATTCTAATTCACAAAATGCGAGAAGTTAATTTTTTATATTCCAGTACGCTCCAAAAAGATTTATAAATACTAAAATAAGTTTTCCCTCCGGATTAAAAAATAAATAAATGAAACACCCTTCCCAGATAAAAGGTTTAAAAAATCCACTTTCTATATATTTCGTTAAATATTTTGCTAGGTATTCTTTTAAGAAAATTGTTATTTACAAAGAAGGAAAGAAAATTAGTCTTACGGAAAAGCATATTTTGACACTATAGCAAAAAAAAAAAAAAAGAGAGAGAGAAAGAGAATAATAGCATGGAGGAGAAATGTCACTTTTCAGTTTGAACAGCTGGGAATATGTAAGATCATTAAGGCACAGTTAAGCAGACAACATGTGAGCAACGAAAAAAAAAAAAAAAAAAAAGTGGGTTTTATTTTACTTTGCGACGACAACTTATCTTTCTAAAAGATTTTGTTACATAGTATTTGCTTTTCTTGGCAGAAGAAAATCGATAATTTGAATTTTAGAAATAAATTTTTCCTTTTCTTTTCTTTCTATTTCTAAAAAGAGTTTTGTTTTTATTTTCACAAAAATGGCTGAAAGTCATTTATTAAAATTTGTAACTCATATAGATTGAATCTATTTTTAATTTTACGATAAATTTTGAACAGTTAATGCATTATACATTTATAAACCTTACAAAGAAATCCATAGCTTCAAGAGATGATATGTTATGATTTTGCCTTGAGGTATGCTGTTTTTTTTGTTTTTTGTTTTGTTTTGTTTCGTATCAACTGGATTGTAAGAAATTTAGAAAAATAAAAATATATTTCGACACTTTCAATTCAAAAATTAAATATTCAATTCAAAAAGCCACAGACTAGAGTCAAAACAGAAGTTGTTAATTGTTCTGGTAGGAAAATGCAAATCATAAAATTAAAAGCAATTTTTTACGAAACTATTAACTTAAAAGTCATCATTTCCTTCTTTTATTAATTTTATTCTATTTTATGCTTGTAAGGTTAATGTTTATAGTTTAGTTCTTCATATAGGATTAACAGTAACTGATTGTCCCATGCAGTTTAAAATACTTTTTCTGAAATAGCAAAATTTTAGTTAAAATCTAGTATGCTCTTATTGAATATTTCTTCTTCTTACATTTTGTATATTTCTTTTGAAATTATTGTTGTAGACTTGTTTCGGTTAAATGTAACTCTAATGATTATTTATTAAACTAACTGGATTAATTAATGAACCCAAATGACACAACCCTCCAATATTTCATTTGTGCAGATGAATTTATTTCAATCACATGATATATTTCGAGCTCACTCTACAATTCTTTTTTCCTTGCATTTTTAATAATCCAAAACTGAAATCTCTAATATTCAACAAATGGTACATAAAAGAGCTACTACATATTTTAATGATAGCACAACACTAAGTAATTTAATTGCTAAAAGGCAGCTAACTAAAACAATTTTCGACCCTGAAAATTAGATGGAATTAGCTTCTGAAATTTTGAATTCCCTAACGCATTGACTGTAATTTCTTTTTTGTATTATTTTGTTCGAAAAATGCATAAATACAGAGCTGTTTTGAACAAACATTAAGCTATTGTAAGATGCTTAAACGTTGAAATTGTAATTGAAATTACAAAAACAAATATTTCAATAAAATTCAACTGCACAAAAATGTCTTTAAGTATCTCCAAAAGATGAATTAGAGGTTGTTATAGTCGGGATATTTTGGTGGGGAACTAATAATTTCCCACCAAATGTAATAATTTTTTCAGTAGCTGACACCTGAATAGAAAAAAAAAATGATTAGAAATTATCTCTTAACATTTTGGATGGGTTTATAAGAAACTTTTATATGAAGGATATATAGCAATTTAGTTTATTCTGTAAATTATTATTTTTTTTTAAGTAAATGAGAATTTTATTTTAGGGATCTGATGATTTTACTATAAATTTAGATTCAAATTGAAATCTGAAAAAATATAAACAAGATAGAAATTGAGACGGAGAGAGGCCATATCAGCTTCATCACTATAGAAGAATTATAATGTAAAGTGATTTGAGTGAAACCTTTTACTAAGATGTTTCTCCATAAAAAATATTGATGAAAAAATATTATATTTGAAAAGATCGTCTACTATTTTTAAAAAATATTCTTTTTAGATTAATCGTCTGCTTTTAATATAAATTATTCTTTTTACTGTTCTTTTGAAATTAAATGGCTTTAGAATTCTTTTAATAAAGAGAAGTATCTAATATATTTATTTCCTAAATATTTGTTCAGAGAATAAATGACAAGAAACTTGTTTTCGTGCAAAAATAAGTTCCATTTCATCATTTTTTCCTAGATTATTCAGCTGATAAAGAAGAATAAGAGACATTTAAACAAATATTATAAATCTATCCATCGTTTCCTCATATTCATTGCACCTGAGTGCGAGTAAACTAAAAAAAAATGAGTTCTGGACATTTCAAAGCATGTGTTTTGAAACAAAGAGTTTATCTTGCCATCTTCTAATTGCGAAGTTAACTATAAAAATGGTAATAAGACAGAAAACATAACTAAAGAATACACTATTAGGCATTCCGAGCCAAACATGAAGACAATTAAATTTTAACACAGAAAATTGAGTATTTTTTGGAGTTTTCTGAAATGAATAATTACAAAGTGATATTGTTAGAATTGTGCTTATAAATTGTAGCCATTTTATATATTGGATTCCTTTAAATCAGAACGTCTCATGTCTAAGAAATTATGTTAGTAAAAATACTATGCATCAACTCTGAACACTTTTCAAATTTACTTTTTAATTTGTTGATATTTATATTATATTATACTTTTGATATTCACTTTCTAATAGTTGGCTATTTAAAAATCAACAATATGTAGCAAAAATATAATCATTTTTTAGTTATTCACTCAGAAAATATGAACTAAAAATGTTTATGATCAAGTTTTTGATTTTGAATTGTAAGTTGCAAAAAATCGCATTAAAACAAGCACAAAAGTTTGAAGTGTAGTTTAGCGTGTCCCCGATATTGACGCCAATATGGTAACCCAAGGAAACGATCTTACGATCGAAACGAGCAACCCTAATGCTGTTTTGTTTACTACTTTTTACTGTGGTTGAGTTGTACATGAATTACAACTATTTTATGAAAAATATTAAATTAAAAATATCAAAGATTTTAATTTTGATTTGTATTATAGTTAAAAGTTCTTTTATTGCTAATAAGAAACTATAATGTTATTTTTAATGTGAATACGAACAAAAAATATTTATTCATTTGCAATACTTAATGCGTTTTAGAAATCGTCTGAATTATTTATTTAAAGAATCATCTGCAATGGAATTCCTTGCACTTCTGCATTCATTTTCTGATCTGACGGTTTCCTTGATAATTCGTTTTGTCGCTAGTTGCTCAAGAACAGATGTATGGTGAATGGGTTGGCAGGAAATATTTTGAACCTGTAGAATGGATGAAGAGTGAGTGGAATATATACGTATATAAATTTTACGAGTTCATGAAATTGGGAAAAGGATTCTTGTTTAAAATTTTGTATGGAGAAAGGTCTGATCGCTCCTTTCTTTTGATTATGTATTCCTGTTATCCACACAGTCCTTATGCTCAATGAGCTAGTGAAGCTACTAGGATCCCGATCCCGCTGCTAGCGAAACCGTAGGATGTTTTTTTTAAGTTAAAAAATTCTGCCCGGTGCCTTCTTCAGATGCCGAAAGCATCGTATGCTCTAA